>NC_141668.1:81248914-81901831 GCF_028749965.1 Puma concolor
CCATGTGTCAGCAATTCTAAACAGTATCAGTGTCAAAATACAACTGCCAGGAAGGTCTTTTGTTGGTCCAATTTCCAAACAATCACCGTAGTTATCACTGAGTTTATATAATGTATCTGTCAGCACACACGTGAACTCAGTTACACATGCGTTCCAAGACTAAGTGCACATTGATTTGGATCATTTAAAATTTAAAACAGCGAGACATAGTGCAAACTGCGAGGTGCAATTTTTGTTCAAGTGCAAAATTTTAGTTCTTATATGAAATATTTTCTTGAATTTCAGTGTCTTTAAATTTCATTTTTTTTTACATCGTTGTAAGCCTGAAGAACAAATCAAGGAAGTAAAAATTATTACTCATTTATACAGAGCTATTTCTGAAAAGTATTCAGTTGTGTAGCAGAGAGGGTTATAAAGTGGGATTCATTCACTCTGGGTGTCCCAGTGTGCCTCTGGTGTTAGGTGCTGAGGCTATAAGGATAGTTACGGTCTGTGGTCTCAGGGACCTCATTGCCTTCGCAGCTCTCCCACAGTTCTGTAGACTTCTGAGATTTGCTCTGTTACTAAGATTATATCACATGGAATTTGGATTTCCCCATCACCCAAGTTAGCACTCAAAGGGATCTCTGTCTTCCTTCCCCTTTCCTTTCTTCTTCCCCCTTTCTTCAATAATAGCAACTATTTCTGTGACTTTGAATTCTCCTGTTTGGAGTAGTCATTAAGATACTTTTTTTTATAAATTGCATTTAATTTTCAGAGATAACGAAGCAGAGGGAATACAGTTCCTAAATATTCAGAGTTAGTATTTGACAGTGAACTTTGTATTAAATTTGTAAGACATAGATTGCATGCAGGATAAGAATGTTTATATAATTTACATTTAAATGTAAGTGCATTAATGGAAATCATGGCTGTGAAAGTAATTTTTGAAAGTTGAGTTTAAGTACTTAATATATTTATTTCATGAAACACTCTCATCTTACTTATTGTAAACTTAGCAGATCTAGTCAAATACCAATTGTATTAATTTTGTATTCATATTTAGGGACGTATTAAATTAAAAATAAGAAATGGATGTTTTAATGGTGAATTGTTGAATTGCATTGCCCTATTTATTTTATTGAATTGATTTAAATGCTTATGTTTAGCAAGTGTCTAAAGAACATTTTTAATGAAATACTTCAGAGTAAAAAAAAAGTATGGAAATACATCAGTTAGCATTTAAAACAAGATTGGTTTTATATGTATGTTTGTGTTGCCTTACTGTTTAATTAGTAGGGCACCAAAAGACTTTTGAAAGTCTACACCAAGGCATAGTTCTAAAGATCATAATGATCTTACTCATATGTGTAATATACAAGTCAGTTCTAGTATTTATTGAACACAAGTTGTCTGGCCCTTTACTAAGCATTGTACACAAATTTTTCCATTTAATCATCAGAATAACCAATTTCAAGGCATTAATCGTATTTGTTCAGTGGAGACTTGGGAGAATTACATAGCCTTTTGTAGGCCATGGGGCAACCGTTGACAGAGGTGAGATTTGATTCCAGGTCTCACTTATTTACTAGATTGCCTTGCCAGCCTCTACCCATCCAGGAGAGCTGAATTATATTCATTTAACCATGAGAAGAACATGTAATACTAAGAGACAAAACTGCCTTTTCCCTTGTTTCAAAGTTCAAGGCCCTAAATATGTAGGCTCCTTGTCTTTGTGAACAAAGACATTAACTAAATCTGTATCTCTATTATTTTCCTTTTCTTTTTTTTCCAGAATGATGTTGGCGGACAGCGCAGCCTGATAAACAAATGGACAACTTTTCTTAAAGCCAGATTGATTTGCTCAATTCCTGGAAATGATGGGGCCGATACTCATTTTGATGAGCTACGTAAGTCACATCCTCCTTTTTTTCTTGAAAATGTCTTACTGCCTAATAAATTCAGCATTTATTTTACTTCAGCCCAGGACAGCTGGCAGGAGTGTCATTACTAAATTCATACACACAAAGAACATGGAGGTGTTCTAGGTCTCAGAGCATATTGTGATGAAGCAATTCCTCTTTTCGTAAGCGTTCTCAAAGTTATGAAGGAAACAAAGCCGCAGCAAGAGACACAAAGCTACTAGCAATGGTTCTATAGAATCCATCCATTCTCCATGTGGCGTTTTACTTTGGAAGGAGCAGCAGTCTATAGGTAGCAAGAACTTGGGTTCTTTATTCTGCGGGTGCCCTCTGCTGGAGAGCACAGGAGATGGGGAGAACTCGCTCCCTCTCACTTGTTAAGAAAAAGAATACTGAGAAAAGTGTTAGACGGATTTTTCTCTTTCATTTCCCTTCTTTACTCGCCTCAAAGCTAATTCTAGAAGGGATGTTTTCAGTTATATATAAAGTTAGCATCATCAGATCTTATCTTTTAAACTTGTTTTTGCCATGCAGTGTAAAAATGATTTTATCATTGAATGATTTTATCATACAACATATAAAGTATATATATATATATTTTGTTGGTGTTGTTTGAATATTCATGGCTGATCTTTCATGGTGTATATAAGTATGCTCACACCCTAAAAAATCTTCTGAAGGATATTATTTACACATATTTTGGTATCAATACTGTGCAAGTGATTAGAAAATGCTGAGCAAGTTGTTACATAAGTAATGTTGCACAAGTAATTAACTTGTGTAGCCATTTTTATATTGTTAGCAAATAGATAATTAAATTACTAGTAAGCTGACACCGTTACAGGACAAGATTTTTTTTTTTTACATTGGAGGGTAAAAATAACCTAGGTTTTTAATTTTTATTCTGTATGAAATCACATACTTCTGATTGGAAATAGTCATGGAGATTATCAAGCAAATCATCCCATCTATGGGTGATTGAAGTAAACATCTAAGAGGTTAGATATCCAGTTCAGTGTCACATAGCTAGTGAGAAAACCAGTCTTTAACCTTTAATTTCTTGTCATAATGTAATGACTTTCACTGTTATTTTACAGTATTTTATATACTGCAGAGTCTCAGGAATACTGTATGCTGAAAGAAAAAGCAAACATGTAATACTGAAATATAAAAATATAATGAATCGTTATTTCTTCCCATTAATAGAGGATATTTACTTACTCCCCACAAGAGATGAAAGAAATCCTGTAGTATATGGAGTCTTCACCACAACCAGGTAAGTTCAAAAAATGCTTGTAATTCTATAGAATTGTTATGTATATGTAAGAAAACACAGTTGTATGGGTTTTTTGTCCCTTTTGTGTGAGAAAAAATACCCCATTTTTCATTTTATTTTTTCACTTAGTGTTTCTTAGAAATCTCTTAATATCAATACATAAAATGTCTCTTGGTTCTTTTTCTTCCAGCAGAGTATTCCTATATCAACCACCACAATTTATTTAGCCTGTTTCTTATACATAGACGTTTCCATTATTTCTAGTGCTTTGGTGTTACGCATAATGCTTCACTGACTAAGCTTGTATGCATGTTGTTCTCTGTATGAGCAAGTATATCCGTGAGCTAAATTCCCAGACGAAAGTTACTGGGTACAAAGGAGTGTGCATATACTAACCATAGTAAATAGGTCAAGCTGCATGACGTAGAAGTAGTATTAAAGAAATACATGTCTTAGTCATTGGTTTGGCTGAAATCACGAGACGGGACTTCTGAAATGTCCTCCCATACTATCTTACGTGCGCTTCCCCATCACCCTACAAAGCTGGGAGTTTGGCTCTTATCACCATATCATTATTTCTCTACTAGCTTAAACAAAGGAAGTTCGTATGACTTTGCCCAAAGAAGACGAGCCAGTTAGTAGTAAAGATGGCACTAGAACTAAAGGTGTTTTCTTAATTTCCACCCCTGTGTTTTTGTCTTCTTTCTATATAATACTATCCTGCACCTGTCTCTGAGACTCTATGACTTCCTTCCTTAAAAGTTGCCCTAGCACCTATGAATCTTTCTCAAAAAATATAGGGACCTTACATAATTTTATTTGAATTTAATTTTAATTCAGTACCTTACCTTTGACCCTGGTATGCCTTTTACAATATTCCTGTTACATATCGCTGACTGCAATACCTTCTTTGAACTACTTTTTTACTTTTTCCGCAGCTCTGCTATGAATATTTATATAGATATTAGTATTGGAAGTATTGGTGGTGTTGGTAATAGAGAAATGGGCCTACTGCCTCCTTTTGAAAAAAATTATTAAAATAGTTTGTAGGCACATTATCATTTCTTTTCTGTGAAAATTGCCTTCACTTAGTTTGCCTTATACCAATAGTGTTCATCATATGTCAGAACACAAAATGCTCTTTGGCTAATTATACGATATAGAATGTGAATATTTCAAATGAAAATAAAGAAGATACCCTAACAAGCTGCCATTTGGACTCCCATTTTTCTGCTCATTTATATCTGAACTAAAAAGATGCAGGAAGAGCAAGTAAGTGTCTGGAGTCACTCAAGTTAAGTATCTCAGCCCTGGTTCTCTTGGCATCTTTCCATTCACAGAACTGTCTTTGAAGTCACTGTGTTTTCCACACACAAGGCATCGATATGTGCCAGGAAAATACAGCTCCGAGATAGTTATCTTTTTTCTCCTACCAAGTTTCTGCCCACCCAGAGTGCGAAGTTACAAGTCCACTCTTTGTTCTTGGTGTACTTTATTATTCTATTTTGAATGGCGCCCTGAGGACTGAGGTAACGTTGGGATGCATGGCACATCTTTTATCCAATCAGAAGATGTAGTGAATCTGCAACAATAGCAATACCACAAAGCATGATGCACCATCATTCCTTTAGGATATCCTAGGCGGATGATGTGATTTTATGGGGGCGTCACCTTCTTTCTTAGCAGCTAGTTTTCTTCCAGCTGCCTGTTTGCCATCAGCTCCGGATGTTTCCCATTAATGTCATTCCAAGAATATTAATGGTCAAGCTAGAGAATCTTTGGCTCATTTGTATAGTGCTGAGATGATATGTCTCTTAGCTCCTAAAGGGTGATCTCGTTTTTATGAATAGGAATCACCGTAAGTTTTAGATGCAGAGAAAATGTCTTTTATTTTCCAGAAATAAAACAAAAATGAAACATCTGATGACAGTGTTAACAATTTTCACCATTAATTTGCAAAAAATTGTGGAATCCTCATGGAGCTTTTCTGCTTCTTAATGATGTGTGATCCAGTCCTGTGTAATTAAGATAAATTTTAAGGGTCAGATAAGGTACATACATAAATTCAGGAAAAAATACAGAGATTAGGGAAGAAGCAAAAGAGAGTTTCAACATTTTTTAAATTAATAAAAATTGTATGAGGAAATTCTTAATAGTCAATATTTACGGCCATTTGCTCACTGTAAGAACACTTAAATAGAAGGGCACCTGGGTGACGCAGCTGGTTGGGCGTATCACTTTGTCATGATCTCACATGTTCATGGGTTCAAGAGCTGTGTTGGGGTTCGGATTCTGTGTCTCCCTCTCTCTCTGCCCCTCCCTGCTCACGCTCTGTCTCTCTCTCAAAATAAAATAAGCATTGAAAAAAAAAAAGAAAACACAAATGAGATATTTATTATTTATGTATCTAAAATGCTCCTCTTTAAAAAAATAGGTGATGTAACTTTTTATTTTCGAAGTTCTTTGGGAGGCATTAGGCCGTAAAAACTTCAAATGAAATTCAAAAGCATGTCTATAAATATGATACTCTTTTCTGCATATTTCCTTCTATCCTCCAGTTTTCCTAGGGAACTCCTATGTATCTGTCAAGTGTCAGTGTAGGCGCCATCTACTCTGAAAACTCACCAGACAGCCTTGTGTTGGAGTTCCATTGCATGCTTGCTTAGCTTACTACAATCATCTGTAAGGTAACTGCTGTCACACTTCTTTCAGGCTTGCTTGCTTATAAGCTCCTTAAGGGCATATACACACATTTTGTCTGCAGCACCTATCAAATGGAATGTGCCGCATTACTTTGTCCACACACCTGGTTATAATATGTGCTCAATAAATGTGCATTGAGTGATGTACAATGAATGATTGGACCATTCTGCTTTTTTTCAGCTCCATCTTCAAAGGCTCCGCTGTTTGTGTGTACAGCATGGCTGACATCAGAGCAGTTTTTAATGGTCCATATGCTCATAAGGAAAGCGCAGACCATCGTTGGGTGCAGTACGATGGAAGAATTCCTTATCCCCGACCTGGCACTGTATGTATCCAACTTAAAAATCAAATTATTTTTATAAGCCCATATCCTCTTTCCAATTCTATTATAATAAACTATGCTCATTCACCACAGCAACATGTGCTGTGCTTTTGAAAATACCTATTATTTATTTACAGTCATACATTAGCATTTCCATCCTTCATTGGAACTTAACTTTTTTTTTTTCCCTTTTGAGTAAAAGCTTTAGATACTACAGGAAACAATGATTATATCATAAGGATCAGGCTATGCTGAAAATATAGTGCCTATCCTCAATAAGTCTACAGAATCATCAAAATGATTCAATATGTAGAATGACAAATATTCCAAGTTAAATGAAAATGCCAAATAAATATTTATTTCCCACTTAACAGCTCTGTATATAGGTAGAGTCTTTGAGTCCTTGTTTCTACTTTAAAAGACAACATCAATTCCAATAGTTCATGTATTTCTTTATTATGTTGCATCTGTTAAAAAAAAAAAGACTTTGCAGTGTGAAATCTGTATTTGCATTATAAATGGCAAGTTTTTGTTTTGTTTTGTTGATGTGATTAAAACAGTTTAAGTTATTTAAATATTTTAAGGTTGGTTAATTGATAAAATATAAAGAAATACATGCTCTTTTTTCCACTTAAGATTCAATATGAATATTTCTACCAGGAGCTCTAAAGTATTCCTCAAAATCTCTGAGAAAAAGTATTGACTTAATCCAACCAATTCTACTGAATTTTGTCTTTTCATATGTTTGTCCTTAAACAGGAAACAGTTGGTAACCAGGCTTTTTCAGGCTTTCTCTTTTCATCTTCCTATTACATAACCTAATTAAATTTAGGAAACACACTTTAGAACTGTGACTATTTTCCCTTTCGTAATTCCTCAATAGAAATATGTTTCAAATATGTTTTCTGGACTGATTATAAGGTTATCACACTTCAATGGAAAAATTATTTTGCAAATAATGTGATTTCCAGGATTCAGATTTTTAATTTTCTTTGAACATCAAAATTATACTTGTCTTATTAATTTCACGGTAACGTAAGGTGTAAGTTACAGTGTGCGGATAATATTCTGAAGGTTTTACAAATCTTAACTTCATAAGGATTCTAAGAAGCAAGTGCTGTTGTTATTAATGCCATTTTACAGCCACTCATTTTATGCTACTCAGCATCAGGCACAGGGAGGTGCAGTAACTTGCCCAAGGTCACAAAAGCAACTGAGTAGTGCACCTGAGTTTTAAATTCAGACACTCTGGCAGCAGAGTCCAGGCTCTTAGAATTTGTACTATGATACTATATTAAAAATTTTTTTTTGTCTCAAATTATATTTATTTTCTTCTTCTGTAGAATATCTTCTACTGCATATATATAGTATATATGTATATACTGAACATATAATAATATGTTTATGATAGACTACATTTATTAAGTATATATGTAGTGGATATATATGTAATGAATCTATGTAGAATTTCAACTGCTGTTATATATATTTGGGGCCTTTTGTGAGGAGGACAGTTAAAATTCAGAGGGGATTTCTAGCTGGGGAAATTCCACCATCCTAGGATGGTGGGGTTAAGTATCATGGACTATCACATTCTCAGCCGTTTCTACATGAGTTTGTTTGTTTGTTTATTGAGAGAGAGAGAGAGAGAGCAGACATGTACTCGAGGGAGGGGCAGAGGGAGAAGGAGAGAGAGAATCTTAAGCAGGTTCCATGACCAACTCAGAGCCTGATGTGGAGCTCAATCTCATAAAACGTGAGGTCATTACCCGAACTGAGATCAAGAGTTGGACTGTTAACCAGCTGAGCCACGCGGGTGTCCCTCTTTTTAACAATAGAAAATGAAAAATAGTAGCAGGCATAAGAAAGTGCCATTTAACTGAGTTATTCCTTTATGTTTACTCAATGTCAGAGTTCCTCAGGAAATTCCTATGCTTTTTAAAATATGTGAACATATTCACATCTGTAGAAAAGCTTTGAGAATTACATCTTGTAACTACAGACAGTCCCCAACTTAAGTAGTTTTGACTTCTGATTTTTTTCGACTTTATGATGGTGAGAAAAGGATCCACATTCAGTAGAAACTATACTTAGAATTTTGAATTTTGATCTTTTCCTGGGCTTGCCAGGTGCAGTACGAGGGGCTCGTGAAGCTGAGCCTGGCAAAAAGTCGCAGCTTCTGGTAGGCCACATCATCACAAGGGTAGACAAAAATACACTTGAAATCATTCTGTTTTTCACTTTAGTACAGTTTTGAATAAAGTACATGAGATACTCAATGCTTCTTTATAAAATAGGCTTTGTGTTATGTTAGGGGAGTTTGCCCAACCGTAGACGAATTCAAGTGTTCTTAGCACATTGAAGTTCAGCTAGGCTAAGCTATGATGTTGAGTAGGTTAGGTATAATAAATGCACTTTTGCCTTATGATATTTTCAACTTACAATGGGTTTATGGGGGCATAATCCCATTGTAAGTCAAGGAAGATCTATAAACTCACTCACGGCCCGAAATTGGGCCAGTATTGGTAAAGGAGATGGAAAGAGGCTCCAGAAAGACTCCAGCAGAACAACATTCTCATTGATCAGGAAGTTTATCTCCTTGTTATAGAATTTAGAGATGCAAAAACGACTATCGTTGGGGTGCCTGGGTGGCTTAGTTGGTTAAGCTTCCAACTTCAGTTCAGGTCATGATCTCACAGGCAGTGAGTTCGAGCCCACATGGGGCTCTGTGCTGACAGCTCGGAGCCTGGAGCCTGCTGCAGATTCTGTGTCTCCCTCTGTCTCTCCCCTTCCCCCTCGTGCTCTGTCTCTCTCTCAAAAATAAATAAACATTAAACAAAAAAAAGCGACTCTCATAATTATTGGGAGAAGCTGTTTATTTTGCATTACACTTTTGGTTACAAGTGGGTTTCTTTCTCCTTGGTCTGAAGTGGGTAAGACTGGGATCAAACTTAGCTCTACTTGACTCCAAATCAAATGCTGTTAACCTCCACAGCACTCTACCTTCAATGAGATCAAAGCAAATAACCAAACTGAACCCCACACTGTTTCCCCTGGGACTGATCTGCTCCCTGCACAAATAATAATGCCGTTTTGCAACCTTACTGCGCTTGTCATTTCTTTTCTTGTAATTCTGGGGACACATCTTTGACTTTAATAAAAGCACTGCTGAATAATTTGCTGGCTACGAAACGTCAGAATCTTTCCTAAAAGCCACTTTACGCTTAAACCTTTTAAAATAGATTATTTGAAAAACCTCCTTTGCGTTTACGTTTCCTCATGTTGTTAACCAGATTGCTTCTAAAGTTGTGCTCCCAGCAGGGCCTTCTGCTGACATTGTCACTGAGAGAAATAAACACAAAGACTCTCAGGGTGCCACAGCGACTTTAATTTTCTAGTTTTTGACAGAATCCTGTGCTTCCTGTGACAAAAAGTCAAACCTAAACTCCTGGCCTTACTACGATATCATTACTCTCTACAATGTCAATAAGCCTGGAAACTCGTGAATGACAAGGACACAGTCACAGAATCCCTTCACTTCAAGGGATTCTCCTGCCCTCTGGTGTCCAAACTGAATCTCTGAACAAACTGTATTTTGTTCAGGTGGACTTTTTCAACTGTTATTGAACTTTAGGCCTTGAGAATAAGAAGTTGCAAATGAAATAAAATATGGCAGAATCCACAATATAGCAGGTAGTAGGGGTCAAAAATGGAAACCAAACTGAGGTCAGGCCAACGGTAGCAGGCTGCTCGAAACCTCAGAATCGGAGGAAGATTTTTAAAGGCAGATTTCATTTTTGATATTTGACTTATTATTAAAAGATTTACTTGGTAGTTTTTTTCGGTGTTGATAAGGAAATTTATAATGTATGCCTAAGTGTCAAATGTTGATAAATGTTTACTTGAAAGGGAGTTTCAGTTTTTAAACCATTCTCTTATCAAAAAGGTGAGAAGGTGCTTTAAAAATTGCTTCTTGTGGTAAGAACACTTAAGGTGAGATCTATGCTTTTAACATATTTCTAAGTTTATGAATACAGTAGTGCCTGTAGATAATGTTGTGCAAAAGATCTCTAGAACTTCACGTTGAATAACTGAAATTGTATACCATTAATTAGTGACTTCTTACATTCCACGCCCCTTAGCCCCTGGTAACCACAGTTTTATCTTTGGCTTTCATGAGTTTGAATATGTATATAAATGGAAGTATGTAGTTGTTTTAAAATTTTTTTCAAAGTTTATTCATTTTTGAGAGACAGAGACAGAGCACAAGTGGGGCAGGGACAGAGAGAGAGGGAGACACAGAATCTGAAGAGGCTCCAGGCTCTGAGCTGTCAGCACAAAGCCCAGTGCGGGTCTCAAACTCACGGACTGAGAGATCATGATCTGAGCTGAAGATGGATGCCTAACCGACTGAGCCACTCAGGGTCCCCATGTAGTTTTGACCTTCTGTGACTAACTTACTTCACTTAGCGTAATGTCTTCTTTGTTCATCTACATGGGCACCTGTTGAAGGATTTCCTTTTTTTTTTTTTAAGACTGAATAGTATTTCATTGTGGGTATATATCACTTTTTTCTTTTTCTTTTTTTTTTTTTTTTTACCCATTTATCAGGTGATGGACATCTAGACTGTTTCCACCTACATTATAAATAATAGAACTAGCATATGATCTCACTTCTGGGTATTTATCCAAAAGAATTGAAATCAGGATCTTGAAAAGAGATTAGCACTCCCATGTTCATTGCAGCCCTATCACCATAGCCAAAATGTGGAAAGGACTTGTTTTTGAAGTTCAAATATTTAAGAAATGTCTGTTTCACTATTCTCAAATCATTTTGGTGCAGTTTTTGACTATTTCTAAACCTCTAATGATGAAAAAAAATTCATTTTTAGATTCCATTTTCCCCAAAATACTGCTTTTATTGTTAAATGTTTTAGCTTTACTTTCAAAGGTTGAAACCTACACATGAATTTCCGAACTAAGTTTCCATTTTATGGTGAGGAGCAAAACAAAGTAGTTATAGGCCCTCTTCTAATTCCATTACTACAGGTGCACTGAAGTCACATGCAATATCACATCTACTAAACTAACCTCCTTGTACCCATTTATTGCCCCTCATATCCTGTAAAAACTTGACTAAAATTCTTAAATCTCAAAGAATCCCTGAATAAACATCTCTCCTTACCAATTCTATTTTAGGAATTTAGATCTTCAGAAAAATTTAAAATATCTTTTTCTTTTTATCCATATATCAATCAGCCATTTAATTTAACGGACCTGCTACAAAACATTAACATTGTTTTAATGTTAAGTGATTTTTCAGCTACCACCACCAAATGTAAAATAATTAAATCTCTCTTTCTATAACATTTCAAATCTTTACCTAACAAGAAGCCCCACCGTGTACAACTCATACAGCTTTTTCTCTAGAGTAAATCAAAGGTAAGGGCTTTCTTTTCCATGGGGCCAATATTCTCTTTATGCCAAGCTACTTATTATGTTCAATGAGCTTTTCCTTTTTCTCATATAGAATTCCTCTAAAGGAAAGGAAACCTTGGGGCGCCTGGGTGGCTCAGTTAGTTGGTTGAGCGTCTGACTTCTGCTCAGGTCATGATCTAGTGGTTCATGGGTTTGAGCCCTGCGTCGGGCTCTGTGCTAACCTCTCAGAGCCTGGAGCCTGCTTCAAATTCTGTGTCCCTCCCTCCCCGCCATCTGCCTGTCCCCCGCTCATGCTCTGTCTCTCTGTCTCTCAAAAATAAATAAACATTAAAAAAAAGGAAACCTTAAAAAAGACAGAGCTACAGCTATATGTTTTGTTAAATGTCCAGCAAAATTAAGTTTAGCTTAAACTATTTAATTTTGAAAGTAAATGATCAAAAATTGTTGGTTTAATTGTTGTCTTTAAAGTACTACCCAGTTATAGTAGACAGAATCCAACCTTTGTACAAGCAGGGGAGCATAGTATGACATTTTTTAAGTTCAGAGGTTAAAGTTCATTTGCCAATTGTAAATAAAATTTTGAATGGATATTTGCAACAGGTACATGCATTTCTTCAAATGCTAGAAGACATATCGCTGTATTAGACACTGAACAATAAAAAGGAAACTTGAGTTGTTGTTGCTTTACCTTTTAAGCATAGCAGAATATTCAAGATTCAGATATAACAACAATAAAGCTGGGTTTTAGTTGCAAAAAAAGAAAAAGAAGAAAGAGACAAATGTACCCCCATATTTGTACCCCTGGCCTTTCTAGTTCTGATACTGAAGACAGAGTCTTTCCTCATCCACATTTAGAAACTGACTCACAGCTGAATAGGCAGGGGGATAGAATGGCACTTGTGAAATCACAATTATTTTTCGGGGCCCCTGGGTGGCTCAGTCAGTTAAGCCTCCGACTCTTCGTTTTGGCTCACGTTATGATCTCACTGATCATGAGTTCGAGCCCTGCATCAGGCTCTGCTCAGATGGTGCAGAGCCTACTTGGGATTCTCTTTCCCTCTCTGTCTGTCCCTCCCCTGCCCGCTCCCGCTCTCAAAATAAACAAATAAATTAAAAATGAATAGTTACTAAAAGAAATTGCATGTATTTTTTTTTACTTTATAAATAAAAAAAACTTCCTTTTTGTATTTAGGTTATTTTTCCCAGTTTGCTAAAAATGGAAGCCTGGTTCAGTCTTTCCTTGTGCCCTGTCTTCCCTCACATTAGTCAGTCCTATGATTTGTTTAAAAGGAAAGTGCAACCTGTAGAAAACAGCCTGAAGCAGCAGGAGGAGAAAACTTTGAACAGCTGTCTGGTGCCTTGCCAAGGGGCAAAGCTCTCGCGTTGGATAAAAACCATTTTTCTCCTCTCGTCCGTCGCTTCCCACTACACTACTAAAGGCCCTATACAAACACATAGATGTGCCAAGCACAACACGGTCACACCTAGCCAGCTGTGCAGCCGGCCCTGAGATTGCTGCTGTTGGGTCACCCTTTCCTTTCACGGCACGCCTGGGCAGGTCTCTTCTGAAATACCCTTGTGCTGGTATTGTTTCCAGCAAGATACTCACATTTTAAAATTTTGGTAACAGCTCTCTCTCTCTCTCTTTTTTTTCTTTCCAAAATTTTAAACTATCTTAAGACTTTTTCAACTTGACAGGTAGAGAAACAGATAAGTTCCCTAACTTATTTCCTATAGGCCCTGGGGTAGTGGAAATCAGGGAAATGTTAGAAAGCTGGAGGCAGAAATAAATGGTCCTCTACCGTATAGTCAGAGGGGCTGTGTTAATATGTAGAAATTAAAAGGACATACATACGGAGAAAAATTCGCTAGATTTTTAATACCTGAGATGTAGCTAGATACCTAGCTTCAAGAGGAACATTCTCTAGGGTTTGGGGAGGAAACGGATTGATATGATCATTTACTTCAGATGCACCATTTCCCCACACTTTCTCTTTTTCCTTTATAGGATTTTTCTTTCCTACTTTACTCTCCTACCTGCTCCGGTCGCTTGGCATCTCTGGTTGTTTTTAAATCTGTGTGCCTCACAGCTATATGATATCAAAGGGGAAATCTCACTGTTTTTAATGTGCTAAAATAACAATATTTGGTTCAAATGGTACTCTCTTCAACCTCAGGGAGTAACTCTACCAAATCACTTTCATTTGTGAAAGCAATGTGGAGACGCAGACCTCGGAGATCACACACAGCAACGTAACGGATAAAGATCTTATCCAAACACTGGCAGCATGCCAGAAGGAAAAACTGCCATAGGGGGGAAAAATACATTTCCAAAGGTCATTTTATAATAGTCAACAGAAACCAGGTTTTCCTTCTCATCTTTTTTCTTTGATTTTATTACACTTAAACCTTTCCGTCAGAGGTGAGCAAAGAGGAAAAGCCTCACGTTTGCTTCTTGGCTAAATTGTTCCCATTTCATTCATCCATACTTTTCTCATATTAAAATTTCTAATTATTTGAAAATTTGATATCAAAAAGTGGATTGAATGTCATGATATTTCTTTTGAAAATTTGGCTGCTTGCATAACTATAGTTGCAAAGGCAAAGGAAAAGAAGATCTTAAGCTGGAGGGCTGTTTCAAAAATGTGATGCAAGCAAAATCATGCTTTTGCTCTGATTTTAATGATAGGCCAACCAGATTTTACCGCAGGCAGTATAAGCTATAAGCCCACTATAGTCTCCTTTGGCGGGGCCTCCAACATGCAGCCTGTAATTGGGCAAGAGCTTTGTATCGTTTGAGCTCCACATCCATTTTGACTTGCAGCTTAATCTATTTAATATAGGGTTCCTTCCATTATCGACTTGAGAGATTCCACTTGTCTGAAGGCTAAGTGCTAGAAACAATGACTGAAGACATTCAGCTCTTCAGACCAACATCCAGTTAACAATAAGCTAAGTAATTGCCAAATAGCTAATATTCTGCGTCTCTTTGGTGCAGACCTGGGAAAAATAAAGAGATTTCAGGGAAAGATTAATTTTTTTAAGATCAGACATGCAAGGGGCGCCTGGGTGGCTCAGTCGGTTAAGTGACCGACTTCGGCTCAGGTCATGATCTCTCGGTCCGTGAGTTCGAGCCCCGCGTCGGGCTCTGTGCTGACCGCTCAGAGCCTGGAGCCTGTTTCAGATTCTGTGTCTCCCTCTCTCTGACCCTCCCCTGTTCATGCTCTGTCTCTCCCTGTCTCAAAAATAAATAAGACGTTAAAGATCAGACATGCAAGAATTCTGTAAAAGATAGAAATATTCTTACATTACTAATGGAAAATCATTAACAAAATCTTTTAGTACAACTTCTTTGATATTTCTTCCAATTTAATGACCCATTATGATTTTATTCCTATAAAGTTGGAGGTAAGGGCCATATGTTGTGGCTAACTTCGGTATCTTTAATTCCCTGAGAACGATCCTCTGGAGGTTCAGGATTTGAGAAGCACAGTTTGAAGCCTTGACAAGATTCTAATTAGCGCCTGGTGTAAATGGCTCAGTTTTGTAGAGATTGTGTTTCCACCTTGTGTAAAAATTAAAACAGGGAAAAGTAGCACTTTCTTTAAGACTTTCTCCTGTATGTCTGCAACATAGAGCCAAAGTTTGCCATTCCAAAGGAATGTTAGCCCATGAAGAATTCAAATGTAATAGCAGCATTGTTCTGAGTTAGCTTTTTGAATTACAGTATACAGGAATCATAAAATAAATCTGATATGTGGAAAGTTAAATATTTGCCTGAAAAAAATCTAATTATAAAGCAATTCTTTATATTCTTTGGATAAAGGCACATCACGTTCATTCAATTTGTACTAGTGTGAACATTTGTGTCTTACCACCAGGGGGCAGCGTATGCTAACTATTGAATTAGTGAACACTAAAAGGCAAAGGAGAGACAATTTGAGACAGAAGTGAAAAATTCCCTGAATGGTTTCTTCACAGATCCTTTAGGGAAAGAGCTGTTGAATTGTTCACAGTGTAATTTTCACACCAGTTATATAAAAAAAAAAAGAAAAACAACAACTAATTATGATGTAAAACTATTAAAGCTCTTTTACAAGTAATTTTTATGACGTGGTGATTTGTTCCATTTAATTTTTAATAATCATGGGTTGAATTTAAAACTGCAATCTTAAATGAATTAAAAGAAATTGAAAATAATGGTTTCTCATATATTCCCATGTTTATAAATCGCTTTCTTCATAATTATTTCAGCTCAAATTTCATGTAGCTTCATAGGAAACAAATTCACTGTGGAAGCTTTTGAAAACACAGAAAATTAGATATAATTTACAATTTTTTTTTGAGAAACTTTGAGAAGGTTGAATAGGCAAGGATAATCTGTTTCGCTAGGTTCCCTTTGGTGACCATTAGCCATTTCTCCTGCCAACAAGTAAAGACAGTTGCTTTTTGAGATCTGAAGTTAATTCAGGGGGATAACAGTTCAAAAGGCAACAGAAATATCTAGCATAGGGGTTTTATATTCAGCTTTCTGAGGCCAGAATTTTTGGAAGAAAGGACAATTGTCTTGGGATTGAAATTACAAATTTTCACTTGTGCCAGTGCAGCTGAAAAGAGTATTTCAAAAGCAGAAGCCCAACTGGGCAGAGATAAAGTACTTAAAATGTAGACAAATTTTTGAGGTATAGTTGACATATTAGTTTCAGGTATGCAAAGTGATGATTTGATGTTTGAATATCTTGAAAAACATACAGTAAGTCTAGTTAACATACATCACCATACATAGTTACAAAATTATTTTCCTTGTAATGAGAACTTTAAAGATGTATTCTCTTAGCACCTTTCAAATACACAGTACAGTGTCATCATGCTACCCACTATTTCCCATGACTTAATTTTTTTTATAACTGGACATCTGTACCCTTTGACCCCCTTCACCCTTGTAACAACCCTCCCACTCCTTGTCTCTGGCAACCAACCACTGATCCGTTCTTTGTATCTGTGAGTTTGGTGTTTTTGTTTTTAAGATTCCACATATAAGTGAGGTCATATGGTATTTGCCTTTCTCTGTCTGACTTATTTTAAGCATAATGTGCTCATGGTGCATCCCTGTTGTCTCAAATGACAAAATTCCATTCTTTTTTTGGGGGGAGGGGTGAAAAATATTCCCCTGTAATCATTAAAATAACTTTGAGAGAGAAAACTGGATTTAAATATATTCAAGGTAAACTGATATGCCCCGATTCGAGAGTCCCCCCGAAAACAAACCACCAGAGTCCAGAGTCAAAGCCAAGCGGCAAGGGTCGTTTATCGCAGGTTCGAACCCGGTCCTCGGCACACTCGTTGCCGGTGAGGCTAAGAGGCCCTGAGCGAGGATCTTACAGCTTCTTTTATAGACAGGCACAAACAAGTTAGCATTTTTCGAGGTTACAGAGCTGTTATTGGTTGACATTTAAATTTGAACGCTCAGCAGAACTTGATTGGTTCCCGCCTTTATTTCAAACCATTCAGCAGAACTTGATTGGTTCCCGCCTTCATGTCAGACTACAACCGGGCGTGCCCTGGCTGGATTCGGGAATGGCGGCGGGGGGAGGGGAAAGATCTTTTCTTTGCAGTTGTGAGTATACCTGGTAACTTTTCTCTTAGCCTCTCATAAACTATGTTTATTGACAAGCATATGTGATTCCATATTGATCCTGTTCACCATTCCTTTCATATTGTCAATAATAAGCCTTAAAAACTTTATTATAAGTAAATATAAGTTCCTCAGCTGTATGAACAATGTCTTTACTTCTCTACTCATTTCTTTTCAGTGTCCAAGCAAAACCTATGATCCACTGATTAAATCCACCCGAGATTTTCCTGATGATGTCATCAGTTTCATAAAGCGGCACCCTGTGATGTTTAAATCGGTGTACCCAGTTGCGGGAGGACCAACATTCAAGCGAATCAATGTGGATTACAGATTGACCCAGATCGTGGTGGATCACGTTGTTGCAGAAGATGGACAATACGATGTAATGTTCCTTGGAACAGGTATGCTAGACCCAGATGATGCTTTCTTTCAAAGGAATTTTTCACTATTAGACAAAGGAAGCAAAGACTTCAAAAAGATTATTGGTTGAAATCAAAATGAGTAATTATTAGCTGATATCTAGTCACTGTTTCTTAACATTGCATAACACATGCTTTTAATTGACAGTTATAAATATCTCCCAGCCTCCTTTAGTGGTATTTGAGATTTCAAAATATATTTGTATGTTATGACTATAACATGCCTGCTTAGATTAGGTGCTCAATACATATTTGTTGAATGATTATGGACTAAAATTAAACAAGTACAGCTAAGCAATGTTTATTTTCAGACTCCACATTTTTTTCTCTCTGGGGAGATATTTGATTCCCTGCCCCCCGCCCCCAGCCCCGCAAAAGATCCCTTCACTCAATTTTGAGAATCATTGACTGAGTTGACTTAAATGGCTTTTCAAAAAATTAAGCAATACTTTGTAAAGATCTTTAAGTAGAAACTTCCTGGAGATTATTTTTCCTATCCTTGAATTTTGTGGATTAAGTATCACTTTCATTATTAGAGACTATTTTATTTATTTTTTTGTCAACTCAGTCATTATAAAATGATTTAAAAAATATTTTCCAGAAAAAGAAATATTGCTTATTTAGTATGCCTCAAAAAAAGAAAGAAAAAGGAAATAGAAAATATCATCTAATGATACATGCATTCTAATGACAGTAAAGGTAACATGCATCATTGAGATAAAAGCACTTCATCCTGGAAAATGTTATGTGATTTAATGAATCAGGCATTGAGTAAAGAAATCAAAATTAATGTGTTTTCAAGAAATGGGCATTTTTTTTTATTGAAATAGGTTTTCAGAACTACAGAACAGTTTTATTTTTCAAAAACATACTGTTTTTGAAAAAAAAAAAAAAAAAAAAAGAAGAAGGCTCAGAGCCTGGAGACTTCTTCAGATTCTGTGTCTCCTCTTTCTGCCCCACCCCTGCTCATGTTCTGTCTCTGTCTCTCAAAAACAAATAAACATTAAAAAATTTTTTTTAATAAATACATTGAAAAAAAGTAGAGTTTATTAGGGAACGTGCATGTGACAGACTTAGAGCGTTTTCAGAATACCTGTTGCCAAGCCTGATTATGCTGCAGATGGCAATAACAAGACATAGGAAAGTAAGTGATGTTCTCAAGACTGTAGAGATTACTACAGAAGCAGACCAAGTAAGTACAGTAAAACCTTGGATTGAGAGTAACTTGTTCTGCGAGTGTTCTGCAAGACGAGCAAACATTTCTAATAAACTTTAACTGGATAAACAACTGATTTCTCGCAATACGAGTTACTACCTGATACCAAATGCCGTGTGATCACAACTGAGCCAATGGTTCTTAAAATTTGCTTAGATATATGAGTGCTTTGGATTACAAGCCTGTTTCTGGAATGACTTATGCTCACAAACCAAGGTTTTACTTTAATTAGTCTGTCACTAATTCTAAGGAGTTTGCTACTGAATTTGCGCTGTCCACCCAAAGCGTTCCTAGGTCAACACTTCGCTGTCATAAATGCCATTCGGCCACTAGGTGGTACTACCTAACTTTGACTGAGAAAATTATAAGGTAACTAAGATAGATGGATCGATTTTCAATTATGACATTTGGAAAATGTATATTTTATATTTTTTCAAAGATCCTAGAGTCCTTTAAAAACCGAATTAAATATTTCAGACTATTTTGGGCAAATAGGATCATTACTATCCATATTAAAATTCTTCAACCACAGTGCCAGAAGCTTAAAAGCATCTATATTGTATAAATTAATTTCCAAATGAGATTTTTTTTCTCCTTCTAAAATGTTCTTTTGATTGTCTTTCTGTAATAAATAGCATGTCACCTTGTAAACTGCAATAGAAGATCCTGTATTTAAGGCATCTTTACTAAATGTCAATTTTTGGTTTATAGTCTTTTAAATTTTGGTTACTCTTAAATTAAACCAAAATAATTTTAAACAAAACTTCAGTTTCCAGCCTATTAGTAAAGTTTCTGTAAATAAAATATGTTGGTGAGTGAGTTAAAATTCCCCCCATGTAGATGGCTTCAGTGGTTTCTCTTCCCTTTGTTAACATTATTTAACAATGTATATATCTTACCTTTCGCCGTAACTTAGATGTGATAAGCACTGAATAAATATCTCTTACATTGAGAGAGAGAGAGAGAGAGAGAGGAAAAAATATTTTAATATATCTTAACCTTTTAAATTCAGTTACAAAAATATCATTCCACTTTAGTTATAAAATCAGCCATTATTTGAATGAGACACACATACTCCTTCTGCTCGAAAGATCTTTGAGTGCATGTCTTTTAATGTCTTCCTTATAAATATGTGTTTTATGAGTTAAAAACTATCATGTTTCGGAAGGAGGGAATCATATCCATTAAGCTTCACTTCTTGTGTGCCTTGTTGAATCTGACTTTTCCAAAGGCTTTGAAAGAAAAAGGAGGGAACAGTTGTGAAGGTTGCTAGGCATATACTTAAAGGAGAAACAGCAGGATTATAGGTCATGTGTTTTTTCAGACATTGGAACAGTCCTAAAAGTTGTCAGCATTTCAAAGGAGAAGTGGAATATGGAAGAAGTAGTGCTGGAAGAGTTGCAGGTATTCAAGGTAAGACAGTCCAGAGTTCCAGAAGAGATGGGGACACTTAGTAGTCCTTGATACAGGACAGTGTGTTTTAATACATCGTCGCTTTTCCTAGAGAAGTCTGTGCAATTAGCTCCCTTATTTTCCTTTTCCTTAAGCAACGGAAAAAAGTTTTTCAAGCAACTGAGAACAGGACTCCTCTCTCCCCGTAGAATACCACTAAAATCAGGGCTCCTGGGATGGCCGCTCATTACTTTGTTCTCTAAGCATATGGTCAGACAAATCGCCACAGTGGATGAAAGCCCGGGGTCTGGGGTCTCTGACTACCCAGATGCTTTTCTACTTTAAACGGTTGACTTTTCAATTTTTCCTCCATTGAATTGGAGAAAACTGGAAGAGTGTGTAAATCACATGTCCCTGCTTTTCCGTAAGGAATCTTTTTTAAACAAGGTTGCATGATAGTAAAGCCTTGATGTATGCTACGTCCCTCTAGAGAGCTAGATCTAAAATAATAATTTTCTAGATTTGGGGAATGTCTTTGACTTTTAACAATACATTTGAGCTGTGGTATTCTCTGTAGATGCTCAGTGACATTTAGTTCAAAATTATTTTCTGAAAGTAACATTAGAAATAAAAGTGTATTTCTGACAGGAGCCTTGACAAATATGTTCTGTCTTTTATAACATTTTTGTTGAGATAGTTCATTAAAATGGGCTGTTTCCCTGTGAACATCTATTGCCTTAAAAAAAAAAAAATCAAGTAGAGACCCCCACTGTGAGGAACTCAAGGTAATTAACATGCTGAGTTCCACAGGATCCTGTTTACATTGTGATGATAATAGTGGTCAAGGAGTTAACAAGAACAAGATCTGCTATCTGGCATCTACCAAAAACAAAGTCTTGGGTGGTTCCTGAGGGAAAAACTGATGTCAAATCTAAATGTGAACCCAGAAGCCAAATATGAAGCTCCCACAATATATAAGGTGCATTAAAATAAGTTTTACTTAATGGTGGTTAGTGGTCAAGAGGAATTATTTGGATTCCATTGTGAAGATTAAATAATGAACCTGTGTCCTTCATTTAAAAAAAAAAAAAAAGTTTTGGGATAGCACGTTCTCATTTTAACATTTTTCTTTCATTTTTTTGCTTCATGTATTTTCTTAAATTTTTGGTATCTGCTACCGTTTATCGGTTTGTAAATACTGGCTGGTGAGAAACGAATGGACAGTAAATAGATGATAAGTAGATGAAAAATTCTTAAAGATTCCATCCTTTTTAGTTTGCTAGCTTCTGTGTTCATGTTTCTAATTTTCTATTGCATGCATAAAGCCATAGTTTCAACAAGTAAAGCAAGTCCTAGTTCATATCACGGAATCTTGTGCATCGGTAGCTTGCCATGTTCCATAAAGAATATGCTCATCCACAAAGAACACTATAGCTTTTCAGAACTCTGCTACTTGAACAAGTTTTTCAACTACCGATCTAAGTAAGAGCAGAACTAGGTAATAAATAATTATGGAGATGTTCTTGTCAACACTAGTTTGAATTATATGGAAGCAGTTAAGATAAGCAGATTTAGAAGGAGAAACCTTGTGGGTAACTGGGAGCGATTTCCAATGCACAGTGTTTCCTCATACACTTAGATAGTTTTTCTGTAATAAGATACTTTAAAGGAACTATTTTGATCCTTTCTATTAAGGTAGAATTAGAAGGAAAGAACAAATGTTAAGATTCTTTCCCCCTCTATATAACAGACCCTTGAAGTTTTCTTCAGTGATCTTTGGTACGTGACAAGAGAACATATTGGCTGCTATAAAAGACTCTTAATGATTATCTTTATTAACATTTGATTTTTATTTTCAGCACTCATCGATCATCCTGAACATGGAGTTGTCTCTGAAGCAGGTACTTTCTAATTTTTCTGTAAAAATTAGCCACAAAAGCAACAGGCTGCTTGAATTTATTTTAGGGAAACTCTATTGATATTGGAAGTTAAATTATAAATAATGTAAAAAGCTTTAAATTGTGTGTTTCTTTCATACCCAATTAGAGGCCAGTGTTGTAGGCTTGCCTTAGGAAAAGTAGAACCAAATATCATTACTTGAATGATAGATATTCCCCTTCCCTTGGCTCTTGAAAACTGAGCTCACTTTCTTTGTTTCATGAGGATGTGTCTCTGTCAAGGCCATAAGAAGTTCATGTAGAATACTAACCATAATCACGAAAAATGGTTTTTAATCAGGGAGTCTAGAAATTACACTATGGACGATGGTGGCAAAGAGCCCGAGAGTCAACTGCCGGCCTTCCACTTAGTATCTGACTCTGGGAATCAATTTCCTTAACAGAGAAATTAGGGAAATAAAATCCACCACCTAATAAATAGGATGCTGCACACAAAATTTGAGACAAAGAGTTGGCACATCGTAAGTGTGAAGTAAATGGTATCTGATGACAATGACAATAATAATATTTAATAGATCATAAGTTCTCAATATGATACTCTAAATCCCAATTAACTCAAGAGGTTCAGGCTTGTATTAGCATTTGTGTATGTACCCCCAGGATAAAAAAATTATGGGATAATATGCTTAATTTTTTTAATATAATTTATTGTCAAGTTGGCTAACATAAAGTGTATACAGTGTGCTCTTGGTTTTGGGGGTAGATTCCCGTGATTCATAGCTTACGTACAACACCCACTGTTCATCCCAACAAGTGTCCTCCTCAATGCCCATCACCCATTTTCCCCTTTCCCCCCTAACATTGTCTTCATCTATGTGGCTAGTAATGACACAGAAACTAATAGGGAAAAGATCTAAATAGATTTCTTATTTGATCTTTTCCATTAATTTTTTTCACTGAATGTTTAGTTCTTAAAGGCCTACTACTACCCTTGGAGGGTATAGAAATGAACGAATGGCATAGTCCTTCACTTAGAAGCTCACAGTGGAGCTGGGAGACATAGAAAGAACACGCTACCAATGCAAAACAATAATGGAAGCCTGTACAGGGAAAACACAGGGGAGGAACTGGTCTAAGAGGAAGCCAGGTAGAGCAGAGGAAGGAAGTGAAAAGAACAGACGTGTGGGGCGTGGGTGGCTCAGTCGATTAAGCATCTGACTCTTGGTTTCGGCTCAGGTCATGCTCTCACAGGTTCATGAGATCAAGCCCTGCATCAGGTTCTGCACTCACAGCGTGGAGCCTGCTTGGAATTCTCTCTCTCTCCTTTTCTCTTTGCCCCTCCCCCCCCTCAAAATAAGTAAATATACATTAACCAAAAAGAAGAGACATGTAACCTGAACTACGAAGGATGTTGCAGTTAACCGGTTAAATTAAAAAGGGGATGGGAAGAGGAAGCCTATGCCAAGGAAAAAAGGAGAACATTTGGAAAGGTGTGAGCGGTGAGAAATCATAGCTTATTCTAATAAGTTTGTGAACAATTAGAGCAAAGGGCATATGTGTGTGCAAGGGGCAAGGAGGCTAGAAATGATTCTGGGACATAAAACAGAGCAAGATTAGGTACATCCTTATATGTCTTCCTAAGAAGTTTAACAGTTTTATCTGAGGACAACGAAAACCTTTAAAGATCTTCAGCAGGAATGTGTTGTGATAAGCTTTTCCTTTTAGGAAGGTCAGTCTGCTGTGGCAGAGCGGAAGATGGATCGAGTCCTGGGGTAGAGGTGGGGGTTGTCGGAACACGAGGCTGAAGCCAGTGGAAATATTAGAACACTTATAAGTAATCCAGGGAAGAAACAATAAAGACAGACAAAAGTGTTGGCAGTGGAGAGGGAGAGGAGGAGATAGAGAGTTCTGTGTAAGAGAATGGAAAAGACACGGTGGCTGACTAAGAGATAAAGGGGATTCAGAGACAACTCCCAGCTTTGTGTCCTGGGTGACAAAGCTAGGGTAGCAGGGCTAGATTTAGGGCAATCCAGTATGTCAACCTTGACGTTGTTTTCAAGATGCACCTGACGCTTTATACAATAAGACAGGCAAAGAAATGAGGATAGAAAAGAGGGGGCACCTCACGTTTAATGCAAAGAAAGGAATCCTCAAAGGAGACAGAAATCTTAGGCAGAAATAAAGACAGAGAACAAGAAAAAGTTGACGGTCAAGGGAGGCATGATTCTTGGTGTTAGACACTTTGGAGAATTGAAGTAAAGCAAATACTGAACTGGGTGCATTGCATTTAGCAGCTAGGAGGTCTTAACTGACATTTTAATAGGCAGGGCAGGTAGAAGATAGATGTCTGTAGATTGAGTACGTGTATTTATTTATGTCAACATTTACTTCTCAGGTTTTTCCCCTTTGTGTAAAGTCTGATATGGCCCGCTGTCGTTGACCATGAGTTCACTGAAGGCACAGACTCTGGCTTAGTTATTCGTATCCTCCCTCTCCCTACGTCTTCCACCACGTACGCTCAGCGAATGCTCATAAAGAGCAGTGCATTGTTTTCAGAACATATTTCCAAAATGCACCTTTATATGCTGAGTTGTTTAGTATCCTGCAGCCTTTCATTGGTGATATGGCATCTTTCGAGCCTCCTTAATACTTCCTTCACAGTGATACCAAGCATTTTCTCTCCAGCTTATAACCCATTTCCCTTCAGGGATCAAGAGGTATTTCATTAGCAAATGAAATGGTTCAAACCACAAGAAAGTTTCATAAATCTCTTTTCAGCCGTCTCTCACGCAAGAAGCCACAGCAGCGGAAGACCATCAGTGTTGCCCATCACATCTGTGCTTGATATAATCTACCAAAGCACATTTTCAACCATTGAGAAAGAATTTGACGTCTTAATTCCTCAGTCTAGCAGCTGGGTTTCGACCTTCTTAAATTACTGGCCAAGGTTATCCTAGCTCTCTAGAATGCTGTCCATTTCGGTATCAACATCTTCAAACCGCCATGCTGCCAGGAGTAGAAGTGATCGACTCGTCTTACTCTTTGTTATGTTTCTGTACAACTGCTTATTTTCTGTACAAGGGCACCCGAGGAGACAGATTTAGATCTGTGATGTGGTATTCAGGAAAGGGAAGTTCTTAAGACTGGTCTGAAAGATGCTTCTAATTCATTTGTTTTGCCTGATTTGTAGCAACAATTGTACGTCGGTTCCCGGGATGGATTGGTTCAGCTCTCCTTGAACAGATGCGACACTTATGGGAAAGCTTGTGCAGACTGTTGCCTGGCCAGAGACCCCTACTGTGCCTGGGATGGAAATGCATGCTCTCGATATGCGCCCACTTCAAAACGGTAAGAGGCACATGGAGTGAAGGTGAAGCCTTCTTTTCTACCCAGCGACTATCTCACCGGAATACCTTGTCTTCTAGTTTAAATTAAAGACGATTTAATTGTAGAAAACATGGTCTCTGGTAAGAATGTTAAAATTAAATTTTGCATAAAACTAAATGTTGAAGGAGCATGAAATCGAGTGTTCTGAAGTGCCGAAATGTGGAACTTGAAAAAGTTCTGAAAAATTGTTTACATGCTTTTCCTTCATCTCTATTAAATACCATTAAAAGTTGGTTTTTCTCGACTACTTTGCCCTTCCTCCATTCCTCCCTTCTTCCCTTATTTTTACATGGTCTATGTTTACCCTTACTGTTTTGCAAATAATGTATACATATATGTGTTTGTAAAAGCGTAGGTTATGAACAACCCACAGCACGTCTCAGTGACTTGGTACAATTTTATTTTTACTGTAATAAGTCTAACTTGGTCAACTTCTGTCACTCAGATGTACATAAACATCAAAATGCTGTCCTGCTGTTTACTGTTCGTTGCTTTATGTGCTCTTAAAAATGAAGCTATTCTGAGCCAACAAAACCCAGTTAGAAATGTATCCTCTATACACACGGGCAAAAGCACCACAAAATCATCCAAGGATGTCCATTTCAGCACTGTTTTCAGTAGCAAAATTATTGGAAACAACCTGAATTGTCATCAGGATGACTGATGCTAGCTAAATATGTTATGATCATAAATTGTTAAATGTGCGTTATGGTAACACCCTTTTCCTGCAGTATTGTTCAAGGTATATTTTTCCTCTAGGTAAAATGTCAGCAATTTGTATATGGTATTTTTTTTTTAATCTTTAGGTCTGTATTAACTATGATGACAAGTGAGTGTATGTTAGTCCCACTAGTACGTACACACTTGTTTCTTCTTGAAATTTGACTCACATGTCAAATTTCAAATTCGAGGATTCACAGATTGAATGCATAGTACAACAGTAGATAGGGCTTATAATTAGGAGACAGTTTAGATTCCCTGAAATTTCTGGATTCGCTGTGGGTGGGGAGATACCGCTATTACCAGTTCAAAGTAAAAAACGCCAATATTCTGTTATAGTTTTTGGCTAAGAATATACTTCTCATAGTGAGCCCTTGGGGAATATTTTTCTTTTCTAGAAACTAAAAATCAAAGAGTGCTCATTAGCTCATAATGGACCTTCAGTTTGATGAATTGACCCTGTTTCTTAAGAAGCCACGATTTAAAAACATTCTTGACCTTATGTACCTTACGCAATCATAATTTTTCTTCTTATATTTCCCAAGACTCTATCTCTGATCTTGCACACATGCCCCTGTGATAGTTTCCCTTACCTTAACATAAATGTCCACGGGAGCCAAAAAAATGTACGTGCTAGATGAATCTCATACAGGCTCGTCACCTGGTCAGTACTGCCCTTAAGCAACACCCTAGATATTGCAGATTTTACTGTGACTTTTACAATTGCTGAAGTGGCAACATAAAATAGCCAACGCAAATGAAAATAGACTGTAAGAGTTTAAGACTTCTTTAATTCAGGGTAGCAGCTTTCTCTTTTCTTATGCAATAGCTACTGTTTTCTCTTAAGGAAAATATGTGACAATAATGCACAACACCATTATTTATTATTATCCTTGTCTCTACTATCAGAAAAACAATGTGAACAGCATATCAGCAGATAGGATTAGCCACTCATGCTCTACCAAACTGGTACTTCTATTTGAGAGGACAGTGTTTAACTTGTTGCTTAATCAAATCTATGGAATAGCGAATCTCCATAGGGTAACAAGTTCTAGATTTGTGGTTACTTTCCTACCCACGAAATAAAGCTCTTGTACATCTTGTTACTTTCCCATGGACTGATTGAAAAAAGAGGGTAAGGATGGTTTGCCTCCCCCATTGGATGTATCTGAAACCTGGGCTATATTTATAGTCAACCTGTTCTTTTGAACAATTTGTCAAAAGTCAGAGGAGTTCAATAAAATTCATATCATCTTATTTCCAAAACAGGATGCATTCTGTTAGGACTCTGTTGCTAGTAGTATTTGGATTAACGTTAGATGGGAATAGTGCCCTGCGTTTGAGTTGAGCAGTAAGACAAGCATAGTTCTGCTCTTGCCACTGTTATTAGTGTTAAATGCCGACTTTATCTGTTCCAGATATCATGCTCAATGTTCTAAACAGTTTAATCCCTTTTCCATAGGCGAGCCAGACGCCAAGATGTAAAGTATGGAGACCCGATCACCCAGTGCTGGGACATAGAAGACAGTAAGTATAAGTTTAATATGCTTTTCTCCCATTTAAAATGTTAAGCCTAGTTTTTGTGTGCCTTTTTATTATATGACTTAAAATATCTATTATATGGGAAGTTCTCATTTTATATAATGCTTATGTTCTGGAAAAGCAACAGGAGATTTTATCAATCAACCCCCTGTCTACATGCCTAAGTGAATAATCCTTTGTTATATCATTATTTGTATCATATGTCTTTTAAAATTCCTATCCCTTTTTTTTTGTATTTTTTACTGCCTTACCCATCCTCATAAAGTTTGAAAACTGCTAATAAAGATAAAAGAGGATATAGTCCAAAACATATGGACATTCAGAGTAAACTCAGAGACCCTTCCAGAAAGGTCTGATGAGAGTGTAGCACTTGTTAGAAAGTTTTAGGTAGTGTATGCATTATGTGAATTTGTGTATTAATTCATGTTTTCATTCAATCAGTAAATGTTTATTAAGTGACTTCCAGGTGCATATAATTGTCCTGGGTACATGTTGAGACAAAGAAACTCCTTCGAGAGCTTATAATTCTTTGGGGAGATGTCATAAGGCACAATTAGTGATATGGGAGTTTAGCAAAGAGAGACATCACCAGAAGCTGTCTTGTTCAGAGAAAATTTCATGGAAGATCTTGAGAGCCCGAGTATGACTGGGACAAAGTGGAGAATAAAAAGGAGTGAGTCTGATAACAGAGGGAAAAAAAATCTATAAGAGTATATTGCAAAATATCTATATGAAAAATTCCCCTCAAAAATCCATGAGTATATTCCAAAAAAAAAAATGTATAAGAATATATTCCATAGCTTTGGTTACTTTCCACTCTCAAGCTCTACCTTCAGAGGATATATGCTCACACACACGCATACACGCACTCAACTGGAGAAACGAAACTGCCTGCCCTCCATCACATTGTTAGTAACCACCCCCACGTTCCATAAACAACCCAATTTCATAGTCTATAACCAGTGACCCAGCAGCTTTGTAATTTAAACACAAAACAATTATTTATAATTTATAATTTCATTCTTCTGAAAAATAAGCTCTGGTCCAGAAGAGTATGTTTGACCTTGTTCTACTGCATGGGTGACTGCCTGTCGTGTCCAGTGTTTTATTTAGCAGGCGTTACCATGTGCAACCTACATGGTGTTTTCTCCACACCCGCGAGATGTTTCCAGAACAGTTACAAGTATTGAGGATATACCCGTGAATGAAAAAGAAAACAGTCTGTGCATCCATGGAACTTCTGTTCAAGTTGTGTCAGGGGAGGGAACAGACGGTAAACTTAAAAAGAAGTAAAATAGATGTAATGTCAGATAGTGATAAGTGTTGTAAAGAGAGTGATTCAAAACACAGTTCCTGCTGAGGGGGGAGATAGTGACTCACCATATCCTGTTCCTGCTGTGACCAACCACACACAGTCTCTGCCAATCATCACCATCACTGCCCCAATCCATTTTTTTTGTCAAGGTCTCCAGCAGTTCCTTCCTTGCCAAATCCAATGGCCAATTTTCAGTTGTCATTTCTACTTAATGTCTAACTCCCTCCTCCTTGAAACACATTCTTCATTTGACTTCCGTGCAGTGATGTGCTAGGGCCAGTTCTTAATGGTCCCATGAGAGCTGATGGCTTATTATTTAGGAATTGCATAAGCTGGTTTTAAACCCTTAGTAGCTTGGTTCAGCCAGAGTGGGAGTTTTTACACAAAAAAAGAACAAGCACTACAAATCAGGGTTTTTTGTTTTGGTTTGGTTTGGTTTGGTTTTTCCAAAGACATGGTGTCTCAGCATTCTTGGGCTTCATGCCCCCCCCCCCCCCCCCCCCCCGCCACATCCTTCTGATTTTCCTCTCACTTTACAGGCTGCTCCTTCTGAGTGTTCTTAACTCTCCTTTGCATCCCACCATCTAAACGTAAAATCTTTGCCTGTTCACTGCCTAACACCATCAATTTCAATACTCTCCGAGGCAATTTGCTCCCAGATTCTTAGTCCGGTTCTAAACTCTGTCTTGTGTGCCAGACCACTTGTATGCCTACCCAAGAGCTCATCTTGGATGCCTAATAAGTGTCCCAAATGATCTATGAGAAAGAATTAGCGCTGTCTTTTCCTAAACGTCGTTGTTCTGCAGTGAAGACTTACCCATATTAATAAATAGCACCTCCATTCACCCAACTGCTTAGCAAAAAAAAGCAGCTAGGCATCATCTTTTTCTTCTTCTCTTTCTTCCACAGCCTAGTACCAACCTCACAATAAGTCCTTTTGGCTCTGTGGCCACCACTGCTCCTACTCTTCATCACATCCCGATGTGCCCGCTTACCCAAAGCCACCACGCCTGTCCCGGAGCCGTTTATCTGGTCCTCCTGCTTCCGTTTTTTCCCCTGGTCAGTCTCCATCCCACTTAGTAGCCAGAGTAACCTTTCAGAAACTACAGTCAGATAACAGCTTCTCTTACTCAAAATCTTTCACTAGCTTCTTAGAACAATTAGTGAAAAACCCATAGCGTTTACCATGGCCTCTAGAGTCTGCCTGATCTAGTTCCTGATACTTGCTTGGATCCTCTCGTTTCACTGTTGCATGGCTCGCTCACTGGTTTCTCTTTTTCAAAAGCCCCAGTCTTGTTCCTGCCTCAGCTAGGTTTGTATTTATTTCCTCCGTACCTACCTAAAGAACTCATATTCAGGTGTCACACCATTTTTTTTTTAATTTTTCTAATGATTATTTATTTTTGAGAGAGAAATGGAGTGTGAGCAGAGGAGGGGCAGAGAGAGAGGGAGACACAGAATCTGAAGCAGGCTCCAGGCTCTGAACTGTCAGCACAGAGCCCAATGCGGGGCTCGAACCCACAAACCGTGAGATCATGACCTGAGCCGAAGTCAGACTTTTAACCGACTGAGCCACCCAGGTGCCCCCACACCATTTAATTTTATGCTTAAAATATTGTCCCAGGGGCACCTGGGTGGCTCAGTCGGTTAAGCGTCTGACTTCGGCTCAGGTCGTGATCTCGAGGTTTGTGGGTTCGAGCGCCACATCGGGCTCTGTGCTGCCAGCTAGGAGTCTGGAGCTTGATTCAGATTCTATGCCTCCCTCTGCCACTCTTGTGCTTGCCCTCTCTCTCTCTCTCTCTCTCTCTCTCTGTCTCTCTCTTAAAAATAAATAAGTGTAAAAAAATTAATTAAATGTTTTTGTCTCAGAGACACCTTTTCTGACCATCCTGAGATACTTTCTCCGTGTTCTACCTCTGATTCCCTGATCTGCTTTTTTATTTGTAGCGCATAACACTGCCAAATACTATGTTCTTTAATTTATTCACTTGATGACCTTGTCCCTGTCACTGGGATGTAAATTGTATCCTAGGCACAAAAGAATGTTTGCGTAATGCATGGGTAAAGGAGAGAATACTTAGCTGGGTAGCATCTGAGCTTCGCTAAAAGAGCAAAGGCAAATTTTACCGTAGATGAAGTCATAATAATTACAATCAGAAAGACCTCACAGAGGTTGGGCTAGGTTTGTGACAGCTCCTATGGAATTCTATGGAGTTTATGTTTACCCTGTAGACTATAAGAAGTTATCTCATGTTTCCGGGAACAGTCATTTAAATCTATATATATATATATATATATATATATATATATATATATATATATATATATATATATGTAGTTGATACCTATTTGGAAAGCCAGAGACAGAAAATCAACTGTGGGCATTAAAGTAGAGATAATAAGGGTATTTAAAAACTAATGTATTTGCAATCTTAAGGAATTTATTAAGTTATAATTGACAGGTAGCATTTATACTAGTTTCAAGTACACAACAACGATTCAATACTTGCATACATTGTGAAACAATCACAATAGGTCTAAGTTAGCATCCGTCACCACAGTTACAAAATATGCTGCAGTAAATGTGGGCGGGGCAGGGGGGTGGGGTGGAATATATCTTTCCAAGTTAAGGTTTTGTTTTGTTTTGTTTTGTTTTTCAGGTAGATACCCAGAAGTGGACTCTCTAGATCCTATATTAGTTACATTTATAATTATTTGAGGAACCTCTGTACTGTCTTCCCTGGCGCTAATTTACATTCCCATCAACAGTGCACAAGTGTTTCCCTTTCTCCACATCCTTGCCAACACTTGTTATTTCTTATCTTTCAGACCGTAGCCATTCTGACAGATATGAGACGATAGCTCATCGTGGTTTTAATTTGCATTTCCCTGGTGATCAGTGATGCTGAGCATCTTTTCATGTACCTGCTGGCCATCTGTTATGTTCTCTTTGAAAAAAAAAATGTTCAGTTTCTCTGCTCATTTGCAATTGGATTATTTGGGGGCTTTTGCTATTGAGTTGTATGAGTTGTTTATACATTTTCGATATTAAGGCCTTATCACATATATTATTTGCAAACATTTTCTCCCATTTGGTAGGAAGACATTTCATTTTGTTGACGATGGTCTTTGCCATGCAGAAGCTTTTAGTTTGATGTCGTCCTTCTTATTTATTTTTGCTTGTGTTGTTTGTGTTCTGGCATCAAATTAAAAGAATCACCAATAAAATACATCAAGGAGCTTACTGCCTGAGTTTTCTTCTAGGGGTTTTATGGTTTCAAGTCTTACATTTAACACTTCCATCCATTCGGGGTTAATTTTTATGTATGATGTAAGGTAGTGGTCCTTTTTCTTTTTTCTTTTTCCTTTTTTTTTTTTTTTTTTTTTTTTTTTTAATGTGACTGTCCAGTTTTCCTAACACCATTTGTTTAAAAGACTGTCCTTGGGGCGCCTGGGTGGCGCAGTCGGTTGAGCGTCCGACTTCAGCCAGGTCACGATCTAGCGGTCCGTGAGTTCGAGCCCCGCGTCAGGCTCTGGGCTGATGGCTCAGAGCCTGGAGCCTGTTTCCGATTCTGTGTCTTCCTCTCTCTCTCTGCCCCTCCCCCGTTCATGCTCTGTCTCTCTCTGTCCCAAAAATAAATAAAAAACGTTGAAAAAAAAAATTAAAAAAAAAAAAAAAAAAAAAAAAAAAAAAGACTGTCCTTTTCCTGTTGTATATTCTGGGCTCTTTTATTGCAAAAATAATTGACTATCTATGTGTGGGTTTATTTCTGGGCTCTCTGTTCTGTTCCACTGATCTGTGTCTGTTTTTATGCCAGTACCATACTGTTTTAATTACTATAGTTTTGTTACTATGGTTTAAAACCAGGGAGCGTAAGGGATCCCATCAGAGCAGCACCCACAAAGCCTCCAGCTTTGTTCTTTTTTTTCTTAAAGCTGGCTTTGGCTCTTCGGAGTCTTTTATGGTTCTGTGCAAATTTTTAGAATTATTTCTTTCCCCGTGAAAAATGTGATTGGTGTTTTAATAGGGATTGCACTGAATCCAAAAATTGCTTTTAGTAGTATGGACATTTTTGTCAATATTAATTCTTTTAATCCATGAGCATGAAGTATCTTTCCATTTACTTGTGCCTTATTCAATTTCTGTCATTAATGCCTTATAGTTTGCAATGTGTGGGTGTTTCATGTCCGTAGATAAATTTATTCCTAGGTACTCATTCTTTTTGATGCATTTGTAAGTAAGATTGCTAAAAGTAGGAAATTTAAAACTCAAAAATGAAACAAAGATTATTGCTAACAGTAAATTCATTTCCTGTCGAACGGACATAGTGATGACTTCGTGTCAAAGAGTCACTGTTTTTCCTGACTTGAAAAAGCATTTCCTACGATCAACTATTTCATTTTCACTAATGTATCTTTTACTAAGTTGACCGATTCTTTGGCCGAATCAGTCTCATTGAGTTTCTCCCCCACTCTTGCCTCATCACCTAACAATCAGCCTGAAACCTCCCTGCTCTGTTCCTGAACTCCTTTTGCTCAGAAAATGGCATCTGTTATTTGAAATGATACATGCCTTTCTCTTCCATGATTGGCACTGGGGATCTTTCTGTGCATTAGGAATTTATTAACTGTGAAAATCACAGATATAATCTGTTGAATCGGCAGGGATGGTGGATATATTACAAGTTTCAAATGGAATCCACACATTTTGAAGGTTAGATGAGGTTAATTCATGATGGTGTCAGCACGCCTGACTTAATCATTGCTGGTAAAACACAAACAAGTTCAAAAGAAGTTTCTTCAAAGGCAAGCCCAACTATTGGATATATGTGCATTCATGCCATTTGCTGATAATTTTGTGTGCTTACATGTAGGATTCACAGAGGTCCCTTAAGCCTTACTCTTGGTTTATGCCTAAAATGCTAAGTAGGCCCATCTGCAGAATTGAGACATCTGAATATATGATGAAAAAGTGCATGTTTGGGCCAGGCTGAGCAGCTGTCATTTTTTATTTGATCAAATTTGAGCTACAGATCTTAGATCACACATGGGACACAGCCTTTGGCTACTCTGGATGGAATGTATTTCAGATGGTGCAGTTGATTTACGAGAATAGGGTGTCTGAGACAATGCTCCCTTAGCAGCCCATTAACTATCTTATAGCAAATACATGTTGGGCTTAAGAATCCCTCTTTGAATAAAAGAGAACATTTTTTGGTAGATAATGTGTATAAGTCCAGATTCTGAGTATTAGAGCATCTAGCTGAATATCATCAGTATAGCATTTTATCAAGTACAGACCACTGTACTTACTTTTTTGACTTTAAAATTTCTTAATGTTATGTGGTCAGCTCTGTGGATCAATTCATGATAGAATTGCTCTTTAAAGATGAAGTAAATTGCTCCTCTGGAACTATCTACAAAATTGGTTATATTTTATACAAATTAAAAGGGGTGAATCATTAAAAGACGCTAAAGTTGTATTCAGTTCAGCTCGAATAAAAAGACTCAGTGTTTAGAGTTAGATCTTATGAGAGTTCTTACTTTAAAAAATTGGTTGCAAATAGTTAATGTATTGATGAAAGGATAAAAATTGTAATGCAGGGATAGAGTTTTAAAAATCAATCTATTAGATAATATTTGACTCTTCGGTAACAATATTATAACATGAATTTCCTCTCTCTTTAATAATGTGTATGAATCTTTTCCTCATAGCATCTGTTCTAAATCAGTCTATTTTCCCATTGCTTTTAAAATCAGGTCAAGGTTAATCTCCTATTCCATGTTTGCTTTCCAGGCATTAGTCATGAAACTGCTGATGAAAAGGTGATTTTTGGCATTGAATTTAATTCAACCTTTCTGGAATGTATACCTAAATCCCAACAAGCATCTATTAAGTGGTATATCCAGCGGTCAGGAGATGAGCATCGAGAGGAGGTAAGTTATAGTCTTCAAAGAATGCTCATCTCGAGGGAAATAGTGTAAAAGTTAAATCAAGTTTTGGTGGTGAGAGATGTTCAATGTTTAGTGCCGTATGGCGCTCTCCTCATTATTTGGGGTAAAGAGGAAAATACTAATTTATACTCACTAACATGGAAGATAACAATGCTTTTGATATGAATAGGACAACTTAGGAGCGAGCACCTGGGTGACTCAGTTGGTTAAGCATCCAGCTCTTGATTTCGGCTCAGGTCATGATCTCATGGTTCATTAGGTCGAGCCCCGTGTTGGGCTCTGGGCTGACAGTGCAGAGCCTGCTTGGGATTCTCTTTCAGCCCCTCCCCTGCTTGCATTAATAAACTTAAAAAAAAAATAATAGGACAACTTAATACAGACACATTAATAAAATATAATTAAAATTAGATTGAATATTTATAAGAAATTTACATATTTTTTTTCCAAATTTTCATTCTCATAGATTGTCTGTATTTTAGAGCAATTCCCTGGTCAAAAACAAGAACACATATTTTCCCCCTACGGTAGGGTAAGGAGTAAATTTTTACTGTGTTTACACTTAGGTCATAATAGTGGTTTAACTATTGTGTTTAACTTAGATCACAAAGTGAAACAGGTTGAATATGGATACAGAAAGAAATACCTATCTTTGTCATATCAGGTGAACAAGTTGGATAACTATCTGGACATGTACCCCTTCACTCTGGATGTGTTAAAATTAAATTAGCAAAAGGAAAAGCAGTATGGGTGTTCTCTTTATCTTTTGACTTTTTCTGTTTGAGTCTAAGACATACATATGATTGAAACATACAACAGAAATTTTGTGAGGTAGATAAATTATATATGTTGCGGAACTTAATGAGATGACTTTGGGTAGTCTGAGAAATCCTGTATTATTATTTAGTGCCATGAAACAAAGGGTAAATGGCAAAGTTTTTATTTTTCTCTTTCAGTGCCTAAGAGAAACCAGTGACACTCAGTACAGAGTTCTAATATTCCCAATAGTAAACCAAGGATATTGTAACGAGTAATGGAATGAACTCAGGATTCAGAATTTGATATTTGATTGAATCGCAGTCCTGTGTTTGGTAATATCATTGAGCTTGTATGCGCCAGGATTTTCTAAAGTGAACGAAATAAATTCAAAAGTTACTATGAAAGTAAAATGAGAAAATACAGATGAGAATGTGAATTTCTTTTTTTTTTTTTAATTTTTTTTCAACGTTTATTTATTTTTGGGACAGAGAGAGACAGAGCATGAACGGGGGAGGGGCAGAGAGAGAGGGAGACACAGAATCGGAAACAGGCTCCAGGCTCTGAGCCATCAGCCCAGAGCCCGACGCGGGGCTCGAACTCACGGACCGCGAGATCGTGACCTGGCTGAAGTCGGACGCTTAACCGACTGCGCCACCCAGGCGCCCCGAGAATGTGAATTTCAAAGCAGAGGATTACTCACAAGTGTAAAATACACTTATAAAATTACAGATATGCGGGGCACCTGGGTGGCCCAGTCAGTTAAGTGTCAGACTCTTGGTTTAGGCTCAGATAATGATCTCACACTTTGTGAGTTCCAGCCCCACACTGGGCTCTGCACTGGTGGTGCAGAGCCTTCTGCTTATGATTCTTTCTCTCCCTCTCTCTCTGCCCTCCCCCTCCCCTTTCTGTCTCTCAAGTTTACATAACTTAAAAAAAAATTGCAGATACTCTCTATCAGGAAGATGTGTGAAATAGGAAATAGCACTGGTCATGGTTTCAGCTTGACTGCTGAGGATTTATGAGCAGGTTGAGAAGTTTTCCTAACACTCAATTTCTCTGTCATATAAATAGGCAGAGCAAATGCTCTAAAATACCAGCCTCCTCGATAAGTCTATAAACATTTAAAATAATACATGTAATCGGTCAGACATTAGTAGAGAATAGTGGTTCTCAACTGCAGGCGAATTTGCTGCTAGTGTTCACATCTGGCGATATCCAGAGACGTTCTTGGTTGTCACAGCTGGATGGACGGTGGGTTGAGGGTGCTATTGGTATCTCTTGTGGGTAGAGGTCCGGGATGATGTTAAACATTGTTCAGTTCAGAATCCCTCACAAGAATGAGTTTTCTGGCCCCAAATCTCAGTAGTGCTGAGGCTGAGAAGCCTTGCAGTAGAAGGACCAAGTTGATCATAAGAAATTGATGGAAAGATATGTTCTACCATTACATTAAGGTGTTAATATCTTTCTCTTCATCTGAAATCTTCAAGAACAAATGTTTTTATTAAAATGTTGACTCTACATGCTTAATACCAAGGGAATACTCCAGTGATTGTCATGTCTGATTTCTCCAATAAAACTTGGATTCTTCATCATTACTGACATACATATATTCTAAGATTACAGCATATCCGTATTTATAATACATGTTTATTTTAAGGGCCCCATTTTTTCCAATATATATTAAAGTATTATCTGACATGGAAGTGATTATAAAACTTGGAAACATAAAGCATTAACTTTTTATCGAAGAAATATTGAATCTGAATTTTAACATGCACATTTTTAGTTACATTGTAATATTTTACTCTTAAATGTCCCAAACCAGCAGTTTTAATTTTATAGCTAATAAAGTTTGATAATTTCTCACCAGTTAAAAGTAATTCTTTAAATATGATGCTTCTTCCATGGCAAATTTAATCTGACTTTTAAAAGACTATGGTACTCTGCTTGGCGGGGGGGTAGTCTCCTAGTTCTAGACATATACATTTGCCTATTCATGTTTCCATTCGCATCTTTCATATTCCTGAAGAGGCAACGCATTCCTTTAATGTACCTTTTAACAGTATATCATATGGTCATGGTGGTACCATGCTCCATGAATTTTAATGGGGCAGAAATAGTGTATTTTACTTAAAAGTATGCTAGCTGTAATATTTCAACTGCTATTTTCATCTACCTTTGTAAGTAGGTAGTTACACATTGTCCAGGATATGCAGTCCTGCTTCCTGAGCTGAGGAAAGGGGCAAAATCCAGACTAGACTTGAGGCATTTTTCCCAGCAGGCTGTCCTCTGCTCCTTACCAAGAAGGTCACAGTTTGGAATCTTTCCCCACTGAAAAAAAGCCTGCGGGAGGGACTAGAATCTCCTGTGGCACAGAGCCTGTCACCAGCTTATTCTCTGCCAGGAGGAGAACATTTCCTTACTGAGCTGTTTCACAGTTGGGTGCTGTTGGGGAGGTCATGAGTCAGTTATCTGCTGACTTCCTTATAAAGCTGTTCTTGAAATTGATGATGTTTATGCTGTAAGTAGCAAGTTAATCGGCAGTCCCTGAGCTTCTGTTGAACTTTTGGGGTCTGAATGACTAGAAGAGGTAATACCTTATGCCATTTGTGGGAGTATTTTCTTGTGTGTGTGTGTGTGTGTGTGTGTGTGTGTGTTCAAAAAATATTTTAAACACATCTTCAAGTATTTGTATTTTTCCATGCATAGGTCTTTGTTTTATTGTCATTCTTTCTATTATAAAAGCAATATAAATGGTTTGGAAAATATAGTGACACATAGAGAATTATGAGGCCTCTAATGATGTCTATTCCATTTTTTTTTCCACTAACCATTACGCTTTGAGCAGCTTTCCTTATCATTCAGTTTGAATACCATGTTTTTTCCTAGCCCTAAGCCCGCCGCCCTGACACCACAGTCTTCCATGATTATTCCAAGTTATTTAAATAGCACGTGTTTCCTCTTTGAAAAAAATAGTGGTCAACTTCCTGATATCTAAATCTTCCTCTGCTCTTCTGTTTTCTTAGGACATATCTTTTGAGGTAAAATAACTGAGTGAAAAGTTATCTTTATGGCTTTTGATGAGCAGCTGTATATTGCTAATTTCTTGTCAAAATCACCGTATATGAATTTGCCTTCTCATACTTCATAGTTGTCAGTTTCCATTGTATTTGAAGTGCTGTACCCATCATTTGTTTAGTTAATTTATTTATTTTTATTTATTTCTAATGTTTTTATTTACTTTTGAGAGAGAGAGAGAGTGAGCGAGCATGAGTGGGGGGAAGGGCAGAGAAAGAGAGAAGGACAGAGGATTCAAGCCAACTCTGGCTGACATCAGAGAGCCCAACGTGGGGCTCGAACTCACAAACTGTGAGATCATCACCTGAGCCGAAGTCGGATGTTCAACGGACTGAGCCACCCAGGCTCCACCATTTGCTTAGTTTACATTGAAGTATTCATTAAAAATGATTTTCACAGGGGCACCTGGTTGGCTCAGTCGGTTAAGCATCCAACTTCGGCTCAGGTCATGATCTTTCGGTTCATGAGTGCGAGCCCTGCATCGGGCTCTGTGCTGACAGCTCGGAGCCTGGAGCCTGCTTCACATTCTGTGTCTCCCTCTCTCTCTGCCCCTCCCCTGCTTGCATTCTGTCTTTCTCTCTCTCTCAAAAATAAACATTAAAAATTTTTAAAATTATTTTCACCAACTCTTTTAAACTCTATTATTGATGTGAACATTTTAATGCTGTGCATAAGTAACTTATTATGTTTTATGTCTCTAAAATGTGTGTTCCTTACATAAAAGAGTTTTATATTTTACATAGACAAATCTATAGATTTATATCTCGATGATGTCTCACTTATGATGCTTAGAAACTCCTTCCCTAACGAAACAGCAAATATATATTTTCCTAGTTATTACCATTTTATTCTTACCATTGCAGTTTGCATTTTATATTTACATTTACTCTAAGACACCAGATTAATCTAGGGGCTAGTGATGTATAAATTCCATTTTTTTTCTTTTAAAGAACGAATCAATTGCCTCAGAACTATTTTTAAATAAGTCTTCCTTCTATGTTTGTTGCAGAAAAGAGGTATTCTTGAAGGCCTAGTCACTTCGAAGACACATGCCATGCTTTAGCTATGAGAGATTTGACAGGCAAATTATCTGCAAGGGAATTACCATTAGGCCGCTATTATTGGAGAGCAGAGTCCCTGACCTTTACCTGCTGCTTCGTACCTAAATGTCCTTTGTCCCTCTCCATGCTACTCTTCTCGTGTTAAATGAATTGCCCTTCACTGAAGATCTACATTTAATAATGCCAAATATATTATCCTTGTTCACATTAGGCAAATGGATAGTCGACCCCAGTTCGAGCGTGGTTTTGATTTAGCGGAGCAGTTTTTACTTATCACTCTCAGAGTGGAGAAAATTCCATGAGTTTAAATCAGAGGCCAGAGATTACATTATCTCTTTGTAAAGGAGCTGAATTTTCTAAATGGACTGTGCTGACATCTCACTGTGGAGATACAGCCTGCGTAATGCATCCTGTTCCAGGATGGAAGGCAAGCAGTACAGAGAAGGAGAACGTGAAGTAGACAAATGTGAATTAGCCGCTTAATTTCTGGGCCGCAGCTTCCTGTCTCTAGATAGCAAAAAAACCCTATGAAAATATAGCAATTCCAACTGTATTTTATTAGAAATACTATTTCAATCAAGGCATGTTTTTGAAAATTGACAAAGAAAAAACACTTAAATGATCTAATAAACATTAGATAAATCCAGAAAGAAATTTATTAAAGTGCAATTTATATCTATAGGTCAAAAAAAAAAAAAAAAAAGAAAAATTAAGCATTCCATGGAAGAAAGAAAAGGGAAGGATCACACTGGACTAAGGAAATGCCAGGTGTTTATGAAACTCTGAGTCCAGTAGGGACAGACATAGACGCAGAAGGAGGGAAGGGAGCTGGACTTCAGAGTTAAACAAATAAACAGGATACAAAAAGAGAACAGCAGAGATAATGAAGTGTTACATCATATGTGCGAAATCAAAGTCATAATTTCTTCCTGTCAGGAGATTAAAGAGAACAATAAAAAGTAGTGAGTCAGAGCTGTGACAGCTCTCTAAAAGCCACATTAAGCGCAGCTTAAACATCAGCAAGAGTTCCAGTTATGAAATCTAGAGATGAACTGAAACTGAAGTCACCCACCTTGACTGTCATGCTAATAACCACAGGCCATTTTCTATTAAGAGGAAATTACAAAAAATAAAAGCCTCAGAACATCACCTCTCCAGCTTTCCAGTGACAGTGCAGTAGTCTATAATGTTGCTAATAATACCTCACACTTTAACCTTCCAAGAGCTTTACTCTTAACCCCCCAAATACACCATATGCTCTGTCACCAACTTGATAAATGGAAGCCCCATCGGAGAAGATAAATGAGTAATCATAGGAAGCAGAGTCGGCAGATAAGTACCAGATCCTAGGCTTTGGAGGCAGAATTTTGTGATCTAAGATGTAGTTAAAATTTGAAGAATAATTCCTACAGGAAAATTATTTAAAGGAAAACGTGTACGTAATGTGTTAAATTTGAGATTAGTATTTCTGCTTAAGATGGACCCTTGCGAGGGGCGCCTGGGTGGCGCAGTCGGTTAAGCGTCCGGCTTCAGCCAGGTCACGATCTCGCGGTCCGTGAGTTCGAGCCCCGCGTCAGGCTCTGGGCTGATGGCTCGGAGCCTGGAGCCTGTTTCCGATTCTGTGTCTCCCTCTCTCTCTGACCCTCCCCCGTTCATGCTCTGTCTCTCTCTGTCCCAAAAAAAATAAATAAAAAACATTGAAAAAAAAGATGGACCCTTGCGAATCCTACCAATTCAAGTTCACATTTGTTATTTTAGGCGTGAGACTCCCCCATTTCTGTGAATGTAAGTGAATGACAACAGAGTTTTTAAGTGCCTGGGCCTTTAGAGTAAGTCCATTAAGAAAAAAAAAAAAAAAAAATAGCACACACAAGAATCACCAAATGGGGAAAGTTAAGGGAAACAAACAAACAAAACCTTGACGGTGTGGATTCAGTGTAGAACGAAGGCAGCCTGGAGACCATTCAGCTTCATTAACCAGGGATCTGGGCTGTGACCTGCCTTTGGCCTCGCGTGGTACCCCACCAGCTGCACTTCTCTGGCACAGAGGGTGGTTGGCTACATACTTGTTAGTTAACTGGGCTGGTAGCCAGAGATGTTTCTTTTCCTTTGCTCATATTTCCACAATTGGAGGGACTTTTTCCTACATATTTTTCACATAAAGATGCAGTGTATAATCCACCCACTGTGAATAAATTTAATTTAGCCGTCTTTATGCCTCCTTGATTTCCATCCACTAAAAGTCTACAATTCAGGGACAGATGTGTAAACTGGGAAATCTTCCAGACTTCTTTGTTGTTGTTGTTATTCTACGTAGTGCCGAGCCACTCAACAATATTCCACATGAAACAGGGCTCTTGTGTCGGTAAACGCGCCTCCAGTTATATTGAAGGTAGATTTGCTATTCACACCAGGTTGGGAGCCAGGCAAGCCTAAATGCTTGAATTGTCTTCCAGTGCTGTTGCTTCAAAGGGTAAAGGGCATCATGTTTCAGGAGGGGTTCTTTTTTGTTCATTGAGTTTTCTCACACTTGAAATCACATTACTAGGTCATGGTATACCGAGGTATGGCAAATATTTCCACAAATGACATAATCTAAAGTATCACATATACACACAGTATCAAAATTCAATCCATAGTAAAAAGGGAAATTCAGCTTTAAATGTTGCTAACCTTCTGACGATGGTCCTACTCAGTTACAGCTCTAACATCCCAAAAGCTGTATCCATGCTTTTCCCCTAGACTTTTAACAAGTCGCCACTTACGGTCTCCATATGCTGCTCAGCTCACTTACTGGGTGATATGCAGAAGACAGAGTGAATTCCTTTTGGAATCCTTGTTCTATTTCTACTTCACAGGTAGTAGCATGTGCTAAAATCCCTCTTTCTGCACGATGACTGTCAGTGTCCCGTTCTGGCTCAGAAATTCAGATACCAATTGGTGTTTTTAATATTCCACTTGGTACATAAAATTTCTGTAAAGATGGTCGGTTGAGAGTTTCCAGTTTTACTTCATTGTTTTTTATAGCTTTCATTCCTACCTGTAGACTGGGAGAAAAACGAACTATGTTCCAAAGGTTTAGTTAGATAAGAATGAGATGCAAACCTGCATCTTCGGGGGCTGTTACTTTTGTGGAATTTGTCACTGTCTTCCACTGTGGCTGGTAATATTATGCTTGATGACAGGGAGACGGGAATAGATCTCTTAGGTTCATCTGACTAAACCTAGGGAGCCTCTGTTCATTTGCTCATAGCCCTCTCTGCTTTTCATTTATTACCTCCATTTTTCCAATTCTGCAGTTGAAACCTGATGAAAGGATCATCAAAACAGAATACGGGCTACTGATTCGAAGTTTGCAGAAGAAGGACTCTGGGATGTATTACTGCAAAGCCCAGGAGCACACTTTTATCCACACCATAGTGAAGCTGACTTTGAATGTCATTGAGAGTGAACAGATGGAAAATACCCAGAGGGCAGAGCACGAGGAGGGGCAGGTCAAGGATCTGTTGGCCGAGTCACGGTTGAGATACAAAGACTACATCCAGATCCTTAGCAGCCCAAACTTCAGCCTCGACCAGTACTGCGAACAGATGTGGCACAGGGAGAAGCGGAGACAGCGAACCAAGGGCGGCCCCAAGTGGAAACACATGCAGGAGATGAAGAAGAAACGAAATCGAAGGCATCACAGAGACCTGGATGAGCTTCCGAGAGCCATGGACACGTAGTTTTTTCTTTAATTTAAAGAAAAGAATGCTTTACCTGCAAAAATAGCATCTTCTGTTTTGTACACCCCATATACGAACTCATAAGAGCTTTCCACGGAGTTGTGCTAAGGCAAAGGACCCAAGAACGATAATCTGAATAAGACTATATGTGGTGAATATGGCATAGCGAGGGCAAATAATTCATCTGAACCGGTTTTCTGAGAACTAAACATGGACTTGCAAAGTAGTAGAATTAGCCTCAAAATAGGGGCTTCCCATTTGTAAATGTTTTATGTCCTGAGTTTTTGAATTTGTTATGTCATGTAAATACCTGAGGTCAGCAAGCATCAAATTTTATATTGTCATAAGGTGCTTTATTTCCCTTGCATGGACGTTAAGGATGGAGTTGACCATGCAGTTGTGCTATATATATGTTCTTATGAACAGATATATCAATTCTGCTCTAGGACTGGCTACCACACGGTAGGAATTGGAAGACACAAATGCACACAGCCCACACTATCAACAGGATCTTTCCCGGTTCACTCTTGGTTCATGGTTTAGGAGTTTGGAGAGGTGCATTATTTCAAACTACAGAGGTTACATTCGTTGTACTGCAGTGTGATTTACTGAAGGTATAAATGCTCCTCCCAGCATTCCTTATGACTTGTCAGGAGAAACAGGTTCGTGGAGAGAAGTTAGTGCTCGGTTATGTGTTTTTAGAATATATGCCGAGCTTTACAGGGACGGAATGCTTCATAAATATTTTAATAAGACATGGGAAAACATTTTAATAAGGGAAACACCATGATGTATACTGCATCCTAATGGGAAGGCATACAGATGGGATTTGTTAAGAGACAGAAAGAAAGACAGCCATAAATTCTGGCTTTGGGGAAAACTCATATCCCCATAAAAAGGAAGAACAATCACAAATAAAGTGGGCGAAATGTAATGTAGCTTTGGTCACCAGAGTATAAGTAGCTGCCAATTTGTAATCCATCTGTTAAAAAAATTCTACATTATAACAAACTGCTAGCGAAAGTCTGAGGAAAAGTAAATTTTCTAAAAGATCATGGGAAGAATGAACACAGATTTATTTACAACCAATGGGATTTCAGTAGTACTTCCTCTCTTTTTTTCTAAAATTTCATTGTACTCTGTAAATTATTTCCATTTACTGCCTTTATTCTCTCCTGAATATTGGATTATTGGATTTTATTTGAGTGAATAGGAAAATAACAATATATGCATATAGAGAGAGATAGAATTAGGTAGACTAGAGTGGTGGGGAGTGGGGATATATATTTGTTGAATAACAGAACAAATGCAAAAATGTTGACAACGGAAAGGGTTAAATTAACTCTTTGACATCTTTTCTTCACACAATCTTTTTGCATTTCTCAGATTATATGCTGTAATTCAAGTAACATTGCTTTCGTAATTTAATAATAAATAAGCCTAATGCATGTAAAGAAACCGAACTCGCAGCATTAACCTAAACATTTTTCATATTTTGTTAGCACTTTCGAATGTTTCCAATTTGACTTTCCCTCTCTGCATACGTATGGTATGTTTCCTGCCTGTGGAAGCAGGACTCACCTTTCCTTCTTGGAACACAAAACCCTTAGCCTTCTTCTGTTTTGCCTCTTCACGCCCTTTTTAGTGTGAAATGAAAAATTAGTCACTTCCTCACATGGAAGGCAGCCTTTCAGAAAACTGAATAGCAGACATTGCTCGTTTATCATGCATGCTGCATATCTTGAAAGAAGAGCCTCTGAGAACCTGTGTGGTTAAAGGGCACCTTATTAGAGTTCAGTGTCATGTCTGTGACTGACTCGATGTTCAGAACATTCAATCTTACGTTCATTTTATTTGTCTTGCTTACCTATGTCAAAGTAGTCACACTGCTATGTGAGGTTAAGTACCTCTTTTGAAATGATACCGTAAATATTTGTAGGTGTTTCACTATACAGAAAGCTTAAATAAGTTTTTGTTTGTTTGTTTGTTTGTTTTTAAGGTGAACCAGACACAAACACTCTTTAAAAGTAATGCATAAGAAAGCTGTAGGGAGATCAGGCTAATTGAATATCATAATGAGAGTGTCTGTAACTTTGGATTCGCTGGGTCTAAATGTTCCAGGAACTCATAGCAAGCTCAAAGCAAATAAATGGGAGGCTGTTTTATTTTTAAGATTTCCTGTATATCAGACAGTCATGATCAAAGCAGAGATGGCTTTGGGAAAATTACATGAAGCTCAAATGTTAGGATTGACTTCTGTAATAAATTTGGTTTTCATCAAAATACGAATGTTCAGGCCATTTTTTAATTGCTCCTTTTTAATCTTAATTATTTAGATAAAGTTTGGGCAACTTCTTTTACCCTACAGCTAATATTTGGGCTGCTTTAGATCTAAAACATTAACTTATGGTAATTGCTTAAAATATATTTGAAATATTGAGTAAATATTGAGTGAAACAAAAAGTCATAGAATAAAAAAATATGGACAAAGATTTATGTGTATTTGTAAAGATAGAGGACATCTAAGCTCCATTGAATTTTTAACCTTTTAATTGCCTGGAACACTTAAGACAGTGTGAATGTATTAAGTCTAGGGCTGAGACACAATATATACTTCCTCACCACTGAAGGTTTTACCAAAATTTCCTTGAAATAATGAAAACTAAAATTATAGTCATGGTTTCAAAAATGTTTGCTAAGAAATCAGCTATCTATGGAGAGGTCTTAAAATGTCTGCTTATTCTTGGTTTCATATTTTTCTCCCCTGTTTTGAATACATATGTCTTTAACTTGCATATTCTTGCCTGCATTTCATTCCATCTATTTATGCTGCTAAATGGAATTCTGCCTTTCTGCATACATTTACATTCAATTCATTGGGAATTTTGAGAGTTTGCTTAGAAATGAATAGTAATTAATTTATGTAGAAGCTTTTTTTCCTCCAAAGAGCTCAAAACACTACATTCATATTACTGAATAAACATTTTGGAAAACCAACCAAATTACTTAAGAGATGGAAAAGTAGTCAGAGAAATTCAGAAATTTGCAAAAGCTACAACAGTAGAGGAATCATAATCTGTACCAAATCTCACCAATGTTTGGCTAACTGATGCTCATTTTCAATATGCTACCTGCAAAATTGTCTTACTCTTGAATTCTGCCTTTGGTCAATATTTCAGTTCTTTTATGCTGTTAAGTTTTGTTCCTGCTGAATTGTATAGACTCAATTAAAAACTGAGTTTACAGTGGCCAGTGACTGTTTTTCAACATTATCAAAACTAAACTTTCAAAGTTTTATGTTAACCACATGTCCACAGAATATTAAGTTGAATAAGAACATTAATTAGACACTGGTATTTTAAACTTAAATATAAGCTATATTTCATATATATAATAAATACCAATGAAAATCAAAACTGAAATGGCTTCTCTTTAGAATGTTCCATTTGTCGCAGACAACATGTTGGAAAAGTGATTAGCCTTACTGGGAATGGATAGTTTAGAAAAAAGTGATATTTGAAATGTTTTTATAGAAAGATGTATTTTTCTCAGTAAATGACCACAGCATTTTAATAATTTAGCTTACAAGTGAGGTTAAAAAACAAGATTTAAAATTCCAATATTGACAGTGCAAAGATAGGAATACGCACATGAATTATACCTCTCGTTTAAATATTTTGTAGTGTAAATTATTTATGGTAAGTTTGAGATAGAGGATTTTTTGGGAAAGGGCAAAAATCTATCAGCTAGTCATGTAATTTAATTCTGGTATTGTAAGTGGTTACCAATCAATTTTCAATTACAGTTTTGCTATTTTAAAAGAAATGTAGTCTTGTAATCTAAAATAATTGAAAATTGTCAAATGTATATTTTGGTTGTATTATATAATAAAACACAAGCATTAGTGTTCTATGGTTATAAACAGAATGTTGGTTCGTGTGCAAGTTTTGTTTTCAAACCCTAAACATGGTAACCGAAATTTATTCAGGGAATTGCATTAAGAATAAGTGTCTCTCCCCAATTAATACAATTATGTAGCTACCCTTTACTGTGATCTAAATTTAGACTTTGGCAGACTGACATAAACATTACTACCCAAAGTAACTACTTTTAAGACTTCCAGTGATCACCTTACACATAAAATTTGAAAATACTCACCTATATGTTCAGCCCTATGACTATAATTTATTAAAGGAGTAAGCCGAGGTTTTTGGGTTTTGTCTTATAAAGAAACATCTTGAATTTCTTTTAGAGAATATTCTATTTCTGGTCAATTTGGTACATTTGTGAAGGATAGTTTATATTTTCAAGCAGATAATACATAATACCCCCCCAACCCAGTTATGAAATAACTTGTAGAGATATTGTACAGAAAAATGTCAGGATTTCTGTGTGCTCTGACAATCTTCAAACATGAGTGTTTACAGTAATGTATAATCCTTGAATGAAAAAAAAATTATATATTGGCATTCTTAGTAGAACCTTAGTAGGATCATGTCCAAGTCATTAATATAAATAGACTATAATACAAGCTCAGTCACTGAGACAATTCCAGTTCTATTTGTTTGAATATAGAAAAGTGCTTGAGTGGGGCGCCCGGGTGGCTCTGTGAGTTGAGCGTCTGACTTCGACTCAGGTCATGATCTCACAGTTCGTGAGTTCGAGCCCTGCGTCGGGCTCTGTGCTGACAGCTCAGAGCCTGGAACCTGCTTCAGATTCTGTGTCTCCCTCTCTCTCTGCCCCATCTCCACTCATGCTCTGTCTCTCTCTGTCTTAAAAATAAATAAAACATTAAAAAAATTAAAAAAAAAAGAAAAGTGCTTGAGTAATTCTCAAGGCAAGAGAAACAAGAGTTGAACATTTAAGTTGAGAAGTAAAAGCATCTATAACCATGTAACTTGTTACCTGCATTAACAGTTTTTCTAGTCCAGGGAAAAGTCTTGCCCAGGAAGATGGAGCTGCATATAACTTTATTGTTTCTTTCAGAAGTTGATACACTTTTCCTTGGTGTATATATTGGTACAAAGACACATCTTGGAGAATGTTTGGGTATACCCAATTAGGTTTAAAAAGCACATGTTCCAAGAACCAGCTTTTCACAATTACATACGTACCCTTGAGAGCCTTTTCCACATGTGCAATAGTTATTCTAGAATTAATTATAATAGAAAAAAGGAGAACAATCTATTTTCTACAAAAAGAGAATGGATAAATTGAAGTATAGTCACTAAATGGATACAGAAATTTAAGTGAAAAAAAATGTCTGTGTGCATCAACATAGAAAAATCTCAGAAACACTGTTAAATGAGCAAAGTCAAGGAGTGTAGGAATGCAAGCAGAATTACACTGGATATCAAGTTTAAAGAAGCAAATGATACTGCTTATGGATACATACATTCATATATAAGTAGTAAACATATGAAAAAACATTTCTGGAAAAGTTAAACCCCAAATTTAAATAGATTTTCCTCCAAGAAACAAGAGAAAGAGGATATAGGGAGCTACAACTGTTTCAGTAAAGTTTTGCTTTCTTAAAAAACATGCCTAAGCCCAGTGTTATATTTACATTACATATATTTGTAGGAACTAGTATATTTAAATGTTAATAATTGACGAAGTTGGTCATTGGATTGCGGTTTAAATATATTACTCTCAATACAATTCTGTGTGCTTGAAATATTTCACAATAAAAAGTAAATTAAGGATCTAAATCTCACAGAACAAATTATTCAATAATAGATTCTAAAGAGGGAGGGAAAGAGAGAAAAGAATCAGATATAGAAATATCAGATATTCAGCCATCATAATAGATGCAGCTTTCCAGCTCCAGTTACTCTCACATTACGGACTTTCTTGGACACCCTGATTATTTTTAAAAAACGTGACAGCTAGGACCTTGGTTGGCCTCAGGGACCCTCAGATAATGTCTAGTTTTCAAAGCAACACCTTATTGTTATGGAAATGCCTAAGGCATCTAGGATATGGAACTATATGCTTAATATGCCAAAAAGACTCCAAACAGCTGAGTTGGCCTTTCTTGGATTGGACACTGTTCAAGGTTGATATTTAAAATATAGAGTTCCTTCTTTCTGGCTTGCATATCAAAATTATAAACCAGCTTACACCCTTTAGGTAACTGAAGAAGAAAGAGAAATATTTATATCTTGCAAAATGTCTTTAAATGGTCCCACAAATCATTATTTTCTGTAGAAAGATTTTATATTGATATAACTTGCCTTTTTAATTTACTATGGATGTTTTGTTTATGTGTAGAGATCGGCCAAAATTTAGCCCAACATTTTTGCCCTTTACCTATTCTCAATTTTATTGGGTCCTGTTAGTGAGGGATTTGTGTATTTAAATATGTAATCGCAGGAGTATTTGGGGGTATATTCAGAGAGTATTAATTTAAAGTACGTCAACCTGAATAAGAAGAGAATGAAACCAATTTACCAGATGGGAAGTTATCATTTAGAATCAGGAAAAGGACTGCTTCATCCTATCCCTCTAAGCTTTTAATATATTGAAACAAGTACGATTGTGTAATTATCTTCAATTATTGAATTGTGTTATAAATGTAGCCCTTTCATACAGATCATTTTGACTACGGGAAACAAATAAAAAATTAGAGTCACCTGTTGTAATTTGTGTTGTTGCTCTAGTCTGAATTGATATTTGGAAGCGGTCTTAGGCTTCAGGGGCCACAGGCAAAGTTAAGAGTGAGAATTACCGTAACTTACTCCTGTGTGAAAACCATAGAAAGCTGGACAAGAAGGCAAAGGGCTGATTATTAGGAACTTTACGATTCACACGAGATAGAGATTTCATCCTGTGGCCAGGGGGAGACACTTTGGTATTTTTAAGCAGAGAAATGACAGAATGGTATCTCCATTAAATTTGCATACGAGAAATCAATGTAAAGTGAAAAATGACCTCTTGATTTCCATGCGTTGCAACTGGGTGGATGACAGTTTAAAAAAAAAAGAGAGAGAGAGAGAGAGATAGTAGTCCGCACCCCCACTTTCCCTGGTTTTAATTACCCTGCTCAACAGCTATTCAGAAGTAGAGGATCCTCCTTCTGACCCACCGGCAGGTCACTTGCAGCCAAACGCTGCGTCACAACGCATGTCTCCTTCACCTCACTTCACCTGTTCCCGAGGGCGTGTTGCCGTCTCCAGTCGTCACAAGAAGGGTAAGTACAGTCCAATAAGATATTTTGAGAGCGAGACCACATTCACATAACTTTTGTTACAGCAGATCGTTAAAATTGCTCTATTTTATTATTAATTTGTGCTGTTCATCTCTTACTGCGCCCAATTTATAAACTAAACTTTATCATAGGGATGCATGTAGAGAAAATAAGAACAGTGTACGTGACGTTCAGTACTGTGTGTTCAGGCATCCACCGGCGGTCTTGGAACCTATCCCTCACGGAGAAGGGGGGTGGTCACTGAAAAGGTTAGGGTGGAGGTCATGGTTTCAACATTAAACACCGAGTTTGGGATGATTTGAAAGAGTGTCGGGTAGGCAGGTTGAAACATGGGCTTGGTGCTCAGAAAAGTGAAAGCTGGGATTATTTGGTGGTCATGGTCGTAGAGGACGGAAGCAAGGCAACGGGGAATGCAGTAAACATAAGCAGACCTGGGTGGTCAACTTGGAGCCTACATTAGTGTGTGTCTCCTGATGTGAACTTGTCATTAATTTGTTTGTATCTTAATGAGATATCTCTCAGGTATCAAAAAGCTTACAGAATTATGGATTTTCCTTGTTTCTCCCCCCAGAAACTAAACTGCTTGAGGACAAAGTCTGTATTCTTAGTATCTAGCAGCCTTTAGCAACTGAAAAAGAGTTAAACAAGTGTTGTGAAACAACAAAAGAGTTTTCCTCAAAATTATTATGATTCTTTATTTAAGGAACTGGTAAGAAAAAAATTTCACCAAATGGAAGCATTTTTAAAAATTCCTACCCCATGTGCTTCTTTTTAAATCAAATTGGTAAATTGATGAAGGCCCATTTTCATTTTGAATGTTCTTCTGTTTTAAACAGCAATTACAAACTGGTGTTGGGTTTTTTTCTTTGATTCAGGTGGACTCAATGCCACAAACTATGAGATTTAAACTGATAGAAAGAAGGTCCATATAATTTGTGATGGATGGTTTGTTTAAGCGCAAGGACTTTAAAGAGGTCTTTAAAGAAAACTTGAAAGGTTTAAATTCATAGCGTAGTCAAGAATATAGATTTCTCTGACAGAAATTCTTTCGTAAATAGCATTTTATTTTTGCCGTAGTATTTTCCTGTTTGATTTACATGAAAGGGCATCTAAGCATTAAATGAAACTTCTTGGGAAAACATTCTACTAGACCTTTAATATCAAGTGCTGAATCTAAGCAAACCAAAGTTTTAACATTGTTTCTTTATCCATTTTGGCCCCTGTTTATATTGTCTAAAAATGTGACTGAGTTAGGTATACTGGCTACATTTACACTATCTCTTAAACAGCAAAGTAAGTTTCTGTCACTTAGAACTATTAAGATGCATTACTTAAGATGCATTATGAATTTTTAAAAGTGAAATACTGACATATGAAAGTTTTGATTTTATTTTTTTAATGTTTTATTTATTTTTGAGAGAGAGAGAGAGAGAGAGAGAGAGAGAACCAGGAGGGAGGGTCAGAGAGAGAGGAAGACACAGAATCTGAAGCAGGCTCCAGGCTCTGAGCTGTCAGTGCAGAGCCCAGTGTGAGGCTGGAACTCACAAACTGTGAGATCATGACTGGAGCAGAACTCAGACGCTTAATCAACTGAGCCACCCAGATGCCCTGAGAGTTTTGATTTTAATTTGAATCCAGGAAGATGTATGTAATTTGCAAAAAACAGCTCTTAAATTTCCCATGCCTGAAAAAAAAAAAAAAAAAAAAAAAAAACAACCCCCCCCCCAAAAAAAAGAAAGGATTCCTAGCTTTAGCAAGAACTATTTCCTTTCTCTGTGATTATATAAAAACAAAAACAACGAACTACAGCCCTCTCTTTTGGACATAATACAAATTAAAGCTATTTGTAAATGTATTTATTTTATAAATCAAGCGTACAAATGATCTAAGTAACAAAAATATAAAAGTAATTATTTTTGAGTATGTAGAGACTCTGTTGTCTGAGATTTATATGATATAGATGTATATCTGAGGAATCTAAACACGAACTCCACACCACACACATTTAGACAACTGTCCATTGTTTTCCACTGTATCTTACTGAGAGAGCTGCTAACATGGGTAAGTGGTTTGTGGTACCTCTTGCCAAGATGGTGAATTGGATAAGGTTCCAGTTTATCCTTCTTCATGTCAATATAATGGTGTGAGGGGAGATGGGGACCAAAGGGAAATAAGAGAGTGCTCTACTTGTCTCTTTCTGGTGGGGAGATAAAGATAAGCGTAAGGAATCGGTAACAGTGAATTGGCAGGATTATATGTCTTAAGTTAAAGAAAACCTCTATAGAAATTAAAACAAAACAAAACAAAAAAACTAGGCTCAATTCCAAATTTAACATGGGCAAGAGGGGATTATAGTTAAGAAATAGAGTGAGGGCCAGTGGAAAGAAAATTACTAAGAGGAAACATCATGAATAAGAGGGGATTCTGGTTAAACCAACTTAACAGGATTCTTGAGGAAGTCAGCCCTGGGTAATGAGATAACATCTAGGGATGGTGAAGGATGAGGAAATGATCGGATATCAAGGGTAATCAGACATTGAGGGTGGGGGATCCTGGATAAACTGACTTGACAAGATTTCTTTTAAAACTGGGCGATGCAGGTCCTACAGGATGGACTCTGAAGCCCAAGATCAAAGTCTAGTTGAGAAGAGGGTTTAGAGGGGCCTAACTAAAGTTGGGTGAAGGAGAGACTCTTTGTCAGTTTGACATCCCAAGGCCCAAGAAGTGGGGTAGTGGTAGAGGATGGAATACAGATGTGCAGCCTCGGGTTTTCACATGTTTGTGCTAGGGGGCCCTTGAAAGTCAGCAAGCAAATAGAGTGACTCATGGGCCTGATGCCTGACGCATCCATTTACACTCTTGTTCCAGCTCTGCAAATATAATGGACTACCCTAGATTTGGGGATAAGATACACAAAGAGAGTGGACTTGCATGAACCAATGAAAACAATGTGTTTCGAACGGTGAACTATAATCAGCTCAAGCCTCCGTAGCTGAGATTAGGAGGAAAGAGAAAGAGTATTGCGTTTGAGCACACCAATAGGACACAGTAGCTACTGAACTGCTCGTCTGTGGGAAAATCTGCCCCTTCGTGGACAAACATCTCACCATGGATGTTACTGCAGGAAAAGGGCTCCCTTCTTGGAAGGTAGCCATAGCCCAGATTTCCTAAATGAGTACTTTTAGATTGCTTTATTTGCACTGTAATATTGCTTTTATTTTAGTTAATTTTTGAGTGAAATATCCTTATGTGGACTTTCCCAAGATATTGGCCACGATCTGAAATAGAGCTTCTTGGGGGAAAATGTGATTGGAGTTTCAAACTCTGGAACAAAATAAACATGAAAGTTACTAAAACCTACCAATTACTGCATGCATACAATGTGTTAGCTGCTTTGCAGGCATGATCTCAGTTTACGCTCACATCAACACTTAGACATAGGAATTATTATCCACGTTTTTCAGAAGAAGCTAAGACTGGGCAGGGAATAAATGTGTGACTTAAAGTCATTACAGATACCGTAGAGCTGGTAAGTGGCAGAACCGAGATTCGCATCCTGGCTGTTTGATTCAAAATTCCAAGTTGTGCACAATAACAATACTGACTCTTGGCCCATTTGCAAATTGGACATGTCTATAATAAGTATTCTCATTACTGCTGTATTGAGACTTAGGTTTGTTTTTATTTATTAATTACCAATCATTATGGCAGTTAAACTTCATGGAATATAATCTTTATTAAATCCTTTAAAAGCCTAGTAAAGTAAATACTACTTTAATTTACATTTCCCCATGAAAAAACTCAGAATTCCAGAGATTAAATGAATTTACCAATGGCATTTTATTTTAGCCATACTAACATAGACATGCTTTGTGCCAGTTCTAAATGCTTTAGAAATATAAACTCATTTAATTCCACAGCCTCCTGTGAAACCAGTACTGTTTTCATCCAGATTTTACAAATGAGGAAACTGAGGCACCATAAGAGTAAATAACTTGCTTCAGGCCACATGGGGGCAGAGACTGTATTTGAACCCAAGTTGGTTGGCTCTGAATCAGTCTGTGCTGTCTCATGCTGCAAACTGATGAAAGCAAGCATTGACTTTCAAGGCCAACCCTTAAACTCTGCTGTAGGAACAGCTATACAACATTATTACAGTCAAGAAATTATACTTAGGATGACTATTAAAGGACAAAAATAGAATAGTCATGGTATAAGTTTCTATGTTGCTGCATAAGAATTATTAACTGGATTGGAGCGCCTGCATGGCTCAGTTGGTTATGTGTCTGACTCTTGATTTTGGCTCAGGTCGTGATCTCATGATTTGTGATATTGAGCCCCACATCCGGCTCTCTGCTCACAGCCTGCTTAGGATCCTCTCTCTCTTCCTTTCTCTCTGCCCCTCCTCCCCTCTCTTTCTCTCAAAAATAAACAAACTTAAAAAAATAATTGTTACATTTTTAACTTGATTTGTTCTCTTTCTTTCAAGATGATGTCTCATTCTTAAGATTTTCTGAATTAATATAGTCCCATGGATTTAGAAAATGCAAGCACAGAGATGGTGTGGAATGGCCTGGGACTGGGTGGTAGCTGTATCACCACGTTAAAATATTTACATTCAGGGGCGCCTGGGTGGCTCATTTGGTTAAATGTCCGACTTCAGTTCAGGTCATGAACTCGCAGTTCATGAGTTCGGGGCCCCCATGGGGCTCTGTGCTGACAGTTCAGAGCCTGGAGCCTGCTTCGGATTCTGTGTCTCCCCCTCTCTCTGCTCCTCCCCCCGCCCCACTCTCTCTCAAGAATAACTTAAGATTTAAAAAATATAAGGGCAGGGGAGGTGATGGGTACTGAAGAGGGCATCTTTGGGGATGAGCACTGGGTGTTGTATGGAAACCAATTTGACAATAAATTTCATATATTAAAAAAAAAAATAAAAAAATAAAAAATGTATATTTGTGTTTATATTTTCAGTTAATAACATTCTAGTCATTCATTCACATTTGTAAAATTGAAGCCATCCCTTCCATAGATATTTAGTTGCTTTTGTGTTTTAGCATGAGCCTTTCAACTAAAACAGTTGTGGTTTTCAGAGTGAGCATCATATAAATATCAAATTAAGGCTCTTTGCTAAGTCTGAGAGTGTCTGGTGGTTGGAAGTTACTGCTCTTCTGCTGAGAAGTAAGAGCGATAGTGTCTGTAGAGTTTAGGTGAATGATGGCTCCATTTTGGAAGGTATATTAGACAGGAAGCCTCTGCTGGAGGCTGAGAGGACTCAATTCCATTTTTTTCTTTTGGCGCAGACTGCTTTCTCTCCAGGGAGCCAAGTCTGTAATGAGGACATAAGTCAGGTAACACTATCAAGTGGAGGAGGCTATGCTTCACTCCAGAACAGCATTGATATATTCTTTGCTGACCAAGGTGCAGGACTGATTACACACAGAAGAGTGGATTCCAAAAGAAAGTTGTAGGCAGTTGCTATCATGTGCATTTACAAAAATAATGAGCTAGAGAGAACAGCTTGTCCTAAGACGTTGACTAGGGGCAAAAATAAAAAAAAATATATATATATTTTTTGAAGTAAAGGGAGTAGTGATCAGTAATAGTCTAATTTATAAGTTTCTGGTGAGTAGAAGCCTGGCAATTTTCCGTGAATATTCTATTCTTTATTTCAAATTGTGTCCTATTCCATTTTATTTGATTTAAGTAATATTTATTATATGAACACATAGTGGATGAATATAGAGTATATAACCATCCGATATTATAAGAGTGAAGCAACATACGTTTATTAAACTGTATCTTTTCTTCCCCCTCAGACCTCTTTGTAGAAGTTTCCATGTCATTGTTGAAGTGCAGAGATCCCTAACACAATAAGATCAGACATATCCCATTAGAACAATAATCTCCTTAGAAGCAGGATCTAAATTCTGTGTGTGTGTGTGTGTGTGTGTGTGTGTGTGTGCGCGCGCGCGTGCGTGTAGACATTTACTCATTGTTCTTTTTCTGCTTTGAAGATATGTGACATGAAAAATTAATCTGGCTAGAGAAAAAGATGCAAAAAGTGCATGAAAAAATATGTTGTTGTTGTTGTTGTTGTTGTTGTTGTTTTTACAAGGATCTAAGTATGCTAGGAATTTGCCAGAGATTTATCTCTTGCTCTTCCTGGCATCATCTCCCATATGATTTCCATAATTTCTTACATCCTAGGAAAACTTGTACAATATGATTCCTGGCTATGTCTCCACAGTTTAGACAGTCACAAATGTTCAACCATCTACTCATTTGACTCAATACATACCCTTCCTGGGTAGATGTGAACACACACAGTGAAGAATGGGTATCAAGTACATGCTTAGTTGTGCATCGTACTCATTTATATACAAGAACAGTGTGATATTGACATCAAATTACTTTCCTCTTTGATTCTATTACATGAGTCTCTTTTGGGTCTTCCTACTATCATGCCATTCTCTGTAAAGTCTTTAGTCTTTTTTCAGCTTCTGCTTATCTTGTCTAGTTCTTAAATTCTGACATACCCCAGGGAAGACTCACTTATCTGAAGCCATATCCCTTTGGTTCAAATCCACGCTCTACTATAGGAGAGCTATTTGACTTTAGGAAAGTTATTTATCCTTTATGTGGTCCACCTGTGTATTGAGGGTAACACCAGTGTTATAATATGCTCAATATAAGTATTAGCTACGATTATTATTCCCCACAGGCAACTTATTTTATGCCTTCGGCTCTGCCTGCCATTTCTATGCCAAAGATTCCCAAATAGGCATCTTGTATGAGGACTCTTCTCCTCAGCTCCAGAACGTTATGCTAAAATTTCTGTTAGCTACCACTTTCTGGATTTACCATTCATCTCAAAGTAACATAAGTAAATCTAAACACATGACCTCATATTTTTTATTTTGGTGGATGGCAACATCCAAAATTTTCCCTCTCCCCATTTTGATCCCACATCTGGTATCAACTGTTATCATCAATATACCTTCCCGGTGTAGATTCTTTTTTACTAAAGACCTTATTTTTTTAGAGCAGCTGTAGGTTTATTATAAAATTGAGAGAAAGGTATAAGGATCGCCCATGTACTCCCTTCCCATATGTATGCATAGCCTCCCCCATTATCAGCATCACTGATCAGAATGGTGCACTTTTCACCAAGGATGAACCTCCATCATAATTACCCAAAGTTCATAGTTTACTTTAGGGTTCACTCATGGTGATGTGCATTCTATGGGTTTGGACAAATATATAATGACATATACATCAGTACATTATACAGAGTTTTTCCCTGCCTTAAAATCTTCTGTGTTCTACATATTCTTCTCTCCCCATCACCCCCTACCCCTGACAACCAATGATTTTATTACCATCTCCGTATTTTGCCTTTTCCAGAATGTCATCTAGTTGCAATTATACAGTATATAATCTTCTCAGATTGGCTTTTTTCACTTCATAACATGCACTTCAGTTTTTTCCATGTATGTCATGGCTTGATAGCTATTGTCTTTTTAGTAGCTGAATGATATTCTGTTGTCTGGATGTACCATGGTTTATTTGTCTCTTCACCTACTGAAGGACATCTTGCTTGCTCCCACATTTTGGCAATCATGTACAAAGCTCCTATAAACATCGGTGTGCAGATTTTGGGGTGGATGTGAATTTTCAACTCTTTTGGGTAAGTACCAAGGGATGCAATTGCTGGATCATATGATAAAATACGCTGAATTTTGTAAGAAACCATCAAACTGTTTTCCAGTGTGGCTGTACCATTTCTTCATCAGTATTTGGTGCTGTCTGTGTTCCAGATTTTGACCATTCTAATAGGTATGTAGTAGTATCCTACTGTTGGATTCTTTATGGGGCTGAAAAACCAAAGTATGATCCCAGAGAAAGGGAATATGTAAAGGCTAGCACTATTTTTAAGTTATACTTATATGGGACAGTTAAAAGAATTTGAAGACAGATCTTGACAATGTAGAGAGGAAAACACACGCTGTGGAGTAACATCCCTGGAGACAGATGGAAGAAAAAAGCTTCTGCTCCCTTATATTGCATACTATTAGGTTTTTTGAGGACCCAGAAACCCATACTATTGAATCACAAGAAAGTAAAATAAATAGGTTCCTTTCATGTACAGCTAAACCTCCACTGGAATTTGATCTATTTTTTTCCTAGAATAAGTGTCTGTGATACTATCATCAAAACTTCTTTTTTATAATAAACAGTCATAAATTCATTCCCTGTGAAAGTATGATAACAACATAATTATTGTACAAGATTGGTAAATTAGTCCAAATTTTATCTTGGTTTAAAAATAACAGTTCTCACTAATGGCAATAATCAGATTTTGCTTTCTCAGTTATCTTCAGTTTGGTAAAAGTATTCTTACTATTCAGTTTACCACATAGTTTATAAGACGTCCAGAGGAAAGTTCCAAAAGTCCTTTACATAAGAACATTATTATCTGCCTCTCAATCCATAAAAGTTACAATTCCACTCTAGTTTTATTTACTGAGCTAAGTGCTCCCATAATAGGCTTTATCACTGATACCTTCCTCTAGTAAAACAATAATTTTGTCAATTATTGAAATATTTAACTTGATTAATAACAAAACTCCGTATTTATAAAAGGGGCTTCTATCAATTCTTTGTTCGGAGTATGCAGTAGATACAAAAACACCAGACTCAGATTGAATTTGCAGTCATGGCAATGAAGGGAAACATGATGGGTCAACTTGAGCTGCTTGATTATATTTGGTGGCAATAATCAAAGATTTAAACAAAATCAACAAAATCATCCAACTTATATCAATTCCTATCAGTCTTGTATCATTTGATTTATACTGAAAGTATACATGTGTATTTGGCGAGATAAATATAAACAAAGAATAAAACACAGCAGCTTTGATAGTTTAGGATAATATACTTGATTATAAATTCGTTAGACAAAATAGCTCTTTAATATATTCTAAAATAATAAGGAGATAAGACAATTTAATATAGAGAAGTATGTTTAATGATGATCATATAGTGGTGATATGTACACATATTTGAAGTATGTTATGTAGCAGGAAAATGACCCTGAAAAGCAGAGTCTTTTTTCTTTCTTTTTTTTTTTTTAATTTATAAAGGAGGTTTTTTGTGGTTTTTTTTTTAATGTTTGTATTTATTTTTGAGACAGAGAGAGACAGAGCATGAGCAGGGGAGGGGCAGAGAGAGAGGGAGACACAGAATCCGAAGCAGGCTCCGGGCTCTGAGCTGTCAGCACAGAGCCCGACGTGGGCCTCAAACTCACAGACTGTGAGATCATGACCTGAGCTGAAGTCGGACGCCCAACCAACTGAGCCACCCAAGAGACCCATGGAAAGCAGAGTCTTGATACTATTCTGGGAATTGACACTAACAGATCATGGACACATCACTTCTATTATCTCTGCCAGATTTCTTTCATGAATATGATTAATGTTGGTATAGATGTGTTGCCCAAATAGTGCTTTTTGAAATATTCCTCTAGAAATTTTAACAGATAGGTCATTGAAAAGGGGTTGATTGATCACATATGTTTGGGAAATAGTGTTTTTTATATCCTGTCTTGAAAATTCACAATGCATATTTGAAAATGAAAGACTCTAAATAAATTAAGGCTGTGATTTACTTTTTTGGAGGGGACAATTGTTTAACAAGGTTAATTGAATTTGGATCACATTTTTATGTTACCTTTATACACATTTAGAAGCTAGATACCTTCTAAAGTCTTTCCATTTTTTAAAAACCATAATTATATCTCAGAAATCACTGAAGTAACATGCCAGATAAAAAGAAATAAGTCTTTATCAATCTCATCTAAGCTAGTGAGCAATGGCAGAAATAAAGATTTTGATGCATTTTGTCTTTACCAGACATTCATGGATACAGAAAGTATGGACTCTATTTCACTGGTAAAATGTATTTTTCTGAGCACAGCATTACAATGCCTTCATTCCTTTACTCCACATTCATTGAGATCAAGGGTCAGTGATAAGGATTTTCTGGGTGAGAGGAGGAAGGCAATTTGAAGTATAACATTAGATTAATATCTACTGTTGAAATCTTTCCTTAGGAACAGGTCAGCAGGCTTGTAAGTTGGCTAAATGGTCATATCTTAGCTATGCCTGTTTGAAATGCTGGGCTCTGTTTCAGGAGGACACCTGAGGCTTTCCCTTACCAAAGGGTAGCGACAGTATCTTTAAGTCTATTTACTACACAGTCTGTTTCCCTCTCATTTGGAAAGAAAATGAGAGTTTGGGCTTGATAAAAGTTTGCAGAAATTACAACCATTTATATGGAAAAAAATTAAATACACATTATGGAAAATGTACCTTTTCTCTTTGAGTCTTTAGAAATCACATACGTTTCTCCATCTAAGATAGTGAAATGACTACTCTCTAAACCAACTGGCCTTCCCTCCCTGTTGTTCCCATGGAAATTATGAACAAGATCTACAAATAGGAAAAAGCTACATCAGTGCAGAAAACTAATAAAATCTATCACTGAAGACCACTAGAAAACGAGTCTTTGTTATATTTAGACGGATGGGATAAGTTTAAAGGATAGCGTGGAAAAAACGCTTGGGATTATCCCTTATATTATTGTATTTGGAGATAAATGGCACAAAAGGGCAGTAATATCACTGAGACAAAATGGAAACCGTGAAGAGGAAGTTAAAGTTCATGGGATCATCAGTCCAAAAAGGAGATACTTGGGGACTATCCTGTGAATTGTGTGGCCAAACCAGGCAGAGTGCAGATCCCTACAACATGCATTTATGCTACAGGAGAGCTTCATAGGAGCAAATCTGCACGGTGTATACAGTAGTTAGTGACCATTAGATTGGAGGGTAAATAAAATTAGTTGAATAAAAGGGCAATAAAAGAGTAGATATACAATTGCCCCATGAACAACATGGATTTGAATTGTGTGGGTCCCCTTATATGTGTTTTTTTTACAGTAGAGTACTGTAAATATATTTTGTCTTCCTTATGATTTTCTTAATAACATTTTCTTTTGCCTACTTTATTGTAAGAATATATTATATAATACAAAATATATAATTAATTGACTATTATTGGTAAGGCTTCTAGTCAGTGGTAGGCCATTAGTTGTTAAGTTTGGGAGGAGTCAGAAGTTATACATGGATTTTCTATAAATTTTTTTTTTTTTCAACGTTTATTTATTTTTGGGACAGAGAGAGACAGAGCATGAACGGGCGAGGGGCAGAGAGAGAGGGAGACACAGAATCGGAAACAGGCTCCAGGCTCTGAGCCATCAGCCCAGAGCCCGACACGGGGCTCGAACTCACGGACCGCGAGATCGTGACCTGGCTGAAGTCGGATGCTTAACCGACTGCGCCACCCAGGCGCCCCTGTACATGGATTTTCAACTGTACAAGAGATTGGTATCCCTAACCCCTGTTTTGTTTAAGTGTCAACTATATTTTATAAGGGTGCCTGGTAGATGAGGGAGGAGGTGAATCCAGCCCACATACTTAGTGCCAAGATGTAGGTCTTACCAAGTGGGTGCTGCATCTACCTAGAGGAAGGGTAACATTTTTACCTCACAAAACTGCCATCTGTCCAGAAGATACAAAAGTCAGGGTAGGCTAATATCAGACCTCAAGAAAAGCATATTTCAAGTGAAGTTTTCATAGACAATATTGGTGCTTCCCATGCAGTGGGCCACAGCACATGCAAATGCTCAAAAACTCAACTGCATATCCTTTCAGCATCCCTTCAGACCTAGGGTAGGCTGGAACTCTAGGGGTCAATCCTTTCCAGCTCAAGAAACCATATATGTTTATCCCTGCTTGCCATACATTTCCTAAGCCTGCTGTGCCATGAAAAAGGTGCGAAAGCACTGGCCATGAACAATTTACATATTCAATCAACTTCTAATTATCATTTTCCCATGGTGTGCTTTGTTCTGGAGAATAGCTGGACAAAAGAGCTAAGAGCCCCCCATGCATTCTTTATTCCCCTACATGACAATATCTTTTGCAACATGTTCCTAATGTTATTCTCCATCCTACTAACATGTAGCTCTTCTTCATAACCCCTAGCATCTTAATCCATAGGATCACAAAGTTCCAGATGTCATCATCATTAACCTGAGGAGTGATAATTAATTCGTTAACTGTGCAGTGTGAGTGCATGTGTGTGAGTGAATATGCATTATGAATATGTGTGTTGGGTAAGATAAGGATTAATACTAAAAAAAATAATGCATCTCAAAAGTGTAGCTCAGGTCAGTACAATTTGAGTGTTGAGTATCTCTGGAAAGTTTCCAGACAGAAACCAGTAGAGGAGGAGCAGAGACAGAGGGAGACACAGAGGCCGAAGCAGGCTCCAGGCTCTGAGCTGTCAGCACAGAGCCCGGCGTGGGGCTCGAACTCTTGAACCACGAGATCATGACCTGAGCTGAAGTTGGCCGCTTAACGGACTGAACCACCCAAGCACCGCCCCCCACTTAAATTTTCATAGGTGAATGTAGAGCTCCACTTAGCCCTATTTTGGGATTTTTTAAAATAGAAGTTATGTTCAGATGTTTTTAGCAAATTCTGAATATAAACTCATTATTTCATTACTGTTCTTTCCCTACTAGTCTGCTGTCTTTGTTCTGCTCCTTTTTGTGGACTGCTATTCAGTTTTCCTGTTTATCGTAATATACCCAGCACAGTGCTTGACACATCATGGATGTTGAATTAATGTAATTCTCACTTTTCTTACAGTTTCTATTTGAGTTCATCTTTTCTTAAGTTTTCTCTCTCCTATATAGTCTACCCAAAATTTTTTTCTCCACACATCATTCTGTACATAAACTGAGCTGACATTTTTCACAATTCTAGGCTTCATCATATTTGCAAATTAAAGACTATGTCAACTTCAATTGTACTTTCAATATACTAAAGGCCTAGTGACTGTCACTCAAAACAAATATATTAGGCCAATTTTTTTGGAAAAACTATCAAATCCATAATACTTCTTTCTGAGTGTGGTTCTGTTCTAATATTTACTGCTGAAGTGAGAAGCCGCAATTAATTGGACCTGGGTCTTTTCCTCTCACACATCTCTTTACTTACCACTTGTCCAAATTCTATATTAGGAAGGGAGACAGGGAGCAGAGGTAAAGGCCTCTTTCCAAGTTTTCAAACCTTCCCCCTGCGTGCCCTTGAGAACTAAGGCTCAAAATTATGTAGATGCTGTTCCCTTTGAGATAAAAGGAGATACTGTTACCCCACGTGGTGAATAAATCATAATAAATCTGAGACACAGAACAAGATGAGCATTAGCAAGAGACCAGTGAGCAAGTTTGAAAAATGAGGATTAGCCAATTGCTCCCTAATGTCAAACCAGGATCCAGTAGAAATAATCATTCCGGCATCTGACAGAGGAAGGTCAAAGGTCAGGATTTGATGTCACCATAGTCTGATTTCCCAACTTCATTGAGCAGGTGCTTAATAAAGCATGATTATTTGTTATGTTTAAAGAGTGCAGAACAAAGCATGATGTAGAGTGATTCCAGCTCTGTTATTCTGGTAAGAACACTGTAACCTTTCTGTGAATGGCAGTTACCTAGGGTCATTACTTTGTCAGAGTTGATCTCTTTGCCTCAAAGTATGGAACGCAAAACTATTATATTACATGAAACTACTAATGTCACTGATGCATCTTCAGTGATTATAAAGAAGAAAGAATTTAAGGTCAGCAGAAAGAGCCCAGAATGACTGGGTGATTAGATAAAAACGTGCTTTACTGAGACATGTAAGTGCAAAGGTTGTGTACAACTGGCAGAATTTTTCACACAGTTTACTCATAGAAAGAAAGAGAATGAGAGCAAGAAGGAGATTGAGAGCAAGAAAGAGAAAGAGAGAGAAAGAGAGAAAGGATCTTTTCACAACACAATGCTGACTGTTCTAAGAAGTTTCAGTTAGTGAAGACATCATTAAACATAACAAACCTAATATCAGGAGTTTAAAACATTGCTTACTAGGCCCATTTCCTTATCCTTCTCTCTCCTTCTCTTTTTGTTCTTAGAAGTCATTTAAGTTAACAAATTTAATACTTAAACAATTAGAAAGGTCAGAAGCTCAGGAATCAGAACAACTGTCTGCATGTGAATCCCATGTTCCCCACTTAATGCGCCAATCTTTTTAAGCATGTTTCTTAACCTCTTTGTATCTCTGTTACTTTGAAAAAAAATTTTTTTTATGTTTATTTAGTTTTGAGAGAGACAGAGACAGAGCGTAAACCGGGGAGGGGCAGAGAGAGGGAGACACAGAGTCCGAAACAAGCTCCAGGCTCTGAGCTGTCAGCACAGAGCCTGATGCAGGGCTTGAACCCATGAACCGTGAGATCATGAACTGAGCCTAAGTCAGATGCTTAACTGACTGAGCCACCTAGGCGTCCCTGTATCTCTGTTACTTTGAAATAACAATACACAATTATGAGAATTGACAAGTGACAATCTTTGTAAAATAAATACTTGCTGAAAACTTAACCGACACTCAAGCACACGGGTCTCCATGCCTCCTGGTATTTATGCCCTTGTGTATTTCCCTTGCACATTGAATCTGTGCTGGCTCTGAGACTCACTTTAAACAACAGCATGCAGGAGACATAACATTGTACAAGTCTCAGATCTAAGCCTTGCAAAGGCCTGGAAGTTTCTACCTTTGAGTCTTTGGGAGCCCTGAACTATCATGCACTAAATGTGACCACTGTGCTGGAGAAACCATCTGGAGAGACCACATAGAGAGGAAATGTGGAGGGAGAGCCCTGAGGCCATACAAAAGGAGAGAGAGGCCTGGCTGGCCATCCCAGCTCAGCCCTGCCTTTCAGCTCTCCCAGCCTGGGAGCCAGACCTGTGATGGGGCCATGTTTTACGTTCCAGCCTCAGTGGTTCCCTAATACTGTCAGCATGAGAGACATAAAGAAAGACCAGGAAATGACTACAAGGGCAAGTCAAAGAATTATGAGATAAAGTAAACTGTTGTTATGTTGAGGCACTGATTTGGGAGAAGAAAGTTTCTTATATATAGATAGCAGAAAGAGGCAATAAGGAAAAGGTGGGTGTTCTGTTCAGTGTGGTAGCATACTACCAAAAAAAAATTATAATATATGTTATCAATTGTATATCAATTACTTATTGAAATGATAATATTTTGTTTATATTGGGCTACATGAAATAAAATGTATTATTAATATTAATCTCACCTATTTCTTTGTACTGTGTGAAATTTGTCTTCTAGTAAAATTAAAATTACACAAGTGTTTGGCATTGTATTTCTATTTGACAGAATAGTTATAAAGAGTTAAACCTAGAATTGGTTTTAGAATAGACTTTGCTTTTGAGAAGAGTTTTAGATCCCATATACCCTGCACCCAGTTTCTACTATGAACATTTTATATTAGTCTGGCTCATTTATTACAATGAATAGATTAATACTGATATATTATCATTAACTAAGTTCCATTCTTTATTCAGATTTCCTTAGTTGTCATATAATGGCCTTCATCTATTCTAGGATCTTATCCAGGATACGATATTACATTTAGTCATTTTGTCTTCTTAGACTCTTCTTGGCTGTCACAGTTTCTCATTCTTTGTTTTTGATGACTCAGGTGGATTGATTAATGGCCCTTGGGATATATTCCCATGTCCCAATCCCTAATGCCTGAGAATATGACTTTATTTGGAAATAGGTTGTTTTTGTTTTTATATGTAATTAATATATAAGTAAGTTGAGGATACTTCAGATCAGATTGTCCTGGGTTATGGGGGTGGACTCTCAATCCAATGATGAGTGTTCTTACAAGAGACGAATAAAGTAGAGATAAACAGACAGAAGAGGAAGAAGCAATGTGATCACAGAGGTGGGAGTGATGCATCCACAAGCACAGGAATGCCAACAACTACCAGAAGCTGGAAGAGTCAAGGGACAGAATTTCTCCCAGAACCTCTGAAGGGAGCACAGCCCTCCCAACACATTTGGAAAACAATGACTTTGACAGTTGTGATAGTAATGGTCAGGTATTTTCTCCCATGCCCCTTATAAAATTCATCTGGTGTTTTTCTCATAGTTAGCATTCTTGGAAGGAAGATTGCAGAGATGAAGTGCCATTTTCTCATATTGCATCAAATGTACATGCTGTCAACATGATTTGTTGATATCACTATTGGTTTTGACCTTGAACCTTTAGGTCAGAAAATGTTTCTCCTCTATGAAGATACTCTTTCCCCCCAACCTCCTTCTCCATATTGTAACCTTTGGGAGGAATTTTGACAAGCCTGTTTAAAACTGATAATCAGGGGCGCCTGGGTGGCGCAGTCGGTTAAGCGTCCGACTTCAACCAGGTCACGATCTCGCGGTCCGTGAGTTCGAGCCCCGCGTCAGGCTCTGGGCTGATGGCTCAGAGCCTGGAGCCTGTTTCTGATTCTGTGTCTCCCTCTCTCTCTGCCCCTCCCCCGTTCATGCTCTGTCTCTCTCTGTCCCAAAAATAAATAAACTTTGAAAAAAAAAAAAATTTAAAAAAAAATAAAAAAAAAAAAAAACTGATAATCAACTGGGGTGCCTGGGTGTCTCAGTCAGTTGAGAGTCCTGTTTCGGCTCAGGTCATGATCTTACGGTTTGTGAGTTTGAGCCCTGCATCGGGCTCCCTGATGTTAGTGCAGAGCCTACTTTGGATGCTCTGTTCTCCTCGCTCTCTGCTCCTCCCCCATTAGCATTCTCTCTCTCAAAAATAGATAAAACATTTATATAAAAAAAAAACAAAAATGACAACAACTTATAATCAATTGGAGGGAAGAAATAGCCATGAAAGCTCCTGAGAGGGAGCATAGATACTGGTGACTACTGGTCAAGGACAAAAACAGAACAATAGCAGCCACAGTGCAAAATTGGTAAGGCCACATTCAGAAATTAGGAGAGACCTTTATTCTTCTGAAATAAGAAGAAATAAATAAAGGAGAGGTAAGGAGATAGAAATATTGACTAGGTAATGCAAAGGAAAGTTAAAGACCTCATAGATAAAGGCCCCTTCTCAAGAAAGTACAATTCAATTCAATGCAACAAACATTGAGACTTATTATATACCAGACACTGAACTTGTACCCTGAAGAATCCAAATTTAGCGAGATTGAAATTTAGCAAGATTGAATTTCTGTCTTAAGATATTTATCATTTGAAAATGAAGGATATCATATGAATAAGGTATAAAAATAAACACAGCAATGTAGGATATTTTTAAAAGGCAATAGCATTGACATCCATCTAAAACTCAGGAAAGTTTCCAAAGATCAGCTGGTATTTGAGAGAAAACCCACTAAACCACAAAACCTGACATGGTAGCATGACCTAAAAATAATTGTCAAAATAGTTCTCAACTTTGCAGGTTCTGACATGCTGTTTGTCACTGACCCAGAATTGATTAGACTTGGGGATGGAACTCAAGCCAAGAAAAATCATAAAAATATAAACCAGGATGAAAAGTATTAATTATTATGGGAGCTATAACTATCAGACAGGTTGAATGTGGAAAAAGTTGTATGAAAAATTTAAGTGATAAAAGATTGCTTGATGAGCCTTGAATGGGAGGATAGAGTATTCGTTATTTACATGGGTTCAGATATAAAGGCATTAACCTGGCAAGCTTCAGTTCCACGGTCTATAAAAAATGAGACTAGAAATAGCTCCTGTATCAAAGGATCAAATGAAGTAAGGCATGCTTAGCACAGGGTCTGGAACATAATCAACTCCCAGAAATTATTACCATTCCTATGACCATTATTATTTGCTTAGCCATTGTGTTCCTTCCCCATCCTGGTTTCCTTCAATATGGCAGCAGCTCATACCCATTCATGTTCCTCTAGTAGCTCACAAAGTGTTTGGCACCAAGAAAACATTAAATATGTGAGCTTAGTCTACTTAATTATGGAAAAGTTGGTTGTATCAAGGAGCAAGAAGTAGAAGTAATTTAGAGGGCTGATAGAAACAATGTGTTTCAAACCAATTTGATCTTTTAAAAAAAAAGTTAAAAATGAAGACATTATCCATTACAAATGTCTTGTGAAAGGCCATTTTAATGTTCATGAATATGTACATTTAAAAAATATACACGTGACAAAGCTACAGTTCCCTTTGCAGCAGCACTGGGTCCTGCTCTTGATCACATGAAAAGAATTAAAGACAAGCATGAGGGAGTGGGGGGTGGGGTTGTTTGTGGTTTGGAGACTTGGTTGCTATTTATAAGTAGAAAATGGAAGAGAAGGTGTCATAAACTGAAACTAGGGAGGTCTAATACTAACTAAGTCACAGGGTTGTCTCTGTGGACTGAGTTAAGCCCCTTAACAACTTCTCTGTTTTATTTTCTCCATCTGTTTTACCAGGCTATTGGGAGGATTATTTAGTTAATGTTGAAGACTATATTTATCAATTCCACAAAATGTCTGTTATTTAATGATGAGAGAACACTAAGCGACGCTGTGGGAGTATCACAGGGGCGAGCAACAGTGCTATTGTCAGCTGAGTCCTTCAGAGACCCACAGGACAAAATATGATATGCAGTTCTCAAGCATTTGGAATTGTGTTTCAATAATTATTTCTCCTTCTTGCTCCCCCAAGTCAATTGGGTTTTCCACTTTGTGGGCTTGACAAGCAATTTGTTTTTTATGGTGGTAGAATTTTTGAGTGGTCTCAACATTATCCCCAAAGTGATTTCTCGAAACAGAAATTACAGTGACACAATGCACTACAAAGTGATAACCTTTTTTTTTTTTCTGCATATTCTGAATGTGAATGCTTCACTGTAACTTTGAATCTCATCAAAGAGTTTTGTTCTTCCGTTAGTGACAGAAACAGTCTCATTTTTAGTAATCCAATCCTAAACTACAGACTGGGAAGTCCTCAATATATCACATTTAAATATAATTTTTCTATAGGATATACAATACGGAGAAATTCTGAATGAGAAATAATCACATATGCTTGCTGACTGCTTCAAGGAGAAAAGAATTTCCTTTGTGAATCAGCGTTTGCAAACAGTCTGCATTTTAACAATTCCATAAGAGATCTCATTCTGAGTCAGCTTTAGCATACTTTGATTTCTAGTTGTGGAATACTATCTCAGTACCTCGTAATGTACAACTATACACAAATCTTCTTACTTCAGAAGAGGACCATAGGGAAGAAAAATATGCCAAGGCACTCAGCATACAATATGTCAGTCTTACAATAAGGCCTAGTAAATAAAATCCCCTCTAAAATGAAACCTCCATATGAGGTAAATCAGTTCTTTCAGGTCAGTAGGGTAACATTTGGTAAATTACCTCTGTTCCTTCCTACCACAAGAGATTGATATTACTTCACATATGTGGGCTAGTAATGCTCACCACGCATCAAACTCTTCTGAATTGCTCTAAGGATCATGCCCGGTTTGAATAAGACTGAAAATATTATTAATGGATAATTTAGACTTTAGGCCTCAGGCTGGATTCATGCTGTTACTCGGTCAGGATACTGGCACTCTCCCTCCTTTAATTTATGTTTGCACAACAGTGACATGAGCTAAGCTCGAATATCCTTCCAGAGATCTGGCCTGCATCCCTCTTTGTGTGGGTTTAATTTGCACCCTTCTTAGTATTTTTGTGTGTTATAGTTGCTTTCATACCAGGTTGAATGGAATTTCAGACACGAGTGAAAGGAGTTCCATTTTCATAACTCAAAATTAATCATGCCCCAGCATCATGAATGTAGCTCTCTGGGCGGTAATCCTGGAGTTAATGTTCTCCCTTGAAAATGAAAACACTCATTTAGGATCTTTATTGAAGGTTATCATGTCTACAGAGTGTGTGTTTGGCGTGACTTTAGAATGTGGCTCCAGTAATTTCTACTGTGCTGCATGTTAATCATGTTAATTCAGGGGCTCAATTTCATATCAGACAGAATCATAAACAGAGCTGGAGTCCCGGATGTACTTTAACGTGGAGGAAGGTGGTGGTAAATGAGATGTCCAGGAAGGGTCAGCAGATGCTCAAAGGAAGTTTTATAGAAGGTGGAGGCTAAGAGACAGATTCGGTGAGCCGACTGCTTAAACTCTCTTGCCTTTTTTTGCCCCTCTGTACTACCAAAGGGGCTTGTAGTCGATAAACATTTGTTTGAATTGACAATCACTCCTGGAAAAATTAGGAAAACTCCGCCTATGCACTCCAACATAAATTTCACATTTCGGCGGCCTCCATTCCTGCTGCCTTCTCCAATCAACCAATTCTCCTTCCTACCTAAACCCTCAAAGTCCCACCAGGTGGATCCTGCCTCCTGTCCAACCACCCAAAGCAGCCATGGATCGTAGCACAAAAGTCAGCTCTGCCTCATCACTCATGTGTCAGTGATTATTTGAATGAGTTGGAAGTTGACTAAAAAGTTTAACAATCATTTGAATCTTTGTGTGTGAGGGGGCGGTTTTCTAGGTAACATTCACATTTTAATACTGTCTTTTAATTATTTGCACTAAAAGTAGTGGTAGGTGAGTAACGAGGTGGCTGTCTGCCTCACCCCCACCTCTAAGAAAACCAGCTTCATCTGTGACTTTGCATATGATAAGCTCCTTCCCCCGCCCCTCCCTTTGCTTTGCTTGATGGACACCTAACCTGTGGCAGATCAAATTAACTCTTTAGGGAATTAAAACTTGAGAATCAAAGAGGGAATTAATTAGCTTGTGGAGCAACACTGAAGAAACAACAAAAAAAAGCCAAGTGGAATCATGTATTAAAGGCAACATTTCTTGATGTCCTTTTGCGAGTGAATGAATAAAGGGAAGTCAGTCTGTAAAAAGCAAAAGAAAATAAAGCAAGTTGGTTGAAGAAGTTAAAGATGAGTTTCTTTTGTGAATATAGGAAGTAGAATGAGCTCGTAATTACTTTTCTATTCTTCTGAGGCCTGACTTTCATCTTGTGTGTGGGTTTTACAAGATACTCACAAAGTTTCCATTCTCTTCCTGCCACAGAGCAAGTTCTTTTCCCAGCGCTCTTCTGTATTTTCTTGTTCTCTCCCTCCCTCCATCTGTTTCTCATCCTCTCCACCTTTCTCTTTTTCTGTCTCTCAAGCTTGTTATCCCTCACACTCACTCATTCTTCAGCAATCTCTCTCTCTCTCTCTCTCGTTTTCCCTCGGTCTCTGTTTCTTCCTCTCCATCTCTCTTTAAACTTGCATTACTCTAGATTTATCTTCCTTGCAATTTGATAGGATGATGAAGTGTTGAATCACCTTCGTAGGACCAGGGGGCACTCCAAGCTTATTTATAAGTGAATATTGTGTTTTGGGGGATTTCCTCTGTGCCCCTTAAATCACACCCACTTTTACCTGAGTGCTTGTGAGAATAGCATTGGTGGTAATGCTCTCCAAAATGCTGGCTATTAAAGGCTCTGCTGGCCTAATTTGAAAAATAGCATGAACTGTTAGCACAGCTATGATCTATTTTCAGACGTGAGAATGGAAATTGTGAGGTCTGAGGCCTGGAGGTATTACTGTTATCTCATTGGTATACTATTTAATGACACACTGATGGGGGTGCTAGTCCATTAACTAATACTCTCTTGATATTTCCAACTCTTCAAGCCTTCTCCCAACTGCCTCTTCTGAAATCATGGAGTAGAAGAAAGATGTAAATGTAGAAATTTGAAATTAAATCTTATGGGATTTCACTGAACATAAAGGCCTGGGGGCTCTTCCAACTATTTTGAAGTCTAAGAATGATATAGGAGAAAGGGACTCTCACCTTCTGTATGGAGCTACCGTTTCACATGTGGTCATTTTAACGAGACACACTTATCACCTGACTAAAAAAGTCATTGTCCTAAATGACCTAAGGTTATTCCCTTATCTTTTCCCAAATTAAGTACTCTGTTAAATTATTCCCCTTGGATTATACATTATCTCAAAAATACACATTACTGGGGCGCCTGGGTGGCGCAGTCGGTTGGGCGTCCGACTTCAGCCAGGTCACGATCTCGCGGTCTGTGAGTTCGAGCCCCGCGTCGGGCTCTGGGCTGATGGCTCAGAGCTTAGAGCCTGTTTCCGATTCTGAGTCTCCCTCTCTCTCTGCCCCTCCCCCGTTCATGCTCTGTCTCTCTCTGTCCCAAAAATAAATAAACGTTGAAAAAAAAAATTAAAAAAAAAATACACATTACTTTGAAAGAGTTTGTTGTTATGCCCAGAATTTGTGATCCCCAAAGACCACCAGGGAGCCGAGTCCGATGCAAAAGCAAAAGAGCCTTTCTTTATTCGAGTTCAGTCCCCTACCTGCACGTCGCAGCGGTGAGATACCGAGGAGAGAGAGCGAGTTTCAAAAGCACAAAGGTTTTATAGGGGTCTAGGGGCAGCCGATTGGCTGGGGAAGGGTCAGAGTCCTGCTACGCAGGTCGCTGGGCGTGTTTTGATCAGGAAGTTTGAACGGGTGAGCGGGAGGTTACTCAAGGGGAGGAGGCGCGATCTGAGGTTTCTGCGATTTTCCCGGAAAAGGGGTCATGTCGGGGACATAGTCACTCAAGGTGGAGAACACAGAACAAGAAGGAGTCGGCTGGCGTAGGCCCGCCCTTTCATTTGTGATGTTACATTCACATGTTAAACTATAATCAAAACAACCTCATGTACCCACCAACTAGTTTAAGAAATAGAACACTCAGATATAATGTAAGCCCCTTCTGTACCTTTGATATAAATTTTACTATTTCCTTTCAATGCATTTTCTTCTTCTCCTTCATCCAAACTCCACCCATATTTCCTTCCTAGGATGCCAGAACAAGGAAGAATATAAGAGAGTATTTATCCCTGCCTTGTTCTTATCTTATTGTTTTCAGTATTTCACCATTAAATACATTTATTCTAAGTTTTTTGTTGTCTTTTCTATGTCTTTTTCTATGTCTTTTCTATGTCTTTAAGCAGAATGGGAAAGTTTACTTCCAGCCCTGGTTTACTGAAAGCTTTTTTTCAGGAATAGAGATTGAATTTTGACCAGTTTTTTTCCTACATCTATTGAATGAACATATTATTTTTCTTTATTCTGTATCAGATACTGACTATAAATTCTAGCTTCTGACCCATAATTCTCATGGGGGATAATCCAATCGGTCCAGTGTCAGGTGTGAATGTGGGTCCAGCTAAGTACAACTCAGGGGAGGAGACAGGTTAAGTAAGTCCATACAGATAGATCATTGCCCATTGAGTAAAACTGTGGTTAAACATCCAGTGATCAAGGATATGGCATGTCCAAATCATATGTCATCAGAGGACAACTGTTACTTCTAATATACCTTCTTTGTTGGTATTTTAACTTGATTTATTTAATAGTTCCTCCTCCAACTAAAGGCAGTTGTTCACTTAATAAAAGATAAATGCAAAATGTCATTAGCCTTCATTAAATGCTTATATCAAATCACAAAAGAAAACAACTTCAAAAATAGAATCAATAAGCCATCAGAAAGCCATTCTTTTTAAAGTATTTTTTATTTATTTCTGTATATTTTATTATTGAAAGAACATATAAGATTCTTCAAGTTAGATTAAGGCTAATTTTTTTTTTAATGTCTATTTGTTTTTGAGAAACAGGGAGACAGACATGAGTGGGGGAGGGTAGAGAGAAAGAGACACACAGAATCTGAGGCAGGCTCCAGGCTCTGAGCTGTCAGCACAGAGCCTGAGGCAGGGCTTGAACTCATGAATGCGTGATCGTGACTGAAGCTGAAGTTGAACACTTAACCAAATGAGCCACCCAGGTGCCCCAAAGCCAAACTTTTAAACTAATTTATATTTAATACATTTGGCATACTTAGGAGATGATTCTCATAAATTGGTAATACTTTATTTTTATTTTTTACATATTTTGGCATATTGCTAGATTTGACGTTAATTGACAGTTATTCTATTAAGTAAATCAGTATTTTTAAAAAATATTCAGTAACAATGTAACAAACCTGAATGGGTCTGTGCCAGGATGATAAATACATTATTGATGTAATATATAGCAAATGAGGGGGCATCATGCAGGTTTTGGCAAGGTAGATTAACAAGGAATAGTGAAAAGAAGTGTGTGAAATATGAAAGTCAATGAATTGACCTTCTTTATCTGCTTAAGGGATTGGGGAGATTTTCTGTCAAGCAAACATTTCCAAAATAAAGCCGTCTATCAATTACCAATCCAAAATGCTAAAGATTTTTAATTTAATGAAGTAACTTACTGGGAACTTAGCCTTAACTGTCAATATTGGAATTTTTATTAGCTTCATTTACTTTAGTTTAGAAAGCAACTTTCTAATAAGATTGCATTAGGGAAAGGTGGAAAGTGGGAATTCATGCAATCTTGTATTGTACAATTCACTTGCCTCCTGTTATAAGATATGGAGGAAAGTAATATTTCGGCCAAATTGTTACTAAACAGACACCAACTAGTGAATGTCAAATGTGCTCCTCAAACCAATCACACAGGATGCTCCACTTCTAATTAACCTCCCTCTAGCTTCCCCATGCCAACAGCCTTCAATTAAAGTTTATATGCATCCTTCCCTCTTTTTTTCTTTTCCCACAGTAAAGCTTCCTGCTCTCACGACTGCCTTTGAGTCTGCCAAACCCAAGAGGTGGCGGCCAACTCCCTTGTTATAGCAAGCTCTGAATAAATAGCCTCCGTTTGTTCTCATTTGGTGGTCTTATTTGGTGGTCTTCACTTATTCCACAACATATTTTTCTATATCAAGGTACATTAAGTATTCAGTTTAAAACTTAATAGCAGAACAGTTCATTCTAATTTTTAAAATATGTAAAATATTCCATGATCTTTGAAAAGACATCTAAGTGTAGTTGTATACTGATGGCATGCATTATCTATTTTCAATGACACTCATTCAAATAAACCTCTATCAGTGAAGAGAATGGCAACTGAGTATTAGTGAAGAGGATATCTCAATATATTTCTAAAAGACAGGCAAGTCACCTGATGTTCAATGTGGAAGAGGCCACACCCTGGTATATAGCACAAAAGAAGCCTATTTCCTCTGAAGAATCACAAAGAGGTTTAGTGAGGAGTTTTAGAATCAGATACTTTTTTTCCCTTCAGAAATTAAATGAATTTTGCCAAAAGAAATATAGGATCTAATGCCCTCCAAATAGAGATCCTAGAGATGCCTTTATTTTGGGTTTTCAGATTTTCAGTAGCACATAACCAGCTCTCTGCCCTCTCACTGTAAAATGTCACCAGTCAAGGAGCTCCATCTAAACACAGTTTCTAACTGTTATAGCCAAACGGGGAATTCTGCTTCTTAGTAAGATGTAATAGTTTTAGGTAAGACCAGAGTTTCCATTACCACAAATAGCAAAATGTGGTTAAATCACAAAGTTTTTATTTGTATGGCATCAGAGAGCTATGGAGGGATAGAAGTCCTACCTGACTAAAATTCCACAAATAGCGTCATCATTTAGACATGAGCTAACAACAGGCAGCTCACTTCCTTTGGGAGTTTTGTGATTCTGAGGATGGACCTAAGACCCAGGTTTGACCCAAGCAAAGGGCCTCTACAAGGGGAAAGAGAAACCCAGCAAAGATTTGATCAGCTGCACAGAGAGAAAGTAACAAAACTGGCTATTTGAAGGGCCTCAACAGAAGGCTGAGTTTGTGAAGAATTTGCAAAAATCTAATGTGGCCAAAGAGACCAAAAGGCACGGTGTGATAGGCAGACTAAAATCTCCTTTAGTCTCACTGTATTCAGAAAGCAACCTCCTGGAGAGGGTCTCAAAATAAGAGAAGTAAAAACTGAAAAGCCTTCGAGGGAATGGTGTATTGACATTGTGTATCTGTAATCACTTTTCTTCTTGAGATACTTTCTGAATTCAGACAATGTCTAGTGGCTGAGGAGGCTGAGGGTTTAGGCTTGGCATTTGGCAGAATGCTGCTTTTCAAGACAGAGATTTGGACAGTCACGTTACTAACTACATAGGAGGTATGAAGAGCCCCAGGTCCAGTAGGTTACAGAAGTAAGGTAAAAATATGACTCAGTAGGAGGTGCTATAAACGTTTTAAAACATTATAACCTTTTGTCAATATATACGGTCAGAAACTAAAGGGACATGTATAGGTTAGGGTGGAAGGAATATAATGTTGGAGGAACCTAAGTGTATTGATTTCAGTGCATTAAGCAGAGATTCTGAATTCAGTGTGTTAATTCAAACCATGGGAATAGCTTTAACAGTTTGCTTGGTTGGTCTATACCAGATTAAATTGAAATTGCAGAACTTCCTTAGTGTACTATAAAGGAAAGTATGCAAAAGTTCATGAAGATTGGAATCCTAGAATAGATTTCTCATTTAAGACCTACTCAACCATCCCCATAACCTGTCCCTGGGAGATAGATTCTAGAGGATACTATCATTACAAAGCCTTTCAGAAATGCCTTGTTGAGGAGAGTCCTGGAGTCCTTGAAGATGTCTGGAGGCTGTACTCCACAGGCTAAAAATACAATCAGAGTGCCATTGAATTGGACTCTGAATGCATTGAAGATGATGTGCACCTGAGATGGCAGGAACCAACTAATTGCACTTAATCACCAGAGAAAAGTGAGTGTGGTTACTGCACTGGGCATCACAGTCAATGCCGTAATTAAAATTGTTTGACCCACAGAGATTTTTGCCATTGGCTAATTGATCAGGATCCCCCTTGGTCTAAAATTGATGGCAGTATACAAAAATCTTATTTGATTTATGTATTTAAAAGAGTTCTAAATCTGGTTAATGTTAATAGAAGTCTGACTTGAATTACCAAAATAGAGAATTATAATCCCTTCACCAATTCCCATACTTGATTCAGTTCACAGACTCAGAACTCCTGGAGTGTATGGGAGGCCAGGGCTCTTTGAGGAAGGACTCTGCTACTCTGCCAAAAACACATTATAAATCTTCCTTCCTCAAAGAACTTACGGCCATTTTTCAGAGTGACTATGAATTTGGGAAGGGGAATAAAGAAACTTTTCATGGATTACTGGGTACTAGCTCTAATTCCTAAACACACCAAACACTACTCTGGCCTGTATATTGAGTATGGGCTTATGGAAGTTAGGTGATCAATGGAGGTTTGGCTCCAGTCCATGTCAGAGTGGGTCAAGTGGGTCCATAAACTCACCCTATTTTTTCCAAATCCAGATCTGCAATTCTTAGCATAGCAACTGGCAGGATCCTCACATGGGTACCTTGATCCATGGGATAGGTGGATGTTGTGATATTTCAGCAAACAACAAACACAACGGGTGAGGGATGGGTGTACTGGCCAGTAACTGGGACCTGGGAGAGATATCAAGAGCATCCACTCCTGCCGATATCACTGTGAGGCTGGGGAGGGGAATGGACTTTGACATTTTAAATTTTTACTTAAATTTCATTGTCATTTGATTCCCTTTAAATTTTCATATTGTCCCTTTCCATGTTTGAGTTACATTTCCATGTGATTTGTTATTTTACAATAATTTTAAGCAATTCATATAAAAGAAACTAAATTCTCCTTTGATTTTACTGTTAAAAAGTTAACACAGTAATGGTTTAAGAGCATCTTTCTAACAATTCCCTTAGTAAAAATTGGGGACGCCAACCTTTCAACTGCAAACAGAAGCCTCACTCTTTAGAAAATGTGGGAGGAACAGATAGCTGTTGGTTTTAAAGTTCCCTAGACTTATGCAAATTCTCATCGTTTCTCCATGTTTCTGCTGACATTTGCATTGTGGAATGATAGCAAAAAGTCCGGTGTAGACATAAAATAGGTACATCATATTAGTGCTGAGGAACATAGAAACTAACTCATCTGCGTTACTTTAGAGATAATGTTGTGGACACATAGAGGAGGAAGATGACTGGCTTAGGTGGCAGACATTTAGAAGAATCAAGATTCACAGTCACTATGTTCCAGGGCCCTATCAACATGCTTCCCAAATATTTTATGAAGTCCTAATTCTCAGACTGAAATGTTTATTTACTTTTCTTTTTCTGAAAACCTGCAAAATCATTACGTATCAGGGAAGAGAGAAATAAACTAGAACAGGCTCATTTTTTTGTGAATGGATACTCACTGTTAAGTATAAAAAATGATAGAATGGTTTAATTCTTAAATTTGTCTTTAGATTAGGTTTTTATTCCAGAGAAGGGAAAAGAAGAGTGTGGGAAATTTTAAGACCGGAATAAAAATTCCCATTGTTGAAATGAAAGCAAGCATCATCTCTTGGGACCCATCAAGATAAAAAGCTTCTGCACAGTGAAGGAAAAAAATCAACAAAACTAAAAGACAGCCTATGGATGGGAGAAGATATTTGCAAATGACATATCCAATAAAGGGTTAGTATCCAGAATCTATAGTGTACTTATCAACCTCAACACCCAAAACACAAACAACCCAGTTAAGAAATGGGCAGAAGACATGAATAGACATTTTTCCAAAGAAGACATCCAGATGGCTAACAGACACATGAAAAGATGCTCAACCTCGCTCATCATCAGGGAAATACTAGTCAAAACCACAATGAGATACCACCTCACACCTGTCAGAATGGCTAAAATTAGCAACACAAGAAACAATAGGTGTTAGCAAGGATGCAGAGAAAAAGGAACCCTCTTGCACTCCCGGTGGAAGTGCAAACTGGTGCAGCCCCTCTGGAGAACCATATGAAGTTTCCTCAAAAACTGAAAAATAGAACTACCCTATAATCTAGCAATGTTACTATTAGGTATGTATGCAAAGGATACAAAAATACAAAATCAAAGGGGTACATGCACCCCAATGTTTACAGCAGCATTATCAACAACAGCCAAACTGTAGAGAAAGCCCAAATGTCTATTGACTGATGAATGGATAAAGAAGTGGATAATATAACGGAATATTACTCAGCCATCAAAAAGAATAAAATCTTGACATTTGCAATGATGTGGATGGAACTAGTATGTATTATGCTAAGTGAAATAAGTCAGTCAGAGAAAGACAAATATATGATTTCACTCATATGTGGAATTTGAGAAGCAAAACAGATGAACATATGAGAAGGGGAGGGAAGAGAAGAAAGGGAAACAAAACACAAGAGACTCTTAACAATAGGGAAAAACTTAGGTTTGATGGAGGGAGGGGGTAGGTAGGATGTGGGCTAGATGGGTTCTGGGTAGTAAGAAGGGCACTTGTGATGATCACTGGGTGTTGACGTAAGTGATGAATCACTGAATTCTACTTCTGAAACCAATATTGCGCTGTATATTAGCTGACTAAAATTTAAATTACAAAAAAAATTCCCATCGTTGGATGTCAAAAGGGAGGGTAAGATAGATGCTTCATTTGACTCAGAGACAGCAAGTAAGCACTGACTATTATGTAAACCAGTGGTCAGTTTCAAGGACATCAAATTTAGAGAGAACTTAACCAGTAACAACAGTCTAATAGTAACCAAGTATAGAAATGTGTTAAGCATACTATGTGGCACCATGTATAAAAGTGAATAATATTTAATAATTTGTTTGCATACATGCAAAATATTTCTGGAAAGCTACACAGGAATTGATCATGAATAATCTCTTGGCAGGGAACCAATTGGTTAGGAATAGGGTAAGAATGAAGAATTTTCAATATCTATTTTTTTGTTAGCCTTCAATTTTGGCTAATAAAGCTACCCACAGCTGTAAACCTAGAATCACTCCACCCACAGTGTTTTTTCTGTCTGCCACTGCAAATAATCTTGAAAGCAGAGGATTGGATTGTGGTTTGTTGAATGCCATGTGGAAAGCATTTTCCTCACTGCCTATCAGATTGAGTGTGAGCTTAAGTTCACCTTTTCAAAAATCTTTATATCATTAATAGATTGTCCACCATCACACTTTGCACACAGAGATGCCCATAAATTGTACACACAATTCTAACATTTTATGTTGGTAAGAGAAGCAAACCAACAAACTATGTGAGATCAAACCAGACTCTAACTACTGTTATATTTCTAGAATCCTGCTTTATATTTTGTTGAGTATTTGAAAGAAGAGCAACAAATAACTGCTCTTCAAAAGTTGTAAATAACTTCTAAAATATCAAAATGTATACTATCTTCACATAGGTCATGGATTTATGACTCTGAGTGCTTCATATTTAGTACATTTTCCTCAATTATTCCACACAGCCCTGAAAAGAAGCTCCCACATATGAGTGTTATTTTTATCATTTTAATTTCCTGATCCTCAACCTATAATTTCAGAATAGATCTCCTTACTCTAGGCTAATTACTAATTATTTTAGTAAAAATATGAGACTTCTTGACATGACTCTTTTTGCATATTCAGATCATTCATTTGCTTCAATAACAGTGTTTATCCTACTTTAAAAGAATTTCAGACCCAGGACTCACCAAATAAGTGCTGTGTACTGCTGTAAGTGCCTTCTTTTGCATTTTTAGCTCAATAAATTGAATTGCATAAATTGTTTTTAGTGACTTATCAGTATAAATCTAGAGCGATTCAAATTCAGGATTATGCATTTCACATGTCAACTATAGCATTCTAATACTGGGTTTTAATTTCCTGTAAATATTTTTATTTTAAAAGGAAACTATAATTTTCAGGAGTAATATCAAATGCCTTTGGCACTGAACTTCATTTGAAACACTATATTTTGTGGAATGATGATATAACATATTTAACAAATTCTCTTACTAGATTTGTTTTTAATTTTTTCTAGCAAAAGAACAAATAGCTTGCAAATTCCACTCTGATGCTTCTCAATGCACTAAAACCCCACCACCTGAAAATAATCCAGCACAAGGTCACACCTTACAATGGAAACATTTAAGTGTCTCTTTGGCAGGAAAGAAATGCTATCTTTAATGTACTTCTCTATATACTGTGTCAACCTCATAGTTAAATTATACTGTGGACTCAAACCAAGCTCTACTCATGGTTGCACCTCTTATCCCTTTATTAACCTTTAGGTTTTTATGATCTGTTAGGCATAGATAAACATCTGTTGAACAGACCAAAATCATACCTAGCCACCTGTCTAACTATTTCAAAGGCTACCAATAAAAATACTGGGAGTGTATAAACAGTGACTGGCTTCACGTTGAGATGAACATATTTTCTATGCACCACAATTCTCATGACCCTGTTTTCAGCAACTCACACGGTAGACACCTGTGGCTAGTTGGTTCTAGATTTGGGTGAAGCATAACATCTCGAGCTCAAAGTATGTTGCATCCTTTAATAGGAGGAGGGTGCAAATTAACCTTGGGAATATAACCAAACATGTAAAAATACACTTGCACCCACGTGGAAATTTAATTTGGATTAACTTTTCTGGATCAAGATGATATTAGAATAGAAGAATATCAAAATTGTTAAAAGCAGGGGTGCCTTCGTGGCTCGGTCGGTTGGGCATCTGACTTCGGCTCAGGGCATGATCTCATGGTTCATCGGTTCGAGCCCCACGTCCGGCTACATGTTGACAGCTCAGAGCCTGGATCCTCCTTCGGATTCCGTGTCTCCCTCTCTCTCTGGCCCTCCTCACTTACACTCTGTGTCTCAAAAACAACTAACCATTAAAAAAAATTTTTTTAATTGTTAAAAGCAATTTATTTATTTTAATTATTTTTTACCTTTTTATTAATTTTTGAGAGACAGAGGGAGACAGAGTATGAGCAGGGCAGGGGCAGAGAGAGAAGAAGACACAGAATCTGAAGTAGGCTCCAGGCTCTGAGCTGTCAGCACAGAGCCCGTCAGAGGGTGCTTGAACTGATGAACCTAGATATCGTGACCTGAGTCGATGTTGTATGCCACCAAGGTGTCCCTAAAAGCAACTTAAAGTATTTAAAAATACCTTTAATTTGTTCCATTTATTTCAAAGTCTTGTGTAAAAGGAGTTTATTAGTAGAAGCTGGACATGTTATCATTTAAGTATTTTTTCATTAAAATTTTCTATTTTTTTCTTAAAGACTGTACCTCAACGATTTAAGTTATGTTAGCAATAAGCAATTCACTCAATAATCTGGGATGAATTGAAGACAACAGAGGTACCAGAAGTTCACCCTTAACTAGAAAGAATCGGAATGTCTATCAAATAGTTCATCGAAATAAGAAATAAAGCTATAGCTTAGAGTCATTTTTTTTTCACAAGGCAAGCTACTAGATTTAGAAACAGTTATAAGCAAGAATATAAACTCATCATATAATTGATGAGTCACATTATTATAAAATAGAGACAAACAGTATTTATTTATTTTTTAATTTTTTTCAACGTTTTTTATTTATTTTTGGGACAGAGAGAGACAGAGCATGAACGGGGGAGGGGCAGAGAGAGAGGGAGACACAGAATCGGAAACAGGCTCCAGGCTCCGAACCATCAGCCCAGAGCCTGACGCGGGGCTCGAACTCACGGACCGCGAGATCATGACCTGGCTGAAGCCGGACGCCTAACCGACTGCGCCACCCAGGCGCCCCAGACAAACAGTATTTAAATCACACCAGGAAACTGAATTGAGTTATACTTACAGAAAATATGAACTGAGAGCTAGAAGGTAAGCTTGGGATTGTATTGTAGTTGGGAAAGATGTAGTCTGAATAGCCTCTGTTAATCTTTTGGCAACCTTATAAGGGGGACCAAAAAAAAAAAAGACATTAGGGAATCATTTTGAATAGGGGCAAGGGAAATAGAAATAGAAGTGGCACTGCCCATTGTTACTATAAATGTTCTTTTATTCAGGTCTTAATAGATCATTCTTCAGGCAGTATTCTTTGTAGGCTATGAAGTTTAGCAATCAGAAAAAAATACAAATTTCATGACATGCCATTGCCTCTAGTTTTATGCTATGTTAATAATCAATGATAGAAATTTAATTTGAAAATGCACTTTGTGATTGATAGAGAAATACCTCTTTCCATTTCTTCCTTTTTAAAAATTTTTTTCACTTGGAGAAAGAATGCCAATGGAAATTCTACTAAAGTAGATTTGTTATTAGTTTTCAATGATATTTGATATATGTTTAGTTTTCAAGTGTCTGAAGAATCTGAGTAGATTTTGAGTATGGCTGCAGTAACCAGGAAAGTATTTGTTCAATGAGCACACTACAAACCATTTTTCGTATTTTTAATTTACAGGGCTTTTTTGTGTTCTATTTTTTCCATGATTCAAGAGAAATCAAGAAGTTGTTTCACAGGACCTATTTGATGCTTATGAAAACTGGCCATGAACAATTTAACACTCATCACATTGTGTATATTTACAGTAAAATTAACATCAGATTTGTAGCTAAAGATAACCTACTTATTGCCCAAAGGTATCTAAAGAATATACGATTTCTCTTACATTGAATGTCATATGTCTTTGGCAGATTAAATTTTATTTCATTATTTTTAAGATGATACTAAAGAGAACAGTAACTTAGTAAACGGTTTTAAAATAAGATGGAAGCAAAAAATATATAAGCTGCTGTACATCCTTTTTGGCTCTTACATCTTTCTCTAAAAAACATGATATATATATAATATACCTTAATATATATTATATAATATATATAATATATACCTTAATATATATTATATAATATATATAATATATTATAATATATAAATATAATATATAAATATATAATTATAATATATATAAATATATATATAAATATATATTTAACCTGTATTCCATTATAGGTAAAAGACATATGGACACATATGGACACAGATTTCTTCATGATTCTTTTCAGCTTACCTGGGTGTTCTCTAGCAGTATGATTAAAATATCAGCAAGGAAGACAATTATGTTGTCAAGGAATCAGCAGTGAACATGAGATTTGTTACTGCTTCATTACTTCCATAATTCTTGGTGGCCAGTCGTTTAATACAGGTGTTTGTGGTTATCAATCACTGAGAGAATCTCTAGCTTTTCTCTTCTTTCAAACAACTTTCACTGACTTGTTGAGGCAAGGAGTGCGTTTGCCTCCAGCAATTGGTTTAAGAGCACTTGTAATTCAGAGAGGAACATTTCATGTTGTTGTCGTTAAAATATCACAATTATAACTTTCTGCCAAATTTATGGATAGAGAGAGGAACCAACTTACGGGCTCCTGGTTGAAATTACTGGTGTCAGGAGCAAATGGAGCAGGTAATTTTGCAGTTATCAGCATTCTCAGGAAGGTTAATTTCCATTCTTGTTTACCCCTACATTTGAAATTTGAAGCTACTGGGCTACTGATGACAACTATTATACAAGCTGGAATGTGAACAGCTTGTGTAACTAGCATTTCCTCAGACCACACTAAGCGGAGGATTCAATAGTGTCACAATAATAATGAAAAAAAAAAAAAGTTCAACTCCAAGTGTAAAACTGTGAGAATTACAGGTTCCTTCAGATCCCTCCCAGCTATTTGAAGCATTTCCTGTTAGGAAGGGGTTTCAGAATACTCCTGAGAATAACTCCTTGGGATTTCGTAAGAGATATAGTTGCACTTTAAGTGTGTTTCTCCCCTGCTGAAACTAGATACAAGCCCATGTTTCCTACATTGGGAAAAAAATTGTTTTTAATATTTTAAATTTTTTTTTTTGAGAGAGAGAGAGAAAGAGAGAGAGTGGGGGAGGGGCAAAGAGAGAGAGAGAGAGAGAGAGAGGGAGACACAGAATCTGAAGTAGGTTCCAGGCTCTGAGCTGTCAGCACAGAGCCCAATGTGGGGCTCGCACCCACAAACCGTGAGATCATGACCTGAGCCCAAGTCAGACGCTTAACCGACTCAGCCACCCAGGTGCCCTATTTTGAAATTTTTAATTGTGTTAAATATATCATAAAATCTACCATTTCAACCATGTTTAGGTGTGCAGTTCAGTGACATTAAATACATTCATAGTGTTGCACAAACATTACCACCATCCATTTCTGAAACTTTTCAACATTCCAAGCTGATACTCTGTCCCCATTAAACAATAACTCCATGTTCCTTCTGCCCCTCAACCCCTGAAAAGCACCCTTCTGCTTTCTGTCTCTATGAATTGGACTATTTTAGATACCTCATATAAATAGATTCATGCTATGTTTATCTTGTTGGATCTGGCTATTTCACTTAGCATAATGTCTTCGAAGTTCATCTATCTTGTTACATATATCAGAATTTCATCCCTTTTTAATGCTGTATCATATTTCCTTGTATGTATAACCACATTTTGTTGATCCATTCATCCGTCAGTGGACATTTGGGTTGTTTCCACCACTTGGCTACTTTGTGAATAATGCTGTTCTGAACACTGGTATACAAATATCTGTTTAAGTCCCTGCTTTCAATTCTTCTGGGTAGCTACCCAGACATGAAGGTGCTGGATCAGGTTGTAATGTTATATTTAACTCTTTGAGGAAATAGCATAGTGTTTTCTAGAGTGGTTGTACCATGTTACCTTCCTACCAGCCATGGACAAGGCTTCTAGTTTCTCCACATCCTCATCAATACTTGGTACTTTCTGATTTTTAATTATAGTTATACTAATAGTATGAAGTGGTATACCATTGTGGTTTTGATTTGTGTTTTCCTAATGATTAGTGAGGCATTTTTTTCACATGCTTTTCAGTTTTCTGTTATTTTAAGCTCATGTTATCACATCTAAATTTAGAATAGTTCTATGCTAGTGCACAATAATGTATGCTATGTAGAAAAAGCAGTAGATTTATCCTTTGAACTGAGGACCGAGATGAAAGTTCCTGGTTCTTAAGTTAAAATTCATTTGTAACAAGTTCCAGGAATCTTTTTAGGCATGTAGTCCTACCCTAATGTTACGGAAATTGGTACCTTGAAGAAGGTGTAACCATAAAAATCTAATGTCTGGTGCAAAGTCTTAGTGGTCCAGTGACACAGGGCACACAAAACTAAAAACTGTCCTAGATTGGAAAACTGGAGATTCATCATATGCAAAGGCAAAGTTTTATAAGATTGTTTCCCGGGGCACCTGGGTGGCTCAGTCGGTTATGTGTCAGACTTCAGCTTAGGTCATGATCTCATGGTTGTGAGTTCTAGCCCCGCATCAGAGGCTCTCTGCTGTCAGCATGAAGCCTGCTTCGGATCCTCTCTCCCCTCTCTCTCTGCCCCTCTCCCTCTCCGGTGCATGTGCTCTCTCTCTCTCTCTCTCTCTCCCTCTCTCAAAAATAAACATTAAAAAAAAATGATTGGTTCCTGTAATAGCGGGAATAGAACTAGCATATTTTGAGCCTATTGAGAATAAGTCTATGTGAATTGGCAAACACCTTGATCTTGGACTTCCCAGCCTCCAAAATTGTGAGAAATAAATTTCTCTTGTTTAAGCCACCCAGTCTATGTTACTCTGTTAGGGTAGCTTGAGCCAACACAAACCTCCCTCTATGAGCAGATTTCCATGCATAAAAAATATCTAATGGAATATTTAACTATTAATCTTCAAAATATGTCAGCCTTATACTATAGGAAGATGATTTATGCCTTTCCAGTACCTGTCTTCAATGCTAGCATTCCTCCTCAATCCCAAATATAACATTGAGGGAATATTCTCACTTCTCTCTAGTGTTATAGAAGGGCAGCTATATTTTTGCCTTTTAGCAGTACCTTCACCATTTTATAGCCTAATGAAATAACTATAAACTAAATTAGAATACTTTACCTAAGTACAGATTTTTAAATGTAAGCATATTAACTATTAGTAGTACGTATTATTGCCATACAGAAATAAAATATTTCGGGCCATTCAATCTGCTTTCACACCCTCAACAACTTGAAAAGCAGATTTCATAACTCAGTGTGCTTAATTCTAAATTTATAGACAAATTCAGTATAGAAGCTTAAGTGATATTTTAAATTCTTAATAATATATTATTTCTCTTTCTACGTAGACATACAGGGAGAGGATGGGAATTATATTCAAATCAGGAAGAAAATAAAAATAACTTCCTTAAAAGGAGAGAGGGCATTTTCCCACCTCTTTTCTATTTTAAAACTCAAACCAGTGGAAGATTCGTAATTATAGACTGTAAACATTGTTAGCAAATCCAACTGACAAATGTGAGACCACACAGCTAGAGAAGATAGTTTGTTTCAAGGGTTATCACAGTTGTCATTGGTTGTTTCATTGCCATGTACACAGTGTCAATTTGGTGAAGGCTGTATTGAATACCACTGGATAAGAATGACATCAATAGCTGGGTAAGCACAAACACTTGCAAACTGAGAATAAAATATCCTTCCAATCATTTTTAAGGAAAATCTTGCACATGGTGTGTTTTAAATTCCAGGACCAATAGAACAGTTTAACAGGGGATATACATCTCTAGACATATTCCAATGAGAAAAAAAATATATGGATTTGATGACATGTTACAGATAACAGATTTATCTCTCAATATATTTCAGTGAACTATTTTAGAATATCTCAAAGCATATGACTTTTCAGAAAATAAAAAAATACATTAAATAATAAGAAACTATAATACTATAAACATTTTGTCTTTTGTTGATATATTTCTTCTCTAGTTACAGATTTCCAAGTCTTCTTACCGTAACATGGGTTTTTAGCACAAAATTTCAGTGACCTTTATGATAGCTTACTTACCTGAGATTTCACTATATCCCAGGGGAGAACAAGAAAGTAATATATAAGTAGCTTCTCAGTAATAGAAAATATTCTCTCTCTCTCTCTCTCCTTCTTTTTTTTTTTTTTTTCCATTACTGACATGTGTGCTCTACTTAGTGAAATCAGACCCAAATGTAGTGTCCTTCTTTGGAGCAAAAAGTACCTTGTACTTAGCACTCTATTACCAGTGTAGAAATTCACATCCACTTTGCCTGATGAAAGCATTTGAGGAAAGAATCTTTAAGTTATCCAAATAAGTGCCTTTTCTTTTCTTTTCCTTTCTTTTTTTTAAAAAATAGCAACCATCCACTCATATGAGTTGTGCTTGGCCTGGGGTGGGGGGGAGGGGGAGGACACAGAATAGAATATTTGTTTGTTTGTTTATATTTTTAAAAATTTCCATCCTCCCTTTCTTTTCTGGAGGTGCCAAGCATTGGGCCTCCTCAGTCAACCCAGGCTACCCACCCCAGAAGCTGAGAATAGGACATTTAGATACCCCCCCCCCCCGCAAAAAGTAAAAACAAATGAGAGTTAAAACAAGATTTCATGGACTTTAATTCCCACAGTATTGAGCAAGCTTTGAATTTAATCAAAATTATAAAACAGTCTATGTAAATGTCTTGGTCACTGAGAAAGGAGAGATAAGATTTAATTTAAGGTATAGAGAATCAATTTAGTTGAATACAGTTTGAGAAAGACTGGACTTCATTCAAATCAATTTTCTCTGGGCTAAAATAAAAACACCCTTTCTCTTATGGTCTATTATGCAAAATTCTTTGACTTTTATATCTATTGTGAGACTATTTTTGAGATAAGTAGGTGCAAAAACAATATCATTGAATCTATTTAGTGTAACAAAAACAACTATAGAAATTCTAGAAGAAAAAAGCTATTCAGATACAAATTAGTTTGTAAGAAAACATCAAAAGAAGGACATTCAATTCATTCTGTTGAATACATTTTAAGTCTCTATAATAATTAATAAACTAACCAACAGCTTTTTAGAAAGAATTATAAATGAAATCTATTAACTTTTTATTCTGAAGTCACATATAAATATTTGAGACAGTCCATCTTGCCAGCAAACCCAAGTTAATTCTTAAAGTAGTATATGTAATATTCTTGTGCATTTATGACAGTGTCAGAATCTCTCTACAATATAATATCTTTAGTTACCAGAAAATCATTAGATTTTGAATTCTTTTATCTCCCTTAGTAATAAGGGTTTACTTAGACTTTCCACTTATCCACTTAGTAAATAACATTTTTTTCTTTTTATGCTTAGATTGGACTGAAAGTTATAGTTATGTGGGAGATGATGTTAAACATAGAGAGTTCCAGGGTTGCCTGAGTGACTCAGTCGGTTAAGCATCTGACTCTTGATTTCAGTTCAGGTCATGACCTTATGCTAGTCAGATCTAGTAAGATCAGGACCTGAGGGCCTCACCCTGGGCATGGAGACTGCTTGGGATTTCCTCTCTCCCTCTCCCTATGCCCCTTTCTCCCACTCTCTCTCTCTCTCTCTCAAAAAAAAAAAAATATATATATATATATAAATAAGTAAATAAATAAGTAAAAAAATAGAGTTCCACATAAATAAATTTTTTTTGTAATATCTGAAAATAACCTCTACCTTTCTATTTACATGACAATATAAAGGGAAAAGATAATATGTATATACATACATATATTTTATATAAACATATACATATATTTCATATATAATATGTAATATAGAAATAAATTTATATAATATATAATATATATTTTAGTATGTAAATAAAATATATATTATATATGCATAATCTTTATGCAATCATTTACTGGTCACTTTCAGATAAAGCAAAGATTTTAATTGAAATCCTTAGACACTTGCCTAAATAGTTGTTTATTCACCCATTTCTTCATAAAATGTTTGAGATCTTACTTTGTGCTAAGCCATGTGATAGTAACTATAGAAATTCACAGCCACTTTCCACTTTTTTTTTTGGTATATATGTATGAATGTATGTATTTAGATTCCTTATATAGGGAAGAAATTGCCTCTTTATGATGGGTCGCAAGTAAATTTTTCCTTAGTTTATCATGTGCATTTGCTTAGGTATGTTTTTGACTTACATATGGTTAGTTGAATTATCAAGTATTTGATTTATATTTAATTGAATTTGCCAATTATAATTTATCAAATATGGATTCTATTTTAGCTGTAGGAGAGATATATTTTTGAAAATTTGAATAAAGGGTACATCTAAAAAAGTTAATGTAAGATCTTAGATACATCATTTTATGAGTCTCTAAGGAAGATGACCATTTATGCCATAGAAGACACATAAAACAAACAAAAACAGAAACAAACATAGCTTTTTGAATTTGTGACCCATAGAAGTGAAGAAGAAAAAAAACTAGGACAAGGAAACATGGACTTGTAAAATGATTCGTTATTTTTATACCAGAAGCATCAGTCTTCTATAGTAACCTAAGGCCAGAAATATGTTTCTCAGTATCTAAGCATAGGCATTTTAAAAAGGGATAAGACTAATCTTTACCTGTCAATTGTAAAAAGACTAGGTTTTTATGAATAAGGAGAGTATGGTGTCTAGTCACTCACTTTCGTGGAACACATAGAAAGCCTGTTCTTGAATATGATTTGCCACAGTAAAGCAGTTTTGAACCTGAAATCTGTTACAGGAATCACAGCTTTGCCTGACTCTGCCTCCAGCTTCATCAGAGGTCCAGGTGCTGAGCATTCTTCCCAGTATACACTGGTTGACAAGAGGAAGATAACCAGAACTTTTGTAGAAGTCAAAAATATGGTCTCTAGCCAAGAAAACAGAGCAACGTCCATGTGAGTGACAACCCAAGACACCAGGGTTGGGTAGTCAAAATGAGCAGTCACCATTGGAGTGTTCTACAGTGACAGATAATGTTTGCTTTTTATTAGTGATGTGTGTGTGTGTGTGTGTGTGTGTGTGTGTGTGTGTGTGTGTGTACGCACACTTGTGCATAGGGGTTAGAGATGCTCATGTGTTTCAATAAGGAGGAATACATCATTTTTATCTGAAGGTTTGCTAAAAATAGGACACTTGTATAAGCACATTTTTGTTCCTGACAGTAGCTCGCTTTGCTCTATTCAGTGCACATTCCTACTATTCATTAGGAAGCCATAAATAGATCAGTTTATATAAAGAATAACGCAAAGTTATTTTACTTCAAACATCTTTAAAAAATATTTACTTTAAACGTCTCACTAGGCTTGTCATAGTGTTGAAGGTGTTTGAAGATCCAGTGTTAATATAGAAAAGATTCTGTGCCAGTTATGCCATTAAGATATTCAAGACCCTGTGTTATAATATAGTTGGCGAGCGGAGAGCCTGGGGAATTTGGAAAAATCATTTTGGTAACCAAACATTTACGATTTTAAATGGAGAAGCTACAGATTGTTTAATGTCAAGAACTGCAAGACAGAACATCTGAGCAAGATCAGGCATATTATTATTGAATTCCACCCTTAATTCATATTATTAAACTCTTCAGATCACTTTAATCTTATAAATCATTAAATCACTTCCAGTCCATCCCTGAATGCCCTCTCCAAACATTTCTAAACACACTTATTGCTCCCTAGCTATCATTTGCATGCTTTTGAGAAATGTAATGTCGGTTCTTCTTGGATCCAATATGTCCATATTGTTGATATTTAGAGGAAAAGATGAAAAGTAACAAGAAAAATATCTGTGTAATAAATCCTTTGATATTCTGATAATTTCCCATGTATGAAAAAAGTCACATGCTCAGGTTACCACACATTTAAGAGCTAAAGTACAGTATTATGGGTAGGTTTGAAATTCGGATATAGAACTTCATCTTAATTTGATTGAACATCTTATTAAAATAGAATAAACACATTTTATATACAAAGCAGTACATATATTATTTGCCTCCAAGATTTAGATATGAGGTCTGCTGCACAGCCCTTGACTTTATTATTAAAGCATAACATTGGACTATTACTGAAAAAATAATGTCTATGCACATTGTGAACATTTTAATCAATCATTTTTTACCAAAACAGTAGGGGTCACAGTTAAGAAAATATATTATTGGTATCTTTTTTTTTTTTTTTTTTTACTAGTACCGGTAACCACTTTAAAATGAAACAATTAGAGTAAAATAATTTGGGGGTTAATGTTATTTGACCACAATTCAGCAAGCCAAAAAATTACTTATGTTACATTCTCTTTTCCTCACACATTTGTGATGATCCGTTAGAAAGATAATGTAAGTCAAAGTGTGGTTTACATATTTATACATCTTACTGGATATTTTGAGTTCATAATGGCTAAAAAATTCATTATAGATAGTTTATTTTATTTTTAACGTTTATTTACTTTTGAGACAGAGAGGGACAGAGCATGAATGGGAGAGGGTCAGAGAGAGGGAGATACAGAATCTGAAACAGGCTCCAGGCTCTGAGCTGTCAGCACAGAGCCCGACGCGGGGCTCGAACTCATGGACCGCGAGATCATGACCTGAGCCAAAGTTGGCTGCTTAACCAACTGAGCCACCCAGGTGCCCCTCATTATACATAGTTTAAACATATTTGCCATAGAAACTAAAGAGGATATGTGTGCTCTGTTTCTAGGAAAGAGAAGAGATCATTGAGGTAGACTTGGGAGTATCCTTTTAAATATGACTGTATGACTGTCACTGGATGACTATGTAGTGACTTGATAAAATGGGCTAAGGGCAAGTCTTTGAGGTAATATCTCTAATTGTGGGGTCAATGCCCTGTAATTGAAGTGAGTCTATTTTTTCTTCTAGTAATAATCTGTTCACTCTTGGGGTAGTATAAAAAAATAACTATTGGACATTATTGTAACTATATTCAGTTCAGTAATCTCTTTGTCAAAGACATCACAGCTCAAAAAGACATTTGTGGCCATTCTGTCAAATGAATGGTGAGACTAAATGATGAAATATAAAGCTTTCATTTATCTGAAGCACTCGAATTATCACTGTGATTCTTATTTTTATTTTTTTATTAAAACATGTTTTTTTAATGTTTATTTAGTTTTGAGAGAGAGAGAGAGAGAGAGAGAGAGAGAGAGAGAGAGAGACAGTGTGAGCTGGGGAGGGGCAGAGAGAGAGGGAGACAGAATCTGAAGCAGGCTCCAGGCTCTGAGATGTCAGTACAGAGCCCAATGTGGGGCTCCAACCCACAAACTGTGAGATCATGACCTGAGCTGGAGTTGGACACCTAACTGACAGAGCTACCCAGGCACCCCGAGTGATTCTTATTAAAAAAAAAAAAAAAGAGTTTGCTTAAAACCCACTGTATGTTAAATTTAAAAGATACAGTGTTGTTATATGAGAATATTATTTCTGCCTAAAAGAACAACTACACATAGTCTTTGAAAGATCAAGTTGTACCTGTGGGCAATACTCTCAAGGCAGGAAGTCAATAGTGTCTTTCCTCCATTTTGGCCACAAAATGGCATTTTCCCAGCATCAGCAAATGATTTAACCATAAGTCTTATTATAGGGGAAAATGCGGTTAAAACTCATGTTTTAAGGGGCTATGGTTGTTAGGGACAAACATAAACCCCAGAAATTACTGCATATTAGTATCTCAAATTCTTATTCTAGAGTAGCTATTGCTCTAGGAGAAATTTGAGGGCGCTTGGTCAACAAACCCACTAGTGCTCTGAATGGACTTGTACTTCTTTATTCTTAAACTGGATATTTAAATTCATAGTGTTCTGCCAGAATCTGTTGTGCTAGCAATATACAGAGAATGGGGTGACTAAATATTTGTACTGGCTGTTACGAGACTATAAAACAAGTGGATAGAATCTTGGTATTGACAGAATTTCCATTTTAATAGAGGAGAATGTTGTGTTCTGAGTAAATATAACAAAGTTCTATCAAACCATAGAGTCAGGAGTAATTTATTTTAATTAGGATTGCAGAGAACTTCACAGAGAAAGTGACATTTGAGCTGACCTTGGAGAATCAATAGAATTTGATAGATGGCGGTGGGTGGCAAATGGGGGAAAACATTCTGAGAAGAAGAAAAAGTACAAGAAAAATCCATGAGATACAGCAGGATGAGCCAGCTATCTGTATGAATTTGAAATTGTGGCAACACTTTGTTATATTTTTTTGAGTGATATATACCATAATTTATCTTTATGGATTAAAAACTAAAATTTGATAGTTTGTCACTTAATAAAGTAATACTCTAGTATGATAATTAAGATAGTTTTGGTTTAAAATTAATTTCACATATTATCTATTATTGAACAGCCTGGTGTCATTCTTTGTTTTATAAAAAGATATTGGAGAAGCTTGAATGCTCAAAATTAGCTTTTTTTTCCTAGTATATTTGACCTTTATTAGAAGTCTTTCACAATTTTATTTAATATTAAATTTCTACTTTTCTGCGATGTTTTTCTGTTTATATTATCAGGAGAAGCAAATTGGCTAATATGGAGTAACAGAAAAAAGAATATAATTAGCTTCTAAAATACACATAGTTTGATTCCTGTATGCTAAAACGAGTGGTAATGATCAAAGTCTGATTTTGAAAATACAATGGTAGCAAATAGTTTATATATGAAGAGAAAAAGCAGTTTGGCCTGTTTGATGTCACGTTTACTCTTTGGTTGATGAGATCATTGAAGGTGGATGAAAATCTACTGATGAAAGCGGATAGGGCCATGTGTAAAATGCTGATGCCTATTCTTATTAGTGTCAACAAATTGTGAGGACTGTGTCCAAGAGCCATGGGAATGACTGAGAGGCTGACCATTCAATTCATGACAATATCACACGAGAATATGGAAAGATTGAGTAAACAACATTAACTGCCTATATGAATATTAAGAACACGGTACTGGTAAAGAAGTGAAATTATTTGGCCAGCTCAAGAGTAAATTCTTAGAAATGGTAAACTAAACATGATCTAATGAAGCACTTTTGTCTTACTTTTTATATAACATGTTAAACTGAAATTAACACATTTGCTATGTCTACTGACATGTGATAGAGTTGGAAATGACAAATATTTGGTCATGCTAAACCCTTAGTACCTTGTCGAAGATTTTGAGAATCACACTAATATTTCTGGACACTTAATGTTTCTGGAGCTTCAAAACTGAGCCATAATCAATTAGAAAGAAGCAATTTGGTTGGTTTAAAATTTAGTTCATGTGCATGGGTTATTTTACTCAGTCTCTCAAATATGTAAATGTTGTTCTTAATATAATACCTTTTCTTGTGGACATAACCTTATTAGAATACTAATCTGGATTAATACAATTTAATTTCCTATAATTAATGTTTATTTCAACTGGGAGTTTTCTTAAGGGCAAGGTAATGTGTAAACTTAATATTCACAATCATTGTCACTTTGTGGTACCTGCTTTTGTGAAACTATCTATATTTTGGACACCCTTGCTTTTCTCTATCTTATAACAAATAGTTACTGTAGAGTAATAAAAAATAATTGTCTTCAAGGCATTACAATGTTATAGTCATTAAAAAGAGTTACTTAAGAAAACAAAGTGATATTTGAACATTCTTCTTTCCTTTGTTCTTTAAGTTCTGTCACAAAGTAAATGAGAGGGTGGGAAATACAATTGCAATCTAGACACTTTTCAACACTTTTGTGATTAAGAACTTTACTGACAGTTTATTGACTTGCACTTGATGAGTTGTTTTCTCATGTGAATGATATAAAGTCATGTGTCTGATATGCATGGGAGATGTGGAATGAGAATAGATTGACTTAGGTAGTAGTTGGAGGAGATAACATAAAAAATGAGAAATGAATAAAGATACGAGTACAGGTAAAACAGAGTGAGTAAAAGTGAAGGGATGAGGTATAATGCAGCTATTTTTTTTCTCCATCCATTTTTTAAAGTGTATTTATTTTTTAGAGAGAGAGAGAGAGAGCACATGTGTACACATGAGCAGGGGAGGAGCAGAGAGAGAAGGGGACAAAGGATCTGACAAAGCAGTCTCTGTGATGACAGTAGACAGCCCCATGTGGGGCTCAAACTCACAAACCATGAACTCATCACCTGAGCTGAAGTTGGATGCTTAATGAACTGAGCAACCCAGGTGCCCCTCTCCATATTATTCATAAGGTAGCTTGATCTTCTAGACTATAATTTTAGCATTATAACATTTTTATACCTTTAAAGCAACTTCTAATCCATCTTTTCAACTTTAGGCACTACAAAAATACAATATGAATTTTATCAAAGCTCCCAAACTTCCTGGTTTTAAAATGGGAAGGGTAAATATTTTTTTTTTTAACTTTTTTTCATGTTTATTCATTTTTGAGAGAAAGAGAGACAGAGTGTGAGCAGGGGAGGGGCACAGAGACAGAGAGACACACACAGACTCCGAAGCAGGCTCCAGGCTCTAAGCAGTTAGCACAGAGCCCGACACAGGGCTTGAACTCATGAACCATGAGATCATGACCTGAGTCGACCTGAGTTGGATGCTTAACTGACTAAGCCACCCAGGCGCCCCAGGAAGGGTAAACATTCTTAATCAGGGATCCCTGATCTTTGTGAGGGTAATTTATATAGAGTAGGTTATTACTTTCATATATGAAGTTGTTTAACTCAAATTGTTTTGAGTAGAGCAGGGGAGGTATGGTGGGGACAAGATCTAGAGCCTAGCAGGAGCCCTCCCAAATGATGGGATTCAGGTACAATGCAATTGGTAAGACATCACTGAGTACAAGTTTACCTAACAGTGCCTCAAAGCCTCTTCCAACTCTTAAGATTTTGTGACAATTTGGGAATTTCTTTTTTTTTTTATTTTTATTTTTTTTTCAACGTTTATTTATTTGTGGGACAGAGAGAGACAGAGCATGAACGGGGAAGGGGCAGAGAGAGAGGGAGACACAGAATCGGAAACAGGCTCCAGGCTCCGAGCCATCAGCCCAGAGCCTGACGCGGGGCTCGAACTCCCGGACCGCGAGATCGTGACCTGGCTGAAGTCAGACGCTTAACCGACTGCGCCACCCAGGCGCCCCAATTTAGGAATTTCTAAATGAGCTATTTGGTTTGGAATGGGCAGAAAACAAATAAAAATAAACAGAAAACATTTACTTGGATTCAAAATAAATATGCACTGAATACAGCATTTTATAACAAATATAACTATATTCAAGATGTTGCTACTCTTCCTAATTCAATCTCGGGTCAGAGGAAAGGGATATCAGAAGTTACTAAGTTTGATTTAGATAATTATTAAAGATAAACTTAATTTTTGTTTTGCATTTTATATAATTTACTGTCTTTTTCCACTTCAAGAAACAGTTCAGAGGTTTTCATCATGAAGTTCATAACCCCAAATGCTCAATAAATATTTAAAGAGAACTAGCTAATGCTAAATAATAAAGTTCTTCTGGTTATAAAACTAGCAGTTTGGCTTCCAAACTCAACTATCAAATGTATTTTAGGTATTTACAATCTATCAAATTGTTTATGAGTATCTGCAAAATAAGCATGACTGAAAAAAAAAAAAAAAGAAAGTATCTTTGAAAGAGTCTGGAAAGAACCTTTAAGACTAGGAAAATAAAATCTTATAATGTACTCCAGAGAAATTTTTAATCTGTGTTAGGATATATTGGGCTCTGAGATTGGTTTCATTTGAGAAATAAATTTACTGTATAAAAATTTATAAAACATTCTATATATTTTGCACTTAAAATTTCACATGTAGCCAGCTAACATGACTTTTATTCTGTTAACACTTAAGTTCTATACAGACTTTTTTTAGTTTTCTAATATATGTACTGGCAGTTTTGCCTTTATTTTTTTCTCTGGGTTTTAAGGTGAATTTTAGAACTAGATGAAGAAAATAAACAGGCTAAAATTCTCAACTCAAATTCCGAAGACTTTTCAACTTAAGATGAAATTAAAGTAGATTGTATATAGAGAAAAGGGAGTTGAAATGTATGTGGCAAAATTAGAAATTTTGGGGTTCTGGGGCACCTGCGTGACTCAGTCAATTAAGCGTCCAACTTCGGCTCAGGTCATGATCTCACTATTCATGAGTCCGAGCCCTGCATAGGGCTGGCTACTATCAGCACAGAGCCCACTTTGTATCCTCTGTCCTCCTCTCTCTCTCTTCCACCCCATAACCCCGATCGCCCTTTCTCTCTCAAAAATAAATTTCAAAAAATTTCAAAAAAATTTTTTTTGACGTTCCAACTTTAGAGATCATATGGCTGATACTCTTTTGGATTAGCTCATTTGCTATGAGTAGCTATGATTTTTGGAATTATGTAAATTACTTAAAGGTATGAAAAGGTACTTCGTAGAGAATCAAAAACAGGGAAAACACAGTCAAGTTAAACATTACTGCACCATATCAGTCAACCTGGAAAAGCCTATTTAATGCCTTCAAGAGATAGGAGTCAGGCAGACACTATGTATTGAAGTTTGGTTTCTGAGGATGACAGGCTCAGCTGGGTGATTCCCACTTTGGATTTGTCATACCATTAAGTAGTAGTTAGATGGAGACTGAGGCTAGTGATCTCACCTCTGTGGAACCTGAGCTGGCATGGCTGCAATTCCTGGGGTCTCTCTCTAGAGGAAGTAACATGTATTTTGTGCTGGTCTGTGACTTTTTTTTTTTTTTAATTTTTAATGTTTATTTTTTTTTTCAACATTTTTTATTTATTTTTGGGACAGAGAGAGACAGAGCATGAACAGGGGAGGGGCAGAGAGAGAGGGAGACACAGAATCGGAAACAGGCTCCAGGCTCCGAGCCATCAGCCCAGAGCCTGATGCGGGGCTGGAACTCACCAACCGCGAGATCGTGACCTGGCTGAAGTCGGATGCTTAACCGACTGCGCCACCCAGGCGCCCCTTAATGTTTATTTTTGAGAGACACAAAGTGTGAGTTGGGGGGCAGGCGCGTAGAGAGAGAGGGGGACACAGAATCTGAAGCAGGCTCCAGGCTCTGAGCTGTCAGCACAGAGCCTGATGCAGGACACGAACTCACAGATCGTGAGATCATGACCTGAGCTGAAGTCGGCTGCTTAACTGACGGAGCCACCCAGCCGCCCCTGGCTCTGTGACTTTTAATCAAACAGGCAATGTCTTTTCCAATATCATTCCATTAAATCTTTGAGCTTCCTATAAATAGTATTGGAGTTTACTACATGAAACAAAAGTCACAACCAAACAGTGTCTTCAGAAAGGTTACTCTATCTTGGGCCTTATGTTAGGCTCTGGTGGAATATTTCCCTTAAAATCATTAGAACCCCTATTATTTAACAACAACAAAAAAATTCAGTAAGATATGTCCTTAAGACCTTCAAGGTCTTATGAACAGCAGAATATTTCTATGAGGCCACACCTTTGATCTTTTTCTAAAAAAAATATTATTCTTGTTTTTGAGAGGAAGAGCACATGAGTGGGGAAAGGGTGGAGAGAGAGAAAAGGGGACAGAGGATCTGAAGCAGGCTCTGTGCTGACAGCAGAGAGCCCAATGTGGGGCACAAACTCACGACTGTGAGGTCATGACCTGAGCTGGAGCCAGACGCTTAAACCAACTGAGCCACTGAGGAACCCCCACACCTTTAATCTTAGCGAAGGACTTAAGTGCCTCATTTAGGATTTTTTATCTTTGCTCATCTCTTACTTTGAGAATATTTTACCGGGGATAAGAAAGATTTTTTCTGAACCTAGCAACCCTTGGGGTGTGTGTGTGTGTGTGTGTGTATGCTCTAATTGATGTTTAAAATGGGACTACCTTTTCTTGAATGCATCTTTCTCTTTCATATTATGAATGCCTAGAAGAAACAAGGTAGAACTTTCAATATTAAGTGCTGCAGTCTCCTTAATTATCCACAAGATCATTAAAACCCCTTTCTGTTTTTCACATTCCCACAGATAAGTTTCTGCAACACTTCTGTCAGGATATAATAGGTGTCTTTTCTTCACGGTCCCTCAAATCCTCATCAACCATCTCCTTGAGTCCCTTTCAGTTTATAATAACCATTCCTTCAACGTCCTTCCAGATTTTGCCCATAGCCTGGTATGAAAGCTAATGTCACATATTTTATTTTTTTCATGCAACTACTCCACATCTAGAAACCAAATTCTGTTCCAGTATTTATTGCTGCATCATAAATTGCTCCAACATTTAATAGCATACAATGACAACCATTAAATTTTGATAAAAATTCTGTGGGTTAGGAGTTCAGGCAGGCCACAGCAGGGATGGCTCATCTGTGGGGCCTTAACTAGAGTAGGTCAATGGCTGGAGATGGCTAGGACAGTATAAATAGGGTGGTAAGTTTACAGCTCCCCCCACCCACCCCGCTTTGAGATCTGTTGGGGTTGGACTATCCAAGATGATTCCTCTACTCACATGTCTGGCAGCTGGGCTGGGATGACTATTTTCCAAATGGCCTCCTTACCTGGTCAGCCTAAGTATTCTCATAGCATGGTGGTCTCAGTTTGTTAGATTTTTTACATGGCTATTGTGATAAGTGAGCATTTCAAGAGTCTAGTATAAAAGTTTTGGGGCTTAAAAGCTAGCCTAGAATTCATGCATCATTGTTGCCATAATCTTTTGTTTCCATAGGGTCAGAGCAGATTCATTGTTGGAGGACACGATACAAGGATGCAAATATGAGGAGGCATGGTTCATTAGGGGGCTATGTAGAAACTTAATTATCATATGCCTATTTCCCAAGTAAAATAAGTGGCCATAGGCCAAGCAGACCACAGAAATTATAAGAGCATTTCTTGTAAGTTGCAATTTCAAATTAGAGTAGAATCTATTAATCTTAATTTATTTCCACCATTGTAACGTTCATATTCTCTCCTCCAGATGACAACATACCAATATTCACTCTATTTGGATTTTTGTGAAGGTTTAATAAAGATGTATGGCAATTTTATATATATTTTGTAGATATCAAGTTAAGAAATGTTAGATTTTTTTCCCACTGAGGCTGTCTTACAATTTTTTTTTCTTATTGTTGTTCCAAAAAATAATGATTTGTAACATGAAAAGAATTTTCATCCAATCCCAAGACTTAATTATGATAACTTCTTCCTTCCTACAATTTTTTATACCATGTTATTCCATGGATGACATATATGATTAAAACTGAATTGGTTTGAAATGTATTTGAATATTCTAGCCTATTTAAATTTTTTTTATTGTTAACCTCAAGCTTTAAAAAAAAATTGACTTTTCTCTTTGTTGACTCTGAAAAACTGTCATTGACCAATGGGAATTCTAAAGAGATAAATGTTTTCTGTATGCTAAGACTTACGCTTTGGAAATAGTGGAATCACAAGGGACAAATTGTGTGGGATACTGATACTCTGTTAGTAAAATAGAGACTCAAAATGCTCTTTGAGTATGTCATTATCAGCTGAGACATTCTGGGCACAGCATGGAACACATACTGTGACTAATGATCCCTAGTATAAGAAGTGTGGAACAGTGCATAAAATGGTATTTGAATACACAAACCTTATGTCACCCATCAAATCTGAGCACGAATATTGTGTCTAGGAACATGAAACAGACCACCCGTTCATAGGGTCAGGGAACCGGAAAAAAGAAGATAAGATAATGAATTAAGAGGGGAAAAAAGGAGGCAAAACACAAAGCACAGATGGCAAATGAAGTATGAGATAAGGGGAAAGAGGGTGGCAGTGATGCTCCAGTTACATGAGTTTGTTTTTCACATTTTTAAGTGAGTAAACTAGGATAGAGTATTTTAATAGTCTGGTCATGGTTTGTTTTCCTTTCCTTTTTTCCCTCTGTGTACATCAGTTCAAATTATTTCCATATTGGAATAAATGGCACTGATATAGATACAGGTGGGGGAAATGGTCCTCAGCTAGTGTTTCTGTAATTCAAAACAGAAACAATCCTTCTCCATCCACCTTCTCCTTTTCTTCTTTGGGTTCTTTAATATCTTCTTCCAGGTTTCTCCAGATTGTTGCAGCTACAGCTGCAAAACACACTGAATAGGGCATATCCATAGGGAGAAAGAGAGAGAAGTGGACAATTATCATGTGTTTGACTGTGAATCCTTTTATTTTAATACGGGCAAAACCCTTCCTTCCTTCCTGCCTTCCTTCCTGCCTTCCTTCCTTCCTTCCTTCCTTCCTTTCTTCCTTCCCTTCCTTCCATCTTTTTATTGGTCAGTTAATTTTTTATTCTTGGTTACCAACGGGGCACATTTCTGGGAGGTATGGGAAATCACCCATAAATGTTTTCTCAGGGAAATTTCTATTCAGACCGAGGTTACATTTAACAAATGAAAATAATCCTAATAATTCTGTTCTGTAAATTTTATTTCCATTAGGATTGAAGCTTAAAATCACATCCTGTAATCTCTCTATTCTTAGAGGAGAAGGCATGATTAAAGAGAATTTCCTTTTGATCCTTGATGTTTGACAGATAGTGACTGGTCAGGACCACACAAGATTAGCTGGAGTTGTCGGAAGTAAACTTTTAGAAGGGAAATGATTAAACTATGCTCCTACAAATATGAATTTTTGGAACTATTTCCTGCAAAAGTTCTACACACCTCTACAGTATTCTTCTCATAAGACCACACCTGGAAATCTGCGTGTTTTGCTCAAGGCTTTTTGCTAGGAAGGTATTTGAAAGGTATCAGGGAGATAAATGAAACCACCTGGAGCCTGTCGCTCCAGTGGCAATCACTGGCCTTCCCGGGGATGGAGTTATGTTCGCTCCACTGCAGCTGTCAGCCAGCTACTTTGTTCTTTACAGCTCCTCTCAAAACAATATCCATCAAAAGGTGTCAATTAGGTTTTATAGGTGGCAGCAGCTCCGCTTTTATGAAGGGTTGTTATTAAATATATGTGAATAATACTGATAATACCTATTTAAATATTTATGAGAGCAAACTATATGACCCAAGTCCTGGAGGAAGATAAAACTGCTGACAAAATCGGGAGGCCCTGGGCAGAACAAAAGTACCTCAAAGGTGTTACAATTTATTTCCTTACTGCAAAATATTAAAGTCTAAGAGAAAACCTAGGAGGATAATCAATCTGAAGTATAGAATCAAAAAAAAGGTTGAGCAGCTCTGTTGAAATTGATGTCATTAGGCAGATTCCATAAAATGTGCATAATGTTTTGAGTCTACTTTTTTTTTTAATTTTTATGTATTTTTGAGAGAGAGACAGAGCACGAGTCAGGGAGGGGTAGAGACAGAGAGGGAGACACAGAATCCGAAACAGGCTCCAGGCTCTGAGCTGTCAGCACAGAGCCCAATGCAGGGCTTGAACCCACAGGCTGTGAGATCATGACCTGAGCCAAAGTCAGACTCCCAACCGACTGAGCCACCCAGGTGCCCCTTGAGTCTACTTTTATCGCTGCTTAAGATTTTGAAAACTTATAATAACACATTCAAGTACAGTATGTGAAACAGAATTTGGACAATCACATGTGAAAGATGCTCATCTATATCTTGAGGTAGCTGACCAAGAGAGATAGCAGTATGTTTAAAAGAGGTATTTTTCATGCTTCAGAACCAATCATTTTTCAAAGATTAAAAAGAGCCTTTTATTACTATAACATTTGTGCACATTTATTGCAGAAAGATAGAAAATAAGCAAAAGTAGAAAAGTAAACTCTGTATGATGACCACACAGATATTTTCACTTGCAAAACCTTATGTATATACTCCATGAATTTTATCTATATTTAATTTACATATGTATATGCATAAATGTATATGCATAAAATGAGATCAGACTGCCTGTTACTTTGCAACTGTTACTTTTTGTTAACAGTCACTACTTACGCATGTTCATAGGTATTCACCTTCTGAGGAGATTTAGATTTCTCCAATATTACCCAAACTATCTTTAATAGTGGTTTGGCCAGGCGGGGATTAAATCCAGGCTCATTTGTTGAATTTATTTGTTATGTCTCTTACCTAGAAGTTTATTGTTGTTGTTGTTTTGGGTTGGTTATCAGTTCAAAGCCTGGTTTTCCTGATGAATGATCTGTCTTTATGATTTGTCTGTTTGTTTCCTCGAAGTACCTTATGACTTATTTCTCTATCCCCTATATATTCTGCAAATGCGAATGTGAATCTGAAAGCCAGACAGATGGATTCAAGGTTTTTTCCTCCATTCTAGATGATATTGTGGACTTCATATTTCATCACCAGGAGGCTCAGAATATATACCTGAAACACCATAATGGATGCTGAGTCTGACCACTAAATTATAGTGGTGATTGATGCCCCCTAGCACTGTTTGGTGCTTTCTTGTATAACTTGAAAGTAACACATGCGATTATACTTGGGTACTACATAAATGTTCAATTCCTCATCTACTGTCTACCTAATGGTTTTAGCATTGCCTTTGGTCTTTTGACCTTGCTGATACTATTTTCCAATCTAGATCTTTTTGGTTTTGATACAATCAAACTTACCCATCTTTCTTACAGTTTTTGGATTTCAATTATTTACAGAGGCCACCTCTACTACAACATTAATAATAACTTTATAGTTTAAAACACTTTGAGTATTTAGATCTTTGTTTCTTTTGTATTTATGCAGGTCAGACAGAAGTCTAACCTGATCTTTTTTTAAGTTGTACCCATTTGGTCCAAAACAATTTACTAAAAAGTCTCTTTTTAGCTTAGTGATTTGAAAGGCTGCCTTTAATGTATATTAAAGTTTCAAATGTGCGTGGTTATATTTCTGGCTTTTTTGTTTCATTTCCTGTCCTTTCATATGTCAATACTATTAATTTTTGAGACTTTATGATAATAGTATGTTATCTGGTAAGGTTAGTCCTAACTCTTATTTTTCAGACTTTCTGCTACTCTTTTTTATGTGTGTTTTTTCTAAATGAACATCAGAATCTATCTGTCTACTTCCATAAAATACCTGTTTGTATTTTGTAATTCATTTTGAATTCATGTTATTAAAGGTAATCGATAAGATTTTGTTTTCTTCTATCAAACAGTATGACAAATCTTTATATCCAAGTCTACTTTTGTGCCCTTCAAGAGTGTGTTAGAGTTTTCTTTATGTAAGAATCATTCCTTTCAAAAGGACTAATGTCTTTTTTATGTTTTATTACTCCCAAACCTGTAATTTGGAAAGCGTGTACATATATATAACCTGACATTAATACTTCCTCCTCTTTCCAATGGGCTAGCATACCTTTATAAAATGTCTTAATTTCTTCATTTCCTGCTGTCTTCTTTCTTTTTCATGCTTGCTTTGTCCTAACATATCATTGCCATTTGCTTTTAATTTATTGTATGTTTGAAGCAAGACCTTCCATCATTACCTATGTTAACTCCCCTCTGTGTTTCTTCTTCTTTTTTGAAAGACATCTTTATTTTATTTTTTTATTAATTTTTTAAAGACAGCTTTATTTTAAAATGAGGCTAAGCCATGTTTTAAGTCATATAAACTCCATTTTGGTGTTCTTAAGATACATACTCAACAGGTTAACTTGAAAATTTAGTATCTTAAAAAACATATAAATTGATTTTGTCCTCAAACAAAAATGTCTACATATTTTTCAGCCTACAAATAATACTTTTAAAAGTTAGGAAATGAGGGGCGCCTGGGTGGCGCAGTCGGTTAAGCGTCCGACTTCAGCCAGGTCACGATCTCGCGGTCCGTGAGTTCGAGCCCCGCGTCAGGCTCTGGGCTGATGGCTCGGAACCTGGAGCCTGTTTCCGATTCTGTGTCTCCCTCTCTCTCTGCCCCTCCCCCGTTCATGCTCTGTCTCTCTCTGTCCCAAAAATAAATAAACGTTGAAAAAAAAAATTTTTAAAAGTTAGGAAATGTGCAGTGGAAAATAAATTATGCTCACCTATTTTGTCTGTTTTTATTAGAGAATTTGGTTCTATTACTAAAAATTAGCAAATGTATTATAAAGTAAAAATATGGGATATAAGTAAAATTAAATTCTATTGCATGTTCTTTTTTTTTTTTTTTTGGAAAACAAATAGTACAAATCGTGAAATTAACTTGTATGTTTTCAGTATTGATTCCTTTTAGTTGTTCTGAGAAAATAAATATTGTTCTGGAGGCAAATCGTAGACAGAGGCAGTGCTTAAATCTTTATTGTTAAAGTAATTCATGAATATCTACATTTCCTAGTTCTCTGTAACAATGTATATGATATAGTATTTCTGAGTCCTAGAGAACCTAAGGTATTCTAAAACGACTGATAATATATATGTATGTATATATAGAAGATCCATCTTCTTATTTCAAAGTAAGGATTGTAACTCAAATCTCAATATTAGTTTAAAATATTTTTTCCTAAAACATACTTTCAGATTTGAATGTACTGCCTATTAATAGTGCTAATAGTTAATAGTGTCATGAGAAAACTTATGCACAAATAACAAATTATGTAATAGTTTTTTGATGGGAAAATTTATATTTAGTCTTTCTAAAATCAGCTTAATTTCTTTATTTTAGCCAAACATGATTAATATAGTATTGTTTTCACTTTTTCATTAAAATTGAGATTTGAGGAAATCTCAATTATACATTCATCACATTGTGGTGAATAAGGTAGGCAAATGACAACACTGAATGTTTAGAACTTGTATTAGTGAATATGATTAGTGAATATGAAGGTGGGATTAACGTATAGAAACATTAATTTCTATTTTCCTAGAGGAGAGAAAGGAGCATATATGTTCAGGTGCAAGGTTTGTGAAGGCATGGTATTTAATATACTTTGGCAATATTTTATTGGCCCAGGCAGTATTTCATATCTACAAAATCACTTTTTGTAAAAATCCCTTATATTGACTTAAAAAAAAACTTTACTAATATATAACCATCATAGAATATAACTAAGAAATATAAAATTTAAAAAAAGCTCATAACTTACTCAGGGATCATCAGTTTTTAACATTATTGTGTTCATCTTTTTAGACAAAGACATACATGCTTTTTGTCCCCTAAATAGGTTCATTTCATAAATACTGCTTTGTAGCTGTGTTTTAAACTTCTTTTCATGTATTATTTCATCTGTGCTGTAGTTTCTATTTGTAGACCATTTAGATTATTCTTTCAATTGTCTCACATTATAAATATTGACATGAACAGGGGCACCTGAGTGGCTCAGCTGGTTGAGCACTGGACTTCAGCTCAGGTCGTGATCTCACAGTTCATGAGTTCGAGCCCCACGTCGGGCTCACTGCTGTCAGCCTGTCAGCGCAAAGCCAGCTTCCAATCCTCTGTCCCCCTCTCTCTGCCCCTCCCTAACTTGTGTTCTTCCCCAAATAAATAAGTATAACAAATAAATATTGACAAGAACACCCTGTAGCTAAATCTTTATCAACTGTGCTATAGTTATAGTTGTCAAGGTTGCTAATATATCTCTATAGGCTTTATAGTATTGCTATTGTTAGTAGATTTCAAGAGGTGAAACGCTAGAGTCTAAAGTGTCAGTATTTGAGAATCCCTGGGATGCTTAACTGGGAGGCTTTCCTCCATTAATTTATTAATATATTAACTTAGTAAGGATAACATATTAATGAGAGGCATCATATATTGAATTATATCATATAAGGCATAATGGCATATATGTCAGGGAAGCATCATATACACTATTTCACACAAAAAAACTATTCTGAAGGTGACACATGAGGTTCATTTTACTCAAATAACTAAGATGGCTTACCATATTTTTCACATGCAGATGTCTGAAGAAAAATTAAGGAAAATTTTTACTGATATTTAAATATTCTTTCTCATATTGTAGAAAAGTGAATGGAAAAGAAATAGTCAAAGCAACGGGTCAGTTTTCTACAATCTTAACCAAGGCTGCTGGGTTTTTAAAGTAGTAGGTTAACAATAAAGCTCCTTCCCAAATGTGCTGTAGGAATTAAAACACAGTGAATGAATGGGTAAGCAGTTGTTGTGTTAATCTATGATCCTCTGAAATTTAATATTTTAGTATATTTTTTTAACTTTTGTGAAGTACTAAAGCATTCTCATTAGTCTCATTATTGTTACAGCTATACATCAGAAACTAAAATCATATGCTGATTGTGAATTGGTTTAAAAGATTCAGATCTAAAAACAAATTTATAATACAACAATAATTGAACAAAAAAATAATTCTGGTATCTTCAGATTATGAAAATAAGATCATTTATACTGGAATAAACTGAATTCTGTCACACTGTGGGCAGTTCTTTGATGAATGAGACATTTGCATTTTTAGATTAGTTTATCTGACATGATTTCGGAGTTCTTTGAATTGACTTATAATGAGGAATTGGTTTAAACAATTGGAAATACAATCTTAACCACAAGTTACAACAACTTCCTACAGCTTTGAATAATGAGGAATGCTCTTGTTATTGATTAACATGAGGGTTTGTTAACATTAGGGAAAGAAAAAGGTATAATTGGATTCACTTTAAAAAGAAAATTGCAAGGAGCTGGGAGGTACGTAGATTGTAATTGCTCTAATTCTAAAGAAATCTAAATTCTTCCAAATGCTTAGTAAAATGAAAGGTGGCTTCAATTTAATATGGAAAAATCCTATTATAACTATGTCTATTAATGCATAATAGACATATGGAAATAGCTTGTGATTCAACTGAACTTCTATATATAATACATTTATGGTGTTCCTGTAAAATGCCAAGACCAAAAGCAGTCATCTACTACATAACTTGGGGACTCTTTTGTTATGCTCAATGTATGTAGGCATTATCATTTGGGATTACAATTTATTCAGAGTGGTTTATATTAGAATTAATTTTGATATCCAAATAAGCTATCCTCCACCTACCTTTTTGTTGGCCACAGGGATTATCTTATGCTATTTCAGCTGATGTTAGTCAACTTTTAAAGAACAATAGATTTTCTTTAATTTATCTCACAGGGCTTAAGTGATTTACCTACATCCTTTTAAGGGATACCAAGAATCCTAGTAATTTCATGGACAATTATGCCGTGTGACTAAGTCTTACTAAATTAGAATGAGTTAGTTTTCCAAAATTTAGTTGAAGGGATATTGAAACAACATTACATTTTTAAACTAATATGGTTAGTCATTAAAGATATAAGGCTGTCACTGCTCTAGGAACATGATTTTGAGAAAAGTTTTAAATATGGTTATTAAAAAATGCAAAGGTAAAATAAAATTTTATATGGCAATTGGACTTAACTGGAGTAATTACAAAACTATAATTAGACTTACTATCCTCTAAGAAGCCATCAAATAAGCTTTTGTGAATATTTTTAAAAAATATTTAAACAAAGGCAGTTAAATCAAGATACCATTACATGATTTCCCTGTGAAAACACGTAACCACATGAGGAATTCCACTCTAAAATTTCCTCCTAAGCCTTGAGAGTTATCCACTGAAGCAACAGCACAGTGTATGCTTTGAAGGTCTGTGGTGATGAGCAGCTGAATCCATTTTCCTCTCCAGTATTGAAACCACATCCAAACCTCCAAACTCTTGGACCCAGGGACTTGGATGCACACTGAGGCTCCCCACTCAGTGGGGCCAGGAGAAATTAAAAATAGCACAAAAATAAAGAAAAAAAAGATGTTGTTCACATAGAAGAGTTGCAACAATTTGTGTTTATTATCTGGATAACATTTTGACTGATGTTATTTTGAGAAATAAAATTGCAACATAATGTATGTATAATAAATATATTAGTATATGATAGATGGGCTTAGTTCAATTAATCATCTTTTGCTCTAAGACCTGTCATATTGCTGATATTCACTGTCCTAAATGACATGAAACCAATAACCTCTCCCTGCTTCCCCTCTATACAGCTCACAATAGCCTCTCCCACAGGAACCTCCTACCTGAGCTGTTCTTTTAGCCTCTAACAAATTCTTCCCATGTCAACTCAACATTTAAAGGAAGTCAGGTCATTTATCTGTCCATTTATCATTCTGGTTTAAAACCTTTTAATGGTTTCCCATCATCCTCAATTTGGGGTTGCCAGATAAAATATAGGATAAGTGCTACATGGTAAGTAGAAGTATTTTATTATCGTAGTACTTGTACTTGGTGAGATATTTTACAATAAAAGTTATTTGTTGCTGACCTGAAATTCCAATCTGCATATTTACTTGTAATATATCTGTATCTGACAGATTTGCTACCTCTGTCACCTTAGTTTAACTCATAAAGCAGATCCTTTTTGACTGAACTACAAACCTTGGTCACTCTGGGCCCTGCCTACCTTGGTTGCCATCATCATCCTATATCAGTCACTACCACACTCTTCTCTACCCCTTGTTTCACAAACTGCAGGGTGACCCATTGGAAGATTGTGAAATACCAACTTATGGTCTCTACTTGCATTAAAGACAGAAAAAAGAAAGTACAGTAGTCTTCCCGTTATTGGCAGTTTTGATTTTTGCAGTTTTAGTTACCTGAGGTTTTGGTTACCAGCGGTTAGTCACCATCCAGAAGCAGATAATCTCTGTCATATGGTCAGAAGGTCAGCAATAGCCAAAGTCTACATCACCATGACTATGTCATTTACCTCACGTTATCTCATTGCATAGGTGTCTTATCAGCTGATGTCATCCCAAGAAGGGTGAGTACAGTCCAGTAAAATATTTTGAGAAAGAAAGATATTTTGAGAAAGACCACTTTCACATAAGTTTTGTTTCAGTATATTGCTATAATTGTCCTATTTTATTATTAGTTATTGTTAGTTTCCTACTGTGCCTAATTTATAAATAAGATTAATATATACACACATAATTATATGTGTATATATATATATAATTATATATGTATATATATATGTGTATATAATTATATATGTATATATATATGTGTATATACACATATATATATACACACACACACACACACAAACATAGTATACGTTAAGGTTCGGTACTGTCTGGCTCTTCAGACATCCACTGCGGGCCTTGGAATATATCCCCCCAGGATAAGTGCGTGTGTGTGTGTGGGTGGGGGGGAGACTACTGTAACTGAAACAGAGATCAGTGAGGGAAAATGTTGCACAAAACTCTTAAGTTACATATGTATGCATCTTTGTCCCTGTCTGGCTGTGTACTAGATGGCCATATAAAATTAGTTTCACTATGGGTCAGAGTCAAGTATTTTGAAAGCCACTTCCTAGCCACATTGCCATTCATTCATTTCCTCAAACCTGAAAGTGCAACCACTTTCCTGCCTCATGGCCTTTGCAAGTGCTACTTCCTGTGCCTAGTATAATTATCTTCACAATACCTTATTCCTTTTATGTATCTGGCTTCTTGTCATTCTTTGGTTCTAAACCTAGGTGGCGCTTTAAAAAGAGGCTTATAGCAGTGGCATCTGTTGGATATGGAGAGCCTGCCTGGCCTTCCTCTAATGATCTGGGGCAGACTAATATGAATGGTAACTCTGTCTCTATCTTTCTCCACTACCCCACCTCTCCACCTTTCTCTGCCCCCATCTCTGTCTCTGTCTCTGTCTCTCCCTCCCCCTCTGACACACACACACACACATACACACACAATTTTATTTGAATTTACTATTAAAGTTGGCACTTTTCTGAGCTGGTTCTATATAATATGTATAGCATGTAATGTCCCTTTTTTTGAGGTATATTTCAGTATCTCTGTTAAACACAGTCACAAATAATGAAATCTAAGAATTGAAACCAGGTTCCTTAATTATTTTGGTGGATCTAATTATTTACCTATCTATTGCAGTGTATAAGTACCTGATTATTGGAAAGTGACCTTCTGTGGAGTGTTCTGTTTTTAATCCACAAGAGGGATTCACATCTCTTAAAGTGAAATAATTTGTAGAAATCTGTTTTGAGGATCAGAGAAAAACTCCTCTTGAATATGCTTACGTGGACTAACAGCACTGATTTGATTCTAAGTGATGCTTATAAAAGCCTTTGCATAATGTCACTCTTCTCCATTTATACAGATTTCTAAAAAATGAGCATGCTTGTCTTCCAGCTACTAACAACAGATGTGCTTAGCATAAAATATCAGAAGTAGATTTTGCAGACTGTAGCTAAGATCTAGTAAAACTGGAATGAAAATTGGCCTTCAAGGGAGCTGTCTGCTATTTTCTTCTGCAAACCTGTTTCTTATTTTCCTTAGAAGTGAGGGGGGAAAGGATGAGCTCTCAGTCAGGCTTCTGCCTGAGCACTGCCTCTGCTCAGCGTCTCTTTCGAGAATTTGTACACAAAAGTTCAAATTGGTCCTTGTCTTAGAGACCTTCAACAAAAGGTTTTTAAAAAGAGTAATCTCTTATGTCACTTTTATCTGAAGAAGTTTTAAAATTCAATTGCTTTTGTCATAGAGAGTTATCAATCACTAAGCATCCCTTTTAAATTTTTTTTCTAAAAATTGCTCTGAATTTAAGTAGGAAAAATAAGGTAAACTGAAAAGCATATGAGATTGCCTTTTTTAATTTATGACAAAGAAAGCGACTGCACATGCTTCTTTAATATTTATAAGCATTTTTCTAAAATATTATATTCTATAGCACATCAATTTTCCTTTTCATTGTGAGAGATTTTCAAGTTCCTAAGAGCAATATTTGAATTTACCCCAATGTTCTGGTATATTATATTTGTGTTAATAATTTTGGAAATACACCAGTTATTAGCTCATATTTCTATAGCATTTAGCAATTTCTGAAGCATAAACTTATTCTACTAAATCCTGAGATATTATTTTTCTCAAAGCTTGGTTATATGTCTTGTTTGTGAAATTTTAACAAATTAAACTCAATTTTTAAACTAGGTTTTCTTTAAATCTCTCCAAGATTTGGTATCATTTCCATTCACTTTTTTAGTTGACTTTATTCAACTGTGATTTGATACAATAAGTTCTTTATTAAATCTATTAATCATCAGAAAGCATTGTGTAGACATTTTACAAGCAGATAAAAATGATCTTACGGTCTTTTCTTATAGAATTACAAGTCTTTATTTCAAGTAAGAATAATGACATTTTGTCTACTTATTCAGATTCATCATACCATACATTTCTGGAAATACTATGCAGCTGAAATACCATGCAAAGAAATTGACCATACCAGTGTGTACCCCATTTTTGTGGAACTGATTAGTTTTGTAATACTTGCATGATGACAAACCATAAGTTTGTTCCGCATTAATGCACAAATAAAATTTATTCTTTGATTTGCTACTGCAGAATGCATTTCCAAAACTAGTCACTATTTGAGAAATTGTTTCTGACTTGTGGTTGGCCAGAAGTCTTGATTGCAGAACAACCCCATTCCTGAACGTAGGGCACCAGGCAGCTGTTGTTTTTTCTCAGAACCTGACAGTTGCTGTAGTTTAAAGCCAAGTCTTGATGCTTCGCTAAATTAGTTTTCCCCTTCTCCCATGTATAGTCACTGCTGTTTTAAAACAATTGAGCATCTAGCTCACTCTTTTCTTGCAGGAGCACACCAGTGAAATTGCGATAGTGACTGAAAGTTCAAAAGGCTGTAAAACTTTTGGTGATCCTGAATTCACATTTTAATATAAAAATTCTTAAAAAAGGAAAGTTGTAAAGAAGCTGATATCGAAGCCATACAATATGTCTCGGTTATGTTTAAATTGTAAGAGTTCATCTATAATTTTTATAGTCCCCAGTACTTGATCTGGGCTGTGTGCCATGCAACACTTTGAGAGTCTTCTAGATGTGATGTTCATCATGTTGGCTTTTCTCTAGTTCTTCATGTGCTATGTAAGTAACAAAGTTCAGTAGTAAGTAGCTGTAGTGATAAATTTGCATGGCAGGGCTTTCCTGGAATGTACTGAAATGTGTTCCTCAGTATGTCCAGTGTTACAATCCAAAACACTGGGAATTCTGCAAAGCCTCCAGAAGGGTCATGCACACTGGGATTTTAATTCTAATATTTTGGCTTATGCCTGTAATAAGATGAATTGGGACTGTATTCAAGATGTCAGGAAGCATATGCAACCAGCATCTGTAGATCAATTGTCATTTCATGCTTATGGTTGAATGGAACAAATTTAAATGTATGGAATTTGGCTTCGCTCTACTAGCTTTGCAAAGGACACTGGCTGGTTGATGTAACCACGGTGGCCATGAGAATGTGCCTCTCCAATCTCCAGCTGCTTAAGACACTTAAGGGAGCTTAAGTGTCCAAGGGCCTGGAAGTTGCACTCTGAAATTCATATTGCTGCTTATGTCATTGGGCTTCCCTTCTGCTCTCTGGCCATGACTGAGCAAGGCAGGGGTCCTGAAGTGAGCATGTTCCTGGGAGATGCAGGACTCCTCTGATGAGTAATTTTGGCTTAAGGATTCACAGGCTGCCTTGCCTAACTTTTCTGAGAACTGCACAGCAGTCTGAGATGCCACCACAGTAACTCCCTCCCTCCCTCACTTACTCAAACCTTCCTTCCTTCCAAATTTTCCACACTCTTTTTCCAGCAGCCAGACTTTTATCATGGCCTAGTGACTCTGCACGTTTCCCCTACTGCCTTCTCTATTTTCTCTCACAGGCTTTTGCTGTTGGAGATTTCTTTCTCATGTCATCCTGATTTGGTGTCTGCTCTTCAGAGGACCTGGGCCAACACGAAAACCAATCTTACACTGTGAAGTCTCAAAGAATTCTCTCCATGAACATGTATATCTATTAATTTGCTATTATAATTGAGTGCAAGCTTGCTACAAAATATCCAAGGAAATCAGAAATAATTTCACAAGCAAATCCAAATAATGTGGTGAGTAGACAAGCTACAAATTATAAGCCAAAAGAAGTGCTTTCTACACTTCCATATCTAAAGATATAGCAAAAAAAAAAAAAAAAAAATACAGGGCTTACTTTCGTATCACATAAATTAACAATAGCAACAAATGAATTAATGCTTTAAAAGATATTCTTGCAGAGTGATTGGAATTTGCATGTAATCCATAAGGGTTAAATACTAGCTTACTTTATTAATGAGGCTTTATATGTACTCCTAATTCTAAATCAGGGTTTTAATGTGAAGACATGTTTTTATTTTCATACTAGAAATCTAGACTATCATTCAACTATAAATCCCTCATTAGTCTAGATCCCCTTGAGGAGACTATGATCATTTTGTATTTCAAGTACCAATGAAGGCCAAGTTCAGAGGGAGTGCACGATGACTGTTCTCAGACCTTCTTACTCCTATTGTTGTCAAGGCCAGCATTATTGGCATCACCTGGGAACTTGTTACAACTGCAGGATTTGAGGTCCCCTACAGACTACTGATTCCAAACCCACACTTCTCAAGATCTCTTTGTGGTGCAAGTGCACACTAAAGTGTGAGATGCAGTGATCCAGAAGACTTGTCTATTGAGTGTTCATTCTTTCTACATCCTCCTTCCTAAAATAACCCTAGTTGTAATCAGGTAGTCTTCTCTGCCTCATGGCCATTTGATTCAGAGAAAGCTAGTAGCAGCTTCAGCATCAGGGGAGAAGCTATATTTATCTAACCTAGTGGTGGCCTGATTCTCTTTGCAAGTGATTTGTTTATCCATAGGCCAGAGTTGGTAGGAATAATTTCCTGGGGAGAGTACTTCTGGGCAAAGTGTTATTTAGTTCAAAAAGAGAAAACGGCCTTTTCTCTGGATGTTGTTATGTCATTGGGACTCCTAGTACTATCTTTGCTTCCTTTCTACTTGCCTGATAATGTAGTTAACAGAAGATGGGACCATAAGACAAAGAGAGCCCTAACCTATCTTCAGAAACAGTTTTCATCTTTGAAAACCAAAACCTTGCTGACCTTTTAACGTCCATTTACTCTGCTACCTTTTTGAGTATTTGATAAGGGTGGCCAAACTTCTTGAAACTCTGGTCTTCCATGGTTTATGGGACTCCAGCCTCTCCTTTTTTGCTCTAACTCATCCTAACACTTTTTAAAACCGCCCTTTCTTGGGGCAGCTGGGCAGCTCAGTCAGTTAAGCGTTCTACTGCAGCTCAGGTCATGATCTCTCAGTTCGTGGGTTTGAGCCTTGCATGGAGCTCTTTGCTGACAACTCAGAGCCTGGAGCCTGCTTCAGATTCTGTGCCTTCCTTGCTCTCTGACCCTCCCCCACTCACACTCTGTCTCTCTCTGACAAACGAATAAACTGCAAAAATAATTTTAAAAAAATCAACTTTTTTCAACTTTGTGTCTTCTTTGCATGTAAGGTGTTACCTATGGATACCTTGCATTTCCATGCCAGAAATTTAAACAGATTCAGAAAATCAAAATTATTTCTGGGGAGTCCCCCCCAAAACTCCATTTCCTTTCACCACCACCCCTTGCTAGGGAAATAAAAGATTCTTTTCAATTCATTCCATCATTAAAGTTGGGATATGTTTTGCAATAGTGTGATTTAAAATTAAGAAAAATATATTTGGCCATTCAAAATACCAAAATATATCTCTCATATATATTTAGCCTTCATCCATGGGTTGCCAAACCTTTGGAATTTCCTGAGTGATGAGAGCAATGGGAGCATCTTTTGTTATAATATTTGGTCTCTTGTCTTCAGTTCCTAAAACAGCTTTGGAGCCATTAAGGTAAAATGGATGTCCTGTTATTCCTAGCAAGCCCCAAGCCACCACAACTAGGTTTATGTTAATAAGGTGACTTTTTGAAAGCACAGAAGGTGGGGGCTGGTTTCTAGGGAAACCAACCATGAATAGATGGTTAGAAATTTTGTCTCACCCCTGATTTCCAGGGAGGGGAGAGAGGCTACAGGTTGGAAACAATTACCAATGACCAATGAGTTAATCAATTATGCTCATTTAATAAAGCCTCCATAAAAGCTCCAAATGCCAGGGTTCAAAGACCTTCTGGGTTGGTGAACAGGTGAAGATGCAGGGATGATGGTGTACTTGGAGAGAGCAGGGAAGCTCCATGCCCTTTCCCCATATCTTGCCCTAAGCATCTCTATCTGGCTGTTCTTGAGTTAAATCCTTTCATAATAAACCAGTGAGGCAATTACTAGTAAGTAAAGTGTTTCCCTGAGTTCTGTGAGCGTCTTTAGAAAATTAATGGAGCCTGAAGAGGAGACTGTGCAAGCCTATGATTTATAGGCAGCTGATTAGAAGTACAGGTGACAACTTGGACTACGACTGGCACCTGAAGTTAGGGTGGGGGGCATCTTGTAGGACTGAACCCTTAACCTGTGGAATCTGATGCCAGGTAGATAGTGTCAGAATTGAGTTGAATACTAAGACGCCCTACTGCTGTCACAGCATTGCTTGGTTGTGTGGGGGAAAAATGTTCCCTAAAACATTGGAATTGTGATCAGGACACATTTATGTTTTTATAATAGCATATATCAGTCTCTATTGAGGTGTGTAATCTTCAATCTTTTATCCTAGTACTTTACATAGTTTTTTTTTTTTTTTTTTTGTTAAGGTTTATTCATTTCTCAGAGAGACAGAGAGTGAGTGGGGGAGGGGCAGAGAGAGAGAGAGGGAGACACAGAATCTGAAACAGGCTTCCTGCTTTGAGCTGTCAGCACAGATCCCGATGCGGGGCTCAAACTCATGGACCGCAAGATCGTGACCTGAGCTGAAGTCGGACGCTTAACCGACTGAGCCACCCAGGTGCCCCTAGACAGTTTTTAATCTAGCATGTTTTAGCATGAAAGAAATATTCAATTAAATATCATTTCAAGTGAATTTAAATCAAATGATTCTCTTAAGGCAAACTCCTATTTCTATGTGCCTTGTTCGATATGTAAATATTCTACCTCTTCCAGTTTGTAATCTGATTTATCAGTATCCAGTAGTTAGACATAGTCCCTATAGAATAAATATAAAAGCAAATGACTCACATCACTTTCATTGTATAAAGTGTTAATTTTATTACTCAATTATTTTTTCTCTTTCCATGTTTAATTATTAGATTAGCTGGAGGTGGAGTAGGAAACAAGAATCCAGGGATACAAGCCTAAATGCATTAAAGGCTTATTTAAACATTTGTCCTACTATTTCTTGATTGAAGGATTTAAAATTACCAGGGAAGAGCAGAAATAGTCATTACCATGTGAACTAGGACTAGAGTCAAGATACTATAAAATTCAGTCTTTATTTAATAGGGTTGACCCTTTACATGGAAAAATTCCTGCTTTTGATTAAGAACTAATTCAAGGGTTATTCAGAGATAATTATGTAAGACCTGGAGATTTCTCATGTGTATGTCCTCCTGGGATGCAGGTGCTTGAAGCAAAATCTTGAAAGAAATAATAGAAATACAATTCTCATAAGATACCTCAGAATCATAAAAGACAGAATTCTATTAAGAAGGAATTAGAAAATGTGTAAATTTCTTTACATCTGTACGTACTTTAAAAATCCTCCTTTAGTCATAAAATAAAAAGTTGACTCTCTAGAAAGGCAAAAGATATATTATAGAATATTTTGAGTCTATAACAGTCTATAATGCAATGAGACCTATGAAATTTATCAAGATTTTGCAAAATTAGAAAACATACTTTCTTGGAAGTTTACAATTATTTATAGTATAGTACCATGTGGTTTATAGATGTGATCTTGAAGATGTTGTAAACAAGTTCCTAATTTGTCAAAGACAGACATTGTTTGCAAAGGGACAATTTACAATGCTTATTCAGTCCTGGTGTAGGATATGATGACCTGGTCTTCTGCATCATTAGGACAAATTCTTGGCACAGTTCAATAATACCAAGTTGATCAAACTTGAGAAGGCTACTTCATGTTGATTAAAATCAAAAGCGACATATATAAGCTACAACGCCAATATATTTTCTTATGATAGAAATATAACTGTCATAGCACATTTCCTTTAGGCAAACTACATGAGGAGACCATTATCAGAAGATTGCTGGTTGACAATAGAAACGGAACTGGTGTCTGAGAGGTGGGAATAGAACAGAGGGGTAGTTATATGATTTGAATATTCTATGCCCACAGGCTAAAATAGACAGATGTATCCATTTTCTCAATAGATTCACGTGCTCATTCCAAAGAGGGGCTAAACTTTTGATTCAGGGCAATCTCTTCCTTGTATAATGATGAATGGCTGCTGCCAAAACTCATCTTTTTTTTTTTTTTTTTTTTTTTAACATTTCTGACAAAATCCATTTCATGGGGCACATTTTTTCTTCAGCCATGTTAATTTTTTAATTTCTTTGCCATCAGATTCTTCTTGCTTACAAGTGATTCTATGTTCATATAATAATATCTCTGGCCTTACTATAATTTGTCGAATTTAGAGTTGAAATCTTGTTTTCTTATTTCCTATTTCTTGGTGGGCCTTTTTTTGCCCTTCCACACACTGGCTAAAATACCCACCGAAAGCATAAAATTAGATTTACAGAAACACACATAATATTTTCTTCTCATTAAAGTCATTTTGCACATTCCCACTATTGTAAACTATTTTTACTACCATCGTTTATAGAACAATGATGATTAATGAGATAGCATTTCAAAAATATCCCCAGTATCTGTTTTAAATAGCGACATTTATATGGAGATGTGGAAAATCTGTATATTATCTGAGGGTTGCATAACATTCAAACTGCTACTGACTACGTAACAAAAGTACTCAGTGACATTTATAAGCTGATTCTGTATGTGGCAGTTATGGGGTTGATTAAAAATAACTTTTTAATCTTTAATGAAAGATTAAAGAAAATTTTAAAGTGAAGATTTTATGTGAATTAAAAAATAAATTGTATTGGATTACCTTGTATTTGAATGAATTGATAAGCAGTTTAATAATTTTGAAGCACATTTCTGAATACAAATCAAGCAAGGTAAAACAGTAAAAAGTAAAAGGTGGTTGATGAGAGAGATAAGATGCTATTTTAGATATAATTATGAGGGCAGCCTGGCAATTGAGGCAGAACATAAATGAAGTAAGAGAGGTATCCTCTGTCCTCCTGAAAAAGTGACAGCAGTGTGTCTCAGATAGAGGTAATTACAAGAGTAAGACTCTAAGACCACCTACACTTGAGCTTTTTATAAAGACCTTTAAGTCTGGCCATGACTACATTATTCTACATATTGAAGATTTCAGATTGAGATGCAGTCGAAAAATAAATGACTCAGAAAATTTGGGGGGAAAAACCTTTTAGTGCTAAAATGCAAGAGAACATAGAATCCAGTCTCATTGTCCTATCACTTAAGGAACATGCATGTAACATATCTAGTATTAGTTATGCCAATTCTAAGTGGTATATTTGAAGAGAATGCCAACCTGGATGTGGGAAGGTGGTAATGCTATATAAGGACACAAGAGTATCCTTATATAGTATTATAAAACATTAAAAGGAGTATAAACCAGCCTAGGGCTTGGTGTAAATTCTTTTACTTATTATTAAGAGACTGTTATTTTTGCTTGAACAATTGAGATGCATGAGAAAATAGAACTATCAATAGGGTGAAAAAATGATGGTTGACCAACTGCTAATCCTTAACCAAACATGGTTTGTAGGTCTTAAAAATCTGTCAAGAAAGATATTGTCCTGATATTTCCCACCTTTATGGAATCTTCTCCTGTGCTATAGCCTACGTGAACTCAATAAGTACCTGTAGCCTACTAAAAAATGCCAAAGCAAGCCCTCTCAGACTTCCTGTCTTCTAAAGTTACAGAGATTTAACCAGTTAGGCCTTCATGGAGTGAAGTGTGAAGGGTAGAGTGGAGTGTTTGTCTACTTCCATTATGTGGAACATATAGTGTGTTTTAATGCTGTTTTGATTCAGTTTTGGGACTTCTTGAGCAGCTAAACGAGCAATGAACCCTTCTCTAATGTGGCTTTCACACTTCAGGCCACTATGCACAGGCCCTCATTGATTCAGGGCTAGTACCAGAAAACTAGAGGCAATCCCCTGTCTCTCCCCCCACCCCCCCTTGAATATGGAAGATAATTCAAATTAGCCACTCCACAGAAAGCCCAGGAGACACAGTTAACCCCACCGTTCTTGCCATACATATACTGGTCCCTGTGGCTCCAGCTTGCTGTTATCCAGTCCCCAGGAGCAACCCCCATCGTGACTCCATGCTGCAGCCTTCTTTCAGAGCTGTAAGTAACAGAGACTTCTGCCTTTCATCTATCTGAGTGTCACTGCGTTGTGTATTTCCATGAGAACAGTTTTTAAATGTTATAAAACACATAGCCAGTAGATCACTCTCTAGTCCCTATCAAGAAAACAGGACGAATCCCTAGCTTCTAAACACACTAGGTTACATCTTTCAACCAGATGGAGTCTTTCTGGGGAGTTTCCCCACTTCCTGTTTTTACATTTCATTAATCATTCTTACAAACAGAACCAACTTGCGATCACTTGAGACTGCATCACATGAAAATGCCAATATTCAATATTACTTGATTTACCAAAATGGCAATTTCATCAACCTGATTATATATATACCTTCTTATATAACACACAGCACGCGAAGCATCTAGAGGGAGCAGGCTTCATTCCTCATCTCCCCATGCATCTATACGCATCTATACTCGTCCCTACCCTTCTTCAGTCAAATAGGACTTGGTGAACTGATTGATTATAGTGGTAACCATAGAGTGGTTAGACTCTTCTGTAACCAGCAATCTCGCCATAGCTCAAAAATAACAGCTGTGTGCTGCTGGCTCTTTGCAGTAAGCAAGCACAAGAGGATGTGCACTGCTAGTTGGACCTGGTAACCAGGCCTCTGCCCATATTAGCCTATTTCTTTAAACCATCTACTGGGAAGGATAATTTAGGATAAAATCTCTCTTCACATATGTCTGTTACTGGTTTTCACCCAGAGACTTGAATTTAATTCCTGATAAAACAACCACACTGGAGGTTAACCAAGGTTTAGTGAATTAAAAAACAAAAACTAAAAACAAAAACCAGCAAGATTTAGGAAGGAATTTATATGGCAGAGGTCATGTATTCTCATTGAATGTCTAAGACAGAAACATAGGACAGGTTAACATTAGCAGTAGCATGGGGCTAAGAACATCTTGAGTTTTTGGAAAAATTAGCAAAGGCAAATTTAATCTTTTGATATGAAATTTGGACTGTGATGGTTGGATAGGGAAGGGAGGCAGTTTAGGACTCTATTTAAGCTGTAAGCCAAAACAAATGAACCAGCAATTCATGTGTTATCAAAGAACATTGCGTTGCAGATAATCACATGCTAGCTTTCATTTTATTATTTTATGATTTTTATTTTTTTTATTTTTATTTAAAAAAAAATTTTTTTTTCAACGTTTATTTATTTTTGGGACAGAGAGAGACAGAGCATGAACGGGGGAGGGGCAGAGAGAGAGGGAGACACAGAATCGGAAACAGGCTCCAGGCTCTGAGCCATCAGCCCAGAGCCTGACGCGGGGCTCGAACTCCCGGACCGCGAGATCGTGACCTGGCTGAAGTCGGACGCTTAACCGACTGCGCCACCCAGGCGCCCCATGATTTTTATTTTTAAAGTTTATTTATTTTGAGAGAGGGAGAAAGAAAGAGAGACAGAATGAAGGAGGGGCAAAGAGAGCGGGAGAGAGAATCCCAAGCAGGCTCCGGACTGTCAGAGCAGAGCCCAACATGGGGCTCGATCCCATGAACCCAGAGATATGACCTAAGCTGAAATCAAGAGTCTGCAGCTTAACCGAATGAGCCACCCAGACACCTCGCTGGCTTTCATTTTAATAAAGAAGTACCTTGATTCCAAGTTTTCTCTGTATTTGTATTCCTTAAATCCCTTGGGAAGTTTAGATGATTTGAAGGGCAAGATTTAGGAAGCTTGGGGAACTGGATAAAATCTTATTATTATAGCTCCAAAACCTTTCCCGTAATCTCTAAGAAAATCTTAATGAAACAATAAGAAAACATAATGGACTAAGGAAATTGATTGACTTCAAGGACAAAGAAAGGACCTTCAGAAAATTCAGAAACTATAATACATGAATGAGTGGGAGCAGAAGAGAAGGAGAAAAGATGTTTAATGTGAATAGAGACTATACACGCACACACACACACACACACACACACCCTTCTGTATTCCAGAGAAACGCATATGATCACATTCAATTATTTCTAACAAATCAATTTCAATGATCATCTATCTAGCAAGTAATTTTATCTCTGAAAATTCTGCTCCTATTCCTTTTCTTTAGCCAAAATGCACAGGAGACGGAGTACTCACTCAAGTTTTCCTTAGGTAATCACTTAGGTAACCCATTTCTTCTGGAACATCCTATTCTCACCAAGGTCCCTCTCTGACACCCTGAGTAATTATAGGGGTGACTTTGATAAATTCCTTACAACAGCAATCAGAGTCTATCATAAGAGACTAGCTCGAAAGGTATATTCCCTAATGTAATCAATTGCAAGAAAGGCAAATGAAAAAGTCACAGGTGATTTCACATGTGCAAATATGAGCATCATATATGACAGAAAGGTAAAGAAGGATTACTCCTTTTTCAGCTACAGGTTTTCACTCTTTCCTCTGTAATGAATAATGGGGGTAAAAGTCAGATTGTAAGAGATTAAAACTGTAAAGCATGACTATGGGAAATTTGGCACTAAGTGGAAAGAAATATTTTTGGATTTTATTTATTTGCATACATGTGTGTGCACGTGCACATGCAGACACAATCATTTTGTTATTCATGACATAAGGGGTTTATTTGTTAATGGTATAGTATAAGAATCAGAGGGTATGGGGGTGCCTGGGTGGCTCAGTTGATTAAGCATCTGACTCTTGGTTTCAGCTCAGGCTGTGATTTCACAGTTTCCGTGCTGATAGCACGGAGTCTGCTTGGGATTCTCTCTGTCTGCCCCTCCCCTGCATTTGCTCACTCTCTCTCGCTCTGAAAAGAATCTTAAAAAATTTTAAAAAAAATTAAAGAAGAGGGCATGAAAATGCTACACTGCAAAAAGGTTAAATTAGAGAAGAAGATGAGACCAACTGTGGGACCACGGGTGGGAAGCTCATCCTGGGAAATAAGGTTAAAAACTTCCAGTTCAGAGCCATGGAATGAAAAGGAGAAAGGATCCCTTCAGAAACCTATACTGATTGTAAGTTAAACGATTTTTCTTCTAATTCTTTTCCCAGGTATCCTGTTCACGAGTTTCCTGGCCTATAGATGATTTGCCCTGTGCTTCCCATGTCCCACTGTCTTGTGCAGAGCTGAAGTGCTAAAAACGTTGCAGGATTCTTAAACCAACTGAATGTGGGTCACTAGGACTTGAAATCCTTAAACTTCTATACTGTGGCTAAGTTTTCACTCTATGGATCAAAATACATTCTTTAAAAAAACCTTACTGAGTTGGATGTGGTTTCAACAAATAAACAGTGCAGTCTTCACACATAATTCCCTTACTTGAAACAACCCAGTGATTCTTCATGGTCTTTAAGAGAACTTGGTGAGCTTGGTATAATCGTGAGTTTGGTGTAGAAGCTTTCTTCCCCTCCAAGTTTACATGCTATGCTTCCCCTCTTGAACTTCATTTTTCAGCCCTCACGAACAATTTGTGTTTCCTTAACAGAACCCCTCTTGCATATGCACTTATCATGGCCTTTTCTTTCCCTTCACCTCCACTTCTATATTCCAAATAAGCCTAGTTTCCTAGGCCTCCACCCGGCACAACACTTTTGAAGGATTCATTACCTGCTAATCCAAGTCTCAGGCAAGGTATTTATTTCTTTCAGGAAACCTCACCTAAATTTCATTCCCATGACTTTCTCTGATTCATGCTTTCTCAGCACAGATTATAGTCTATTTTAATGTTGTAGTTCCTTGTCTGTTAACTTGCTAACCAGAGAGGATGCTTCTTGAGAACACATTCTGGTTCATTTGTTTTTTTATAACAAGGCCTTAACTATGTCTGGCACATAATGAACAGTCAATAAATACTTCTTATGTATGAGACCTAAGCTTTTATTTTTGAAATGGTAACTCAAGGAGGGAGGACTGTATTTCTTAGTTCCTGTTTTTAATAAGTTTATATAAAGTAGGTTGGATACAAGTGAGTGATGGATGTTTGTATTTAGAGAAATATTTGGTAGACTTCAGAATGCAAATAAAAAACACCAGTGATTTAAATTAAAATACAATAATTAAGGCAGTAAAAGTTCACTTTTCTGGTATAGGCAAACAAATTTCTCAAGATGATTTTTTTAACCTCATAGATAACATTAAATTACATAATAACCAGTTAGATATTAATCTTTAGAAAATTAGTGCCTAATATGAAATGCTTGTTTATTTAAAAAAACCTGTGAATTAATGTGAAATGATTAGAAAATCTTCATACAGAGGTATAAAGATATAGAATATGTGTAGATGGTAAGTTTATAATGAGCCATATTAGTAAACTGATATTTTACAGGACCATATTTATTTCAAAGCAGTACTAAATAATGCATCCACTTTTTATCTTTATTTATTCAGATGCCTTCCACATCTTTAAAAAACTGGGGGTTCTATGTCTCAATTCAAGAGAAATTATTGGGACCCCGTACTTGGAAATCACATCTTGAGTAATGCACTTTCCAAGGAACATAACAATTCCCACCCCCCCAGGACAACTTTGCATTTTCTTTGGGCATCAGTTTACTTTCAACCCTTCAACTGCAATATAAGGTCATTTTGCAGAAAGGCAAATATCAGTAATTTTTTTTTTTCTTACCAGCTTTTTACCTATTAATCAAAAGCAGTGAACTAGTTCACCTCTTATCAAGGAAAGAAAACCAGAACTTTTAAAATAATAATTAAAACAAAAAATTCTATGTTTAGCTACAGATATACAACACATTATTTGTAATCATGACAATATTATACTTTCATGTTAGCCTAAAGCAACATCTGTCTTCTGTAACTATTTGAAAACTTATATGATAAAATGCCTAAATATGTTTTTAATTACATATATTGTATTTGGCAAAGATTAACGTTTTTACCTTTTGGAGACTGAGATATAAAATCTCCAGATAATATAAATGTATTTATAATTAAGTTATAATCTTCAAAATAATGCACATGCATATACACAAAACACATCATAAGTTTTGGTACAGAGAAGATGTACTATTTTTCTGAATTTGTAAAAATTTTCTATTATCTATTTAAAACAATTTTAAAATAAATGAAACTAGTCAGAAGGATATTACTTCTTTATTAATTAAAAGAATAAAACACATTCTACCCTGTTGTTAGTTAAGATTCACCATTCAAATTATACCTAAATAGGAATTGCTTCTGCTAAGTTGATGCAAGTTTAGAAAAATGCAATCAATAACCCATTATTTGAATTAAATCACTTAAATTTATTTAGAAGTAAAATTGAGAGATAAATTAATTCAGGCTATTTATAAAACAGCGAGATTTTCTTTGTATTTTTTCTCAAATGCTGTCAATAAAGTTAAATGCTTCTTCCAACATATTTCTATAGAGTTTACTCATAGATTAATTGATTCTAATTCGGATAAGTTCCATTTAATTGAAGTTCATTCAAAGTTGAAATTGCATTTGAGAATTTAAAAGTTGTTCTTAATTTAAAAAATTTAACCTTTTTATTTTGAAAAATTTCAAAAGCAGGTTAAAATAAAAAATACAGTGTAACGAACCCTTAATTACCTCATTCACATGTTATCACAAATAGCAACTCATGACCAATGTCATTTCAAATATATCCTTCCCTACTCCTCCTTGTTCTTGATTTTGATAAATTCCAGACATTATATCATTTTACTTCATTTCAAGAAGTATCTGAAAAGATACTCTTATTTTTCCAAAATAAAATCATAATACTGTTATCATACCAAAATAAGAGTATCAGTATTCCATAAATATCACTAAATATCCACCAACTTTTCCTGAATTTCTAATTACTTTTTATAGTTTGCATGAGTCAGAATACAACTAATATCCCCTCTTAAAAACAAGACAACAGGCCCTAAATGGAGTCACATGTTAAGTCCCACATTACCCAATGAAGACTTAATTACAGTTTCAGCTCTCCCAGAAATGGAATCTTTTTTTTTTTTTTTTTTTTGAGAGAGAGAGTGAGCTAGCAAGAGCGAGAGAGCAAGCGGGGGAGGGGCAGAAAGAGAAGAGGACAGAGGATCTGAAGCAGGTTCGATGCTGACAGCAGAGTCCTATGAGGGGCTCACCAACCCTGAGGTCATGACCTGAGCCGAAGACCAAAGTTTAATACCCAGAATGGAATCTTAATCCAGTCATAAACTGATCAGCATTAAATAGGTGATCTGCCTGAGGACTGCCATCCTGTAAACAAAAGTAGCCTTGCAATAATCAACCTGCTTTTTTTTTGCCTTGATTAACTTTCTTGTTCCCGCTCCATCCCGTCCATTAAAATCTTTTATTTTGTACTGCTCCTTGGAACTCTCTTCTGCTGGATTGGCTGCCTCCTGAGTCAAATAGATTTTTGCACAGATAAACTGTTAAGCCCTTTACTATGCCTCAATTTACCTTTCCACAGTCCTGGTGTCAGAAAAGGGAACGGAAGGAGACCTCTGATAGCTCCCAGGAACGATGAGCAACCAGGTGTAGGTACCTGTCGATCTGGGCCTCACCACTTTCTCGCGGCCTCTGAACGTGGTGGAAAAGTCCTTTTCAGATCCTGGCTCCACAGCTTTTGCTATGAACTTTCAGACTTTCTTTTTCCAGACCGGTTCTGGAAACCTGCTGGAGTTGTAGTGGTTCCAACTGAGAATCCAGACTGGCTCAGGGAACAGACTGGTTACGACTCGGAGCCTGGTCTGGGTCCAGGACTGCGTCCGAAGTCGGACTGGGTCTGGGGTCCGACTGGGTCTGACTCGGACGCCAGACTGGTTCTGAGGACGGAGCGCTTCCTGCTTAGATCCCAGACTACGTCCGGGAATGGACTGGTTCCCAATTAGAACCCGGACTGGTTCCAGGGACGGACTGGGTCCGAGGACCAAGTGGTTCCCGCTTAGATTCCGGACTGTGTCCGGGAACGGACTGGGTCCTCCTTAGAGCCCGGAGTGGATCCGGGGACGGACTGGGTCCAACTTGGAACCTAACCGGTTCAGAGAAGGGACTGGGTCTGGCTTAAAACCCAGACTGCCTCTGGGGATTGAATGGGTCCAAGTTGGAGCCTGGACTGAGTTGGGGAAGCGACTGGGTCTGACTAATCTGGACTGGGTCCAGTGTGAGGCCTCACGTAAGTAAAATTTGTTTTTCGTCTGAAAAAATAGGTCAAACTTAGGAAAGACAATCTTGAATTATAGTGGCCACAGTGGTGAACTTTGAACCTAGATACGCTTATCCATTTACAAGACGCCTTAAAAGGGGTGTCAGCCAAGCATCCATTACAGAGGAAAAATTATTTTACCTTTTCCACAGTTTCTGGTGACCCGGAAGAGGCCTGCTGGGACACCGCAGCACTCCAGAGCCTGCGCACAGGGTCCTGGGAAACTGGTGGAAAACAGCGAAGGGTGAGACTTCCTTTCAAAGTCTTTTCCATCTATGGTATCTGGTTGAGAGAGGACGTTAAAATTTCAAGAATTGCCTTTTTTAAAGAATTGCCTTTTCTAAAATTTTATCTTATTTTATAATTATGCAAAAGTATTTATATGGTTCTAAAGTCAGTTACAAAACAAAATATATGCAGCGAAATCTGGGTGTCATCCCAATATGCTACACCTGGTTTCCTCCCTCTCCCTCCCACACCCATTGGTAAATATTTTAAAATGTGTAGTTTTTCCTTCCATGCTTAAATATAAGAAAATATATTTATACATATATTCATAGTATGTGTGTGTGCATTAGTGTGTATGTGTGTGCCTGTGCATGTATATATATATGTGTGTATATCTACATATATATGTATATTCAAATCAGCCCTCCACCCCTTTTCTTTGATAAGCAGTGAAAACATACATGTTTCACTACAGTGTTATCTTCACTCAATATATTCTGGAGATCACTCCTTGGCAGTATATAGAGATTTTTTTCATTCTGCTTACAGCTTAATATACTCTGTAGTATGAATGTTTCATAGTTTATATTAGCAGCTACCTTCAGGTTTCTTTTTTCTCTCTTGTTTTTAAATAAACTTTCACAATTAATGCTGAAATGAATAAACTTGTCATAGATCAGTCCGTAATTATTCCAGCAGAAAATATGAAAATAGGAAGTCAAAAGCTCAGATACATATACATTTTTTTTTCTGTTTGTAACCAAATTCTTTCCATAGTGGTTTTGTTTTGGCATACTTTTACTGGTTTTTATAAAATATAGTAAATATGAAAGTACAATATAGTTTCTTAAGCTATTGTCCTCATCATATGATTCCTTTAAGGATTAAATGTGCTCATATTTGAAATCATAGATGTAGAATGAATCAAACAAAGTAGAATTCCTCTTGAAAAGTTGGTCTAAATAAAAAAGGGCTCAAACTACAAAATTATACAGGTGGCAGAGAGTACATGTCTGGAAATGATGCAACTGGATAAGTTATTATACCATAAATATTTTCTTGTATTTATACTTCCATGGAATTCCAAATACCATTGTCTCGAATGTATTAAAATGCTTCCCAAATATTCCCTTTCCGTTTTGCATTCAATTTTGTATTGTTCTTTCTATATTTGCATATTCTCTGGTGTTATTGTTTGTGTGTGTGTGTGTGTGTGTGTGTGTGTGTGTGTGTGTGTGCAATAACTCTCAAAAAGGCTTTAACCTGAAAATAATGGAAGTATGAGGGAAGCTTTTGAAAGTGGAATATTTGGAACCACTTCTTAAATATTTTGAAGTCCTCTAGATAACAAAACTTCAGTGTTAGGAAAAGTGGTTCTTTCTTTTTGTTTGTTCACTGGCTAAAAGTTCCCTTAAATTCCAAATGGATAACTTTTTCCTAGAAGACTTCAAGACAGAATAATTTTGAGAATGTTTCATGTTCAGGGGCACATGGCTGGCTCATTTGGTTAAGTTCAGGTCATGATCTTGCAGTTTGTGGGTTCAAGTCCTGTGTCCGGCTCTGTGCTGACAGCTCAGAGCCTGGAGCCTGCTTTGGATTCTGTGTTTTTCTCTCTCTCTGCCCTAACCCTGCTCTCTCTCTCTCTCTCTCTCTCTCTAAAATAAACATTAGAAAAAAATGTTTCATGTTCAACACTAATTGGTTATGATCAACAGAGCAGAGTCTCAGAACATTTGTCACAAGATAGGAAGGAGGAGAAACAGGCAGACCAAAACAAAATAAACAACAAAAACACAACAGGGGAATTTCTTTCTCAGTTTTGAACTACTTCTTGTTACTCTTCCTTCCTTTCCAGCCAAGCTCTATTTTAGTACATAGTTACTATCTTTCCCTCACTATCTTGTACCCATACCTCAGCTCACTTTTGCCTGGCTTCTCCTTTTCTCTGAAATACTCTCAAAGTCAGAAACTACCTGAGTTCATCACTCATAACGTACTGACATTTTTCAGTTCTTACCTTACTAGATATCACAGCTGCATTGTACACTGTTGACATCTTCCTCCTTTTTTTTTTTTTTTTTTTTTTTTTAATTTTGAGAAAGAGAGAGAGAGAAGCAGAGAGAAAGAGGGAGAGGGAGAGGGGGAGGGAAAGAGGATCTTAAGCAGACTCCACGTTCAGGAAGGATCCTGATGACCCTGGGATCTTGACTTGAGCCGAAATCAAGATTCGGGTGTTCAACTGACTGAGCCACCCAGGTGCCCCTCTTCCTCCTTTTTGAAACTTGCTACTCTAGAACCAGGGGAACAATTCTGTCCTGTTCTCTTTTTCAGACATACAAAGGTGGAACTACCCATGGCTCTTTGCACTCTCTTCTTTTATGTAGGTAATATTTCTGTTATTCTTCCAGTCCTCTATCTCATATATGTGCATGATTCCACATAAACATGACCGCAAAGTTTCTGAATCATATACTGTATTGTTGTATATTGTATTGTATTGAGTACCTCTAATTGGATATCCCATAAGCTGCAGAAACTCAAAATACCCATCTTGCTTTACAGTCTTCCCTATCAATATTTCTTATCTCAGTTGATCTCATTTTCACTAACATAATCTCAAAATTGAGCTCTTATTTAAAATTTCTTTTTCTAACATGCACCTCTAACAATCCTAGATTCTTGATGTATCTCCAGGAAGCCTCTTTGCCTCCATGTGTTTATCTAGGGACCAAATTTAAGCTCTCATCGTTTCATACCTATCCCTTTCAGTAACTCCCTAACTTGTCACCTTGCCTGAAGTCTTACTTAAATCAAACCTATCACACATACTGGGGCAGGATTCGTTTAAAATGCAAACTATGTCCTGTCACTGGCCTACTTAAAATAGCCATTGTGTTCCCCCCTCATATAGATATAACCCAAATCAACAAGAAATGCCTATCTCCCTAAGCTTATCCTCGGAGACTCTGCCTTAAATGTCATGTATTTGTTTTATGAGAGGTGTTTCATAGCTCTGTGCCTTCACAAATGTTCCCTCTGGTCAAAAAACTCATCTACAGTCCTCTCTTATCCTGATAGTTTTTACTTATGCTTCAATATTCAACTCATTAACTTCATCAGAACTATTTTCTCATCATTTTCAGTACATCTTTATTATAGTAATGACTGCAAAAAATTTGAACTTCTAGATTGCCTCTTTCCACAGCTATACTACAATTGATTCAGTAAAGGAGGTGACATTCTTATGCTTTCAAATCCTCAGAAATCTTAATGACATAAATAATGTTCTGTAAATGCTGGTTGAATTGGACTGAGGAAGATGTGTTAAAAATTTTGCATTAACTATGAAATTGGATCAGATAAGTTGGTAGAAAGAAACTCATACAAAGAGAATTAATTAAGTCAATGGCATTGAAAGAATGAGAAAGAACTAATAATAAGTAACATTTGGATGAATTAATTTATACTTTTATATTATACTTTTCCTCCTACAGCATTACTTAGTAACTGATTGGCTATCACCGTATTTATGTCAGGCAATTCCAAACTCTGGGGTGACACAGTTGTTCCATGAAATGATAAATTTTTTTTTTTAAAGAATTAGCTTGAATATTTACTTTTGCCCTATCTATGTTATACTACCTATTAATATCTGCTGGCTAGGTAAGAGACACCTAAATAATGTTTATGGGCTTTATGTTCCCTAATTTATGTTCATAAATATAGCATTTGAAATTAAATGTTTCTACTTAATATTATGCAATTCAAATTTTATTTATAATATGGAAACTTAGGTCTGTAAGGTGTAAGTATTTAAGTGAACCTAACACTTACATTTAATTTTGATGTATTGCTGTACTTCAAAGAGATAGCTTTCATAGTATTTCTGGATACTTGTAAGTAAAAAACACGATACAGATTAAGTTTTTTGACTTTCATGAATTATTTTTCATTTATTTTCCTTTTATAAACTACAAATAACTCAGTCTCTTAAAAGCTGTACAAGAGGAAAATATGACCACTTTTTTTTTTTTTTATATGGTGAAGGCCTCATATTTTGGAAGTTTCTTCTCTCTTTGTAACCTCCTCTTTCACCTTTAGCCACCTTTTATAGACTAATGTTTTGAAATACTTTATCTTAAAAGTAGAATATAAGTAGACAGTAGATTAGAATTTGGGAAACTAAAATTGAGCCTGTGTTTAATTAAGGATAGGTAAAATATAGGCAGTAGAAAATGCTGCCTAAACTAAGTGTTTTCAGCCTGTGAACTTCTTATCAAGGTGCTCAGGGGGCGCCTGGGTGGCTCAGTCGGTTAAACGTCTGACTTTGGCTCAAGTCATGATCTCATGGTCCGTGAGTTCGAGCCCCGCGTCGGGCTCTGTGCTGACAGCTCAGAGCCTGGAGCCTGTTTCGGATTCTGTGTCTCCCTCTCTCTCTGCCCCTCCCCTGTTCATGCTCTGTCTCTCTCTGTCTCAAAAATAAATAAACGTTAAAAAAAAGGTGCTTAGTAGCCACAGAAAGTTGAATAACCAGGTATGCAAACATAACCTGCACGATAATCTATGTAGTGAGTTCATAGACAGCTATGGAATTGCAGACCTTGTTACTGGCACTATATTTCCAATCCAGATTTTTTGGTTTATATTTCCTATTTCATGTTCATATTTACTAGACCTCTTTCTCTCTACCTATCATAGTGGACACAGTTTAGAGAAAAATTGTTGGCAAGTTGTATTCAAATATACCTGTATGCAAAGCATTTGGAAATAACTTGAGGCATTTTGTGGCAGTCAGAACACTGTCAGGTTTTCCCATCTTCCAACTCTGCATTTGGTAGATCCTAAGTATGACAAATGCAAACAATCCTTATAATATCAAAGACTGGAATTCTATGACAAACAACAGAAACAGATAACTTCTTCAGAGCAAAACTTTAAAAAATATTTTTTTAAGATTTATTTATTCTTGGGGGGGGGGGATAAGCAGGGAAGTGACAGAGAGAGAGGGAGACACAGAATCTGAAGCAGGCTTCAGGTTCCAAGCTGTCAGCACAGAGCCAGATGTGGGGCTTGAACTCACAAACTCATGACCTGAGATCATGACCTGAGCCGAAGTCAGATGCTTAATCGACTGAGCCACTCAGGCGCCCCGAAGCAAAACTTTTTAAGGTCTTAAAAAAACAGAAATTTAAATTTAAAAAATTATATATGTGCATTCTGCCTGAAAGATTGTAAGGTCCTTGCGTGGGGGATTGCAAAAAACGACCTAACAAGACTCATCTTAAATTTGGAAATTGCCTTTAGAAATAATATGGATGACAAAGAAATATTTCTGGAGAGTCTTCTAAGTAACAATGTGTACACTAACTAAAAATGTATCGACTATACAAATAATTGCTTTGTATAAATTACATACGTTATTTTATATAATGTATTCAGAAGTTCTGTATTTCAGAAGTTTCTCTACATTTCTTGTCGTACATACTTTTATGGGTTTCAATAAGTTTAAGACCCATTTTATTAAATTTAGGTATTTGTCATTTGTGTTACAGCATTTTTCACACTGTGTTATAAGTTGTTAAACATTAATTTCTTCCATGAGATGACTTCTATTTGAATAAAAATACTAGGTCATCACTATATCCTTTCAGTCTAAATAGTTCATATTGCAAAGAACTATATTTTTTGAAAAAATAAATGAATAGATGAAATAATCCAACACAAACTATTTATAAAGTCTGCTTTAAAGTTTATAAAGATGAACAAAACAAACAATAAACAAATGAATAGAAATATTATATGAGACATTCATCAATTTTGAGTATTAGTTTTCAACATTGTCTCAAAGTATTCAATATTGGATGTATAATCCAAAAAATATAGTGCCAGTGACAAATAGGCTTACAACTAAGCTATCTACTATTTCTGTTAGGTTAAGCTTGTATAATGTTTCCCTGTATATAAAACAAAGGAATACTGAGAATGTCATTGATAACAAATTTAAGCAAAATTTCTCTCTTTATATTCCAAACATAAAATATAAGCAAATATCAACTTTATATATATATACATATATATACATATACATGTATATGTACATATATATACATATACACATGTGTATATATATACATATACACATGTGTATGTATATGCATATACACATGTATATATACATATATGTATATATACACGTACATATATACATGTATATATATGTATATGTATATATGTATGTATATGTATACATATATATGTATATGTATATATGTGTGTGTATATGTATATGTATATATGTGTGTGTGTGTATATATGTACATATATATGTATATGTATATATGTATGTATATATATGTATATATGTATGTATATATATGCATATATATACATATGTATATGTACATACATATATATGCATATATATATGTATATATATAGGCTCTCAAAGCTAAGACATGCTTGCTTTTAAAATCTAAAGCAGTTTTGGTAGTTTATATGTCTCTAGGAATTTGTCCATATCTTCCACATTGCTCAATTTGTTGGCATATAATTGCTCATAATATTCTCTTATTATTGTTTGTATTTCTGAGGTGTTCGTTGTCAAATAAATAAATAAAATAAAGTAAAATAAAATGAAATAAAATCTAAAACCAAACTGAGTATATGTTATTAGAGGACTATTGGATTACTCTAATTTAACCTACCATGAATAGTACTCTATTAAAGACAAAAATGTCAAGGACTTTGGTCGGAGTTTTATATTGCATAACTTTTAATGTTAGAAAATAACTGCTTTTGATATTTACTGACATTATGCTCTACTTGAGTATACAAATTTGACAAAGGTTTAAATCAGAGAGGCACAGAGGCGGGTGGGAAGCTCGGTTGGTTGAGTGTCAGACTTTGGCCTAGATCATGATCTCGCAGTGTGTGTTCAAGCCCCTCTTAGGGCTCTGTGCTGACAGCTCAGAGCTGACAGCTCAGAGCCTGGAGTGTGCTTCAGATTCTGTATGTGTCTCTCTCTCTGCTACTCCCCTGCTCACACTCCATGTCTCTCTCTCTCAAAAATAAATAAAACGTTAAAAAAAACAAGTGGAAAAAAATAAATAAGAGAGACAGAGGATGGTAAACTAGCTCTACCACTTTAATTACTATAGATTGATGGATTGGTAGCTACAGAGAAATTGAGAGAGTTACGTAAGTAGATTATCAGTACAGAGACATACAATGAACTTATCCATTATGGTTAATAAACATATTTCAGAAAATAATAATCACTTTTCAAATTAATGTTAGTTATCTAATCTCATTTGCCTTTTAAAAAAATAACCTAAAATGTTTCTTTTAGTTTCAAATGCAAAGCTCTAATTTTATTTTATTTATTTTATTTTATTTTATTTTATTTTATTTTATTTTATTTTATTTTATTTTATTTTTTTCAACGTTTATTTATTTTTGGGACAGAGAGAGACAGAGCATGAATGGGGGAGGGGCAGAAAGAGAGGGAGACACAGAATCGGAAACAGGCTCCAGGCTCTGAGCCATCAGCCCAGAGCCCGACGCGGGGCTCGAACTCCCGGACCGCAAGATCGTGACCTGGCTGAAGTCGGACGCTTAACCGACTGCACCACCCAGGCGCCCCGCAAAGCTCTAATTTTAGCTATAATAAAAAACTACATGCACACATTCCAAAAATGTACATCTTTAAATATCACAAACAAGTTCAGTGCGAAAGAAGTAAAAAGAATAAATATAAAGATTACTACTATTGCCAAGGTATCTTACCTAATATCTTTGCTTTAAAATTAATTTCTTAATTGCTTATATTGATTTGGACCTAATCCTTCTTACTGGCAGTGAGATGAACTAGATAGTTCTGTAATTCCAATGTCAGGTTTAATTTTGATATTAGGTAACATGATATTCTACATACTATAAGTCTTTGGTTATATTATGCATTTTTGTAGAACATAGCTTATTTTAAATATTCATTTTACATTATAACAAGTTTAAGATATAGATCACTGTGTCAGAAAATAAAAACCTTGTTATATAACACACTTGGGAAGAAATCCAAAATACAACAATGTTCAGTGTCCATCAATTAGAGATTAAATATAAATATTCAATAAGTTTAATTTAACTTAAACTGTTTAACTATTAAGTAATTTAAATAAACTTAATCTGTATCATGTTTACCATTTAAGTAAAGCAAAATAGGCATTTAAAAAGACTAATGGAAAATATTTTGTTTAGATATTAATTTCATTATAATCTACAAATGAAGATAGTCCCAGTCATAGGGATATTTAATATGTTTATATAAATTCCTTATTATAAATATACACTATGAAAAGGAAATTTCATGAAAGTTTAAAAATATTACCTTATCTAAATGTAGAACTACATGTTTTAAATAGAAATGTGTCTAGCCACCTATTATCAGGTGTTGATCATGTGGGAGATAATAATTTCAGCGTTATCTGCTGAAAATATTTCATCTGTTAGAAGATTCAGAATATATGGAATAAATTAGCTATTTCTTTAGCACCCTAAGTCACCTTCTATCTTTGTGAGACATGTAAGTTCTTAAAATATTTGGCATTTGAAGGAAAAAATACAGATTTAGAGATGTGGAAATATATACTTTAACACATTTTTCCATCTGGGACAGTTATAATTTTCACAGAGCAACAATGTAAGCCAAAGTTTATATATTACTTGAAGAATCTCCAGACGTGAATATCCATTTTGGCATCATATAAACCACCAAATATACATGTGAACATCATGTCTTAATATCTCAAACCATGACGAATTTTTTACTACTTTAGTTTTGCCTTAATTTCAAAACATCATTATATGTACTTTAAGCTATATCAGAATCTGTACTCTGTCAACGGATCTAGTTCTCAATTTTAACATTTTAAAAATGTATTTGTTTGTTAAAGGGGACTCTGAGTGGAAAAGAAAGACCATAAAGAGGAGAAAGAAAAGCACAAAAGGAGTGAAATTAAGTAGATCTATAAAAAAACAGTCAAAGGGTTCACAAAATAAAAAGATGTAAAGTATGATACCATATTTCTAAAATGTGGTGGGGAGAGGACTAAAGTTTAGTGCTTATAAAATAGGTTCAAACTTAAGCAACCATCAACTTAATATAGACTGCTATATACATTAGTTGTTATATATAAACTTAATGGTAACCACAAAATAAATATGTAACATATATGCAAAAAATAAAGAGAAAGGAATCCAAGTATATCACTAAAGAAAGAAGTATATCACTGTGACAGAAGAGAGCAAGAAAGGAATAGAGAAGAACTAAAAACAAAGAAACAAACAAAAAGACATAAAACAAGTAATAAAATGGCAATAAATACATACCTATTGATATTTACTTTGAATGTCAATGGACTAAACACTATGAGACTAGAAATCAACCCCTGGAAACAAATGTGGAAAAAACACAAAACATGGTTGTGTAATAACATGGTTCAATGAATGAGTCAACCAAGAAACCAAAGAGAAAATTAAAAAAAAAAAATACATGGAGATAAATGAAAATGAAAACACAAGTGTCCAAAATCATTGAGATGCAGCAAAAGCTGTTCTAAGAGGGAAATTTATACAATACAGGCCTACTTCAGGAAGCAAGAAAAGTCTCAAATGACCTAACCTTACTCCTGAAGGAGCTAGAGAAAGAACAAAGCCCCAAACTAGTAGAAGCAAAGAAATAATAAATATTAGAGCTGAAATAAACAAAATAGAACCTTAAAAAACAATAGAACAGGTCAGTGAAACCAGGAGCTGGTTCTTTGAAAAGATCAACAAAATTGATAAACCTTTAGCTAGATTCACCAAAAAGAGAGAGAAAGAGCAAGACTCGAATAAAATCAGAAATTAGGGGCACCTGGGTGGTTCAGTTGGTTGAGTGTCTGACTTCGGTTCAGGTCATGATCTTACAGTCTGTGAGTTCGAGCCCTGTCAGTGCTGATAGCTCAGAGCCTGGAGCCTGCTTCGGATTCTGTGTCTCCCTCTCTGTCTACACCTCCCCCACTCATGCTCTGTCTCTCTCACTCTCAGAAATAAACATTAAAAAAATTTTTTTTAAATCAGGAATGAAATAACCACTAACATCGCAGAAATGGAAAGGATTATAAAAGAATATGAAAAATAATATGTCAACTAATTGGATAACGTAGAATAAATGGACAAATTCCTAGAAACATAATCTCCTAAACTGAATCAGAAAAAGATAGAAAATTTGAACAGATTACCAGCAATGAGATTGAAGCAGTAATCAAAACAACTCTCAACAAATAAAAATCTGGGACCAGATGGCTTCACAGGTGATTTCTTCCAAATATTTAAAGAAGAGTTGATACTGATTCTTCTCAAACTATGTCAGAATAGAATGAAGAGGAAGGAAAACTTCCAAATTCATTCTATGGGGCCAGTATCACTCTGATACCAAACCAGACAAAGACACTATTAAAAAGGGAGCTATAGGCCAGTATCTCTAAGGAACGTAAATGCAAAAATTCTCAGCAAAGTATTAGCTAACAAATCTAACAGTACATTAAAAAGTCATTCACTATTATCAATTAGGATTTATTCCTTGGGTGCAGGGATGGTACAGTGTTTGCAAATCAATTATTGCGATATATCACATCAACAAGGAAAAGGATAAAAGCATATGATAATTTCAATAGATGCAGAAAAAGCATTTGACAAAGTACAACATCCATTCATGATAAAAACCCTCAACAAAGTAGGTTTAGAGGGAACATACATACCTTAACATAATAAAGGCCATATATGAAAAGCCCACAGCTAGCATCATACTTAATGATGAAAAATTGAGAACTTACCTCCTAAGGTCAAGAAGAAGACAAGGTTGTCCACTCTCACCGTTTTTATTCAACATAGTATTGGAGTCCTACCCACAGCAAGCAGACAAGAAAAATAAACAGAATCCAAATTGGTAACGAAGAAGTAAAACTTGCACTATTTGCAGGTAACATGATACTATATATAGAAAACCCTAAAGACTCCACCAAAAAAACTACTAGAACTGATAAATGAATTTAATAAGGCTTCAGGATACAAAATCAATATACAGAAACCTGTTGCATTTCTATACACTAATAATGAAGTAGCAGGAAGACAAATTAAGAAAACAGTTTCATTTATAATTGTACCAAAAACAATAAAACACAGAGGAAATGCACTTGACCAAAGAGGTGAAAGATCTGTACTCTGAAAACTGTAAAGCATTGCTGAAATAAATTTAAGTTGCCACAAACAATTGGAAAGATATTCCATGCCCATTGATTAGGAGAACAAATATTGTTAAGATGGTCATACTACCCAAAGCAATCTACAGATTTAATGCAATCCCTATCAAAATACCAACAGCATTTTTCGCATAACTAGAGCAAATAATCCTAAAATTTGTGTGGAACCACAAAAGGCTGAATAGCCAAAGCAAGCTTGAAAAAGAACAAAGTTAGAGGTATTACAATCCTAGATTTTAAGATATACTACAAAGCTTGGATATCAAAAAACTATGGTATGGGCACACATAGATCAATAGAACAAAATAGCCCAGGAATAAACCCATGAGTATAAGGTCAATTAATCTTTGACAAAGGAGTCAAGAATATGCAATGGGAAAATTCTCTTCAACAAATGATGTTGGGAAAACTGGACAGCTGTGTGTGAAAGAATGAAACTGGACAGCTTTTACCATACACTAAAAGAAACTCAAAATGGATTAAAAATATAGATATGAGAACTGAAACTGTAACAATCCTAGAAGACAACAAAAGCTGTAATTTCTCTGTCATTGCCGTAGCAACATTTTTTCTATGTATGTCTCTTGAGGCAAGGGAAACAACAGCAAAAATAAACTATTGGGACGGCATCAAAATAAAAAGCTTCTGCATAGCAAAAGAAACAATCAACAAATCAAAAAGACAACCTACTGAATGGGAGAAATATTTGCAAATGACATATCCAATAAGGGGCTAGTGTCCAAAATACATAAACTCAACATTAATAACCCAAATAATCCATTGAAGAATGGACTGAAGACGTGAACAGACATTTTTCCAAAGAAGAAATACAGATAGCCAACAGACATATGAAAAATGCTCAACATCACTCATATTTTGGGAAATGCATATCAAAAGTAAAACAAGATATCACCTTATACCTGTTAGAATGGCTAAAATAAAAAACACAAGAAACAGCAAGTGTTGGTGAGGATGTGGAGAAAAAGGAACCCTCATGTGCTGATGGTGGGAATGCAAACTGGTGCAGTCACCGTGAAAACAGTATGGAGATTCCTCAAAATTTTAAAATAGAATTATCATACAATCCACTACTGAGTGGAAATACTAATTTGAAAAGATATATACACCCCTGGTGTTTATTGCAGCATTATTTACAATAGCCAAAGTATGGTAGCAACCCAAGTGTCCACTGATAGGTGAATGGATAAAGATGTGATACATATATACAATGGAATATTAGTCAGCCATAATAAATAAAATCTTGCCATTTGCAACAACATGGATAGATCTATAGAGTATAATACTAAGTGAAATAAGTCAGAGAAAGATACCATATGATTTCACTCAGGTGGAATTTAAGAAACAAATGAATAAAGAGACAAAAAATAGTCTTAAATATAGAGAAAAAACTTGTGGTTCTCAGAGGGGACGTGGGTGGGGGATGGATGAAATAGGTGAATGGCATTTAGAGTTCACTTATGATGAGCACTGAGTAATGTATAGAATTGTTGAATCACTATATTGTATATCTGAAACTAATATAACACTATATGTTAATCATACTGGAAATTAACAATAAATACATTTTTAAAAATGTAGTTGTTTAGTGGTTTTTCTTTTCTTAAAGCTTATTTATTAATTTTGAGAGAGAGAGAGAGAGAGTGAGTAGGGGAGGGGCAGAGAGAGAGGGAGAGAGAGAATCCCAAGCAGGCTCTGCAGCATCTGATGAAGGGCTCAAGCTCATGAACTGTAAGATCATGACCTGAGTCTAAATCAAGAGTGGGACACTTAATGGACTGAGCCACCCAGGTGCCCCTTTAGTGTTTTTTTAAAATACAACAAAGCAACCTTTGAAGGGAGGAATGGGAGGAAAAAAGACAGCAATAACATTTTGGGTTAATAATTTAAAATACGTTCTTATGATTTTAGTAAGTATGCCTGCCCATATGTAGAGAGATAGGTTTTGTATAATGATACATCCATATAAAATTTTAATAACAGTAAATACATGGATACAGAGTCATTGTTGAACTATATATTATTTATTGATTGTGTGTTTCATTCTTAATCCTGTTCAGTAAGTTAAAAGTTTAGCCAAGTATAGCAAATAACCCATTTCTCCCATGGCATTATTTTATCAAAGAGACTGCTTTAATAAATTTACCAAATGAGAATCATATGTGACCTATCAAGATCTACCTGGTGTTTTATTATGAAGTCTTGAAATCTAGGATCTTACAAATACATTCAGTTGTGTTTTCCTCTCTTGAACGATCTGCTTATTAGACCAATATATACAATGTGACTGGTTATTTCAGGAAATACCTGTCATCTCGAAAATACTCTAGAACTTGTTTATACATGAACTTGGAATGTTGCAAATGTATGGCCCAGAAATGTTTGGGTTCCTTTGAGTGAATACCAGAGTGGGGCTAGGTGTGAAGATGAAAGAAAATGTATGCACCAGGTTTATCTAAGGAAAAGGCATGGTTTTAAGTCTCCTAAAAACTACACATGTATACTCACAAAGGAAGCAGAGCTTAAGCTGATATATCATATTGGCTTAATGCAAAATCTGGTGTCACATTTTAACTAAGAATGATGAAACTAGCTGTGTCAAAAGTTTTTAGAGAGGACTCAATATATAAATAAGTGTCAAATATTTAGAATCATGTTTGGCACATATGAAGTGCTTAATCAGTGTTACTTACACAGATGATGATGATGACAATGGTGTTAACCACAACAAGAATGAAGTCTTAATTTGAGTACCCCAAAGGCAGGCACTAAAACAGGCTTGACTGCAAGTGGATTACTGGGAGGAGGGTGCTCCTGGGAAGTAGTACAAAGGAGTAAGTGAAGGTGAGCTCTACCAGAGAAAGAAGACTAGAAAGCATGTATTATGAATGCGTTATTACTAATGGCAGCTGGAGCCCGTTCATGCTGGGGACTTGGTAGGAAGCCATGTGAAACATGTCTTAGAATCCTCCCAGTGAGGGTGTGCCTGGGTAGCTCAGTCAGTTAAGCATCCGACTTCAGCTCAGGTCACGATCTCATGGGGCATGAGTTCGAGCCTCGGGTTGGGCTCTGTCCTGACAGTTCAGAGCCTGGAGCCTCCTTTGGATTCTGTGTCTCCCTCTCTCTCTCTGCCCCTCCCCCATTCATACTCTGTCTCTCTCTCTGTCAAAAATAAATAAACATTAAAAATTGAAGAAAAAAAAAATCTTCCCACTGAGGTATGACAGTAGGGAGGGAAGGGGAGAAGGAAGAAGTCTGGGCATTTGTTCACTAACACCACAGCCCTGTTGGCTTAAGGTTGCTTTTGGAAGTGTTTTTAAGGTTTCCTGGTGCTGAGGAAAGCCCTCAGGTAGAGAAAAGACACAAAGATACTTAAGGGAGAAGCTTTCAGCCTCCTGGAAATCATGTATAGCAACTAAAGGTGGACTAAGTGGGTCAAGTTGTTTAGTGTTATTTTTCCAAAGGCAAAATGAGACTCTGAGAGCACTAAGTACAACACTGTAATCTGTTTTGGTTATTGTAGATTTTCCTTTTTTTTTTTTTTTAATTGTATTTTCTCTCTCTCTCTCTCTCTCTCTCTCTCTCTCTCTCTCTTTTACTGGTTACTTACCTATTTTGAGAAAGAGGGAGAGTGCCCTGAGTGAGCACAGGGAGGGGGGAGGGAGAGAATCCCAAGCAGGCTCTGCTACGCTGTCCGCATGGAGCCCAACAGGGGGCTGGATCCCATGAACTCTTGAGATCATGACCTGGGCCAAAATCAGGCTTTGGATGCTTAGCCAACTGAGCCACCCAGGTGTCCCTGGAATTTTCTGATTTATGAATACATACAGTGTTTTGGAAAGATGCATCTCCTATATGAAGTAGAATTTGATATCCCGGTTTGGACTTTACTATAAAGAGACTGTCTTCTCAAAGGATTGCTGCATTATATTGTCACAATAACTTAAAACTAAGGGATTAGACTTTAGAGTCATATTTCCAAATTGAGGGTCAAGAACTTTGGGGGGGGGAGCTTTGCATTTATGGGAAGAGATGATTAAATTCAGATACATGACAAACATCGCTCATATTCTGAACAAAATAAAATATTTAGCACATATATATGCGCGCGCGCACACACACACACACACACATATATATCTTACTATTTTGTGTTTAATAATGTAAAGATTTATTTTAGAACACAACTGAATTTATAGCAACATTTTGTCAAGTATTTATTTACTAAAAATAACTCCTATCCCTTCATGGAATCATTGGAAAGGGCCATAGATTTAGAAATAAAGGTCTGGGTTGAGTTCTCTTTTAATTTTAGATACATAAAGTTAAGTTAAATTTGTTTAACCTCTCTGAGTTTATTTCCTTATTTTTAAATAATCTCAATGTTTGTAAATAATTGTTACTGTATGTGTATATGTATTATTTTGTATTTATGTAAATAGCAAGTAGATATTATTTAAAATTATACACACATATACCTATACACATATATGTGACATGGTCCATACTACATTAAAAATTGCTAAGGCTATTGTGTATAAAGAAAAGAGGGAATGATGAAGAATGCAGTGTCAGTGTAGAGATTGGGAGGGGGTGAAAGACATACTTAGGAAGGAATATCTGCGGCTTTAAATCATAGCAATTTTATTTCTTAAACTCTCTGATGGAAACATGGATGAGCGTTTCATTATTGTTATGTAAACACTATGCATGCATCTTTTTTATAGAGATATATTTCAAAAAAACTGAGAAGGAAAAGAGTGCTTGTAAACTGCCATGAAAGAGTTAAGCACTAAGGAAGCTACTCTGAGTGCTGCAAGTTTCTCTGGGAAATACTCTCTAAATTTGGAAGCTATGTGTTCCTTTTTTTAAAAAAAATAAATTAAAATTTGCTGATCAGATTGTTGAAAATCAAAGTCCACTTGTTCAGTGAATGCTAAAGTACTGCTCATAGTTTGATTAAACCCTTCATATGATTTCTGATTAAGACAGGATAAGTAATATTTTGCATATATACCATTGGAAAAGACTGTAAGTATTTTCCCTTTTAATGCTCTCAGGGAACCATTTTCCAGGCTACTTTGGAAATCTAAACAATAAAAGAAAGTACAGTAAATTTAATTTTTAATTTATATTCAATGCATGTCAAATGACCTATACTGAAATTTTTTATCTTCCTCTAACATAGTACAGAAAAGTTCTTAACAGCATGGTCCTATCAAAATAAAATATTCTTATTATTGTGTAGTTAATTTATTACCAGCTTTATGTTTTTAATAACCAACATCATCAAAATGTCTAACGTATATAGACTGTATCAAATCCAAGTCTGGAAGGAAAATAAATTTCTGACTAAAACTATTAGATTTTAACAGGGGCTCATTAACAATATCAAAATTTATCATTACCACATACTTTTGAAGCAAGGGTCACTGACTTTTATTATTTATTTCTAGTCTGAAATAAAATGCTGTGCTTTTGAAGAAGTTACTTTAGAAGGGTACTTTTTCCCCATGTGTAATAAAAGATAAAGAATTAAATTTGCTGACCCATCATCATGTGAGAACTCCAAAATTTGGAGATGCAAAACTATATTATGGAACTAAGCTTGAATGTTCATGATTGTGGCTAAGAAAAGTGCAGTCACATAAGTTTCACTGTTTCACAAGAATAAATCTTCCTCTGGATGATGACTTGAAGGAATCCAGGGTTTTTTAACCTCAGAAGAGGCCCTATAATATGTTAGGGAACTTGTGTTCTATGGTGACACACTGCCTTGCCATAGATTAACCCAGCATACTTTAGTCTTGAAGGATTTACTACATTCTGGTCTACTGATCTAAAAGGCAGCAAGGGGACAGATGTGCTGGTGGTCAGGCTGTTTAGAAATATTCCACAAGAATATTTCTTTTCAGAACACACAAGTTTTCTTTTTTCAGAACCAAGTCCAGCCTTGAAAAGACACATTTTGTAATATAATCATGTTATCCTAGACTCTGATCTGTATATATAAAAATACCATCTCATAACCCTTCTCACAACTCCAGATGGTCCCACTTAAATTCCCTTATGAGCAGTGCTATACCAACCACTGGACATTGAACTGTCATTGCTCCTTCAAACCCTGGTTACCTCTGCCTACACTTTTTGTTCTCCTCCCATATTCCTGTCTTTCCATCCACTTAAATTTGGATGCTCAACTCATCCTGTGAGCCAAGAAAAATATTTAAGTCTGCAAAAAGCAACACACACACACACACACACACACACACACACACACACACACACACACATTAGTGTCCTGTTTAGCATATGTTTCATTTTATGAATTCATCAATTGTTACCACTTGCCAAGTTTCAATTTAATATTTGCTTTTTTTGTGAAGTTAGCAGATAGATCCTATAGCTGAGTCATAACCTCCCACTAGTAAGTTCCCAGTGGCACAAAATTTGATATAAACACAAAGAAATTCTAGGCAGAAAGGGAAGCTTTGAGTTAGGAAGGATATAATTATAGTTGATGGAAAGATCAAAGGCCGTATAGCCATGAAAGCTGTGATAAGGAGTTTAAACATTAATTACTAAGAGAAGACAATGAAACATTTCAAGCAAGGGACTTGCACAAATTGACTTATATTTTAAAAACATCATTCTGATTGCAATCGGAGAATGTGTTGTAAGGGCGTCAGTAGAAGCTGAGGAATCTTTAAGAAGCTATTGGAAAAATTTAGGCAAGAAAGAGCAGTTACTGCATCAGGCTGGTGTTAGTAGGAGATATGAAGAGAAGTCATTTGATTTGAGATAGAGTTTTGAGGTTTGTCCTGCAAAATTCAACCATGGGATAGCTATGGAAGGAAATGGAAAGAGGGTAATCAAAGATGACCTCTACTTTTCACTTGGGCAGCTGCGTGGTAACATTTACTGAGTGTGGGAGCTAGAGTAACAACAGGTTTGAGATCAGAGTGAGGACTGGAGAGCTTATTGAGAAATATCAATGGCTTGAGAAATGAGATGGCTTCCTCATATTAAGTGCTCAGTCCTTTTCAATATTAAAACAACCTAGAAGTCTGTTTCCGGTTTTGGCCTGTAATTCCACTAATACACTCATATGCTTGGAGTTATTAGTGCAGCACATTTGTTCTCAATGTGTGGTTCCTGGAACAGCAATATCAGCATCAGCATCACCTGTGTCCTGGTGAAAATTAAAATTCTCAGGTCTGACCTTAATTCTGATTCTGAATCAGAATAGGCCCAGGAATTTTTGTTTTAAAAACCCCTCTAGGTGATTCTGATGGATGGCAAAATTTGCAAAAACATTGCTGTGGTAGGATACACTGGGGCATGATCCAGATCTCCTGTCCAGATCTGAGGTACTCATTTTCCCAGCTTCTGGGAGAGTTGGCAGCAGAGAACCCTTAGGTAGGTCCCTCTCACCAAAGGAAATTGCCTTCATTCAAAGAGAGCTAAGAGCTATTTGACCTCAACATCATACTTTCTCTCCAGAGTCATCCTGTCTCCCATGAACTATAGATGGAGAAGCTAATATAAAGACCAGTCTTCTTGCTTCAAAAAGCAAGGCCACTATGAAAGGACATCCCTGGGGCGCCTGGGTGGCTCGGTCGGTTAAGCGGCCGACTTTGGCTCAGGTCATGATCTCGCGGTCCGTGAGTTCGAGCCCCGCGTCGGGCTCTGTGCTGACAGCTTGGAGCTGGAGCCTGCTTCAGATTCTGTGTCTCCCTCTCTCTGACCCTCCCCCATTCATGCTCTGTCTGTCTCTGTCTCAAAAAGAAATTAACATTAAAAAAAATTAAAAAAAAAAAAAAAAAGAAAGGACATCCCAGGTTTAGGATTCCTGAAAATACTGGCTGCAGTCACATTGTGATTCAACATCTCTTTCTGTTTAATCCCTGACACCTAACAGGTATTTTTTTCCTGTAATACTCTCTAATAATCCTTTTGCCTGCAAATCTCAGACTTGATTTCTGTTCCTAGGGAATTGGCACTACTAAAATTACCAGTGACATCTTCAGTGCCAGATATAATAAAACATTCAATATATATCTCATTTAGCTGCTATAATATTTTTCTTATATGACTACCATTCTTGCTTTGAAGTCTCTATTAGCTGTGTGTATATATATGTAAATAACCTGAACATCATCCTTTCCTGGATTATCTCTAATCTCATGATTTTACCTTGTCGGTATTCTTTTGATAATTCTTCCACTCCATTCCTTCCTTCAACTTTGGTATTATTCTGTTCCTTCTTGTCTTTCCATCTAACTTTCCCTTAAAAATGCCTTGCACTGGGGCGCCTGGGTGGCTCAGTCGGTTAAGCGTCCGACTTTGGCTCAGGTCATGATCTCACAGTCCGTGAGTTCGAGCCCCGCATTGGGCTCTGTGCTGACAGCTCAGAGCCTGGAGCCTGCTTCAGATTCTGTGTCTCCCTCTCTCTCTGACCCTCCCCCATTCATGCTCTGTCTCTCTCTGTCTCAAAAATAAATAAACATTAAAAAAAATTTAAAAAAATGCCTTGCATCATGCTTTACAGTTCATCTTCAGAACTTATTTATAATGACTAGGTAATAATACTTTATTGTGTGCTTGAAATTTGCTAAGAGTAGAACTTAAGTGTTTTCATCATAAAAGAAAAGAAAAGTACTAAGAAGTGATGGATGTGTGCATTAACAGGACTGTGATAATCATTTCACATTATATATATATATACACACACACACACACACACACACACACACACACACATACACATATATTAACTTATCATGTATAACATAACTATATACAATTTTTGTTTGTTACTCATACCTCAGTAAAGCTGCAAACAAAAGGCGTTTCATATCCATGGAATCAAAAAAGATGCTAAGTTTATACTCCAGAACTCCAGAAGTATGTACCCATTTGTTTACTAGATGTTTCCAACAGTATGTTCTAATAGTACCTCATGGAATGAATTAGATTTATATTGATTGGGTATGTCTTATTTATCAGATATCCAAATGTGTCAAACATTCAAAATTGAACATTGTCTACTCCCTCAAACTCTGACTTGGTGTGAGCAAGGTCATACAACCGAAGGAATAAAATCATCTGATTTTGAGTGGCAACTTTTCAGGAGATTTAGAAAACCTTATTGCTGTAAGTCTACATTGATTGGATCTATAGATTTTAAAAGAAGTTAAAAAAAAAGGGCAGCTCCTCCCACTGAAGGAAAGGGGGCCAGCAATTCCAGGCAAAATTGCTCTATTGTCCAATAGACTATATCCCTTTGGTTTTTCTATCAATTATCTCAGTAAGATGGAGTCCAAACTCCTTAGGATCCTTCAAATAATACTTTGAGAGTCTGGCCCCTCAGTCTAATTTTCTTTTTTTTTTTTTTTCAACGTTTTATTTATTTTTGGGACAGAGAGAGACAGAGCATGAACGGGGAAGGGGCAGAGAGAGAGGGAGACACAGAATCGGAAACAGGCTCCAGGCTCTGAGCCATCAGCCCAGAGCCTGACGCGGGGCTTGAACTCACGGACCGCGAGATCGTGACCTGGCTGAAGTCGGACGCTTAACCGACTGCGCCACCCAGGCGCCCCATCTAATTTTCTAGTCTCACATCCTGACATTCTGGTCTGCAGAACAACTTGGGATTTGCTTAATATAATGTTCTTATCTCTGTATGTTTCTATCTGCACAAATTGTTTATTTTACCTAGAATTCTTTTCTTCTTTTCTACTTTGATGAAGCCTACTTAACCTTAAAGATTTGGTTATCGATGGGGCACCTGGGTGGCTCAGTCGGTTGAGCATCTGATTCTTGATTTCAGCTCAAGTCATGATCCCAGTTTTGTGGGATCAAGCCCTGTGTCAGGCTCTGTGCTGAACATGGAGCCTGCTTAAGATTCTCTCTCTCTCTCTGTCTCTCTCTCTCTCTTTCAAAGAAAAAAATTGGTAATTGATGATTATTCCACATTTATTTACTAGCTACCTATTTTGTGCCTAGAAACATTCCAGAGACTTACAGCTTTGTAAACATATGTATATAAATCTGTGCTGTATAGTGTTTGTATTCAAATGAGAAGAACAGACAATAAATATTAAATGTAATAAATAAATATGCATGCCCATATGTAATAACTGGTATGAGGTAACAAAACAGAAAAGGTTAAAGGAGACTGAGCAGTGCCAGAGGGTGCAAGGAGACCTGTTGTTTTAAAAATGGTTGTCCAGGTGTATGAAAATTATCTTTGAGCAAGACTTGAAGGACACAGGGTAATTTGCCATGTGGCTCCCTACTACAAGGGTCTTTTGATCTTCTGAGTAGCCGATCAGGGTCAAGACCCTATGATAAATTGTACACCTGACTTGCATGAGGAACATCAAGAAGGTATTGTGGCAAGGTAGAGTAAGCAAGTGGAAGAGTATAGGAGGATGGGGTCATAGAGCTACCATGGGACAGATCTTGGAGAATATTATGAGCCATTGTAAGGACTTTGGGTTTTGGAAAATTTTGGAACTGTTGAAAATTTGAGATAGGAGTGGTGCAATTTAATTCCTTTTTGAAAGGATTACTCCAGATGTTGTTTCAAAAATAGACTGTGGTGTGGACCAGGGCAGAGCAGGAACCCAATTAGGAAGCTGATACAGTCATTAATGGGGTCACAGTGGAGATGATGAGAAATAGAGTCTGGATATATTTTCAGTGTGGAGCTAATAAGGTTTGCCAATGTGCTAGATTTGGAGCAGATAGGAATCAAAGATGACTCTGAAGCTTCCTACTTGAGCACCTGGAAAAATGAACCTACCGTAAGGTAGGCATGATTATGGGTAGAGCAGATTATGGCAAAAAGATGCTGAGTGTGTTTGCTTATGTTGTTTGAGATATCTTTTAGGAGGTGCTTAGACATAAGACTGGAGATGAAATGTATAGAGTTTTTTTGCTGCTGCTTTTCAAATGAGGCTGGGTGTAATTACTCAGAATGGGTTGATATAGTGAAGAGAAATAGATACTAAGCCTAGGATATGCCAATATTAAATGTCATAAAAGAAAGGAAAGATTCAGTCAGTAGATTGAGAAGAAATAGCCAAGGAGAGGTGGAAGAAAGCCAAGTGAATTTGGTGACACACAAGCCAAGTTAAAATTAAAAAAAAAAAAAAAACCCAAAAAACAAAAAATGAAAAAAGAAAACAAAGTTTATTGTAAGGGAATAATCAACTGTGTCAAATTGGGCTGCTTTGTGAAATAAGATTCCTTTTTCTATTTTATATTGCCACATAACCAAATACCATAAACTTAGTTGTGAGATAATTTATTAAAAGTTCATACAAGAGTCTAGAATGTTTTAACTGGGTTCTCTACTCAGGATCTCGCAAGGCCCAAATCAAGGTGCCAGCTGGCTGCTCTCTCATTTGGAGGCTCCATTCCAATCTTCCAAGTTAACTCAGGCAGAATCAAAAGTATAAAAACACATTTGTGGGTTTTTTTTAGTCTTTTAAGAAAATATTCATCAAGTATCTAACAATGTGTCAGTTACTCTTCTAGGTGCTATAAAAATGAAATTATTAATTACAGTGAGTTTTTTTTTTTCTACAGAGGATACATAATATTGTAGGTTGGATAAAATCTATAAATAAACTACTATGGAGGTTATTCTGAGAATACAAGTTCATTTAAATTTGAGGCATGAGGAGCAGACTTCAAGCAGAATGTAATTTTTAATTTGGATCTCAGATGACACTGGAATTTATCCGTGTAAAAGTAAACAGGTTCCCGTCACAGAGCAGTATCTCAGTTTGGCTGGAATACAGAGATAATTGTAGCGATGACTGGAAACCAGAAGTGAAATCCAGATTTTGTAGAGCCATAGTCTTAGGCAGTTTTGGAAGCCCTTTTTAAAAGAATGTAATATCACTCACAAGAAAATCCCTTTGGCCACTCAACAACCAACCAATGTGATGAGAAATGGGATGGGAAAAGTCTGAGTGGAAAGACATGCTGTCTTAACTAACTGTCATTAAAATATCTTAATTTTGCACATTGTTAAATAACACGTGACCATGTGGGGACAAAACTAGAGCTTCTCCCTTCAGCCATAGAAGTGAGTCACATCCGAGGGGCCCTGAAACCAGGCTTCATTTGGTGCCTGGTGGTAACCCAATTTCTACTGGAAGTCTAGGATGAACAAATCAAAGCAGTTTTGAAAGCATGACTTACCAGTTAGTTTTTAGTAGTTAATAGGGAACAATTGAATACAGTGTAAGGAATTACCTGAATGATTTGAGCCATAAACAGAATTTTATCTAAAATATCCAGATCATTGAGGGGGAGAAAGGAATTTATTTAGTTTTAATTTTGACATGACTTGTCCATAACATCTATTTCATTTTTCATGTTATAGTACCAAAGTGCAATTAAGAGGAAAAAAATGGAGCCACTATTCATGTGGATTTTATTAAATAATTTTCAATTCTATACCTTTCTGGAAAACAGAGTTTTTTAAAAATTTATTTAAAGATATAAGACATTTAAATAGAGTTCTGGGATTTATCTTTAAATGGACATGTTAAATTTTGTAGAAACACTATGTTTTTGAATTAAAGAAGGGAAATTTACAATTTTTGTTTCTATTTTCTATCTTACATAGTCAATTTCTTTGATTCCTTTGTAAGCTATAGTTGGGTGACTTATTTCTGTAGCTAATGTGGATTTTAACTGAATTAGCATGCCTTTTCTCATCTGTTACCTGTAACCTTGTTAGTAAAAGTGTAGTCTGTTGATCTCACAAAAGTTTAAGATGACCTTGCCTATAAGACCTAGAAAAAGAACTTCAGAACTTCAGGAAGTTCATTGAAATACTTTAAAAATCTTTGTCAAAAACAGACCAGTGTCTTGTGTAGATACATCCAATTAATGTGCCTTTATTTGTTCTTAATTGGTGACATCATTATAGTGACATAATACCCACAGTAATAAAACTTGCACCAAAACTGATACTCCTATGCCTCCTAAACCCTACTAATTTCCCAAAATTCCATCCATGAGGAACATGGGAAAAGAAAGTCCATTCATCTGTATGAAAAATGAAACACAATTTATACTGACTCTTTTGAGGCTTTCACAAGATTGTGACTGGCTGTAAAAAATTATTATTTGAAATCTAAGAGATCCACTCATATATTTCATTTGCTTATTAGCTTATGATTTATATACACACTAGTGCCAAAATGAACTGAGGTCCATTTTTCACTTTATTGTAAATAGTTGTTTTATTCCTATACATAAGTTACCATCAGCATTTTTGCTAAGAAAAATAACCTATTATTTGTGAAAGTTCTCTAAGTTGTTTATTTCCTTGTAAATACATTACGGTAGTAGATTTGTGGAAGTAAAATCACTGAGGTCAGTCAAACCAACCCCTAACCCAACAGAGGAATCTACTCTGCTTTGGAAGTTTTTGTTAGGTTATATGGTGGTAACAATCAGTCCTAAAATTTTAGAGGCCTATTCATGTTATATTTGATCATATAACTTGGAGGTGTTATGTGAGGCTCTGTTTCTTGTGCCTTCGTTTCAGAATCCACGCTAAGAGATTAGCTTCTTTTGGGGACATAATATTTTCATAACAGAAGGAAAACAACAACAACAAAAACAAGTAGTCTGGTAGAAACACCAGTCAGTGGTATTTAGAACCTCTACTCAACCCAGACACATGTCAGTTATGTTCAAATTTCATTGACCAAGGTGAAATGCAGAGCCTTTCCATGGTATCTGAAAGAATACTCCTTCTAAGATAAGGCAGTACAAGTACATGGATTTTGTGGAAATGAATGAAACTCTCACAGGGAAATGGAAAACAAATCATTAGAAATGATAACTTTTTATATACAGTTCAAGACTTACATAAGTTACTTAAGCTACTTCCTTTACATTGCACAGGCTGAAACCAATCCAGCATGGGGACACATAGTCTGTACTAAGTAGCCATTATTTCCCTCCAGTAATAGAATCTCAGACATCAGGCAGCCCTATCAGTTATAAATTCACTGTTACGTCATACAGTAAAATGCAAACTAAAGCCATTATAAAGGAGGAGAAGGTTACCACTGGAGGTGCATTTTATCTTTTTTTTCACACATTGGTGTGAATTTTCTCCTTTCTGTCACCTTCAGTGCCCAGTTTTCTTATTCTGTCTTTAAAGGGCCAAAAGCTTCCTGTGAGCTCATCCTTCCCTTTGTTTCTCTCTTTCCCCATCATAGCTTACTTCTCCAGTTTTTAAAGCTTTACTTTCTAATATATAAATACTGTGACAAAATTTCTATCAAGATTTTATTTCACTTGGAAAACTTAACTCTTTATCAGTTAAATGGGACATGTCTCTACAATAGGGTCAGGAGAGAGGCTGTTGGTGTATACATTGCAGGTCCTGTGTTAGGCAGACAGATGATTGAGTGAGGAAGGTTTAGCCATTCCCTGTGGTAGAGGAGGGTCTTCTGCAACACTCCATTTGTTTGCTTGATCCTTCCATGGAGGAACAATCTCAGACTTGTTAATGGATGACTATAAACCAGTGAGAAGTTAAAATAAAACAAGGGAAAAATCATAACTCTCAATCTCCAGTATCAAACATTTTATTATAATAGCAACATTAAGTGCACACGTAAGTTTTGTTTATATTTTATAATGAGAAATAGCTATAAATTTAGCTGTATCTCCTTATTTCTTTTTTTTTTTTTTAATTTTTTTTTTTCAACGTTTATTTATTTTTGGGACAGAGAGAGACAGAGCATGAACGGGGGAGGGGCAGAGAGAGAGGGAGACACAGAATCGGAAACAGGCTCCAGGCTCTGAGCCATCAGCCCAGAGCCTGACGCGGGGCTCGAACTCCCGGACCGCGAGATCGTGACCTGGCTGAAGTCGGACGCTTAACCGACTGCGCCACCCAGGCGCCCCTGTATCTCCTTATTTCTTACAAAAATATCTCAAACTGGTAAGAAGAACACATCTTTTTTTCTCATTTTTCTTCCTTGCACAGGTATAAACAAAGTAAAATAAATAATTTGTTAGGCAATTAAAAAATATTTCTCCCCGAGGATGATATATGAACTAACTGGATAATTTCCTGAATTTTAATTTCTCTTTGTATATGGAGACATGCCCTGACATCTTTAGCCTAGCCAAAAGTTTTTCTGTGGTACACTTTACATTTTCTGTTAGAAGATCATTTGGGTTCTGTTGGGAAACCTCTTCAAAGAACAAGGATTTATGCTGTCAATCACTTATATTAAAAACAATAAATTTATAAATATTTAGACTCAAATATTATGGTGTGTTTGAATGAACTTTAAGTCTTTTGTTGAAAACTTCTGGGAAGAAACTATTTTTAAAAAGCTTTAGAAGAAATAAAATATTCACATATACCTTAAACTCTATGGATTACCAAATTCCCTTTCATTGTACCATCAGCTACTACTTCAAGACTAATGGAGTTTCCGTTTGTTTGAGGGACTAAAGCAGGGCTCTGCACTAGAGAACATTGTGTGGCTGATTTATCACTACTGTTCTAATCAGGGAGCTGTTTCTTCAGATAAACTCTCTTGCCTGAAATATCTTCCCTGCTGTGCCATTTCGTTTGATTGGAAAAGCAGTGAGTGATCCCTCCTCCATTTTTGTAGCAGAACCAGAAAACGTCCTTTTTGCCCTTCAACAGTCCTTTAAAATATATTTCAAAAATTCAGAAGTTATAAACTTATGGCAATATGACTTTTTGTTTTTGCAGAAATATGATCTCATGTATGAGTTGAAGAATAGAGCCAATCCTTCCAGACTAGTATTTTTGTAGAGTTAGGTATTATAGAAATCTGATCTGACTTTTAAGTCACTATTTTACCTTACAGATGGTAATAAAACTCTAATTGCATTCGGAGTTATGCTATTGTATTTCTTAAAAAAGCATTGTGTACCCGCAACAGAAATCTTACTGAAATTGAAGCTCTAAGAGTACGGGTTTTTCATATTTGGGGCTTTAACATTTTTGTAGGGTATAATCATTTAATCATATAATTAGACTTTATACTGTGAACAAAATAATCGCTCTCGTACTTCTATTTCTAAATGGGAAAATGGTTAGATGCAAATTGAAACCACTTAGAAATGCCTAAATAGCTACAGGGGATTTGTCCTGAGAATGAGAGTTAGACCAAGGGTGATAAATCTTGCTTATTTGTAAATGTTAAATAGGACCCCCAAAGCACAGTTCAGACACAACAACTAAGTTACCTTTGCCTGCAATACCATGAGGTGCTTTTTTTTTCTGTAAATTCTGTAACAGCTATTGTTAGGAAAAAAATGTTTAAATGTAAACTAAGCTAAATACAGATATACGATTTGTCTAGCTAATCTTACTCCACAGATTTCTAGAAAATTGCTTTAAATATATTCTGTCCAATAATTTATACCTCTCGAATTGAAATTTGTTTTAAATAATTGTATGAATTTTATGTGGGGCTGGGAGCTGTGAAGAATGGAAGTTGGGTAAAACTTGGAATTATGTATAGGAGACTTTCTTATAAAATTTTATTTTTTAATACAATCTGATGTGATACTTCCTTCTGAGATAGAAATACTGAAGCTCAGGCTGTATTCAAAGAACATAGAGATTTGAAACAGTTTTTTAGGAAATTAAGCTTTTTATAAGAAGCTTCATATTTAATGATTTCCAGTTTTTTATGTTGTGTCACAAATACACACATGTATGTATGCATATACATGTCAAAAACAAACTAGCATATCTTTTAGATGGCTCCTGTGTCCCTTTGAGATATTCCATCATGGTGTATATGTTTTTGTTTGTAGCATTTTCTTTCTGGCAGTTCAAGGTGGTTCATCTTGTATATTTCCTGTCCCACTCCTAGAATTAGCCATTTCTTTCTTTCTTTTTTTCTTTTTTAGTTTTTATTTATTTTGAGGGAGAGATGGCACGTACAAGGGAGGGACAGAGAAAGGGAGAGAGATAATCCCAAGCAGGCTCCACACTGTAAGCACAGAGCCTGACTAAGGGCTTGAACTCATGAACTGCGAGATCATGACCTGAACTGAAATAAAGTGTCAGATGCTTAACTGACTGAGCCATCCAGGCACCCCTAGAATTAGCCATTTCTTTAAGGATCCCTTGTTCCTTTTATTGGAGAATGAATTACAAAACAAGAGACAGGTGCTAAGTGTACTCACTGCTCCTGAGGTGATATTACTTCTAGGCCCTCTCATATGCAAGAATAAGGAATTACAAATGTGTATACTAACATATATCTATAAATATTTCTGTATGTAATCATCTGGATCCATATTAAGCTAAACATGAGCTAATATTGATGTTTCCAATTCTAATCTATTACCACACAGAACATTCTAGCCTATTGTTTATATATAACCTCCCAACTCCAATGGTGGAAAATCTAGGTCCCACCAAATGCTGCCCATTTACTTAAAAAAAAAAAAAAATTAGGTTAATATAAAAAAATTACATAATTGTGCTCTTTTTTTTTGCATACTGAATTTGGAGGATTTAAAAGACATTTTGAAGCTCTATAGAACTTGAGTGCTTCATAGTTATATGGTAGTAATTTTTAATTCCCTATTATCCTGGCCTCAGACCATGACCCTCTCTTTCTTTGTTTTATCCCTAAATATACATTAAACCTCTAGGCACAGACAACCCAAAAGAGCAATATACTGTTATAAAAACTGAATCAGAAGCATGTGCAGATGATACTGGGGTACACAAACATATGCCCACATAGAAAAGGAGTAAGAAGGCTTCCTGAGAAGTGCTGTCTCGGGAGAGTCCTGGATGAGAACGAGGGTCCAGCAGCTGAAGGATATCTTTCTAGGCAGAGTGCAGCATTGCCCTGGACACAAAGGGAAGATGAAATGTAGCGGGTTTAGGGGGCAGCAACAGGCTCGCTACGGCTAGCTTTGAAGATGCATGTTGCGGGAGAGGTAGGATATGAATCTGAAGAGATGCTCAGAAGATAAATCATGAATAGCCTAAGAAACCACATAAACACGCTTTTCTTTTGCTGAAGTCAGTTAACTTTTCCCAGATAATCATAAAGTGGCACATAGTGCGACTCACATCGCCTTTCTAAATGATTACTTTGGTGTCAGTATGAAGCAAAGCCTAGCAGCATAAAACGAAGACTGCAGGTAGTAAAACGGTATCTCAGAAGATAATTAAGATGATGATGATGATGATGATGAAAAGGATAAAAACAATAGTAAATAGCATATAGTCCTTAAATGTGCAAGTCCAAGTTCTAAGTGTTTTATATGTATCAACACATGTAATTCTTATAATAATCCTAGGATGGCTGAACTGTTATTAGTATATGCATTTTTTTTAATTTTTTTTTCAACGTTTATTTATTTTTGAGACAGAGAGAGACAGAGCATGAACAGGGGAGGGGCAGAGAGAGAGGAAGACACAGAATCGGAAACAGGCTCCAGGCTCTGAGCCATCAGCCCAGAGCCTGACGCAGGGCTCGAACTCACGGCCCGTGAGATCATGACCTGGCTGAAGTCAGACGCTTAACTGACTGCGCCACCCAGGCGCCCCAGTATATGCATTTTTAATTCTCACAAGGAATCTATGATAGATTTATCAATATTTTTGCCTTTTTTCCACTCACAGATGATGAAACTTAGAATGGAGCAAGTTTTTGAACACAGTTGTTTGGATACAAAGTCCAAATATATTCAAAATATTATAGTGCCACTCAGAACCTCAGGAATCTATGAAGGATACAATAAATTTAGATAAAAAATAATGTAGAAATTATCTTAACTACTCTATTTTGTTAAATTGTTGCCACCACTGTGGTTTTTAATAGAAGCATGTAGTACAAGGCCTATATTTTCCATGTTTCCTGTTTTTCCTTCATTGCCACCATCTCCGGGATCCCTAGCATCTTGCTTTACTCTAACAGGTGTTATGCCTAACTTCTAACCTTATGGTTCTGCCTCTTGGGGCAGACAGTGGCTTGTTCTAGAGAAATTTCCATAGCATAGTCAGCTCAGCCATGGTTTGAGTTTCTGGTTCCTTCTGTCACATGTGTACCTTAATCTTTCACCAGTCCATTTCCCTAGACACATGTAGTAGATATGTAGTCACATGCTATGAAGTCTCATCTCATTCCAAAGTAGAGAGAAAGAGGCATCCTTGCTCTCCTTCCCTTGCTCTGTTCTTCCTCTCCTTCAAGAGACAGAGCCCTTTCATTTAATGAGTAGCCTCTCCCTTCTCCCCTTTTTCTATCCATGAGGAGCTAATACCATTTTCCTAGCTTTACTTAATTGTTCAATTGCAGTGTGTGTGTGCATGCGTGTGTATGACAGAAAAATAGTTTCTAGTGCATATTGCTGTGGGAAACACCTGTATCAATTAGAATGCAGTGCTTTTTTTTTTTCCTTTTAGTCATAAAGACTCCATTCCTTTCCAGTTACTTAGGTCAGTACCTGTCTACCACATTTCTTCAGTGAGGTTTTTTTTTTTAAAAAAAATTTTTTTTTCAACATATTTATTTATTTTTGGGACAGAGAGAGACAGAGCATGAGTGGGGGAGGGGCAGAGAGAGAGGGAGACACAGAATCGGAAACAGGCTCCAGGCTCCGAGCCATCAGCCCAGAGCCTGACGCGGGGCTTGAACTCCCAGACCGCGAGATCGTGACCTGGCTGAAGTCGGACGCTTAACCGACTGCGCCACCCAGGCGCCCCTCTTCAGTGAGGTTTTTTGTAAGACAGATGGTTTTGTCATTCTCTGCATCCATTTTGAGAGACACCCACCCTCCTAATTGTTTTTACTTGCATATATTAAGGTTCACTCTTTGTGCTGCAAAGTTCAATTGATTTTGACAAATGCATAATGTCATATCTCCACAATTACAGTATTACAGAGAATAGTTTCATCATCTTTAAAAAAAATCCATTGTGTTTCACCTTGTTAGTGCTACCTCTTATCCAGAACCTCTGGCCTATCCTAATGTTTTTAGTGCCTTTCTAGTATGCCTTCTCAGAAATTTTCATAAAGGGAACTATAGGATATGTAATCTTTTTGAGTCTGACTTCTTCCAATTAACAATAGGCATTTAAGATTCATCTAATATATGTTCATTACTTGATGATTATTTTTTATTTTTAAAGAATATTCCACTATAAAGATGTAGCACAGTTTGCTTGTCCATTCTTCTGTTGAAGGGCATCTTGGTTACTTTCCGTTTTGGGAAATTGTAAATAAGCTGTTATAAACATTCATGCACCAATTTTTGTGTCATTTGATTACATACCCAGGAGTACCATTACTGAATCTTATGGTAAGACTCTGTATAGCTTTGTAGGAAACTGCCAAACTATTTTTGAGAGTGGCTGTGTCATTTTTCATTCTCACTAGCACCGAATGAGAGTTCCTGTTGCTCCATGTCCTTGTTAGCATTTGAAATTGCCAGTTTCCTAGCTTTTAGCCTTTTTAATTAGCATGTAGTGGTATCTCACTGTTTTTTTTTTTTTTTTTTTTTTTTTAGTTTACAATTCCCTATGACAAATCATATTGATAATCTTTTTGTGTGTTCATTTGTTATCTGTGTATCTTTGTTGGTACTCAGATATCTTGAAAATATTTTAGTCGGGTTATCAGCTTTCGTATTGTTGAATTTTAAGAGTTGTTTGCGTATTTTGGATACGAGTCCTTTATCAGAAATGTGTCTCCCAAATATTTTTTCTCAATATGGGGCTTGTTTCTGTGTGGATTCCATATGTGAAGAAATTAGTTTTTTTTATCACTGCCTAAATTTTTCAAATCAAACGAAGGAATGTGTTTGAAATGCGTACAACTGAGGTCTTATTCTATTCTAAGGTATAGTGTTTAAAAATATAAGCAGTTATGGCTTGTGCTCTCTTTTTGTCTCTCTCTCTCTGTCTCTTTCAACTCAACAGTTTCCATCATGTGTGTAAGTGCATGTTTGTGTGTACTTGTGTATTTTACCTGTATTGTGAATGAGTTCAGTTGCCATGATAAAAGTCAGCCAATTCATTAGCCTTTCTATTGTGGATATTCAAGAAAAACAAATGAATCACCATTAAAGTCCAAAATGAGTAACATAGTCTTTGTTGCATCAAAATGGAATGTCAGCACTAACATGGTAAAAGTGATTTTTAACTGTCTTACTACCCAGTATGGAAAACCTTGTGTATCAGTTTTAGTATATCTTTCAGCCCTGATGTTTCTGTCTGGAAATTGTTATTGTCTGTTAATTAATTTCAATTATGGAAGTAGAAGAATTATAATCACATTAAATGCTGGTATTTTGATAGTTTTCTAAAAAAAAAAAAAAATGAGTCCAAGATGTTTTTGTACTTCTTGGATTGCATCATTCTTCATTAAGGTTTACTGAAAGAGCTCATTTGAGGTAGTTTTGATTGTAAATTCCATATGTCAACCAGTAAAGCTTAGTTGCCAAACTATGAAGAATAGAAACAGAAGGGAATGCTTAACCAAGCACAACACATACCAGCTAGTCTGTTGGCAAACCATTGCTGAGTGAAATATATGTGGGATTCTTTTCATGGCTGGAGAATTCTAGAAAGTGATCCCTAATAGGGCAATGTAAATTTGTTATAGATAAGTAATTAAGGATACATGTGTACTTACCATTGTGTAGCATTTGCACATAATGCTTTCTGCATAATGGTTTAATGAGTTCTGCCATTTAGAATTGGTGAGAAAACAAGCTGTTCTACCTCCTTCAAAGAGTGATTGGTTCCTTACAAGACCCCAGCATTAAGAAATTGTATTAGTTTTTCTATGGGAAAGAGAGTAATAACAAAGAAATGAAATGGTGTACATTTTCAGGTTCTTATCTCTATTTTCTAAAATACATATAGAATCTTTGAGCGTAATGTAGGCTAGACAGGACACTTGGAAAGGTGACTTTACTATCCCTCTTCTAATTGAATTGTCCCTTATTAGTGCTGGAATTAATTACTTGAAGTAATTGAATTAATTTTATCCTCTTCACATGTTCTAAAATAATCACGAATTTTAGCCTTATTTTTCTATTATTTGTGTATTTTAGTGGCTTTAATGCTTCCCCCTATATTTTTCTCCTATTAAACACTACTGTTGGGGGTTCATGAGATCTGTGATCAAATTCCTTTGTTGTCACTCAACATATGATCTTGCCATACATACCCTCTCTGAATCTCAGTTTTCTTATATGTGAAATAGAGTTTTCTCATGTAAAACATGCTTATTAGGAGTTGTATGCATTAAATGAGATGATCCTAATGAGCAATTAACATGGTGATCAGCAGGTAAAAAAGATAAGTGGTAGGTATTACCAGTAAGTAGTATTACGAATTGAGACATATGTAGACAGTTTTCATAGAATGCCCTCAAATACATGAACATTTCTTCTACTTTCACCTCAAATCCAAACTTAAGCAGCTTCCTAGCAAGCAAGTACCCTGTCCCATTCTCAAAGGATGTAAACATCAATTTGAAGAGCACTGAACTTTTTCCAGTCGGTCTAATTGTTAAGATACATCTGCTGAATAACCAAATGAAGAAACTTAATTGCTTGGAATTAGCGCTTTCTTCTTTAAAAAATGTTTTCATAAACATTTGGTTTTTACATGTAGAATTAATCCTACACTGTGCTGATAAAAGAAACTATTATGTTATTTTATTAAGGCAAGGGGTTATTGAATATCCATGGTAAGTATCTTGTACTCCATATTGTAAAATGCTCAAATAAATGTATACAGCAATGAAACTTTCTTGAATCTATATACAAAATCGCATAGTTTTGTAAATTGCAATAAGTCTCTATCGAAATATTTTGTGGGCTATTGGCATAGATTTTATTACTATTAAATCAGAAAACGATACCTGAGTGTCTGCATGAGGTTACAGTATATATTTAATTTATCTTCTTCCATATTTTCTTTTTCTGGAAAATATTTCTTAGCACAGTTTTCTGTGAACTCAAAACCTATACTTTGCTAATGTGTAATTTAAGTCATTTTAATTTTTTAAAGCATTCAAAAAAACCAAATTCTGGTTTTTAGTGGCCCTTACTAGTACTCATGTGCATGCTGTGATTTAAAACATAAAGGGCAAGGTCAAAACCATTGCTGAGAAAGTATAAAGCACTGAGGATGTTAACAGGAAAGGACAAAACAGCCTAGCAGAAGGAAACGGTGGTTTTGCTAAGCTATAAGTCTACTGTCTAGGTCTGCTACCACTAATGATATACATATACACACATATACACATGTGCATATGAATATGTATGTGTATGTGTAAAATTTCAATAAGAACTTGGTGCCTACTTTAAAATTTTGGAAGGAGAAGCAACCCTTTTTAAGATTTTAAAGTTAGAATCAAGTTCTTACTGAAATTTTACAACTAATTTGTTATTAAGTTTTATAGTTCTAAACAGTTCTAAACAGATGCTATAACATCCCCTTCTTCCTAAGAAGCCAAGAGCTGTGTTAAATATTCTAGTAAACTTAGATAATTTAACAGTAGAGGTCACGGAAGGAAATAAGTGTATTTATGTCATGCTATTGGGAAAAATATTTAGAATGAGATCTTTGACAGACTCGTCAGTAAAGTAAATGATAAAGTAAATCACTTCCTTTAGATTGTGTAGAAAATTTAGATAATTTCAAAAATGCCAGTGGTAACTGTAACAAACATCATCTATTTTTATAGTTGACTTCTCTTTTGTCCCAATGTTTGAAGCTTTATATAATAAAAATACTTCTAGTGCACCTCTGAGCATTAATTTAAAACAGTGTGTGTGTGTGTGTGTGTGTGTGTGTGTGTGTGTGTGTGTGTATGTGTGTGTGTGGTTCTTTCCATTGCAGCCTATGAGGGATGTGTCAAAAATATCTTATTACTTTCCTTCATGTTTAATAAGAACTATTATTATTTTATTGGCATAATTTAGAAACTATGATAAACTAGTATTTGCCTGGCAGTATTGAAGTTATTAAATATCGGGTTATTATTTTACAAAATATAAAGTTATGAATATCACAGATTGTGTTTTTTCTTATTAGTGACACATACAGCCAAACTGTTACCTTTTAATAAAATGTATTATTTTATTTTTATAACAAACATCTAATATTAATATCAACTTAAACCATGGTACCAAATTAAGTGAATGTGGAAAAATACTGGATTTGTTTGAAAGATAATGAAGTGTAGTGGATAAAACACAGACTGAATGTCAGTAGACATGTCTGTAGTTCAGGATCTGCTCAAACTAACTATATAACTGCCGATAAGATATTTGGCATTTTGGGGTCTCAATTTCCTCAGTTATAAAATGAAATTTTAGGGAAAAAAATAATTAAATCTCTTTATGTTCTGGGGCACCTGGGTGGCTCAGTCAGTTAAATATCGGACTCTTGATTTTGGCTCAGGTCGTGATCTCACAGTTTGTGAGTGAGTTTGAGCCCCGCACTGAGCTCTGCATTGACAGCACAGAGGCTGCTTAGGATTCTCTGTCTCCTTCTCTCTGCCCCTTCCCCAATTGCACTCTCTCTCTTTCTGTCTCTCAAATGTAAATAAATAAGCATTAAAAAAAAATCCTCTATTGCCACCTTTAGTTGCATTACAAAGGCACAAATATATATAAAAAGAAAGAGGAAATGATAGACATGTCTGTTATTCTATGAAACATGAGTATTAGGTAATTGTTTGACTTATTTTTGATATGACAGTATTTCTGTCACTTTTAAAAATCTTGCACATATTTGGGGAGGAATTTAAAAAAAGTAGAAAGCAAAATGGGTGGAAAGCAGAATGGAGCACTGTAGAATATAAATAATGGTAAAAGACAGCATAGATTTAAAGAAAAGGAATCTAAATATGAGAGTATAATCATAGGGAAAAATGGGAAGACTGAACATAAACTGAAAATAAATATCTTTCAAGCCTGTGTCTTTCTGCTTGCGTGAGAAAATGTGTCTTGTGTTGTATGACCACCACTACCACCATTGATCTGCAGTTTCTACTTGCTGTTTCTTCTTCCCATTTGTTATTTTAAACTTTGTGTCAAATATAAATATTTATAAAGTTCTTCCTGACATAATTTCCAAGTAAAATTCAAACATTGATTATAAATTATATGGCTTTAAATGGAACTAACATGGCTTCATTAGAAATATTTTAAGCAATGACCATCATCAAAGGAGGAAAATAAATATCAAAATACCATGGACTTCATAATCTGTAAAGGAAGCTAAGGCAGGATGGATGTGGTGTGAAATTCAGTCATTCATTTCAAATATTTCTTTGGTACTTACAGTGTACAACATGTCATTTATTAAGGGGAACATGGTAAAGCATTGTCCCTTCCTGTGGTGAATGAGTTAGTAAGCTGTGCTTCACTAAATAAAGTATTCCTTAAGTAGAACCACCTTTGAAAAAAATTGAAGATGGACAAAGAGTGAACTTCAGAGTAGAGACATTGCTTCTGCCTCTAGGTAAACATGTGTTTGCATATACGTGAGAAATAGAAAAAGAAAGAAAGAGAAATAGGGTTATGGGAGGAGTGGGAGAGAACCTAATCAGACTTGTTTCAGTTTTGCAAGTTGTTATTGTGTAAAATGGCATTCTTTGAAGTGAAGAAATTATAATCCTATTTGATCTCCTGCTTGACTGAAGAGCTGCAAAGTGGGGCAAAATACGTCACATTCAATGTTTAGCTAAGGAGGAAGAAAGTCATCAAACATTAGCTACCCTCTAGGAATGTTAGTTCTGACATGTTTCAGACTTTAGTTCATAATTGGAAAAGGAAGAGGAAAGCAAAATCTAAAAAAGAAGGCTGCATAATCATGTTGGAATCTCAATATCAAAAAAAAAAAAAAAAAAAAAAAAAAAAAGCAGTGCATTCGAAATACACTCCTAACACATTAAAAGCAAATATGTGGGGATAGATGCCAAATTGATAATTGGTTACTTTAGAAGGTAGAATTAAATATGTATAGGAGACATGTTTCTGTACATATCTCTGAACTATTTTGATTGCCAATAAAACTGTAACGTTTGCATAAGAAGAATAAGGCCCTGATGAAAAGGACCAGTAATAACATACTTTGTCATTATTTACCCACAGCTTACAACAGTCTCAAAAAGAAAGCCCCCTCTCTTTTTGTCTTTTATTGTAGGTTTCTGGTTTTTAGTAATAGCTTACTTTTTTTGTTGCTGTTTGCTTGGTTGTTGTTGTCATTAGGATGGTGTTACAGAGGGATGTGGACAATGGAACGAGGAGATGCTTTGAAGCAGTTCTTAGCTGAGCTTTCCAATTTTGCTTAGGAGCTAAGTCAACCAAAATGCATGACCATCTTCTGCTTTAAGCCCCGATCAAAGTGCAGGATTGGGGCAGGCTGTAGGCTGAGAGACAGCACCTATGGATGGTTGGTACCAAGTCATAAAAAATTAGTCATTGAGACATTGTTTTTCATAAATATAAGAAATCTTTACTTAATGTCTACTGTATAGCAAGCGATCAATATGAGATCCTAGGAAATAGATTTTCAGGAACACTTGTCTTCAAAGAACTTAAAATTCACTGAAGAGAGATACACTCATAAACAATCCATTTGAATACTCTGTGATAGGACTATTATAAAAGTATGTAAAAAGATAGGACTAGTATAAAAGTATGTAAAACATTAAGGGATGATACAGAATTTCTGCATGAAATTGCTCAAGAAAAGCTTACTTACAGTGAAATTTGAGCTGGATCTTTTAAAATGAGCAGACATTTGCTAGGTGGATTGAAGTTTGCAGAGTCATTTTTTACCGGCAGAGAACATTGCATCTGATGAACCACAGAGGAATAAAAAAACGACAATTATGAAAAACTGAAAAGTTACTTTTTCAAATTATAGAGGGAAAAGCAGGGAGCAGTGGAGATGTGACTGAAGATGAGATGTGGGAATGAGGGCTTTTAAGCACTGAAAAGGTTTGAGCTTTCTCCTGTGGGTCACGGAGACCCATGGAAACCCTTTAAGCAAGTATATAACAAACCAAAGATCCGACCTTCTCTTTTCGGCATTGTTCATTTTCCATTTTTATATTGAGGCATGTGGTTCTTTCCAAAGAGAGACAAGTCTTCTTTAAAAAGACACTTTAGGGGCGCCTGGGTGGCGCAGTCGGTTAAGCGTCCGACTTCAGCCAGGTCACGATCTCGCGGTCCGTGAGTTCGAGCCCCGCGTCAGGCTCTGGGCTGATGGCTCAGAGCCTGGAGCCTGTTTCCGATTCTGTGTCTCCCTCTCTCTCTGCCCCTCCCCCGTTCATGCTCTGTCTCTCTCTGTCCCAAAAATAAATAAACGTTGAAAAAAAAATTAAAAAGACATTTTATTAATTAAAATAGAGCCAAATTTTATATTCCTAAATAGTAACAGAGGAGGAAAAAAATGAATGTTCAAAAGAAAGGCTAACCATATAATGGAGAATAGGTTGGGCACACCCATGGACTGCCATCAACTGAAACAGTCATTGTTCCTATAATTTTACTTCTAAACATATTTTCAGAAGGGAAAAAGTCAAAATATTTTATGAGCAATTTAGATAATAAAATGGGCAGCTATTTAAACAACTCAGAGACCAGTGAACATTTTTGAAGTCATTTTTCCAAAAAGAGTCTTTAGTGTTACTGCTCTATTTATAATTGTTTCACGAATGGTATATTCCTTTAGGGGATTAGCTCAGAATTTTACAAACATCATGGCACACAAATGCTGTACTTTGGGTTTTTGTTTGAATTGAGTTGTGTGTGGTCCTACACACAACTGGGACCATTGGCAGCTAATCCTCCTGTCTCTGAGAGAACAGAATTCCCATTGTTGCAGATCTTCACTGGAAACAGCTGGGCTACCTTTCCTGGGCTAGCTGGCAGGATGGGCAGCTGCAGTCCCCAAATCACACAAATCACCAGCGAAGCTTATTTTGATTGCTAACTTCTGCTACCTCAAGATACTTACTTCACAACTTTTTTCTCTGTGTTGCAGTAGCTTCTTTCCATCCACTGCTTCATCCAGCAAAATATTTGGGCTACAGGTCCTCTCTACTGTAAAGATTCAAGCCTTTCCCAGCTCTGGAAAAAATTACTCTCAGATCTGTGGTCACATTTTGAAAGGGAGAAAATCCTTTGTATCTTCCAATTTTAGTTGCATTCATAGTTTCCCCTACAGTAGTTTTGGCATTTCGGCATACATTTCAGCAAATGCTGAAATTATATAGGATGAGTTTGGGACAGTTTGGACGTAGGGGATTGTGTGTTTCCTTTGCTATGGAGGAAGATCCTCCATAAATGAACTTTCTTCTGTGAGATGAGAGAATTGCCTTTTTAGTATCAGCACAAGGCAGGAAGGGATGGAGAGAGAATATGGTCATGACAGGAGTTGATCCAAAATTGCTAAGGTAGTTTATACTCAACATGATGCTCTAAATCAACTCACTGATTGATTTGATGAGGAAACAGTATATTCATTCACCTATAATATGGCCCATATGTTACTAATATATCCATTATAAAAAGATCTGAACTTGAAAGAGTACAATTAGGAAACACTGTTTTTATTCTTTTCAGTGAATTCCCACAGGAAAAAAAAAAAACCTCTAGAATCTCTTCTCATCTATTAGATCTCCCAGGTTTTCATATACTTTCATGTATTAACAGCCTTTCACAGCATTAATTTTTATTTATGAAAAATTCTAGTACCATCTTAAATAAAAACTTCCATTTGACATCAAATTTGGAGTAGCTCAGGCCCGACTCCTTCCCATCTCAGTTATAGGGGATGGTACACCTTGAATGTACTTTTGCTCTTCTTTACCCACTTTCTTATTTCTCACAACTCATTCTTCTGATCTTGGTTTCCCAAGGGTGCTGAGATGGGCAGGGTGAGAAGGATTGGAGGGAGAGACAGCTCCACCTCCTTGTGTTCTTGGATTCTGACTGTTGCTTCCCTCTCCCTGGTGCATGTTACATACACTCCCTGTCTGGCCTCTTCTAGCTTCCCCCCTGCTTTCTCCTGCCTCCAGGTCTTTACACATATTCTGTTGGGGCTGCCCATACAGTCCAGGAGGCAGCCATTCCTCTCAGATTATATTCATTCAAGATGCTTTCTGCCAGGCCATGGTCGGCGGTTCTAACTGGCCCACAAGAAATGTTGCACATGTTTGCCTATCCTCTCCTTTCTAACCTTGTCACACTGACAAGCTTCAGTGTTCTCTAGGAAAGGCTATCCAAGCTAAAGGGACATGTTGTTCTTTGCTACTCTGCTGCAGCCTCTCAGCAGCTCTGGGCCTTTTGATTTTTGTAGTTCTGGATACGTTCAGCCGAGGTAAGTTTTCCTTTTTGGCAGTTACCTTTCCCACTTCTTTGATTGTTTTCGTTCCACTTACTTCATCTGGCCACGGGAGCAAAAATATGTCAAAGAGGTTTTCCTCCAAATGATGTCTAAAGATTCTCTACAGGCCTCTAAGCATCAATCATGCCATGCCGGCCAGCAGGGAGATGTGATGTAAACAAGATGAGGCTGGTTTCGTGTCCTTGTTTCAAGCCTGGCAATGGGTACTTGTCATCATTGTTCTCAGCATTGCCCTTTCACCCTAATTCTGAGAAAACATTTATTGTCTCATTTAATATCTTGATAAATTAATAACAATCTAACATATTTTATCTATGTGTTTCATCTGTTGTAGTAGGCTGATAATAGCTTGCAAAGATCAGCCCAATGTCCTAAACCCTGGACACTGTCAATGTTACTTTACGTGGTAAAGTTTATAGACATATGAACTAATTTAAGGATATTGAGATGAGGAAAATATTTTGCATTATGCATTTGGGACAGAGATGCCATCACCTGTGTCTTTGTAAGAGAGAGGAAGAGAGATTATACACTGAGGAGCAGGCTAGGTTAAAATGGAGGCAAATATTGGAGTTACAAGGCCATAAGCCAAAGATAGCTAGCATACATCCCTGCCAGCTCCTCAGCAGAAGAGGTGAGGTATGGGCTCTCCCCTAGAATCTCCAAAGGGAGTGCATCCCTATTTTATTTCAGACTTCTGGCTTCCGGTTCCTTTAACACTATATCTATCTCATCATCTTCAAAGTTGCTGTGCTCATTTAAGCCCCCTAAATTATGGCAATAGCCTCCTGACTACTTGCCCTGATTCTATACTTGCCTCTTATTTGTCCCCAGCTGTCAGAATAATGGTTAACCTATGTGAGGATTTCCGCTTCTGGGAAAATGGAGAAGACTTAGTTTTTCCTATTGCTCCCACTAAGTACAACTAAAATTTCTGGATATTTTGTGTAAAACAAATGTAAGGAGACTCTTAAAAGTGGAGAGAAGAAGGGAAACTACCTAGAGATCTTGCAGGACCCAAGAAACAATATAGTGGTAACTTCCTTGTTTTCTTTCTGCCCCATATATTTGAGACTGCATCTTTGGAAGTAAGAAACCCAGAAACACCAACAGGAACATAAAAACAAACAGCCAAGTAAAACCTACTTTTTCAGGCCATTAGACCAGGGATGGGGCAGACAACATTGAATCTACTCCAGCCAAACATCAAAATTAAAAATCTGTGGACCCAACCATACCCATGCCAGCCAAGGTCACATGGGGATACCAAGGTGGTATCAGAGAGAGAAGGCAAGCAGGGATACCAGAGTGGCATCAGAAGGCTAAGTAGAAAGCCAGGACTTTTATCCCTGCCATCAGTAATGAGCCCTCTACCCCCACCTTCCACATCATCATCCCCACACACATTCCATGATATCAGTGAGAACTATATGGGGACTGTGGACTTTTATCACCATCCAGTGGTGATAAAGCATCCTCCCCATTTCTCACTGGAATGCTGTCAGAAGAGGCCTAATGGAGAATCAGGGCATTCAATTCAGCAGTAATAAAATCATCCCCCCTTTCCCAATACACATACAAACACAGTGTCGATGGAGAACTCTCAGAAAGTCAAAAGTCCAACCCTTATCCAGCAGCAATGAGGATCCTCTCCCACCTCAAAGGTCAATGGAGGCTGAATTTGGAAGCTGGACTTCCACTCCATCTGGCAGTAATGAAGCAGGGGCCTCCTTCACATACCATACTGGCTTCAGAGAGTACTAACACACAGATTTAAGTAATATCCAGAGTCTTATAATACCTAAAATGCCTAGGTTTCAATAGAAAATCAGTTGCTATACCAAGAACCAGGAAAATCTCAAACTGAATGAGAAAAGACAGCTAACAGATGCCACTGAGATAGGACAGATGTTAGAGTCATCTGACAAAGATTTTAAAGCACTCATCATACAAATGGTTAAATGAGCCATTGATAGCAGTCTTGAAGTAATTGAAAGTAAAGTAAGCAAGTTCCAGCCAAAACAAACAAACAAACAAACAAACAAACAAACAAACAAACAAAAAAGCAATAAAAACCTCAATGGATGGGCTCACAAGAGGAATGGATAGAAAGGAAAAGGGAATCAGTGAACTTGAAAGTAGAACAATAGAAATACCTTGATTTGAACAATAGAGAAAGAAATGAACAGAACCTCAGGGACATGTAACATTATGACCAAATATCTAACATTTGTGTCACTTTTATCATAGAAATAAAGGATATAACATATCAGGATGATAAAGTATTTAAAAAAATAACAGCTGAAATTTCCAAAATTTTGCAAAAATCATAGAACTTCAGATTCAAGAAGCTAGGCAAATCCCAAACAAGATAAGCCAAGTGGAATGCATGTCAAGAAACATTATAGTAAATCTTTGAAGACTTATCAAGAACAACAAAGCAGCCAGAGAGAAGCTAAATCCCACCTGTAGTAGAAAAATACTTAAAATGACTGTAGATATCTCATCAGAAACCATAGAATATAGAAAGCAGCGATACTATATTTTTTTAAGTGGTGAAAGAAAATTTTTAACCCAAAATTCTGTATCTAGTGAAAATATTCCTCAGGAATGAGGGGGAAATCAAGACATTATCGTATAAAATAAAATAAAGAGAATTTATTTCTAGCAGAGCTACTCTAAAAGTATGACTAAAAGATGTTCTCCAGACAATTAAAATGACAAAAGAAATCTGGGAAGATCGGGAAAGAAGGAAAAATACATACAGAGCAAAAATATGACTTAATGTAATGAATAAATAACTCATCTTGAGCTTCCCCATTTACGTTTGATGGCTGAAACAGTAATTATAACCATCTAATGTGTTTCTCAATGTGTACAGAGAAAATATTTATGACAAATATAAATAGGGAGGTGTATACAAGGAGGCAAGAATTCTATACTTGAACTAGTGAAATGTGTCACTAATAGACTTTGATAAGTTATGTACATATAGTATAGTAGAGGAACCACTTAAAAAGATTATGAGGAGATACACTCCAAAACACTGTATACACATCAAAACGGACTTCTAAAATGTCTTCATTAACCTATAGTAAGGAAAGAAAAACAGATGAAAAACGGAACAAAATACAAAACCAAAGAAAATAAAAAGACAGAATTGAGCATTACTTTGAATTAAACGGTCTAAATATACTAAGTGAAAGACAGATTTGTAGAGTGAATTGAAAAATCCTGATGAAACTAGATGCTGTCTATAAGAAATTCACTTCAAATATATGCATAGTTGAAAGTAAAAGGCTGGAAAAAGTAAACCATTAAAACCTCAATGAAAAGGAAGCAAGAGTAGCTATATTAATGTCATATAAAGTTAATGTTAGAGCAAACAGAGTCACTAGGGACAAAGGGGAAAATTACATGATGATAAAAGGATCAATCCAACAGAAGTCTATAACAATCCTAAAGTGTATGCACCAGACAACAGAGCTGAAAAATAATGTGAAGCACAAACTGATAGAACTGAAAAAAATGGACAAATTCACAATTATCGTTGGACCCTGAGAGAATATAGAAGAACCTAACACCACCATTAACCAACATGATGTAATCAATATTTATAGAGGACTCCAACCAAGAACAGCAGAACACACACATTCCTTTCAATTGTCCATGGAGTACATATTGAGATATACCGTATCCTGGGCCATAAAACAAACTTCAAAAAAGAGCCATAAAACAAACTTGGAAATAAATCATAAAGACTATGTGATCTGACCACCATGTAATCAATCTAAAAATTGATAACAGAAGATGAGGAAATTTTCTAAACCCTTGAAATTAAACACTTTTAGTTAATCCATGGATCAAAAAGGAAGTCTCAAGGGAAACTTAATATATTGAACATACATTTGTCCAAACTCATCTAATGTATAACATCAAGAGTGAACTGTAAGGTAAATTACGGACTTGGGGGTGACTGGGATGTGTCAATGCAGCTTTATTCATGGTAAAATTAGCACCATTTTTGTGTGTCATGTTGATAATGGCGGAGGTTATACAAGTTTGTGGGCTTGAGATATATGGGAAATCTTTGTACCTTCCTTTCAATTTTGTTGTAAACCTGAAACTGCCTCCCCCCAATAAAGTCTTTAAAGAATATATTGAACAGAATAAAAATAAAAATACAATATATCAAAATCTGTGGGATGCCGCTAAAATAGTGCCAAGAGGGAAATTTATAGCATTAAATGCTTACAATAGAAAAAGAGACAAAGTCCCAAACAATAATTTTACCTCCCCAGAAACTAGAAAAGAAGAGCAAAATAAAGTCAACACCAGCAGAAGGAAGAATGAAGAACAGAAATTAATGAAATTGAAATCAAAAAAGAAAAGAGAGAGAAAATCAATCAAAAAGCTGGCTCATTGAAAAGAGTGCTACCATTGATAGAATACTATGAAGATGAATAGAGGAAAAAAGAGAATGCATAATTACTCATCTCAGGAATGAAATAGGGGGTATCATTACGGACACACTGCAGACAATAAAGGATAAGTGAATACTCTGAATAACTCTACCTGCATAAATTGGATAACTTAGATTAAATGAACCAATTCCTCAAAAAGTATAAACTACCACAACTCATCTACTATGAAATGAGTAGTTTGAATAGCCCTGTAATTATTGAAAAAATTGAATTTACATGTGAAAATCAGCCAAAATATAAATCTTCATGCCCAGGTAGTTCCATGAGAATTCTACTTAACATTTTAACAACACACCATTCTGGTCAAAATCCTCCTTGATGTCCCATTTCACTCAGAGTAATAGCTACATTCTTTCTGTGACCCTCAAGGGTCCACACGATAAGCCCCATTACCTCTGTGAACTCACCCCCTACCACTCTCCTTTTTGTTCCTACACATCTAAGTACACATCTAATCGATTTGGCCTCCTTGTTCTACAAGCACAGGCACACAAAAGCCACTCTCAGCGCGAGGGATGATGTACTACACCGCGTGCTATGGTTCATATCAATAGTAGTCAGTACGGGCTGTCATAACAAAATGTCACAGAAGGGGTGGCTTAAGAAACAAATTTATTTCTCAGTTTGGAGGCTGGGGAGTCCACAATCAAGGTGCCAGTTGACGTGGTTTCTGGTAAGAGCTCTGTTCCTGGCTTGCAGATGACCACCTCCTCTCTGTGCCCTACACTGCAGAGAGAGAACAAGTAAACTTTCTGTTCTATCTTCATATATAGGCGCTGATTTAATGGGACCAGAGCCTCACACTCATAACTCTGTCTAATTTACTCTCAAAGGCCTCATTTGCAAACACTGTTACATTGGGGTTTTGGACTTCAGCAATTGAATTTGTGGGGTCAAAATTTCAGTCCCTAATAATATCCATATAATTATTTCTTCACGTTTAGGTCTTGACTCAAATGTCACCTTCTCAGGCTTTGCCACATAATTTTTCACTACCCACCCCTCTCTGAACACTTTATATTTCCCTCGTATGCTTAACTTTTTCTTTTATACTTGTCACACCTTATATACCTATCCTCACTGCCTAGAAGAGCCACTGGCATATAGTAGGCACTCAATAAAAATGTGTTAAATAGGGGCATCTGGGTGGGTCTGTCAGTTAGGCAGCCAACTCTTGATTTTGGCTCAGGTTATGATCTCACGGTTCATGGGTTTGAGCCTGCTTGGGATTCTCTCCCTCCTCCCCTGCTCTTGCTAGCTCATTCTCAAAATAAATAAATAAACTTTTAAAAAATGTGTTAAATAAATAGGGGGCACCTAAGCGTCCGACTTTGGCTCAGGTCATGATGTTGTGGTTTGTGAATTTGAGCCCCACATGAGACTCTGTGCTGACAGCGTGGGGCCTACTTGGAATTCTCTGTCTTCCTCTCTCTCTGCCCCTCTCCCTCTTGTTCTCTCTCTTTCAAAAATAAATAAATAAACATTTAAAAAAACAAATGTTAAAAATGTGTTAAATAAATGAACACCATTAATAAACATATTTCCAGATTCATCACTTAATGAGCCTAATTATAAAATTTTGGAATAGTACAAAGTTGATAAGTAGTTGAATTTAGATTTTAAAAATTATAAACAGTTTCTGAAAACTCTTTCTATGAAATTCTAGAATGTATGAGAATCTATTTCTACCATATTCTGCTGCCCTGACTAGTTTTTTCTTTTTTTTTTTTTGTCTTCAGCTTCATCACTTTAGAGTTTCATTTTCATCTTGTAATACATTTTATTTTTCTTATTGTATTTAATTATCATTTTCTACTCTATTATAGAGTCCTTACACACTGTTTAGTCACCTTAACACTTGTTAACATTTTGAACCTTTGATTAAGAACACAGAGTAGAAGTCTGTTTTTAATTGAATATTCAGGGATATAACTTATGAATATATTGTGTTCTTATTAAGTTCAAAATAGATGAATTATGTTTGAAGTTTTAAAAATTATAGAATAGATAAGTATAATTTAAGGTAATTAATTTTAAAACGTTAAGTTTATGGGATTCTTATATCATCGACCTATCAATTACCAGAGCCAACATTTAAAATTAAAAAGTATTTTTTTCTTTTCCTAACTCAAAAGATAATTTTAATTTAAGATTATCACTGGAAATATATACCTAGACATATTAACATATGGGAAGATCTCCTTATGTGGTATATAATTAAACTTACATCAAAACAATAACTATAATTTTTCTAGACCTGTGTGAAGCCTAGATTAAATCAACTGAAATGATTGTATGATGTCTTTATGTTGGGAGCATGGAATCTACCAGTTTAGTGGACACTGTATCCTGATGATTCGTACATTTACATCATCTTTAAACCATGTTTGTGGAATTTATAACTGTCAAAATTATCTGTAATTTTCTTATTTAGACTCATGTACTAACACAGTTTGAAAGCTGCCAATTTTGCACATTATTAAACAGCATGTGTGTCAAACTCTGATTTTTTATTTTCCTGATTATTTCTACTTTGGGAATTCCATTATAACAGTCAATCATCAGTCATTCGGGGTCTATTTTAAACTGCATATGGTATCAGCTATAATTAGCATTTGGAAAGAATCATAAAATAGTTCCACAGGGCTTTTTTTCTTTTTTATGGATTTTCTGAATATATTTTACTGGTAGCCAGAAAGGCAAATTAATTTTATTGAACTTCCTTTTATGTTATTGAGTATTTAGTGTTAACACTTTGATATTGCAACAGTTCATAATTTTTGCATATTCTAATGTTATTCTATTTCTGTATTTAGAACGATGTAACTACATAATATAAATTATATATCACAATATATAACAGATGAATGTGAACTTCTATTAAATACAACTGTGTTGGGCGCCTGGGTGGCTCAGTCGGTTGAGCATCCGACTTCCGCTCGGGTCATGATCTCGTGGTTCGTCAGTTTGAGCCCCACGTGAGCTGTCAGCACAGAGCCTGGAGCCTGCTTCAGATTCTGTGTCCCCCTCTCTCTCTGCCCCACCCCTGCTTGTGCTCTGTCTCTCTCTGTCTTTCAAAAATGAATAAACATAAAACAATTTTTTAAAAAATACAACTGTGCATACTCTATAAAGGCACTGCAGTCTACTTTCATGGTACCAGGATGCCAAACTTTGTTCACCTGCATTTAAGGGAGGCTGTTTTTACTCCCAGCTCTTGTGTAAAGCATAGGATTTAGGCCTGAATCAAGCAGCATAATTTCATGGTTTTGACCACAGTGATTGACTTAGGGAAGGCAATATGACTTAAATGAAAAACAGTATTTTCTTCAATACCTGGGGAGAAAAGATTTCCTTTTTTTATTGAATATGAATGGAGAGGAATGCGGCTCCACCCACAGAGTGGCTCGCAGTCATTTTGTGATCATGGGGTTACGTTGAGAATGGTACCCACACTGAGCTAAGAGATCAGAGAGGTGAGGCTTGGACACATCATTTGAGTTCTTGGTCAAGTTGAACCCAAATCTGAATTATTCAGATGCATAAGATGTCACATTCCCTTTCTTTTTTAATTTGACAACTCTTGGTGTCATTGTATATTTACAACCAAAAGATTTATAAAATTACACACTGGATTGAACACACCGGATTCACCGGTTCTCCATCCTGGCAGTTCATTAAAATCACCTATGAGCTTTTTAAACAATAATCATGCTCAAGTCCCACTCAATCCAATTAAACCAGAATTCTTGGGGTTATGTTTTGGGCATGAGTGTTTTGTATTTTGTTTCGTTTGTTTTTTAAAGGCTCCTTCTGGGGGCACCTGGGTGGCTCAGTCAGTTAAGCGGCCGACTTCGGTTCAGGTCATGATCTCACAGTTGGTGAATTAGAGCCCTGTGTTGGGCTCTGTGCTGACAGCTCAGAGCCTGGAGCCTGCTTCACATTCTGTGTCTCCCTCTCTCTCTGCCCCTCCCCCACTTATACTCTGACTCTCTCTCTCTCAAAATAAGTAAACTTAAAAAAAAAACAAAAACAAACATTAAAAGCTCCTCGGGTAAATCTAATATGTAATGGGGATTCAGAAGCACTGATTTCGGTAGAAATTATGGGTCTGTAAATCCAGGAAAAAAAAAGAATTGGAAGCAAGACATTACTGTTTCAAAACTGAGAAGGGATAAAGGAAATATGAGTTAGTTTTATTTTAATAGAAGGGGAGTTAAGAAACCATAAATTATAATTTTTACCTAGTCAAGTGATAAATGCTTAGCTTTTATTGAGGCAATAATTTCTAAGATAGACTCCTGAAAAGCTGTATGTGAAAGATGATTAAAATGAGACATACATCTTTATTCTTTTTATTTTGTAATACTCTATCATACCAAATATGCTCCAATCTTTCATCTTTTATAATGGCTTTACTTTCAAATTTCAGGGAATATTTTTAATACAGAGAACCTTTATATTTTGATAAATCTGTTCATAATGTCTGTGTCTTTATGATCAAGAAGAGATATCCTCAAAGTTATAACTTAATTTAAATGTAAGTTTAGTCAGCGTGCTCCATTATTACGTTGGTAAATTGCATTATTGTGTATCCATGCTCTTTGTTGTATAACCTCCCATTTGTCTTAGTAAAAGTGGAGTGTACTTTTCTGCTCCTTCACTTTAGGCTCAGCCACGTGTTTTGCTTTAGCCAATGGGATGTGAGTAGTTATGCAACTGGGGCCTTTAAAAGCCCTTGTACAGGGGCACCTGGTGGGTCAGTCAGTTAAGCGACCAACTCCGGCTCAGGTCCTGAACTCAAGGCGTGTGGGTTGGAGTTCTGGCTCTGTGCTCACAACTCAGAGCCTGGAGCCTCCTCTTTCCTAATCTGTGTCTCCCTTCTGCCCCTCCCCCTGTCACACTGTGTCTCTGTCTGTCTCTCAAAACAAAACAAAACAAAACAAAACAAAACACAAAAAACAACAAAAAAACACCTTGTACAATAGGCCATGTTCTCTCTTGTACTCCTGTTACCTTGAGGAGTAGCAGGTATGAGGAAGAGGACAAGAGACAGATTCACAGTGACAAGAACTGCCTCATTACTGCAGCCTGAAGCAGAGATTCTCTGCTGAGGATTGGGCAAACCCCAGCTGATAGACTCTCAGATCTGAGAGACTAAATGATCAATGAGTCATCGATATTTGTAGGGGGGTTGTTATACAGAATTATTATGGCAATAGCTATAAATTTAGGCTGCCGAGCAAATCTTTCCCAAACTCATCTTTTATTTCGGTTATAAGAAGCAGCAATATTTAATTACACACTTAAGGTAAAACAAAATGACTATTCTTTGGGGAACATTTGGCTTAAATAATATCTACAATATTCCTTTAGAGCAAATACTTGATTTGGAGGAGAGACACCGAGATCAGTGTTTTTTCTATTGGTATTTCTATGTTGAAAGATACAGAAAATACGGAAAAAGGCAACTAAAAACAAGCCTGGTGATTGCATAATTTTGTAAAGGAAATAACAGTTTTGGGGCTTTTATTCTAGGATTTTTCACTGATAATTACTCACCAATACTTTTGAGTGTATTCAGTTTTTTATCTTTCCAAATATAAAACCATAATTTTTCACAAAGCAGTAAGATGTTTAATTTAAATTATCTCATACGCTTTTTAGTTTGAATAGTAATTGTTGAGTTTGAGAGTTTTAGAAAACGAATTGTAATCATGATAATTATTATAAATAAGTGTCACAAAGTTGTAATTTATGGTTTGGAAGAGAATGCCCAAATTGCAAATGTGTTTCATAAGTTGTTCACTTTTTGTTGCATCACTAAGAAGGTGACGTTTTTAACTTAGCTTAATATTATTTCTGAGATAAAAAAGTTATTGCATACTTTATACAAAAATCACAAAATGATGACATTTCAGTGGAAAATATAAGAGGATATGAATTCTGAGAATTAGCATAAAAAGTAGTTTATCACATCATTGTCTACATTCCAAAAATACATGGAGGACACAGTGAAGTGAATCATCTCATTTCAAACATATTGTTTCCATTTGTATATAGCAGTTCTCCAATCTGAAAAAAAAACAAAAAAACACTTTTATTAGGAATTGAGTCAGAAATAAAGTCATAGGTTTTCAATACCAGATTTTTGAAATCAATTTTATAAAAACATAAAAGAGATTCTATTGAAACACAAATGAAGAAGTATCTTCTTCTACTTCATAGAAGTATAATAGTTTGTGCATTTAAAGGCATAATTTTTTTAAAAAAGCCTTACAAATTTGAAAAACAAACCCTAGCATTGGACATGAAGATGTAGAAATACTTTATCTAATATGTAGTAATGTTTCTTAATGTGTCTCTCTCTTAACAAAACTTAAAAACACTTTTGTATCTAACTAAAGGATTTGTTGGTTTCTTGGAAAGATTCTAGGCAGAGCTTTTCATAGAGAAGAAAAATATTTTGATGAAGTGCATAAAACTAGGTCCTGGATTTTCAGCAAATTAGAAAGAGGAAATTTAAAGATAAAGCCAATATTAACCATTGCATCTGATATAATTCTTGAAACATGTTTTACTATCAATCCCCACCCTTGCTAATCACAGCCATCCCTGTATCTCAGTGCAGACTAATAGGAGACACAGTGCGATGTTTCTGGAAGCCTGCCATTTTGGTTAAGTCTGAGATGGCAATATTGAACAGAACAAATTTGTTCTGTTTCAAATAAAGCAAACTTTGAGAGCTTAGTGTTTGGGAGTACTAGTTCAAGGTCATACTTATAGAATTCCATTCATTGGTGGGTATGTGCTATGTGGAATAGTACATATACATTAAGGCCAATTTTTCATTTTTTTTTCTTTTTCCTGCAAGTAGAGGCATGAGTGAGAAGTCAATTTCCATAATAGAAATTATTTATATGATAGACACATAAAAAACACGTGTTAGACTTCCCTCCCGCTGCCAGCTAAGTTTCAGTCACTCACTCACTACACCCAAGTGAAGAATAAGCAGTGAAAAAATAGCTTGTATCAGAAAATGTAAGGTGTTTTTTTAATCAGATATCTGATTTATCCCCAACAACTGTCTCACTTTTTGTAGGTTAAGAGGGTTTTTTCCTTAAGAGCATCATAACTTTTTTTCATTAAATTAATTTATATGTTGCTTACTATAAACTGGATAAATTATTCTCTCATTCTTTTTCTGAAACAATTTATGTAATACTGATAGAAATATGTTAGCGTGCAAATACATTATATAATCAACCTCTTGAGTTTTGCTGCATTTCAGTGTTGGCGGAATAAATCTCTTAGACTCTCTACATGTTAATGTCCTATATCAAAATGAATTTTGTTACAGGAGATTCAAACTAAAAATACCTAATTTAATGTCTTTATATAAGTCTTCATTGAAAAGTGAACTTTAATAAGTTTTTTGTTTGTTTGTTTTTAATTTATTTTGCAAAAGAGAGAGAGAGAACCCACACACAAGCATGAGAGGGGCAGAGAGAGAGGGAAAGAGAGAATCCCAGTCTTCACACTTGGCGTGGAGCCCAACATGGGATTCAGTCTCACAGCCCATGAGATCATCACCTAATCATAAACCAACAGTTGGACGCTAAATGGACTGAGCCACCCAGGCGCAAGTGACCAATGGGTCACTTAACTGACTGAGCCATCCTGGTGCCCCTGTGCTCTTTTCTTAATACTAATTATATTTACTGGAAAAGCCTTTCACCTTTTCATTACTAGAAAAGCAAAATATCAGAACAGCTAAAAAAAAATTATCCAGGCAATATAAGGTTTCTTAATAGTCAAATATATTAATCCTCTGATACTTCTAAACTTCAATTTTTCTTTCATTCCTCCTTTTTTTAGGAGGAAAATATCTTACAATTTTTAAAGATTAATCTAAAGCATCCTTTTCTGTCTAAAGTTTGTATTTGCTGTGTAGGTAAATTTACCAATAACATTCCTTATGCCTACAATGTCTTTCTTGCATACTTCTATTAAAGTAAGCCTTATTCTTGTGCTTTACATGCCTTTCTCCCCATACCTGGACAGTAGGATATTTAAATATTTCTCCACAGATCCTAGCAAACAAAATAGCAGGTACTGTTCAAATAATTAACAAGTGACAGCACAAGTACATGATTGTCAAGGAATGATTAGTCAAGGCAGCTTCTTCATCAGACAGGGGCCATGTTGAGCTTCTATGAACCCACTGATGTGGAGATATGAAAATTGACTTAATATCTCCATAATGAAGCTGCTAGGTAATATATATTTGACAATAGCAAAGAGAACAATTCATGATAAAACGTAAAATGTGTTTATTTTATCATTTAGATAGATGTTTTGTGTAAGTAAGCCTATGGGGAGCATAAACTGACAGATCTTGTGTAGTAGGAGCTAGGGATGTACTTAAGTGCATCTGCTAAGCACTGCTATGCAGTACTTAAGTGCACGACTACAATTTTCCCCCCTTTATCACCAGTACTTCTTTAGTGCCTCAACATCCTCCTTTTTAATTCCTCTGTAAAAGAACTGCTCTAATTGCAGAATAGTTTGCAGGCACAGAAATCCCCTCAGATTATTTCCTGTTTCCGTTAGTAATGCTCTAACTGATCCATGGTAGCTACCTCCTGGGGTTTCAGTAGAACACTAAACCAGTAGTTCCAAACACTAAACTGTGGTTAACTGGTCATTTTTTAACTAGAAATAAGATTAATGTCTCCAACTGATAGACCTAAAGACAGAGCTCAATGATTAGAAAATGTTTCAAAGGCAAAAATAGCAAATTTCATATATGTATTTTAATATGCAGTTTACATTTATATATGTATACATCAAAATACTTAATATGATTTACTGTAATAAATGTGACATATTACATATCATACATTATTTATTTTTGTGTTCTATAAATTGACTCTCATAATTGCAGACATGTACTTCTTGGCTTTTTTAAAATTTCAGTTAAGACATGGTCACTCTTTCATACTTCTTCATGGCATTCTTTAATATACCAGGATGACGTGATTTAGTTCATATTAATTTTTTTTTCTAGATGGATTCCTACTGTGCTTTCTCAGCAGCTTCCTTATGCTTCATTACCCAAACAATTCTGCAGAATTGGTACGTAGGCAATAAAGTCAATTGGTCTTGAAATGGTTCTAGTACATTCTTCCCCGCCCCCCCCCCCCCCCCCACTTCCCTAGGATAGAAGATTGATAATCACTACTAAAGCTTCCAGGCAAAAGTAAAGACAGTCTTTTAGGAAAAAAACAATATCCTATTTCAAGCTCAGTGATTCTTAAAATATATGAATGGATACCATACACACACAGACAGATATATACTCACACACAAATATCATATGATCACTTTCTCAAAAATCTTTCAAAGAATAATAACAAAAAGCAACATAAAAAAAAAAAAAAAGATTGCTAAGCAATTTTTGACTGGCCTAGCCAGAACATTATAAATGGAATATTATCAACCACATATACTATGTTTATATTGTATCAGTATAGTGTAATTTAATCTATCCCAAATAATGGAGGCTTGTATTTTAAAAGATACATATTTTGAGGTATGAGGAATGTTTCCAACATAAAAATAGAAGTCATTATGCATGTTTTTTAAAACTAAAACTATGCATGTTTTTGGGTATGGATTCATGAACAAATAATTGCATAGTATGTTACTGAATATTGTCTTCATTCAAGTATATGTAATATTTGCATTTATTTTTCTCTTCTGTGGGTGACACTTCATTACTAGAAGCCTGTGCCTTTTTATTCCTTGCCTCATAATTCAGATTCCTAGCACATAATATTGAATTTTATGGCTAAAACTAAAGTAAATCATGCACAGCTGTCTCTATTTTAGGTGTTCTATATGCTTATTCTGGCAGTGTTACTATTGTGTTATACAGTATTATACAATGTTAGTGAATTGTTGGGTTTCCACAATTCTGGACTAATTATGCAGACTTGTAACCATTTTCAATTCTTGGTCACTTTCAAGAATGTTCTCTGAATGTGGTTGAAGATTTGCAGATGGTATTACTCAAATCTTGGTTCAAAAACCACAGTGGTATTAATGGTAATATACTCTAAAAGCATTTTAGGTCACAGGTCAACCAGCTATAGTTCATGAGCCAAAATCCAGCATGGCTTCCAAGCCAAGAAAGGTTTTTAATGTTTGTAAATCTTTGTTGAAGAAGAAAAAGAATATGACAGAGACTATAAATGCCTTACAAAGCCTAAAAAGTGTAGTATCTGGCCCTTTACAGTAAAAGTCTGATAACCAGTTTTTAGGTTATCTCACCATAATTATTCACTACTTTTTTTTTTTTTTTTTTAATTTTTTTTTTTCAACGTTTATTTATTTTTGGGACAGAGAGAGACAGAGCATGAACGGGGGAGGGGCAGAGAGAGAGGGAGACACAGAATCGGAAACAGGCTCCAGGCTCTGAGCCATCAGCCCAGAGCCCGACGCGGGGCTCGAACTCACGGACCGTGAGATCGTGACCTGGTTGAAGTCGGACGCTTAACCGACTGCGCCACCCAGGCGCCCCAATTATTCACTACTTTTATAGTACCTTGTCTATAGTAGCAATTCAACAAAATATATTGAATATTAATGTTATTCATTTTAGTGTTTTCTAAATTTTTATTTTATAAGTTTCTAACACAAAAATATAACATTACTATAAAAGGGCAATCAATAAATATTGTTGGAGCAATAACGCTTATAATATATGTATGAATTGCTTGCTTAAAAATAAAGGAAATTATCATTAATATTATCCCATTTAAGGAAATTATCTGTAACAGATGACACTTGAACATTTAAAAAAAATTTTTTTTAACATTTACTTACCTGTGAGAGACAGAGAGAGACAGAGCATGAGCAGGGGAGGGAGTAGAGAGAAAGAGAGAGAGAGACAAAGAATCCGAAGCAGGCTCCAGGCTCTCAGCAGTCAGCACGGAGCCCGATGTGGAGCTCAAACTCGTGAACCACGAGATCATGACATGAGCCACAGTCAGACGCTCAACTGACAGAGTCACTGAGGCACCCCTTCATTTGAACATTTTTAAAATACATTCTCAACTCTGAGTGAACAATTGAATAACACAACTAGGAAGGTTTTGTGAATAAATTACTTGATGATGTAGAAGTTTCTCAGTATGATCAACCAAATTATTTTATTATGACATAACTAATATATGTGTGATATGCAAAAGTGTTCAGTTAATTAGAAAGTTGCACATAGAAATAATAAATATAAATTTAAAAAATTACAGAGTGAAGAGTGTATCAAAAGTTGCATGTTTGAATTTAGTGACATCTAGCTTAACGAATAGAGATATAAGATATAAACAATTACTATGTTGAAATATGTTTATTAATGAGAGCCAAAAGAAGTCTGAGAACTTAATTTTATAAAATTTCTTACGTACTCTTCAGGAAACTTCACTTTATGTCTCTGTGACTGAATTTACTTTATAAACTGACTCTAGTCTCCCTTAGCCAAAGTCATCCCCATTTTAATTACCATATTCATTTAATTTCTGTTAAAGGCAGCAGCATGAGTTTTTGTCTGTAATCGTTAAACAAAACTCAATGCAGATGCAACAGAAATAATCTATTCATAGATTTCAGATAATACTGTGGAAAAGGTTCTTTTTTAACTAAGGTAAGTGGCAAACCAGTTTGAAAAGAGAAAATATAATAGAACAGCTTATGTTCAAGTCCTTCCTATATATTAATTACCTCCAGACATTATTTCATTTAATGTACACAGTGATTGTAGTAAGCAAGTGCTGTCATTACGTTCTTTTTACAGAACAAAAGTTGGAAGACCTTACTCAAGGTTACACAACTAACGAGTCTGAATCCAAATTTGAACCCCTAATGCCAGACACTAGATTCTATATGTTCAAAAATTATGTACCACTTTCCAACTTAGTCATGGTACCAAACGGGCATGTAGAACACAATCTGTAGTTCTAGGTTATATTTGGAGATCTAAGAAACATTTAAAAGTTAGAGACAGGGAGAGACAGAGAGATCAAGAGAGAAATCACAATTTATCATAAATATATTTATATTTATAAAAGTTAAAACACTTTGGTATTGATTTTACAGTTATAAATAACTATAAAATTTTATACATTTAATAGAAAAAACAATATATAGTGAACTGACCTGAGACTGACAATCTTCATGTCCTTAAGCTCTGCAATATGTAGGCTTGCCACCACTTGGTGCGGACATTGCTGGATTTTCTCACTATCGATTATTTTCAAACTTGGCTGCACCCTGGAATCACTTGGGGTGCTTTAGAATTACTAGTGCCTGAGTTCCACACCCAGAGGTGTTGTTTTAATTGGTATTGGGTAGGGCCTGAGCAATGCCTGGCTTTATTAGAAACCAGGTAATGTATTGGGATTCTTAGAAAACAACTTTGTTTAAACTACTTGCTGCTGATGATAATCCCCACTTATTCACATCCTTCCAGAGCATTGGGTACCTAGAGGTTTGGTCTACCTGATGAAGGTAAAGGGAGAGGGTAAGGACGGATATTATACCTTTAAGTTCCTGAAGAGTATTTCTCAAATTATGGCCCCTTAGCCAGCACCATGAGCATCATGGAGAAACAGATTAGACATGCAAATTCTCAGACCCAATCCAGATCTATGAATCAGAAACTCAAAGGGTAGGGTCTGCAATCTGTAGTTTAACAGGATATCCAGGTGGTTCTGATGGATGCTGCAGTTTGAGAGCTATTAAGCCAAAAGAACCCAGTTGGGATTTATACCCTTTGCCTGCTTTTCACTTGGGAGTTAAAAGTAATACGAAAGGAAACTATATTGTATATTCATTTTATAATTCATATTTCAAAGGAATATATAATTTATGTCTTCACAGTACACACCAGTTCCTGTAGACTTAATTTCATGGTAAGTTTTGATCCTTTTATTTAATTCATCAGTAATGTTAATAGAGGAGCTATATGGGAGACATATATTTGCTTATGTATGTGTGCATATATGTATTATGATATAATTTCTTTTAAGTCTGCTTTGGTTTTTCTGGTGTAAGTATTTGAGGTATTAAGCTTTTATTTTGTAGCAGTGACTGCTTAGATTTATAATGAAATAAGTAGGCATCTAGTATAATCTGAATATCTAAAAATCTATAGAGAAATTCATGGTTTCAAATCCATCTATAAGCGTGTCTATAAATAAGGTATGAGTGTCTATAATTTATATATGCTTATTTTTATATGGGAATAGATAATATAATGTATGTTATACAAACATATTACATATTATATTTATTTTTATTGGCAGTGAACAGCATGTGAGAAACTTTATATGGATATGCACTCTCATTCAGTTGGAGTTTTAGAGGCAGGATATTTTAAGAGTGTGAGCCCTGAGTTCTCTACTGAGAGTGCTCCAGATTTTGAACAATTACTTAAACATTTCAGTTTTGGCTACATTTTGTTTCCTTTATGTTCATTTCTTCATGTATGAAACAGATAGTATCTATTTCACAGGGCTATCATGAAGTTAATACATGAGATAATACATGGAAGGCCCTAAATTCAGTCACTATTAGCACCGAACAGATAGCAACTGTATTTATTTCTGTTATATGTACAAATATCCATTTATAAAACAGTAAACATTTTAAAAGAATATATGCTTTCAGCATATTTTTGAAGTTTTATGAAAATAATCTTATTTTGCTTTTCTAACATATTAATATTTTCAACATTTATGTTAAGAGTGTTGTGGTGGAAAGTTTCCAGGCTTACAGCACTACTATGAGATCTAATAAAAATACCTACATAGTGGGCTATTGTTCATGGTAAATGTAGTAAAACCTTGATAAAATATGACCTGCTACAGCTTGAAATTTAGCATAATCCTATTGATTGGTGCTTGTTACTAAAAGAACCAGAAGGTTCTTGTTATACTATTTTATCTCTATCTCAGTTGCTTGGCTAAGATCCAAAGAATCATGTTCTAATGAAGTCCATCTTGGAGAGAATAATGGAACAAAATACAATTCTTCACTTTTATAGAACTCTTTAAGTATTTATGTTAAATAAGTGGAGTTTAGACATTGATAGAGACGTATCAACATTTTTAGGAGGCAAAAAAAAAAAAATCCAGACTATTATAAAGACAATAAAGTTTTGGCCTTGAAAGAATTAAGAATATAAGACATCTGATAAGAATTGAATTATTGAAGTTGATTGAAGTTAAAGTAGTCTATTGTTTCTCAAAATTATAGTTTGTGTATAAAATGATATAGAGGTTATCTTGATGATAATTTAAATCAAATTCAAAGATTCTAATAATCTTTTATTCAGAGAGTCTAATAATCTAATGCCAATCTTTAATTTGTGCTGAATACAGCAAATTATTTTTTAAATTCTCTTTTTAATACATTGCATAGTTATAGAATGTAAACTATAAGAAGTGAGATGCTATGTTTCTTATGCTTTGCATTTCAGATGTGAACTTAGTCCTTGCCATAAAGTAGATATTCAGTAAATGGTTTCTTCATAAGTAGAATGATTAGCATTTTTCATGCTTTGATCCATCACTATGTCTGTGATTGACTACTATTCATGTGGCTTTGGTTTGAGGAGTTACTAATTCCTAGTCCTGGTATTTTCTTCCCTTTGGAGAAATACCCAGTAGGTTAACCCTCCTCATGTCCCCCTACCCTCATTTATGCCTTCCTGGTGACTTTGGAAGTTGGAACTGGGCTTGTTTTGCCAGCCCCTTTCTTGGCACATTTTGGGACCCACCTGTCATTGTAGAGCAGGTGCTCAGGTCTGCTCCTGGCCATGTGGTAAGCTTGGAAATAAAAGCCTACAGGGCAGAACCTGTGGTTGTGCAGCTCTGCCTGGGACATTGTGGGTAAGTCTGTCTAATGCTGGGGTGCAGACAAGATCAATACTTAAGCCTTGGGATGCTGCACCAGAAGCTATGATCTGTATCAGTAATAAAGCTAGCTATATATATATATATATATATATATATATATATATATATATATATATATATATATATATATATATACATATATATATTCTACCTCATTTGATTATTTGATTTAAATCCCAGACAGGGAGAAGTGGATGTAATGAACTCTCTTGAATCATAACAGCCTATACATATATAAATTTTATGTTAGAAATGTCAGTGAACAAAGGTTGGATTGGGGACAGAGGGCATGCAGGTAATTACCATTCACTCACCTAGAAATCCTATCTCACCTAGAAATCCTATCTCAATCAGTTTAGAGAAGAATGACTAAAGTTATAGTTTTAATCTCTCTGAACATCAGTTTCCTCCTCTGTACTTCTGGGATAATAAATTTTCCTTTTCAGATTTCGTAGGATGAAAAGTAAGGCAAGTCGGGGCGCCTGGGTGGCGCAGTCGGTTGAGCGTCCGACTTCAGCCAGGTCACGATCTCGCAGTCCGTGAGTTCGAGCCCCGCGTCAGGCTCTGGGCTGATGGCTCAGAGCCTGGAGCCTGTTTCCGATTCTGTATCTCCCTCTCTCTCTGCCCCTCCCCCGTTCATGCTCTGTCTCTCTCTGTCCCAAAAATAAATAAATGTTGAAAAAAAAAAAAATTTTGAAAAGTAAGGCAAGTTAAGTGTTTGGTATGTGTAGGTGCCCAACAAAATGTAACCAGTTTGTTAATAAAAGTTTGTACATTATTAATAATTAAATTTAATAATTAAGGATATTAGTTATCGATGTTAATCACTGATTTTTTATTGATAATTTGTAATTATTATTAATACTTAATATATCATCCAAGATAAGGCCACATAGGAAAAAGAACTCCAACGAGTCATACAGTACTGTAAAGACTTGGGAGGTAGAGGGAATGCAGATACCATTATCATGTGGATTACTTTTTCCCGGTACAGGCTCGGACTCTCCTGAGTTTAACTTTCTTTCATTTTGGGTGAGAGCCATTACCCAGAAAACAGGTGTGTGTGGGAACTGGGCCTGAGACAATGACCTTCCCAGTAAGCACTGGCCTTCACAATAGATATTTCTGACATAAAGTCCCATTCTGATGCCAGCAACAAGTTTATAGGGTATGGTATTCTTTTTTCAGGTGTGACTTTCCACTATTTCCTACAGTGACAGTGTAAGAAACCTCAGAGCACTGTGTGTTGAGCTGTAGTGGCAAAGGAGAAGGTTGTAGGTTGCATCACATTTTAAATCCATTTGGGACATAGGTTTGTGTGATCATGTTCTGAAACCTAACCTTCAAGACATCATGGATAATACAGCTTCTGTGGGGAAATGCCTTCTGAGTTCTAAACAAATGATTTACAAAGAAATTTTAGAAACAAACCCCTTTACCATTACAGATGACCTATATTTCCAAAGTTTCAAATGGCTCAGCATACCATTTACAACCTCTTCGGAGTTTCTGTTCATTTTTATTTCATGAAACCTAATGATCATTTCTCGGTGAACGACTTTGATTTGGCGATAACTGGGCACACTGTTACCTATTTATTTTTTCGCATGTGTTTTTCCCACACATCTTTTCCCTTAACGTGTACCTTACCATCGTTACCACCGTTCTCGTATCGCTGTTTAAGAGTCCACGTTTGAAAACCATGGTGCCTTTTATTAAAGACTGGTTTGTTTTTGGCTTTCTAGAAAAGTAAACTTTAAGAGAAACTTTACTGAAACCTGAATACTAACCCACAACAGACATTGCATTGGAGCGGGTGTAACTTTGCACCACTTCTGAGCAGTTGAGATCGCAGAGTTGTTTAGCCTCTGCATCAGGCCTTGAGGGAGACACTCTGAAATAGAGAAAGCCCATCTCCGCCTCCTTTCTCTTTTCTTTATGATGGATAATACTACCATGTTTTTCTTAAAACATTTTAAGTTTCTAAGATGAAAGATTTTAACAGTAAAGAAGAAAGGTATTGCTTTGTGATTTAAATGAAAACAGATAAATTTTTACTGAATAGTGAATGGCTTTATCTCTGGCAAGACTGCAATAGAGTGTTTTAGAATGTCATGGGACTTAGTGTGGTTCAATAATCTCACAATCTGAATAGAGATGAAGGACTGACTTAATTTCAAACCTATTGAAGTTTTCTTAGCACTTTCATGGTTATGATAAGATAAGAAGTTACAGCCACTTAGGCCTCTTTGAAGTTTAGAGAATGTGACCTATTTATAATGTTGTATATAAACAAGTTATATATCCTCATAGCAAAGAACAAATTAACTTAAGCAACAACTCAAATACTAAGGACTGATAAAATAATCAGTCTCTCCATGAACACAGAATTTAATTGTTAAGGTTACTTAACAAACTTAGCTATATTATTAAATATTTCTATTAATAATTTTATTTTTAATATTGAAGTCTTTCACATAAATATTGAATAGAGTAATTGATAGATCATCCTTTCCCAAGCAACTAAATTGAACACAAGTTAATATGTTTCATATTTATCTCAGAAAATTTTCTCCAGATTTTTATTTTGAAAACTTTAAAGCTACAGAGAAGTTGAAAAAAGGAAGCAATGACTAATTCTTATACCTTCACCTGGATTTACTAATTTGAACATTTTGATATATTTGTTTCATCTCATTTTACAGGTTAACTTTTGTGGTGACATTAAGAAAGGGACATGTTAATTCTTCCATATGGCTGTCCACTTGTTTTAATACCATTTGCTGGGGAAAAAAATTTTGTACCCAATTGAATTACCTTTATACTTTTGTCAAAAGCAAACTGGCCACATATGTGTAGGTTCATTTCTGGATTTTCCGTTTTGTTACTTTTATCTATATGTTTATTTTTATGTTCATACCATGCTGTCTTGATTACTGTAGTTAGAGTAAATCTTCAAATCAGATAGTGATAGTTCTCTATTCTTTTTCAAAGTTGTTTTGGTTATTCTACATTCTTTATTTTAACATTTATATTATATTTTATTTTTTTTAAGTTGATTTTCAGAGAGAGAGAGAATGTGACATGCATGCTCAAGGGAGGGACAGAGAGAAAGGGAGAGAGAGAATCCCAAGCAGGGTCTGCACTGTCAGTGCAGAACCCAACTTGGGACTTGATCTCAAATACCCTGAGATCATAACCTGAGCCAAAATCAAGAGTCAGACACTTAACCAACTGAGCCACCCAGGCACCCCTCCACATAAATTTTAGATTTATTTTGTCAATTTCCTTAAACACATGGAGATTATGTTTGGAATCATGCATAATCTGTTAAGTTAATTTAGAGAGAATTGATACCCTAATAGTATTTAGTCTTCCAATCTTTGAACAGTTATGTATATCTTCAAATAATTAAGCTGTGTTTAATGTTCCCTGAAGTGTTTAGTAGTTTTCACAGCATAGATATTAGATATATTTTGTTGTATTTAATATTGCTTTTCATGATTTTAATAGTATTATAAATATAATTGTTTTTAAATTTCATTTAATTGTTCATTCTCACATTATCTTGGGAACATGCTAAATTAATTTATTACTTTTAGTAGCTTTTTGTTGGTCACTTAGATTTTACTATGTAATTAATCATATCATCTTCAAAAATACAGTTTTAATTATTTTTTTCTCTAGGCCTTATTGCAGCTCCTAGGAATCCAGGACAATGTTGAATATATGTGATAAGAGTGGCATCCTTACCTTGTTTCAGATCTTAGGCAAAAAGCATTTAGTGATTCATTCACCATTAATTATAGTAGATCTAGGTCTTTCACAAAGATGCTTTTTATCAGGTTAAGAAAGTCCCCTCTATTCCTGTTTTCAATGGACTTATCATAAATTTACATTCTTGGGATTAACATACTTGGTCAATTTACATACTTGGGATTAACATACTTGGTCAATTTACATACTTGGTCAAGGTAAATAGAGGACTGGATTCAGTTTACTGATATTTTGTTACAGAGTGGGTTTTACTCAAAAAGTATACAATAGAGTCATAACATTTCCAGGTAGACAAAGCTTCTTTTATTTTTATATTTGAATATTATTTTTATTTTACTATACTTTGATCAGGTAATCTTGCTTTTATGAGTTTTACTTCACAGAATTTTCTGAGTCTTCAGAGTTTTAATATTTCCTGTGAAGTGGGGAATAAAGCTTATCTTTTATTATTACAGTTAAAATAGGTTTTATTAATTGTGCCATTTAGGACTTCTATCTTCTTATTCAGCTATTAACCACTTGACTTGAATTGGGCTGTAAATGAAGTGTTAAATAACTATGTTTCCTGTGCTGCCATTTCTTCACACGTTTCCTGTAGTTTCTAGTCTACAAAAGTGTTGGATGCATTATTTGATGGATACAACATCTTCATTCTGAATCCTAACCTTCAGCATTTGAAGCTTTTGTTGTTGTAGTTAATGCTTTGGGGTGTGAATTATGCTTTGTCTACTATGATCTTCATCCATGCTTTTGCTTTATTATTGTTTTCAATGAATGAGTTAAGCTTACTCATTTGACTAGTACAACTCAAGCTTATATTATTTAATTTTGGCTTGCCGAATAACAAATCCTTGAGAATGAAATTCACTTTATAAAAATCATGTGAGGTCAATCTGTATGTATTTTAATCACACATTGCCAAAATGTTACTGTATAACTTAGTACGTAACTTCTCTGTTTCCCAAAAGTTGAAGAGCTATCTCAAATGTATGTCTTAAATGTATAGATACAGGTGTGTGTGTGTGTTTTTTTTTTCCCTTACCGCTAACAAAGCAGAAAATTAAGTTATTTTTGGAAATACTTTATCCCAGTTTGCCTGGAAGAATCATGATTTATACATGTTGATGTACCATGATTATTAGTAGTATTCTCATTTGCCCAAAAGTGTTCTTATTTAAAAGAAATATTAAAGTTCATTCTTATTTTTTACTATTGATAATTGAATGGTCGTTGCTTTGTAGTTAATGTGCATTCATTTCAGTGAAAAACATGATCCAAGTTGTTCTATTTAAGATTTTACCTCTGTGAAATAAGACTTAATCTCTGTGATAAAGGAATTCTAGGCATCCATAAGGAAATAGGGAGTGTATAAGGCTTGTTAAGGAATGTTCTTCTTAGTTTTCCAGGGGCAAGCTTCCTAGAGCTGTCAGGGGAAAAGGGAAGCTCGTACCCCTTTTTCATTTTCTGTTCTTGGTATAATTTCAAAGCTAAATCTTCCTTTTAATATCTTGTCTTTATCTGCTCTATCACTTCCCTGGCCAGGAATAGATTATACCTGTCATGTGCTACTCTTTAGATCCATAAAGGAATTTTTAATAGAATACATTATTGGAACCTATTTTCTCTCTTGTTACCTCCAGAAGTTCAAGATAATAGAAATTTTGTTTTATTAACTGAAATATCCACAGTATTTAGAACAACAAAACATATTTATTGGTGAGTAAAGAGGCATTTAAAATTTTTATAACATGTCCAGTCTTACACTACTAAATGTAAGGGACAGAGGAAACAAAAGATCTGGTCCTGTTAAGCCCAGAATTCGTGATCCCCAAAGACCACCAGGGAGCCAAGTCCGATGCAAAAGCAAAGAGCCTTTATTCGAGCTAGCTCCAGCTCAATCCCTTACCTGCACGGATGCAGCGGTGAGATGCCAGAGAGCGAGTTTCAAAGCACAAAGGGCTTTGGGATCTAGGGGCAGTTTGGGGGGGTGATGGTCATGGCCTTAGCCGATTGGCTGGGGAAAGGTCTGAGTTCCTTTCCACAGGTTTCCGGGCATGGTTTGAACAGGAAGTTTGAACTGGTAAGCAGGAAGTTACTCAATGGGAGGAGGCGCGGTCTGAGGTTTGAGCGGGAATTTCTTTCTGCGGTTTTCCTGGAAAGGGGGCCATGTCGGGGAAATAGTCACTCATGATGGAGGACACAGAACTAAATGGAGTCGGCCAGCCTAGTTCCGCTCTTTCAGTCCCACTCATCAGAGGTCTTGTAGAGGACAAAAGAGGTAATGATAAAAAAAAAAAACAAAAAAACAAAAAAACAAAAAACAATTGTATTAACACTTAAATTAGGTAGTATATAGTCTATTAGTGTCATACAAGTTTAAGGTAAAGAAATGTCATTAAAAACCAGGGTCATGGAAGTCATGGAGGAGATTGGGCTTGACCTTGACTTTACTGGATAGATAAATTTGCTTATTTAGAGAATGGGGAAAAAGAACATACACCAATTAAAAGAAAAAAAATCAGCAAATCTTTCAGATGAGAAAGCATAGGTTATTTTGTGATACAGTAAGTTTCAAAGTGAGTAAAACAAAATGCAATGTGAAAATAACTCATTTGGCAATTTTTCTCAATTTGATAGGAAACTGCATTTACCCAAACATAAAGAAAAACAAAATTTATAATATATTTTGTAATAAGTGAATTGATAGAACACTATTATGCCTATATAGTACTATAAATAGAGTTCTATACTTGATAGTCCAAAGTGTCATATTTTATTCTTTTTCTTTAATTCTTGACTTATCCATTTTAGTGTTAAGCACTGATGTTGCCCCCAAACTTGCTGTTGATACAAACAGTAGCTCAGCAACCATTTTTGTACTCACTACTGTAGGAATCTTGTACAAATTTTCTGGGATAAGTATTCAAATGTAAGATCACTGGTCATATCATATATTTAATTTCACCCAGAGCTTCTGGAAATAGAGCATTTTCCAGATTGACCTATGGTTTAAAATCCTACCCATAGTTACTATAGTCCCCATATTTTCTCATTCTTTCTAACAGTTGTATTATCCACCTTTTTTATTTTGTTTTTCTAACGGACGTAAATTCATCTCTCCTTGTTTGAAGTAAAAATTTCTGAAGAGATATATAATGTTTATTGTAAAAAAACTTTATCACATTAAACTATTTATTATTTTCTACTGCTTGACAATTACCTGCATTACTTTCCCTTAATCACTGATGCTTATTTTTGCATAAAAAAATGTAATGTAAATGATTTAGGTATCAAGGCACAGTAGTAGAATTGGAAATATATTGGTAAAGACAAAGCAATTTAATTGAGCTAAGAAAAAGAGGCAATTTGATATATCATTTTTTGTATAAACAGTGACATCTAGAGCAACCATTAGAATTCCCTAATATGTGAATAAGTTAAAGGTTATCATCTGTTGCCGATTTAATGAATTGCAATAGAATTACAGCAAATGACCCTTGTAGGTTCTTTAAACTTGATTGATCACAATGTAATTGTCAAGACAGAATAGCAATTAATTTTCATTAAGCTAGGAGGTAATTAATATTTGTTAGGGGAAATGGCTATTAAGTTATGATTTAATAGTTTTTTACAATTAAAAACCTTTGCTTAATTCACTGATTTCATATGGGCAAGGGAGCTATTATAAAGCTATTGTTCTTAATGTAAAATTGACATAATGATATATATACAACTAAGAGTAAAAATAAGTTTGTATGATCATGTGTTGTGTGCATTTGTGTGTGTGATTGGTAGCTAAAATGTAGCCTGTACTATATATATATATATATATATATATATATATATATATATATATATATATATATATTTTAGAGTTAAAAAGAAGACTGAGTTGATACAAATATTTGTTAGATTGGTTTCTAATGCAGGTTAACGAATTTGTGTATTTGCCAGTTTTTTAAAATTCACTTTTCATCTGTGGACTTCTTAAAAATATAATTTCAAAAAAATCTTACCTAAATTTTAAAAATTGACTTGGGGCGCCTGGGTGGCGCAGTCGGTTAAGCGTCCGACTTCAGCCAGGTCACGATCTCGCGGTCCGTGAGTTCGAGCCCCGCGTCAGGCTCTGGGCTGATGGCTCAGAACCTGGAGCCTGTTTCTGATTCTGTGTCTCCCTCTCTCTCTGCCCCTCCCCCGTTCATGCTCTGTCTCTCTCTGTCCCAAAAATAAATAAACGTTGAAAAAAAAAAAATTGACTAAAACATTTGTATCCTCAGTATTGTTGCTATCACACATATATTTAATAAGAAATATATATATATATATACTGTCTACAAATCTATGATCTTCATTGTCTAAATCAGTGGCTTTCAAATTATAGTGAGTATAAAATACAGAAAACTGTTAAAATGAAAGTTGGTGCGCTTCAGCCCAGAGATAATTATTTAGCAAGTACGGGTCAGGATTCAGGGCTACATTTTGAATAAGAGTTGTGGCAGGTGATTCTGTGGACTTGTTTCTGAATGCACTGTTACTCTATGCATTCATTTATGCATTTTGTGTAAATAAACATAGTAATTGAATTTGTTCAGTATAAATAAGCAAAATAACTTTTCGTGGTTTTTAAATATCTTTGAAGGAAAGGGAGGGAGTACATTAAATTGTAAATGTACCTTGGCTTCATTACACTCCCTTAAAGACAGCTGTACATTGTTTCTTTACTTCCTCCTTTTGTTATTTAGATGGACTAAAGGAACAGCATTCTTTACATTTCATTAGTAAAAGTGAAAGGATTTGAAGGTCAAGAGGAAAAGTGAACTTTTTGCCCATCATTTTTCTTTCCCAATATTATGCCTACCTTACTTTTTTTAACTTTATAAAATACCTATATGATATCTATATAATGCCCACTTTAAGAACGAATGAACAGAACATAGATAATGGATAATTGACATAGTTGAAATTTTCATGAGTCACTGGTTTACTTCTGTATAGCAAAGGAAACCATCAACATATGGAAGAGTCAACCTATAGAATAGGAGAAAATATTTGCAAACCACAGGTTCAGTGAGGAGTTAATATCCAAAACATACAGGGTACTCATATAAGTCATGGCATATAACTCATATAGCTCATGGCAAACAAACCAAAACAAAACAACACAGAGACAAACTTAATTGAAAAATGAGCAAAGGACCTGAATAACTTTTTTTTTTTTCCAAAGAAGACATACAAATGGCCAACAGATATGATGAATTTTTGGGGTGTTGGTGGGGTGGTCTGGAGTTGATGGCCAAGAAAGAATTCTTGAAGATGTCTTTGATGCAAAAAGGTGATTTTATTAAAGCACAGGGACAGAACCCTTGGGCAGGAAGAGCTACACTGGGGTCATAATGGGTAACTCATTATGTACTCTCAGGTTGGGAGGGGGTCAGGGATAGAGTAAATCTCTAAGGTATTTTGGAAGCAAGGTTTCCAGGACCTTGAAGGGCTAGCTGTTACTAGGGAAACACCATTTATTACCATTTAATAAAACCTCAGTCATGAGACCCTTCAGATATATATTGGGGGGCCATAAGCTTGGAGTATAATTGCCAGGATATATCTTGGGGCAATTGAGATAAAGGAAGTAGATTTACAGGATCCTTGAGATTGGGATAATGTTAAACTAAGACTCTCTTTTGCCTCTAGCAAAGTTTCATCATCCAGGCATCTGAGCTCCTAGTGGGAGGTCACTCTGACTGTTTCAAGGACTTGTCAATGGGCTGTAGGCAGTAAGGGAATTTAATTTTTCATTTGCCTTAGTTTACCACATTACCATGGCAAGCACTTAAACCCCTTTCCTTTGTTCTTGGGTAGCCAGGAGTGTCCCAGGAATATATCCACCTCTGGGGGGCGGGGCCGGGGTGGTGGTGGTGCCGTTAGCCTGTATTTTGCCCTCAGCTTGCCCCAGGCTTCCTCATCAGATATGTGAAAAAGCCATCAGGCAAATTCAAATGCAAATCAAAACCTCAATGAGATATCACTTCACGTCTGGAAATTATTAAGCCTTAAAAAAGAGAATCCTACTATTTGTGACAACATGGATGAATCCAGAGATGTTAGGTTAAGTGAAATAAATAAGACAGAGAAAGACCAGTACCTCATGGTATGGCTTTTATGTGAGATCTAGAAAGAAATGTCAAATACAGAAATAGTAGAATGATGGTTGCTAGGGACTGGGAGTGTGGGGAATGGGGAAAGGTTGGTAGAAGGATACACATATTTTCCATTATAAGATGACTAAGGTCTGAGGATCTAATGTATAATATGGTGACTGCAGTTGATTATACTATATTATATAATTGACATTTTCTCAGACAGTAGAATTCTTTTAAAAAGGGGGGACTGCCTAAAATTTGCCCCAATATGTTTTTGGTTTTGTTTTTTCTGGAGGCTGGTTGACTGTGTGAAATTGGAAACAGTATAATGATTACATTGATATGTGAATCTGATGTGTGATAATAAGCTATCCTTAATTTCTGGGACATTTATCTGAAGTTAGTTTACAAAGTTCTTTTAAATGAAAGATGTCCTACATCAGTAAAAACTATAAGACAAGGTTGAAGTTACCATTTTGAGCTAATATCAAATGAAGGGTTTGTTTAAAACAGAACCTAAAAAAAATTTTAACTGATATGCAAATTGTGTCTTGTTACATATGTAATTAATTAGAACCCCTCATTTCAATTTACATGTGTGTTAGAATGAGCAATTTATAATATTTAAAATCAAAGTTGTGCATAAATTTTAGGCATCCATTTATTTTCACTTGTGGTGAGTACTGGGTGTTGTATAGAAGTGTTGAATCACTACATGGTACAACTGTAACTGCTATTATAGTGTATGTTAACTAACTGGAATTTAAATGAAAGCCTAAAAATATCCATTTATTTGTATTTTTTATGGTTAAGAAATGATATGATTAATCATATATATAATAAGGCTATATAAAATATATGGGAAATGTATATGAAGAGGAATTTAAACTCATTATCCTGAGGCTAATAAATACATTGGATTTGTGATTAAGTTCTATTCTCTGATAACTGATTTCTGGCAGAGAGCATAAGTTTCTCATTATTAAATGAAAGGGAGAATATTCATTAATTTAACAAATTTATTTGATGTAGTAAATTATTAATAAAGCTTATTTAGCATATAAACTATCATTGAAGGGAGATTGTATAATATACCTATTTGTTTAAATACCTTTTCTCTTCTCCTTTATCCCACCCACCCTCTCCCTACTACTTTTCTGGCTGTTAATGCCTTACAGGTAAATAATTAACTTTAACTATTTTGTATCACTGATGCCTAAATAGTATCTGGTTCCTGCTAGATGTCTAGTAATTGTTAATTTAAATAAATCAGGAATGCTTTTTTTTTTTTAATGTTTATTTATTTTTGAGACAGAGAGAGACAGAGCATGAACGGGGGAGAGTCAGAGAGAGAGGGAGACACAGAATCCGAAACAGGCTCCAGGCTCTGAGCTCTGAGCTGTCAGCACAGAGCCTGAAGCAGGGCTCAAACTCACAGACCACGAGATCATGACCTGAGCCGAAGTTGGTCACCCAACCGACTGAGCCACCCAGGCGCCCCTAATCAGGAATGCTTTTAAAGCAGATACAAAACATTATTTTGGGGACTATTTTCTATATTGACTTTCAATAAAACCTGAGAATATAACACTGAAATCTGATTGTTGAAGGTGTTTTATATCTCAAGGAAAGTTAATGAGTTCCAGGTATACAGCTTTCTGGTCATATAAACTGCTTGCAAAATAGAATTTAGCATACCTAGACAAATGAGATGATAGAATGTTCTTAGATAATGTATATTTTTTTAGATGTTAATTCTCTAAATTGGAGTTTAAAAGAGTCCTGACAGCAAGCTGTGCCAAGTTAATGTTGGTGATGAAAACATCAAGTGCATATTATTAGTTATAATGCTTAAGATAATCCATATGCTTTGAATATGAGAAAGTGAAAACAAAACTGTTTATGAAGAAAAGTAAAGAAGGCAGTGAAATGATTACAGTGTTTTTGAGTAGAATCAATATATTATATTTATAAAAGGACTTCACATTAACCTCTAACACTAAAAGAACTTTGCCTAAGGCCATAGAGTACAACAAAATGAACATTATAGAAATGATTTCTATCATAGTTCAAAGCATGATGGAGCTTCCAGAACTTATACTCATGAATTGGGGAATGGATCAAAGTAGATATGCAAAAAGTTGGTAAGATGTCTCTTGCCTCAGAACCAGTTCTATTTCCAGGAAAAAGAATTGGCCAAGTCAAGTAGGCCATACAAGGGGCGCCAAGGATTCAAATATTGGTGGGATCTGAGGAAAGGATTTTAGGTATACAGGTAGAAGAGAACCTCTGTGATACTATGGACAAAAAAATGTAAACAGAAACTCAACTCTGGGTTTTGGACAAAAATGTAAAGTGTATTCAAGGCCCGTTTAAGGACTATGCAGTCATCTAAGGCTTATTCAATCCTGAGGAGAATTGTGTGGCACCATTATAGAAATTGTGGCAGGGATTGATGGATCCCAACAAGGCAGAGACGATTGCCATACATTTGCTTCTGTCAGAGACTGTAGGAGAACTTTGGAGAGCCTGAGCCCTTGGGGGCACTGAAGAATGTAGGTCTAAGAAGCCAGAGGCAAAGATATAAGATAAACAAAAAATACATTGTCAATTTTATATTGAAAATGGAAGAAAGAGTTCCCTGTTGTCCCATTGGACTACAAGAGAACACCTTGTAGTTTCTGTGGATTATCTGATCTGACCTACATTCTTCTTGACAGGTCTATCATGGTGAGGTCCTTGAAATGTACTCCCAGGTAACTAGATGAATTGACTTACTGCAGGGTACAATTTAGTATTGTAAGGTCAAACTGATTTTTAGGATGAACGGCTGTTATCATTGGAATATTATATACTGATTCATGATAGCAAAATTATGTTCTAGTTTTTTAAGGGAGATAATTGACTTCCTTGAAGAATGTAATAAGTTGAAAAAATAAAACATTGTTTTTAGAGGGAAAAACATTATAAATATGCAATGGAGTAAAAAAATACACAGCGTATTATTTTTTCCTTTCTGCTCCTTCCTACCCCAAGAATTGGAAGAAATAAAAATGGGAAAGTAGTATTATTTTTTATTGGAAAATAATTACTGGATGAGGCTAAGGTGTAAAAGACACATAAGTCAAAGGATGGGATGGGGAGGAGGAAAAAGAAGCTTCTCTATGACTGGAAAGAACAAGGGTTTTTTTTTAAGGTAAAAATCTTTGGGGGGTAGATTTAAGAAATACAGAATAAGAAATTGATGGATGAGGGGCACCTGGGTGGCTCGGTCGGTTAAGTGACCTACTTTAGCTCAGGTCATGGATCTCGCAGTTTGTGAGTTTGAGCCCCCTGTTGAGCTCTGTGCTGACAGCTCAGAGCTTGGAACCCATTTTGGATTCTGTGTCTCCCTCTCCATCTGCCTCTCCCTTGCTCACACTCTGTCTCTCTCTCCTTCAAAAATAAACATACGTTAAAAAAAATTAAAAAAAAAGAAATTGATGGATGAAAGCTGGATTTATGGACTTTTGCTTTGCTATGTTACTTGTATCTCTGTTGATATTCAACAAGTGGCTCCAGTTGAAATTTAAAATACTGTTTTTAAAATACTATTAATTTGCTCTTGGCTGCTAGAGTGAAATAAATGCCAAGACTTTTTTACTTCAGGCATACTTTATTGTAGTTCTTTCTACTTATGAAGACTATATAGGTCATTTATCCAGATTACATAAACATTTCTCAAAATAATTTTATGTATTTGAAAGGGCAAGAAAAGACTCCTGTTTTGAAACTTAAAACTCTATTAGTGGCAGTTAGGAAATGATCCTGATTTTTATATTCTAAAAATGTTTACATTTGGGAGAACAAAGAATTTCTTGAATCTAGGAAGACTGAGTAGATAGGGTCAATTATGGACAACTTGGTCAATCTACTTGTCTTTAAAAATAAATCCGTTCTGGGGCACCTGGGTGGCTCAGTCGGTTAAGTGTTGGACTTTGGCTTAGGTCATGAACTTGCTTTCATGAGTTCAAGCCCTGTGTTGGGCTCTGTGCTGACAGCTCAGAGCCTGGAGCCTGCTTTGGATTCTCTGTTTCCCTCTGTCTTTGCCCCTCCCCTGCTTGCACTCTGTCTCTATCTCTTTAAAAAATAAATAAAATTTTAAAAAATTAAAAAAAATAGATCAGTTCTGCTTTCAGCTTCATAATGTAAAAAGCTTAGAAAAAAACCTCCTTTCTTAGAATAAGAAAAAGCTAAACAAACTGAACATAAATGACTTTTCTTGGACCTGTCAGAGAACTGTTTGCAGGGCAAACTGCCACCCTCAAATCTGAAGAGACAAGTGAACAGATACTCAACAAAGTTCTTATTACTTGAATCACTGAACTTAAAGTTAGGTCAATAGGAATTTTCCAAAATGAAATGTAAAGAGGAAAAAAATGAAATATAAAAACAGAACAGAACATCAAAGAACTGTGTGACAATTTCCAAAGATGTAACATGGATAATTGGGATACCAGCAGAGGAAATAAAGAAACAGAATAAATATTTGAAAAAAATAATAGCAGAAAATTTCCAAACTTGATGAAATACACCAAATTCCAGACCCTGAAATTTAAGAGAGCACAAAGCAGGATAAGTAGCAAAGGAATCTATACCTTAGCACATCATATCCAAACTGCAGAAAACCAAAACTGAAGGGAAAATTTTTAAAGAAGTCTGAGGAATAACACACCTTACATATAAGAGAAAAATAATAAGAATTACAGTGAACTTCTTTTCAGAAGCCATGCAAACAAGAAAAGAGTGAAATATTTCCCCTTTAACTCAGTGTTGAAAGAAAAAAAAAAACATCACAAACCTAGAATTCTATACCCAGAAAAAGTATCCTTTTAAAAGTAAAGGAGAAGACTTTCTCAGACAAACGAAAACTGAGAATTATAGGTCACATCTACATAATGAAAGGAATAATCTCAAATAAGTAATAATTGAAGATAAAATCTTTGATTTTGTTATTAATCTAAAATATAACAGTTTAAAGTAATATGACATTACATTATTACAGAACATGGATAAGTGAGGATAATAAGGGAGAAGAGGAAAAACCTGGCAATACTTTGTTAAAAAGTACATGTACCACACTTGAAGTGACATAATGTTTATTGAAAGAGGACTTAGATTAGTTAAAAATTAGTTTAATTAGTTAGATTAGTTAAAAATATCGATTACAGGGGCACCTGGGTGGCGCAGTCGGTTAAGCGTCCGACTTCAGCCAGGTCACGATCTCGCGGTCCGGGAGTTCGAGCCCTGCGTCAGGCTCTGGGCTGATGGCTCAGAGCCTGGAGCCTGTTTCCGATTCTGTGCCTCCCTCTTTCTCTGCCCCTGCCCCATTCATGCTCTGTCTCTCTCTGTCCCAAAAAATAAATAAACGTTGAAAAAAAAAATCGATTACCTTTTCTAGGGATACTACAGAATTTTTTTAAAAGAAGCGTAATTGCCATTTTAAGAGGAGGGGTAAAATGGAATCACATAAATTTATCAAGTAAAATTAAAATGCCAGAAAAAGAAAGCAAACAAAAAAAGAAAAATAAATAAAAATTAGAAATGAATAGAAAATTGTTGCAAACATAAAATATATTAATTCAGTGTATCAATACTTTACATGTGAATTAATGTTAATACATAAATTCATTGGCAGATGTGTCAGAGTGAATTTTAGAAAAGCAAACAAGTTCCAACTATTTATTTTCTATAAGAAACCCACTTTAAATAAAGTCTCAGATAAGTTAAAAAGATGGAGAAAGATATAGCATGATAACTAGTCTAAAGAAAGCTGGAGTAGTTATGTTAATTTCAGATAAAACCAACTTCATATCAAACTAAACTAATGAGAAGAATTCCACTCCATACTTATGAAAATGACTGAATTCTAAAAAGGTAACAATACAAATGCTGGAGAAGATGCAGAACAATAATAATTCTCATTGCTGGTGGGAATGCAAAATGACAGAGTCACTTTGAAAGACTTAAATAGCTAAACCTACTTTTACCATATAATCCAGCAGTTCCAGCATTCCTTGGTATTTACCCAAATAGATTGAAAACTTACATCCATACCAAAACCGGTACAAGAATGTTTATGGCAGCATTATTCATAATCACCAAAAAACTAGAAGTAACTAAGATGTCCTTCAATAAGTTAATAGATAAAAAGAGTGTTTAAAAACAAATGAACATAGTGGAAGAAAAGAGAGAGAGGCAAACCACAAAATCGACTTTTTTTTTTTTTTAATTATTTTTAAGAGAGAGAGACAGAGTGAGAGTAGGGGAGGGGCAGACAGAGGGGGAGATACAGAATCAGAAGCAGACTCTAGGCTCTGAGTTGTCAGCACAGAGCCCAGTGTGGGGCTTGAACTCACAAACCCATGAGATCATAACCTGAACCAAAGTCAGACACTTAACTGACTGAGCCACCCAGGCACCCGCACAAAATAGACTCTTAACTGTAGAGAGCAAACTACGTATTGCTGCAGGAGAGGTGGGCAGGGGGATGGGCTAACTGGATGAGGGTATTAAGGAGGACACTGGTTGTGATGAGCACTGGATGTCATATGTAAGTGATGAGTCACTAAGTTCTACACCTGAAACTAATACTACACTGTATGTTAACTAACTAAAATTTACATAAAAAGTTGAAACTGAAAAAAGGTGTTCAGTTGGATCTTGAACAGCACAAGTTTGAACTCTATGGGTCTACTTATATGCAGATTTTTAAAAACACAGTACAGTGTTATAAGTGTATTTTCTCTTTATGAATTTCTTAAAAACATTTTCTGTTGTCTAGCTTACTTTATTGTACGAATACAGTACATAATACATATCACATACAAAATATGTGTTCATCGACTATGTATGTTACTGATAAGGCTTTTGGTCAACAGCAGGCTGTTAGTTAAGTTTTTGGGCAGTCAAAATTTAAACATGAATTTTTGACTGTGTAAAGGTTGGCATCCCTAACTCGCATGTTGTTCAAGGCTCAGCCGTATAGCCATACCATGGAATATTATTCAGCTGTGATGTTACACTCTTTACATAGATTTGAGTATTTAATTCTGTGTCTACATCTATATTTGCTGCCATATTAAACACATTTTCCTCTCTACATTTTCCTCTGCTGTTCTCACACTATTTCATAAATTGTCATTCGTATAGTATACCCATATTAAGAATGAATACCAAGTTTTAAGAGTGACCGTTTGTGTGGCCTGAATGAACAGAGTGGTCATATGTTTTTAGGATGAAGATGGTAAAAAAAAAAAAAAGAAATAAAAAAATCACAGTAAAGACATGAATTTTATGTCCTGATTAGTTTAACAAAATACCAAGCCAAGAGCCATACAGCTGATGAGAGGTAGATTCTATGCTGTTTACCTGACCCATCTGATTTAGATTTAAATTGACTATAATTATAATCCATTGTGTGAAATAATGGCAGCAATGAGCTAACATTAGGCTTAAATTAGTTTCTATATTTTATCCTTTCTTGCTGTGGGCATTTAATGAAATATTCATTTTTACTTTATGCATCACCATGTTATTTGAAAATGTTCACAATTATTACTTGATGCGGTGCGTACTTATTTTACTGATATATTTGTCTACATATGTTGTTTATGTTCTATAAAGAAGTCCATTCAAGTTTAATTTATTTTATTGCTTTTGACCACTTTTACTGATATATTCACTGTTTCTTTCTATTCTTCTTTAGGTTTCATATTTAGTTGTTTTATAGTTTGTTTTTTTTTTTGCTGCATGTATTTACTGTAAATAATGCCAATAATTGTTTTGAACACTATAGGTACGAGGAGAATTCCATTGTCAGCATGCTTTTTCTGGTATTTGTTATATATATGCATTGATAATGTTTGCTTTTAGGCATATGATGTTATACTTTTGCTTAGGATTATTAGATGATATCACATATCTGGAAATTATTTCTTGCAGAGGTATAGCATAGAATGAATTAACACACAAAAAAATGGTACACATTGAAAAAAACGCAAAAAACCTCAAAATTGCTTTCAGTAATTCGGTGATGAGATAATCTCCCTCCCCCCCGCCAAATTTGTATGCAAAATGGGATTCTCTAGTACTGTGGCATGTTCTACACATAGGCAAATACAATAAATTATGGAATACACTCATTGGTACTAACAATGTATTTTTATTTATTTTAATTTAAAATAATAGTTTTAGATTTCTCTCTGTACAGCTTGATTGTATAGATGTGATATCGTAGTTTATCTTGACCACTTTTTTTTTTATCCAATACAATCACAATCCTATTTGCCTATGGTTCAGTTGGTATAAATGCTCATAAGCCTTTTAAAAAAAAGAGGATGAAAAGAATCATTAGCCTCCTATTGAAACAGATGACTGACAAACATTGGAATCAGGTGAATGTGAAGGTGACAGTACACACATGATTCCTCTTTTTGTAGATTCCTGTTAGATACACAGGTAGCCCTAGGAAATACAGTTAAGATGCTCCATTGATACCATTAGCTTTGTAAGTTTGCCTTATTCTAGACTTTTTGATAAATCACAACAGCAGATTTTCTATCAGTTCATACATTTTAACTCTAAATGTTTGTGGTTTCCAAATAAAAGTTAGAGGATGAAAGTTGACAGTTTCGTGCCAAGTATTATATGGTATCCATTATTTCTACGGTAGTATATCATTGTAATCAAAAGGAGCTGTGCATTCTGTTCTGACCAAAGAAAATTTCTATTAAAATAAGTGATTTTTATTTTTGCAAGATGACCTACTGCCATAACTCATATTTTATACTAGAAGAGCAACATGAGGCTATAGTGTTTATTTTCTAACTGGAATATTTCCTAACTAATGTAGTTCTTTTATATTTTTCCCATTAATTTCACATATTTGATTTCTGTTTATTTTCCTACATATAATTTTATCTGCAAAAGCTAAATCATGTCACACATTTTAAATCCTTTTAACAGTAGTTTTCTTTTCTACTGCTTTTTTTTATGTGAGTGCAAGGCATTCTATAGAAAATCTGAGGTACTTCCGTAATATAATTATATTTTAATAATAAGCAATCTGAAACTAAATCTTTGAAGAAAGAAATCAAATTTTTGATTCAATATTTATAAAGATTTTTGTGTTACTCAATTTTAGCCATGAGTAACTTGTAAAAATAGGTAGTAGTTTCTGCAAGAGAAAACATTATTGCAGATTCATTTTAAGAAATTTGAGAGAATATTACAATGGAAAAAACTCGGTCATTAGAAAAAGTCACTCGGTTTAAATGTGAACCTGGTTTCTTACTAGCTTTGAAAGTTATACCACCTCTCTGATCCTCTGTTTTGTCATCTAAAATATGAAGACAGTATTTCTAAAATGTAAGGTAACTGTGAGAATTTAAAAAAAATGTAGAGTCATTCAATAGTTCATAGCTATCATAACAATTATTTTTAAATTATAGTAAAAATCTGTTAGAAGGCAAATTTTTACAGACCTGTTTCATGGAAATTACTGATCTATAGTTAGGTGAGAAAATAATTTTTATTATCAACTTCTATATCATTTTTCTGAGTGTTCTTTAAAGATAGAAGTAATCTGGAGAAATATAATGTTTAACAACCTGAATATAAGAAATTTTAATAGCCCACTAGTAATATGCCTGTATCATGGTAATCACTTGGATATTACAGATTATTTTACCTTATAAATTGAATCAATTCATATATTCATTATATATTTAAAAGTTAATAGTAATATACTCATATTCTTATTAAATTATTACTAAATATTAAAGCTTATAACTCATTGTAATTTGATCCATACATGGAATATTACAATAATGACAAAGTACATCTCTTTGTGATAACTCACGAGATAGCAAAGCTGAAATGAGACCTATTTAGTTGGAAGACATCAAACTTCAGAAATGTATTAAAGTCATCATTAATTCTGGATGTGTAGTTTAATATCACAGTTTTGGTTATCTTTCCAAGTTTGCAAAATATGTTTCTGACTCAATAACATTTACATTCCCAAGTTATGAGTTATTCAAGGAAGTTAAATAAAGTCCTCATGGGATATTCTACTCACTAGTTAACCTGAATTCAGTCTTAAGGACAAAATAAGTGCAATTTTGGACTAAATTACTATGTTTCCATCTGTAAAACTCTATAGAATCTATGCATCAATGGCTTTTTGATCAAAACATATGTTTTAGCAATGGATTTATCTGATCCAGGGCTTTGTTCATCCTCATAAATTGAACTATTTAGCTTATTGATTGACCTAAACTTTCAGCATGGAGTTATATATCAGAGTTATAAAGAAGAACATCTTCACATTTTTCTAGAGAGCAATGAACATATATAAAGATTTTGGTAATTGTTTAGCTTATAGATGTCAACATAAATGCTTGAATATAGAACACTGAAGCCTAGAACAACAGAAAAGAATTCAGACAACTAACTGTCCACTTTGGATTTTGTTTACTTTGGATACTATATCCTGTTTTTAAAATAAAAAGATCAAAACAATTTACTGGGCAATCAAGTATTTTTTTTTTTCCCCAAACAACTTTTTGATGAGTTAAGTGTAAATGAATCAGAACCATATGGAAAGACTTTTTCTTACAACACACACTGCTTTAATGGGAAGAGTGTTTATGAGAATGCACTTTGGTTTTTAAAAATTTGAAAAATATTTTGAGAAATAGTTTAACAATTCCAAATGTGGTTTGTTCATCTGTTCCTGGTACAATGCACATCAAAGGAAAGTCTTGGAAACAATAATAACTGTAGGGCATGGTTAATCAGGGTGCTATCTCTAAATCTGATGTTTATCAAGGCCTCCTCAACAATAATAGGGCAGTGTCTCAGGGAAGTGCACAAGGCAGAGGAATAATTGGTTCTGGCAGTTTGAAAAAATAAAATGAAAATAATTTGTGATCATCACATAAACATTCATTATTATCAAGTCAGAGCACAGTCCCCTTTTCATCAATCCAGTCCATAATTAACTGGTTTCTTGGAGCTCTCAAGGGGGCCAATAAATAGCACCTCTCTTCCCCACCTAATTTCTGAAGCAATTAAGAAACTTAAAAAAAAAAAAAAAGGATCAAGAGGTAGAAAACTAAATTGGCACTAATATTGCTGGGAAAATATATCTGGACATGAGAGAAGAAGGGGTTTTCCACACTCCATTTTCCAGTTGGTGCCATGAAACAACTCATTTGAAAGAAACTTTCAATCTGTTGATAGGAAAAATTAATCTTGGCCTCTAAGTGGTCAGGTAAAAAGGAAAGGCACAAGAGAGCAGATACACTTTGCACAGAATTTTGTATATATGCTTTCCAGTAAAAGGAAATTAGGCCAAGTATATCAGGTTGCTAATGCTGTGGTAAAAAAGATACTGCAGACTGGTGGCTTAACCAACTAATTTTTTTTTCCCCACAGTTCTAGAGGCTAGATGTCCAAAGATTAAGGCATTGGTAGAATTGGTTCTTGCTAAGGGCCCTGGGAGAAGAATCTGTTCTAAACCTCTCTGTTTGGCTTGTAGATGGTGGTTTTGTCCTCGTGTCTTCATGTTGTTTTCTCTCTTTACGTGTCTGTGTCCAAATTTCCTCTTCTTATAAGGACAACAGTTAATATTGGGTTAATCCCAGCATATATTAACTTAATCACCTCTGTAAAGAACCAGTGCAGTCTCATTCTGAGGTACTGGGGGTTAGGCCTTCAATATATGAACTTGGAGGTGAGGGGCACAATTCATCCCATCACTGGCTATAACCCACTAGTCAGGGTCTTATTTCACCTACCTCAGAATTCCTTCAGCAGCAATCTGGGCTGTCTTTAACTCAGCTAAGTGCAGTGCCTTCAAGAACTCAGAACTTAATGTTTAGCTCAAATCTATGTTGAGCCTTATTTTTAAAGGGTCACAGATCTTATAGCAGGTACAAGATTATCATGGCACTGGCCCTCCTGCCACTAAGTTTGGAAAAGAAACCAGTCCTGCTCTCAAGAGCAGTTATACCTACCAAATAATTATTTTCTGCTTCCAGAGGGGTTACCAAACACCTTAGAAGAGTTATATGATCTCTGAATGAAGAAGTGCAGATACAGAATATATTTTTGTGTTTAGGTTTACCAGGATGTGGGGTTGTTTATGAAGGTTGTCCAGAATCCACAGAATACTAATGTTGAGTTGCAAAAAACTTGGCACTATTCAATTACTGTATCTGGTGAAAATAGCCATTTATGCATACATAAATCGTAAATCTTCTGCTCTCAGGGAATAGCATTTGCTGTTTTCTTACACAGTTTAGGAATTTACAGTCATGGTAGCCACAGTCTTGGTTTCTTTCTTTATCTCCAAAATTTTTAAATATCTTAATCACCATTTCCCCTTTGTCATGAAAAATTTAAACACAGACCCTCCATAGTGCTCTGAAGCGGATACTGAATTCACTTCTCTTACAAATTTAAAAGCAGCAAAGAATGTTTCTCTTGATAATACCTAAAATGCCTTTACAAATAGACCGCATTTTCCATATAATTGAATTCTTGCAGCAGCTGCATCTGCTTGTGGGTTTTCAGGATGTGTCCTGACCTATTGCTGGCACACACATGTTATAAGTATTGTTCAAGGTCAAGGTGTGGTATTCTGCACTCTGAGCTTGCCTGCACCTGCTAAAATCATGTGTAAGGGTTAAACAAGATGATCTTTTTTAAATTTCTTCCTGCTCCACACCCCTGTAGGAATGGTTTTACTTGGAAATAAATACCCTAATAAAACCTTGTTTTGTACCAAGGAAAACTGCTTCCTTTCAGTTGTTTATATTTTTCATTTAGGAATTTTAAATTGCTTTTATAATAACTGCTTTACACTCATCTTTTGGATAGCAAGATGACTAAACAGAAAATTAGAAAACCTATCTTTGAGTGATTTTGATATATGGCTTGAAATTGGTTTGCAATACCTCTGGAAGCATAATGGACCACAGAATATAGATTTATTTTACATCAATTGTGTCAGATAAACTGTTCTAAAATTAATGAAGGGACGTTTCTGGGAAGATGTTTTTTGGGACACATTTTTGCCGTCCCTCGACTGTTACCTAAGTCAGCCTATCTGCTCCTCTAGAGCCAAGCTTCTGCTGGAGCTGGCAGGCAGTTGAGTGGGAATAAAGCCTTTGGCTTTCTTGGGATCCTGATGGGCTGGTCAGGACTTGAGACACAGCACTGCACAGTCCTGAAATGGAATCAGAATGTAGTGTTCATGGTTGCTCATGGGAAAGGTCTATATAAGTCTCCTGTAAGTAGTAGTGTTCTCCCTGGTATCCAAGAAGATAAAAAGGGCCTCACTGGTGGGTGACTCATCTCTACTTCGGAGAATTAGAAAAGGGTAAGGATATAAGGAGCCAAAGATTTCCTGGAGTCTCTGCAGGGGACTGGTGGCATCCCTGCTGCTATACCATTATCCTTTGGAACAAAGACTCTTATCTTCCAACATTCAAGGTAATGGAATTCCGAAACCAGAATTAGACTCAACAAGCAACTCTTTTCAACAAGAAACTCTAAGGGAGCTCAGTAGCCATAAGAAATGACTATCCACCAGATAACACAGATCACCTTCTAAGTAATTAATTAATTAAGTAATTAATTTTTTTCATTCATTCATTCAGAGAATAAGTGCCAGTGGCGGTTAGGGGCAGAGGGAGAGAAGGAGAGAGAATCCCAAGTAGGCTCCACACTCAGTGTGGAGCCCAACATGGGGCTTGATCCTATGACCCTGGGATCATGACCTGAGTCAAAATCAAGAGTTGGACACTCAGTCACTGAGCCACCCAGGCACCCCAATAGATCACTTTCTAAGTCAGTGAGTTCCATCCAAGAGTTCTAGCTGTGAAGGAATCTTGACATTGGTTTGCCCTCAAAATTAATTCCTTGTTCTTTTCATGCTCTTCTCTATATTTCTTGGACAGATCACTATAGGCATTTCGATGATAATCAATTACTGAAATATTTACAAATGTGTATTACTCTCTAGAAACATGTGAAGATATAGTTATGTTCATATACCACTCTAGAATAATAGTCCTATACTGAATAATAGTCCTATAGCTCAGTCAAATGCAGCATATGAAGATTACCAAAATCAGGCTCTGAATTAGATGATCCATCTATTAAACAGGTATTTCAATTAATATTGGAATAAAAATGTTAGTACAATTAGATTTTATAGAGATTTGGAGGTGGACACATAGCAATTTAATCCAAAATTGTACTCACTTTTTATTTAATTGAGACTTAGCTCAGGTGTACTGGTGAGTGGAATATGTTTTTAAAGGACCTTATTTAATTTGGCTCCTGTGAGTAACTCATCACTTGGGAATGTACAAGTTTTTGAATAAAAAACATGGACCTCTAAGGCAACATGATGTATTTGTTATGTTGTATACTGGCTCACACTTTGAGAACTTTGACTCTCAAACATTATTTTGTGACATTGACATTGAAAAACTATCAAACTCGATTAAATAGAAATGTAGACTTTACATCTATAGATATTTGCAAGAAATAATAATGCATCTGATTATAAATAAAACTTGAATTTTATAAAATGTTGATTAAATTTAAAAATCAGAGACTGTATCCTCTAATGAAATTCAAATACTGGAAAAAGTTGATCAAAATATTATTTATGTGGAAACTATCAATGTGTTCCTGGATGACTTAGATTTAAGAGGAAAATTTATCAAAATATGTTAAGGGCAATGAATGAATGGTGTTGAGGTATTTCTACATTCTTTCTATTTCTACTTTTTTTTTTTTTTTTAATAACCTATGCTACTTATAAGGCGTAGTAAATTTAAAATGTTTTCTTCTCAGGGTGCCTGAGTCGGTTAAAGGTCCGACTCTTGATATTGGCCCAGGTCATGATTTCAAGGTTTATGATTTAAAGCCCCGCCTCAGGCTCCTCGCTGACGACATGGAGCCTGCTTGGGATTCTCTCTCTCCCTGTCTCTCTCTGCCCTCCCCAGCTCGTGCATGCTCTCTCTTTATTAGTATAAATATTAGTATAAAATAAAATATTTTATGCTCTTAATGGTTTTGTGCTGATCTATGAACAATCTATGTGTCCCAGTGAGACTAGGTCATTTTCTCTCGATGGGAGAATAGAAATGGGGGATAAAAGGATGTGGGAGAAGGATGAGATAGGAGAGGATAAGGACATTCATGACTTTTATGGAAGCACTAGTTTGAATTTTTGGCCTCTGCTTTAATTAATCCATCAAATAGGAGTTAGCAGATTTCTCAAAAGAAAACTTACTGACTACTCAGCCAGAGGACAAGTTACTTCTTTCAAACCCAGAGTTCTACTTTGTACTTCTGCCATTGTCTGAGCTGGCATGTACTTTTGTGAGTTGTCTTCCTTGAGATCGGATGGATTGGACTCTGATGGTAGCTCCCTTTTCTGAGTGATTGATTGATAGAGAAGATGTGAAGTCATTCCTACATAGTAACAATCAATAAAAGTAAAAGGCTTGACCTTCCATTAAGAAGATTATAATTTTGACAGTGTGTCCAGAGTTTTATTTAAAATAATTTTTTTTAATTTTTTTTAACGTTTTTTATTTATTTTTGGGACAGAGAGAGACAGAGCATGAACGGGGGAGGGGCAGAGAGAGAGGGAGACACAGAATCGGAAACAGGCTCCAGGCTCCGAGCCATCAGCCCAGAGCCTGATGCGGGGCTCGAACTCACAGACCGCGAGATCGTGACCTGGCTGAAGTCGGACGCTTAACCGACTGCGCCACCCAGGCGCCCCTAAAATAATTTTTGAGGGGCGCCTGGGTGGCTCAGTCGGTTAAGCGTCCGACTTCAGCTCAGGTCATGATCTCATGGTTGGTGAGTTCGAGCCCCACATCAGGCTCTGTGTGACAGCTCTGAGCCTGGAGTCTGCTTTGGATTTTGTGTCTCCTTCTCACTCTGCTCCTCCCATGCTCATGCTCTGTCTTTGTCTCTCAATAATGAACGTTAAAAAAATGTTTTTTTTTTTTTTTTATTTAAAATAAGTTTTGAGAGCTTAAACTTTTTATGTAACTAAAGACAAGTCATATTAAAGAAAATATACGTTCATACAGTTCATTTCTCTTTAAAGCTAAACACAGTAACAATTTGATTCACTCTGTTCTAATTGATTTGACTTGCTTTAAAAATTGTTTGTTGAGCAGGTATTCCAGATCATTTTTCAGCACTGACATTTCACAATTATTAAAGTATTATGACTTTATACAAAATGCTACATCTGGAAAAATTGCTCATTCTTTGAATAGACACCATAGCCTTTATTGTCATTACTGCTTGCCAAAACTGATTAGATAATTTTTATTTGTAATAGCAAAGAAGACAAAAAGGGAAAGCCAGATGTCTGTCTTGTTATTTATGTTTGTATGTGTCTCTAGAAAATGCTCACTAGTATTTATATTGATTTACCATTTTATTTTTATATGCTTTCATTATTTTTTTTTATTTAAAAATGTTTTACTGTTTATTTACTTTTGAAGGAGAGAGAGTCAGTTTGAGCAGGGGATGGTCAGAGAGAGAGGGAGGCACAGAATCTGAAGCAGGCTCCAGACTCTGAGTTTTCCCCACAGAGTCCTGTGTGGGGCTCAAATTCATAAGCTGTGAGATCGTGACCTGAGCCGAAGTAAGGTGCTTAACCAACTGAGCCACCCAGATGCCCCTATAGTTTCCTTATTTAAAAAAAAAATTTTTTTAAATGTTTTTATTTATTTTTGAGACAGAGACAGAACACGAGCAGGGGAGGGGCAGAGAGAGAGGGAGACACAGAATCCAAAGCAGGCCCCAGGCTCCGAGCCGTCAGCACAGAGCCCGACGTGGGGCTCAAACTCACAGACTGTGAGATCATGACCTGAGCTGAAGTCAGACGCCCAATCGACTGAGCCACCCAGGCACCCCATTATTTTTAAATAAATAGATTTCACATTTAAAATTTTTGATCACAGTATTATTTAATCATTAATTATTTCATATCCACTTTATTTTTTTATGAAGTTGTAAAAAAGAAACCTGAAAATAAGTTAAACATCCTTAACATTTCTAAAGATCCTTCTAAGCATAAAGGCTTACATAAGGTGTAAAACAATTATACTCAGTTCAAGGACAACTTTCAAATTTGCTTGAATGTTTCTTTGCATTTAATCTATATTTTAAAATTTCAAATCCAAATTCCTAAAAATATGCATGTCTACAATATATATTGCTGTCTTTATCACAGGGGTTGGATAAAGTTGGTTTATTTTGGATGTTTGTTTTCTGCTACGAATTTCTTTTTAATTCAGAACAGTCCAAGTTAGACATCAGTAAATTTTTATTTAGAGTTAACATAAGCTCTTAAGGCTATAATTGAAGAGGGAAAGTGTATTTATTTTGTTTGGGCATAATTTTCTTAAGATCTGTTAACAAGTCTGGCAGTCCATTAAAAACAGAACTAAAATTGATGTAGACATGTACTGTGATGTTATTTAGATGAATCTATAGATTCACAGAAAACATGTGGCTAAAACTAAAGATGCTGAAAACCATTCTCATAATAATCAGATTGAAATCCTTGGGAGAGTGCTGGAAGGCTTTTTCATTATTAAACACGTGAGCTTGTCATAATGCAATACATTTGGTATTTTACTAAGGGAAAACAATATATAAATATATAGAACAAAAGTACAGTTGGATATTCTTTTAGGTAAGAAAAAGTGCAATTTCAGAACATGAAGTTATCTAATGGATATCCCATGGCTATTTAGCATGCTTTTGATGGCAGTTACTGGGAAGTAGATACCATGTCTTTCAGGTTACAAGCACCTCAGTGCTTAAGTTAAATTGAAATCATGTATTTAACATTTTCCCATAAAGTTTGCCCTGTTTCCTTACGGCGTTACCTCTGTCTAGCAGCTGTTATCACCAACAAGCTCTGCCTCGTCTCTCACCTCCCACTCTGGCTTTGTATGACCGTCACTGTTAAAGCAAACAAGTTTTCAGTATAGCTCCATCCTAGCTTCTCTCCAGAGCCTGAGTGGTCAAAAAGTATTCAGAATTTAGAAGGAACTCAACCACAGCCAAGCTGTTAAACAATGAAACATGAAAAGATGTTATAGGTTGGGTTTTCTGAGGAATATATAATATATATTCATTGTGCAAAATCCGCCCCCCCGCCCCCCGCAAGGATTTCTACCTCTCTCCATCCACATCACTGATTCCTGTCACTTTTTATTCCTTAGATAGCCTGTAAATGTTTTTTTTTTAGTTTATTTATTTTGAGAAAGAGAGAGGGAGGGAGGAAGAATGAGTGGGGGAGGGCAGAGAGAGAATCCCAAGCAGGTCAGTGCTGTCAGCAAGGAGCCCAATGTGGGGCTCAATCCCACCAACTGCAAGATCATGACCTGAACTGAAACCAAGAGTTGGATGCTTAACTGACTGAGCCACCCAGGCACCCCTAGCATGTAAATCTTAAAACATTAAGTATGATAAATAGTAAAAGTAAACTGGAATTAAGGCACATCTCTCTCCTTTTAATTTTAACTATTCACCAAAATGTAATATATAAAAAAGCATCATAAATGTATAGCTTTCTGACTTTTCATTACTGAATACACCCATGTAACACCCAGCATCCAGATGAAGAAACAGAACATCATTAGCCATCAGTAAGCTCCTTTGTAATCTCTTTTGGTGATTACACCCAAAAGTAGCCACTATGCTGACATTCACATACAGAGATTTAGTTCACCTATTTTTGTACTTTAAACCAATGGGCTCATACCGTTTGCACTGTTTTATCTACTATCTTTTATTCAATAATGCATTGTGAGCTTCATCTATATCATCACATGTAGATACAGATAATTCATCTGTATTTTATTCAATAATGCATTTTATTCAATAATGCATTGTGAGCTTCATTTATATCATCACATGTAGATATAGATAATTCATCCTTATTTCCACTATGTATTATTTATGCATTTATAAAGTCACTAGATTCCATATCCATATCCATATACAAAATAGAAAATGAAGGGAATAAACCATAAAAATCAAAATGGCATCAAAAACAATTCATTTAGGAATAAATCTAACAAAATATGTGAAAAACCTCTGTAATAGGAACTATGAAACATTATTAAGAGAATTTTTAAAGAACACCTAAATAATGAAAATCTATTTTAATAGATTGGAAGACTGAATATTATATAGATAGTAATCCTTTCCAAATTATTCTATAGTTACAATATAATTCCAGTAAAAAGCTCAGCAGGATATTTTTGCACAAATGAACAAGCAAACTCTAAAGTAATACGTATATTTTTTTTAAAGTTTATTTATTTTTGAGGGAGTTTAAAATTTACTTATTTATTTTAAAGTTTATTTATTTATTTATTTTGAGGGAGAAAGAGTATGACCACAGGCAGGGAAAGGTCAGAGAGAGAGAGAATCCCAATCAGGCTCCACACTGTATGCACGAAGCCAGTGTGGGGCTTGAATTCACAAACTGTGAGATCATGACCTGAGCCAAAATCAAGAGTCAGATGCTTCACTGACTGAGCCACCACAAGCCCCTAATGTAAGTGCAGAAATTTGAAAGTCAATGAGTTAAAGAAGACTTTTTTAAGAAGATGTGATGGCAAGAAAAAGCTTGCAATAATGTAAAAGAGAGATAATGAATGTCTAAATTTAAGGTGGTGGCTTAAAAGGAAGGGAAGGTTTCAAATGGCAAAGGCAAGGAGGGATTGACTAGATTGGCAAATTACTATGTAAGAAATAAAGGAGAAGTCATTGTACAAGACTTCCTGGTTTCTGATTCAGGAAGCTGGGTAGATTGTAGATGCCTTTTGTCAAGTAGGAGATACTAGCCTCAGAATGTGTTGAGACAAGGCAATGAATAAATTGAGAGATTACACTGTTAATGGCTGTGAGGAAGAGAAGACAATTAAAAGAAGATAATAAAAAGTCTTCTGAATTTGAGATGCTTTTAGGATCACAGGTGAAAATTCTATTTGGTGGCTATGTAAAGAGGTCTAGAAGTCTCTAGTTGAGACTTCGTCTAACAAGTTGGATTTCAGAGTCATCGGGGTCTTTCTGTGACAGACCGGTGACTGGTCACACTGTTCCTATTCTAGGTCAGACTCACCCAGAAATTTGCAGTCCACTTCTGCTCTAAACTCCAGTTCATCCTGTGTGCTTCCATGTCTTCCTTTCATTCAGAACCAATTGTGTCATTACTTCATAAATCATTTACTGTTACCTATTGTATTAAAAATTACATTCACAGAGCCACATCGTTCAACTTCTGGCATCAAGAACTGCCCTATCTTTCAAACTTATTTCTCACTAGTCATGTATTTGTGGTTTATATTCTGTAACCAAATATAATCATTCCATGTTTTCCAAACACAGTGTGAATTTTACAATCTCCACGCCTGTCCCCATGCTGTCTTCTTCTCTGGAAATGCCTTCTTTCTACTTTTCTACAGGTGTAATCCACCATACCTACAGCACCACTTCCTTAGGAAACCTGTACAAACCTATGAAGATAGATCCCTAATCATAATGAGTAGAGTCATCCCCTTTATCCTTTGAAAGTCTATCACCTTTCATTTTTTGCAGCATTTTTAAGTTTACATTTGGTATGCAAAAAGTACTCCCTTGATTTCACCTAAAAAGCCCCATTTTATAATTGAGTAAACTAAAATTCACAGACCCTGGGTGATTGCCTGATCACAAGGCTATGTATGGATTGGTAGGGCTTGGGCTTCGCAGTGGTTTGGTTCCAAATCCCTAGCTTTTCTTTCAGTCCTCTTACAACATCTGCATTCACTCCTGTGATTGAGTTATTTGTATTACCCATCCCATTAGTCTAGCATTTCGTTGTAATTGTAATGCCTTATTCATCTCTGTGTTCTTGACATTGATAGTACTCAATATATGTATATTTTGTTCAGTTTTTTTGTTGTTGTTGAAAGAACATGAAAGAGATATTGTAAATAAAGGCTAGGTATTTTAAGAGATCCACTTATAAATTGCCGATGAAAATGACGCTGCTACCACAGAGAACGGATTTCATATATTAGCTAATAAGAGGAAAAGCTAATGATTGTCTTTAAAAAAAGACAAGTGACATTCTCTAGTGTTAATCTTATATTGATGTTACCCTTTTGATATAATGAATAATAATAGTAGAGACAGGGACCTCAGAATAGTTATTTACATAACTCTGACAGTTTTCTATTAAACTGGAATTGCTGTACCTGGAAATGTACAACTCTTGCTGGGATTAAAACACAGAGAAATAGTGAAGAAAAATAATATTTCATTGAGTCAAAAAGATGGTATTGATTTCAGACTGCATCAACAAATATATTTCTTTTTGCACAGACTATGGTCCACTCTTGGTAAATGAGGTTTTCATTCTCAAATTTCTGCTTTATTGCCCCTTTAAATAATAGTGTCCTGAAGGAATAAGTTTCAGCTTAATATAGATATCTATCCAGAGAATTTTATTGCACTTCTGAGACATAATTTGACCTATTGATTTTCTTTCGAAGGCATTCCTTAAACATATGAAATTGTCTATTATCTCCATATGGCACATATAACTGCTGTAACACAGGTGATCCAGTTTTGCTTGTCTGGTTCTTGCCACAACACTGTAATCTGGACCATCAGAGCCATCACTGATGGCTGGTGATCTGGAACTTGAGTGGCCTTATGTGTAGCACATTCATATTTTGGTGACCTAATATACCACTGCAGTCACTGATTAGTCTGTGAATTCTCCACATGGAGGGTAAATATGTATTATGCCAGGACTTCATTCATCAGTGCCCTAGACTTATAAAAGCTACTTCAGTAAAGCAAAACTTTCAGTTTCTGTGCACACCCATTTTCTCCAAGGCATACCCACTCCTCCCTGCCTCATTGCCTTATGCTGGTACCTTTCTTCCCACAACTAGTCTGGCCAATCTTGAGTATCTTCTAATCTCATATTCATGCTCACCGATAATTAACCACATCTTCTATCTCCCTGGCTCAACTCCAGGAGCAGGGACATTTTTCCATGTTCCTCATTCCCAAAGAGTGCTCTATTTCCACTCCTAGGTATGTCACTTTCCTGTTCCCAGCCCCACCCAAAAGGCAAACTCACTTTTAAAATTATTGCTAATCCTACTTAAAGTCCTAAAAAGAATTATTTTGTAACTCTGAGCTTTTATCCTTCATATGGAAAAACAAAAGCCACTTAGAAAAAAGAAAGGAAAGAAAGAAAAAGAGAAACGAAGAAAGGACTCTATAAAAATTTTTAAATAACTCAAAGGTATTAGAATGAAATAATGAAAATAATAGAGAAGATCCAAACAAAATATAAGTGGTTGAGTTATTTTAAGATGCTGGCTAACTAAATAATAACAAAATTAGGGCTGGGGGAAAAAATATATATATATATATATACACTGCTGCTCCAAAGACTTTCTACTTTAATGCAAATAGCACTTTGTATCCAACCGAAGCAGGATTATGTTGGCATACCTCTTGCAGTTATGTGAGAAATGGGAATTGGATTACTGTAAGTAAAACAGAGGTTAGAGGAGGTAAATTAGCCAAACAGGATGCCCCTGGAGTAGGTCTTGTTGAAAAGGATGATTTCTTCTCTGTGTGTAATTCTTTCTCTGTCTTATGATTGTGTACAATAGTTGGATGAGCTGTTTTTCAAATTAGTTCACTTTCTCTGTAGAATTGATAATGATGGAAATGCTGATGGCAATTTATCTCCCTAAAAAATATAGACATAGAAATAGCAACTTTAAATTATTAAGTATTCATAACATACTTGAAAATGATTTGCATTTCCTGATGATCACCTGAGTATTCAAAATTCCAAGTATTTTCTATTTAGGACCATCACTCATTCTTTAAATTAATTTTTGCTTTTCCTGGCATAGATCAGGAAGTTCCATCAAGGAGTTTCATTTTCACAATGAAAGAAACCAAGAAAAAAAGTCCTGATGAAAGATTAAAATGGTCATAAGAACTCACAAATGTGCATAGATGTGATTTTAGATGAATTTCTCCACCTTTACCTTGCAAATATCAAATATGTTTACTGCAGCAAAGAGTATCATTTATACTTTGTGATGTTGGGGAATGGCCGTATCACTTTTAAACTGGGAGTAGACTGGAATACATTCTTTCAATATAAGTAACGTAAAAGCAGGTAACATGTCACTTCCTCAAGATTTCATGATATATGTATGTGAATTTCCTGGCCACAAACAAACCCTCATCTGGCATCTAGTCTTGTTTTCTAGTGACACACCCCATTAAAGAAACCAGGGCTTCTTGAATGAATTTCTATTGTCGGGGAAGGAAGAATACAAGATGAGCTTGATGGGTATCGATCTATCAATCAATCTATTGATCTATATAGATATATACACATATACATTCACATTACGTATGACAAAAGGACACAGAAACTATCTTAAAAAATTCCTGATGACCAAACCTGAAATAATTTTAGCAACACAATAAAGTGGTATTAGCTTATAAATTAATAGCCACATCTCCATACTGATATAAATAATTGATTGAATAAATGGAGGAGAATTAAAAATCTCTCATGTAAAAGAATTCCAAATAATTTGAGTAGATACTCTGCCTTCAAGTTGCTAGAGTATCACTTCTTATTTCTTAAGTGTGGACTGCCCATAGTGACTTACTTCCAAAGAGTACATTATGGAAATAGGGGAACAAAAGGTATTTTCCAGAACAAAAACCTGACAAACACTACCTCATCCAGGTGATCAAGGTCAAAGTCAGTGACAAGTCATGTGGATGGTAGTACCCTTAATATGATTTGCTGAGAATGGTGATTTACCCCTGTAGTTTTCCTCTACAAACCTTTAAATCCAGTCTTATCATGAAGAGACCTTTAGACAAATCCCAGTTGAGGTTCATTCTAAAAAATACCTAACCAGTATCCCTCACAAATACCAGAGTCATCAAAATCAAGAAAGTCTGAGAAAATGTTACAGGTAAGAGGAGTCTAAGGAGACATGATAACTAAACCCAATATGGTATTCTTGATGAGATCCTGGAACAGAAAAAAAGACATTAGGTTAAAAACCAAGAGATCTGAGGGGCGCCTGGTTGGCTCAGTCGTTTAAGCGTCCAGCTTCGGCTCAAGTGGTGATCTCATGGTTCGTGTGTTTGAGCCCCACTTCAGGCTCTGTGCTGACAGCTCAGAGCCTGGAGCCTGCTTTAGATTCTCTGTGTCCCTCTCTCTGCCCCTCCCCTGTTTGTCTCTGTGTGTGTGTGTGTCTCTCAAAAGTAAATAAACATTAAAAAACAAAACAAAACTAAGAGATGTATGAGCTTCAGCTAATAATAATGTATTAATTTTGGCTCATTAATTATAACAGATATTCTGTGCCAATTTAAGCTTAAATAGCAGAAAGATGGCACATGCTGTACAAAGGAATTCCCTGCCATCTTTGTAATTTTTTTCTGTAAATATAAAATAATTCTAAAATAAAAATTTATTAAAAATAAAAGGAAGAAAAATAGAAAAGAAAAAAAAATTCCAGCACATTAGATCATATTCTACTTACATACATGCTTCCATACATTTGAATATGTTTGTGTGAATCCTTCTCTTTTGGAGACTAAGTGTTGGAACTTATTAGCGATTGCAGGGAGAAGATAAGAGAGAGTTTCTTTTTAGTATCTTATTTTATTTGGAGCGAATTACCTTTTACTTTAGAATTTATTTTTAAAGAAATCAGTGGTTTATACTTCCAGACTAGAGACGGGTAAGGATAAGGGATGAGTTGGTATATTTAAATCTCAACACAATGTGCTTTGGTACTTGGGAGTTAAAAAGGAGAGATTAATCAGGATGGGGCGGGAATGATCTCCAGATGCTCACTTTCATTTCCACCTTGTATTAAAAAAAAATAAAAGGAAATAAAGAAAAAGAAACTCTATGGTATAAGCAAGTGAAGAGGCTAACTGTGTAAGTCAGAGTGCTATTACTATTTTCCCTAGAGATAATCTTTAGTGATTAGTGATTTTACTATGTAATGAAAGCAGCTGTTAAATCAACACTAAAGTCACTAAGTGAAACATAGTTTCAAGATACTCTATACTATATATACATATATATGCATCCATATGCTGTAAATAAAGTTAATTGGCATATGTTTTCATTAATTTAATTTTACTTTCTTAATATTTTAGACGCAGGATCATGAAGAATTCTACTACCATTGTAAAGATTGGAGAAATTTGCATTGTTTTATGTCCCTTTTAAAAGATTCCTGGAGCCAGTCATTTGCCATTAAAAAAATGATGCTAAAACAGAAGTCTATCCTAAATCAATTCCTCTAGTAGCCCCAACCCCAGTGAAAACATCAAAGCCTCTAAATGAGGCGAGAGGCCTGGATTTCCAGTGACGTGGAGGGAGAAAATAGTCTTTCCACCTTTAAGCATAACATATGCTGTAAGCTGAAGGAAAAAAAGGTCTCCAGAGGTATCCTTACACAGTGTCCTGTAATTAAACTCAGATGTAGGTTCGACCCTTGCACTCTTACTTCTCTCAAGATACTTGAAAGGAGAGTGGATTAAAGACATCTAAAGGTTTAACCTGTGTTGGTTGCTGTGGAGGATGCACCTTTTTTTTTTTTTTTTTTTTTTTTTAAATCCAGATCTGCTTGTATCAGTCTTTTTAGAGGAAGTTGTTTTATTAGACACCTCCGGTCATTGATAGTATTCCAAGTGTTGGTAACTTTGTTTTGTGAATATGTGAATACTAACAATATATGACTACAAATATAAGTAATATAAGTAAAGTGGTACTGACAAGAAACTGATGGGTGGAATTGCAAAGAAGATGGTTTAAATGGTATGAGCCATTTAGGTCAAATCTATATTTTCCAGTTCCTGATTTGCTACAAACGCTCAGTATTTTTGATAGATCAAATTCAAAAGGAAAAATTAACAGAATGTTCAAAATGTATGGGTTCAACAGCCCATCCATATCCCCCTTCATGCAGGTGATCCCTTGGTATCAAAGTGCATAGATTGGTTCTGTCTTTGGGCTAAACTTCTGAATCCCCACTTGCATGTGTCTGTGAACTAGAGCCTGAGTATATGGGCATATGCTAACACTTTTAAGGTTTTGAATCAAAGGAAGCAGATGCTTTTTATGCAAAGTCCTGATTTTCACATTATGGATCACTAGGATTGACACTAACAGGAGTCATGTGTCTAATTCTTTGCATCAGCATGAGCGAAAAATATATTCCACAATAGTAAATTATCTTAACTTCTCTCAGGAAATACGAATGGCTTCACTGTGAGAGGGCGGTTGTGTGAGTCAAAAGCATAAAAATGCCAGCCATAAATAAAGGTGAAAAACCCTCATCCCCACTGGGATAAAATAACATTACATTCCTGAGATACTGAGTAGGGACAGACAATTTCTTTGGAGATTTGTTTGGTCCAAGAGTAGAGAGAAAATAATTTTTAATAATTTATTATCGCATCGCCCCAAATCACAACCTTGAACATAAAGGGAGAAAATCTACTTTCAAATCAATTTTGCATTGACAAGTGGGGAACCAAATCTTTGATGGGAAAAGTTACCTTTGGTAAGGTTCGTATCTCTGAAGACAAATGCATAGTACATTTTAGGAGTGATATTTTTATCATATGCATAGGCATTTGCTCATAATTTCAAAGTTAAGAAAATAGAAGTCAGAAGTCTTTTAGAAAGATTGTTCTTCAATGCAGCACAAATGATGAATGCCATGAGGTACAGGTAGAGATCTCCTTGTATTTATCTAGGTCCTGACCACCACTTTTTTCAGTGGGACTCAAGGAATGATCATACTTGGTTGTTGATTTACATCTCCACACATTTAATCTAAAAGAGAACATTACTTTTTCTAAGTAATTATAACAGTAAAAATTCAAAACTTCACTTTACAGTTAGTCTTATGTTTGAATTAAAGATCATTAACATAAGATTTGCTCCTAACTCTGACTATGGAAATGAAGAATAATTGAAAATGGAATAAATAGCGACAGGTCTATTGTCTGGTTGTTTTTACCGCAGTAAAATTACAGTTCTAGGACTCAAAGCGACTCCACAGTGCTGTCGGCTATGAAAAAACCACTTTGGCATTACTGCTGTTTTCTTATCTGTCAAACACATTTAATCACACTCACCGTGTTCTACTGTATGTTGTCTGGCTTAACAAATTAATGGCTCTAAAGTGCTTTGAAAATATAAATCTCTATATAAATAATAAAACATTATTACAGCCTGGGGATAAGTCCGAGAGGGGTTAAAGAGTAATGACTTGTCTTCTAGGATTGTAAAGGTTTCAAAGAGTGGCGTTTTTTAACTAGCTATTTCTTATGTTATAAAATCTTGTCCGGACTGCCTAAAAACAGTTATGTTGGGTAATTTAAGACTACATAAGCAGTTATGATTGAACCTGGATGTTAAAAGAACAAAACAAAACAAAAACTGTCTTTTTTTTTTTTTTTTTTGGCCAAAGTATTGATAAAATGAAAGCAATAGGACACTCCCCCAACACTTTTCCTAGTTACATGCTCATTCACGTATTATTTTGCATGTGTGCACATTCTCAAACTAAGACATGCTTGATGATACGGGGGAAAAAAGGAAACCGCTAAAAAAAAAAAAAAAAAAAAAAAAAGATTTCTAGCCTTAAAAAGCTTTCAGCCTTATAAGGGAACCAAATGTATACAAATGTCCTTATTATATATTTGGATGTGCTAAATAATCTTCAGGATATGAGATAGAACTTATTTTAGGATTGTAGGAGAAGGTGAGATGGTTTCTGACACTGATGTGCTGAAGGAAGATGGGGTCGTAGGAGAGCACAGGATCTGAGTTGTTTTTATCAATGACCTAGCACCAGATGCGAGCCTTGAAGCGGGTTAGACCGGAAATGCATAGACAGCTTGGAAGACATTCGATGCAAGATAGGTAAGCAGAAAAACACCAAACATATTAGGAAAGTAAATGGCTTAGGAGTTTGGGATGTGTCAAACTGAGTAGTAGGAGATAAAGCTCCAAAGATAGGTTGGCGCCAAGTTGTGTAGCTCTTGAATGACAGGCTAAAATATGTGGGCTTTATTTAGTGGGAGAGTGTAAGCTATTTCTTAAAGTCAAATAAACATTTTATAAGAGTTGTTTTAAATAGTCAGAAAAGAAGACATTTTATTCAAGATGAGGTTATATGTAATTCATTTAGAAATGTTTTCCTTGCCCGTGGTTAGAAAAATAAATAGACAGTCAATTTGATACTAGATCTCTGACAACACAGTGATGATGATTTTCAGGCTGAGGCCACATTAGTATGAAAGATACATAATTAAACTATTTTCTCAGAGTTCAATAGAAAATTATTTTTAACTTAACAGTGACTCATTACTATATTTGCAAGACAACAGTTAGATTTGTGCAAATTTCAGTCTAAATTTTGGCTACCTCAGGTGTCTCCATGGATCTTAAATTTTAGATCATTCCTGAAGTTGTGAAATTTTAACATTTATTCTCATTCAAGAGGTAATAGAATTTAAAAAGCAAGGGTCTCACTTCCATGATTCATTATGTATTCTTAAAACAGTCATAGTAGAAACAACTTTCTCTTGGGAAGGTCCTTCGGAAACAGTATTGAAATGAATTAGAAATCACTTCATAAAGGATCTGGCCCAGGGGTGCCTGGGTGGCTCAGTGGTTAAGCGTCCAACTCTTGATTTCGGCTCACGTCAAGATCTCATGGTTTGTGAGTTTGAGCCCCGAGTTGATCTTTGTGCTGATAGCTCTGTGCTCTCTCTCCCTCTCTCTCTGCCCTCTTCCCAGCTCGCTTTGTCTCTCTCTCTCAAACTAAATAAAACAAACTTTATGGGCTCCTGGGTGGCTCAGTAGGTTAAGCTTCCTGAGCATTCTGCTCAGGTCATGACCTCATGATTCATGGGTTAGAGCCCCACATCTGGCTCTGTACGGAGAGCATAGAGCCTGCTTGGGATTCTGTCTCTCTCTCTCTTTCTGCTCCTCCCCCCTGAAAATAAATAAATAAACTTTAAAATAAAATAAAATCTCTTTAAAAAAATTATTTTGGCCCAGACTTTTTTTTTTTTTTTTGTACATGAAACAATTTAAGAGCCAGAGATACAAAATGAAATGCCCAAAGCTATACAGAAAAAAGTCCTGACCATCAAACCTAAATCTTTTTTGCCTCTCAGTTCTGTGGTTTTTCAATTATAATATGTTTACAAAGGATATTTTAGACAATATTTTGAAGTATCAGCTTTGTATTAGATTAAATCGAGCACAGTATTTTCCTTTAATTCTTGATTGTTTTGAAAACCGTCTATTTATTAATAATGTTACAAATATTATCAACATGTACTTTTGTGATTTCTAACATACACATTCTCCTCTAAAATAAAATGGCAATTATTTATGCCATTTCCAAGAAGGTAGTCTAAAAATGTATTTTTATTTATTACTTAAACTTCTACTGATGAATTACTCATTTTTAAAATGTAAGATATGATACGCCATATTTAAAACTTTGTCTTGACTAGTTAATTTTAATATTCCATTTAAATTAGGGATTTCATCAAACAAAGGCTAATGAGGTATTATTCATTCCTTTGCTTCATTGTTAATTGAAATCAGATTTCAGTCTGATTTAGGATAACAGAAATCAAGAATGTTTTATGAAATTAGCAAGGTGGAGTTGGCTGTGAAGCTGTTTGATGATATGTGGTTCTGTGATGTATAATTACACACATACCATCAGGTTTAATTCTCCCTACTGATTTTATTGAGTTGTGATTGATTAATTTATATAGATATTTCATTGATTTAAATTTTCTAATTATTTTCCTAGGATGGCATTTCATAGCCTTAAATGCATAATTCTACTTGCTATCCAATAGTTCTTCAGGTTTTTAGGAGCATTTAACTGCATTCTATGATTCTAAAGTCTGATAAACATGTAAGTTAAATGTTCAAAAACACATTTCACTTTCTTAAGCCCACTTGATAGAAAGTGACCATGACTGAGCTATCATGATTATTGGTTACATAAATTCTGCTATAAAGATTTTGGAAGGGAGGAGGAGACTACATATACAGAAGATTTTCTGAATGTACTGGACAGCTTTGCTTTTCTTCTCCCTCATGCCTCTGCCCTCTCCTTCTCCTCTTTTCTCTACTTGTTTATTGTTGTAACATGTTATTGTTCTGGTCTCTGTAAGTGAATAGAGTATTTAAGGAACTGTAAACAATAAAGGCTACAGCCAGGATCAACTATATAATTTGTAGGGTTTGGTGCAGAATGAAACTACAAGACACCTTATTAAAAAATTGTTGAGGATTTTAAGATGTGACAGCAGAGCATTAAAACAAGCATGGAGCCTTTCTAAGTATGTGGCCCTGTATGACTCCACCAGTCACATGCTTTATGAACCAACCCCTGCTACAACTTGCAGAGAGAGAAACACATTTCCTGCTTCATCTTTTTTCTTCTGAATTTCTGACGGTTTTTTCTTTGGCAAACTTTATCTTGGAAACATAAGTGTAGGTCACTTCATTTCTATGTACAGGAGCTAACGATCGGGATCATTAATATTTGTACTGGTTTCTATTGCTTGGGTAATAAACTACCACAAACTTAGTGATTTAAGACAGCACAAATGTGTTATCTTATTATTCTAGAGATCGGAAATTTGAAATGATTCTTACTAGGAATACAGCTGTCACTAGGGCTTTGAGGAAAAATCTTTCTTTGCCTTTCCCAGCTTCTAGGGGCTGCCTGTGTTCATCGCCTCATGAGCCCTTTCTGTATCTTCCGAGCCAGCATCATAGCGTATCTTCACCTTTACATCAGTCACATAACTCTGGCACTCTGTTTTCATCATCACATACCATTCTCTACCCCTTTCAAGAACCCTGTGATTCGACTGGGCCACCTAGATAGTACAGACTAGTATACCCATTTCCCCATCCTTAACTTAGTCATATCTGCAAAGTCCTCCTTGTCCTATAAAGTAACATATGCACAGGTCCGAAAGGTTAGAATTGTGCACGTCGTTGCGGGGCTATTAATCTACCTATCATGGCATTTCTTCTTGTACACATACTTGCTGATAATTACAATACTTTTATGGCCAGTGTTGTATATTCCTCTCAAAACGTCCTGACTTCAAAATCACCTAAATAATTATTTTGCCCTGCCCTGTACATTTAGAAAGAGGATGCTAAGAGTTATACCAAAATTTGGTTTAAAATGAGAAAGACATTTCATTGCTTTCTTTAGGCAGGAGTATCATTTTATCATTGAACACCATCTGTGAGATATATGAAATAGCTTTTGCCTCTTATTTGGAAAAAAAATCTAAAAGCTAATGTTTATGAAGCATATATTTTTTGTGTGTACAATATGAACAATCCATCTCATTACAGACATATACACACATGTAAGTTCACATTTTGTTACCTTCCCAAACCTTTTCCCTACTGACCTCATTTTTTCATACTTGCTTTGTTTCTGTAGATTCAAAGTGTCTAATCCTTTAGTGAATTGTAAAACTCAGTGTGTCTCGGAAATAAAAGGTTAGTGAATATTTAAAAGACTTGGGCTCAGCTATGTGTTCAGTGTTTATTGCACACATACCCTAATAATAGAAATTACAGGGAATAGAGTGTATACATAAAAAGTTCCAGAAACTGGGGCGCCTGGGTGGCGCAGTCGGTTAAGCGTCCGACTTCAGCCAGGTCACGATCTCGCGGTCCGGGAGTTCGAGCCCCGCGTCAGGCTCTGGGCTGATGGCTCGGAGCCTGGAGCCTGTTTCCGATTCTGTGTCTCCCTCTCTCTCTGCCCCTCCCCCGTTCATGCTCTGTCTCTCTCTGTCCCAAAAATAAATAAACGTTGAAAAAAAAAAATTAAAAAAAAAAAAAAGTTGCTGGGGGAAAATAGGCAGATACCCAAGCAGCAGACATAAATTCAATAAAACAAGATATACATCAACTCATAAGCAGGGTGGTCTGCGGGTTTGGTGTTCGGAAGGGCTCCTCGGAAAACTTGTGTTTTGAGGAAAACATTAATGAAACCAGAGGATTAGGGTGGGAAAATGAAATAGTCCTCATAGTAACTGATTGGTGTAGGCAAGAACTTCAGGACTGCAGAGGACTGATGGATGGAAAACAAACATGCATGCTCAGCCAGCCAGTGTAGCTACAACACAGACATTCCTTCTTTAAGAGCAAACATGAGAAGGAACCATAAGTCTGTGATTAACCAATTGTGTTTAATCTTCAGGGAGACATAATTATTTCATATAAATTTGGCAATTTTTCCATATTCAAACTATGAATTAGCTATGAAGATTTGAATAGGAAATTGCATTATGGAACCCAATAAGCAATGTGGGTAAAAAGATTCAAAACAAGTGTTGGGGGAGAAAAGAGAACAGTCTGGGAGTTTCGGTTGTTACAGTATTGCCAGGATAGCATGACCAGAGCTTAGATTTAGTGGTAGAGGTAAGGGACGGATAGGCAGATCCAGTTAATATTGTACACACACACTCAAACACAGCTGCATGAGTTACATTTCATGTGCAGAGGTGCATTGAAGGTCATAGCAAATATCTAAACATATGTGAAGATAGTAATAATGCTAGTAAGCTTTATTTGTAACATGACTATTTGTAACATGCCAGACACTGTCCTTGGGAGTTTTCATTACTCTCATCCTCGCAACAACAGTTTGATATCACATAATTCCCATTTAGATATGAGTAAGTTAAAGTGATTTGCTGAAGTGACCAGTAAATAGATACTAGCATTTAACTCATGATTTTTGATCTACTAAACCTACACTTTGCAGGTTACCAAGCCAAAGATAAGGCGTTTGGCCTAAAACACATTACCTTTGTATCCCCAAACCTCATTTGATTAGAAATATTTAATCTTAGCATTAAAAGAAATCATAACTCTCATTTAACCCAAATTCCATTCAGCGTAGGAATTGCCATCAGCGTAGGAATTGCCATGTAACCACTGTAGAAAATGGCCACTTCTGCCAGAACACTTTCAGTAACGGAGACTTTACCAATTCTAACTTAAATCTTTCTAAGATCCCGTGGCTGGGAAGTTTGTCCTTATTTTCAGTTGAAATCTGCCCCGTAACCAGCACTTTCTCGGTGTGACTCTGCCTTCTGGAATTGCGCACAGAAAAAATCCTGTGACTCTCTCAGAGGCAGCCCTTTTAGAGTGCTTGAGAATAGCCCTCATGAGTATATTCCAAGTGAAGCATCCTTGTTTGTCTGAATCATTGATCGAAGTGCTCATATCCTTCACCATCTCGGTGCATTCTTTATACTGCTCAGCATGCTATAGATGAATTAGTGTTACCCATCTGTTTAAGACGGGTTTAAGACAATATGCCATCACTTCTTTTCCATTTATCCGATGATCTATAAAGCATTTTGATCAGCTCACCAGCTTTCTCTACATTAGCGCACATCAACAAAACCACTGTCCTTTAGTCACTGCCTTACTCTCTCCGCAATTAAAATAGATACCTAACTTGTGCTAAAATGAGACCTTAGTTCCAGCTGCAATATGAACACCTGTGAGGCTGGAACTCTGGAAATCTGAGAATCGTGCAGGCACTTAATCATCGTTTACACTTCACATCTTTAGTGCTTAGCTGTGAAGGCCGGGCCAGTGACCTGCTGACGGCTTTTCCAGTAAAACAGAGGAGACATAAAGCAGGGCAAATCAGATATGCTTAACAAGAGCCTTCTCTCCAGCTGTCAATGAGGCACGCAGCGCTGGAGATGCCCAGTAGGAGGCTCTCCTATCACTGACTTTTGACTAGTTGAGTGTTTGGTTAAACATTTTGAAAAGTGATAGGTGAGTGGGGTCTTTAGTTGAAGTTATGGGTCAAATTCCAGGCTTGCAGTAGCACATAGCAGACAGAGAAAAATAAATTATGGGGCTTTCAAGTATACGTAGACATAAAATACCTCACGATATGATTGAAAGCTGAGCGCTAATTTTTAAGTTAACGTAAGTGAGAAATATTGTTAAAGGAAAGTTAAAACTCTTAAAATTCATTGTCAGTAAAACATTGGCAAAGGGAAATAATGGAGAGTTGTGTATCTAAGGTGTATCGAAGATAAAGAAGGTAGTGAACCTGAGGGAAATACAACCCCCCTCTGCCTTTCCTTATCTAATGCCTTGGAGGATGATGACTTAACTTTGTCATCCCAGCTTTTTATTCATGGTACGTTAAAGTTATTCAAAAGAAAATAAAACATTTAGGAAAAGAAACTATTTGAAACTAAATTTTAGGATGAAATTTTATGGGAAAGATCTGGTAATCATGTATATACATTTCTTATTTAAAAGCATTTTTTTATCATATAGATGTGGTTTCTTGGTACTATTTATGTCTGTTAATTTAAAATGAACATGTATATATAGAGATGTGTTTATGCAAAGTTATATATGGATGTATAAATATATATATCTTTTATATATACTTATATATATGGAAAGGAATAATATTTATTTTCATGTATGTAATGCACACATTTTAATGTACTGATTATACAATCTCGGTATTATAGTAATTTATTGTATACTATTAATTTAAATTGATGATTAATAATTTTTAGTGCATTATATATGATTAATGTATTCATGACATATTTTATTTTTTTAAAAATTTTTTTTTTTTTTCAAACGTTTATTTATTTTTGGGACAGAGAGAGACAGAGCATGAACGGGGGAGGGGCAGAGAGAGAGGGAGACACAGAATCGGAAACAGGCTCCAGGCTCTGAGCCATCAGCCCAGAGCCTGACGCGGGGCTCGAACTCCCGGACCGCGAGATCGTGACCTGGCTGAAGTCGGACGCTTAACCGACTGCGCCACCCAGGCGCCCCATGACATATTTTAGATATTACTAAATCACAAGAAGGATACCGTTATTACCTAGATATTTATATTTTTTGAGAAAGCTAAAAGTGGTATTGAACTTTGACACGTAAACCATTTAAAATTAAGTAGATCCATTAATAAAATATTATTATATTTATTATATTAATATAAACATTCAAATCTATTCACAAATATCATCTAATTTGATCCTCTCACTAACATTTAACCTTCAGATGACTTATGATTATCATTTTCTCTAATTTAAAGATAATGAATTATATGGTAGCTCCAATGATTAGTAAGTGGTAGAGAAAGTTATCAAAATTCAGTTCCTCAGACTTTTTACCCTGATCTTTTTCTACATTATATTGCACATTTATTTATCAAAAACAAAACCAAAAGCAACTTTCACATGTTCAATCATATATAGAATGTTGTCTTGGATTTGTAGTCGGTAGGTCTTGATCAATAAAGCTGTAAAATCTTAAGAACTAACTCGTATCTTTCCAAATATCTAAGACTCTATGTGTTAGTTGTTTTCTCTGATGATATTTTTATCCAAATATATTTTGTGCAATCTCGTGAGAAACCTAAAGAGTGAGAGAACTCTTCCTGAAGCGCCTTTATTTTGAAACAAAGGAACTTATTTTTGTATTTAAAAAAAAATGTATCTGTTTTTTCTTTTCTAGATTATTTGTAGTCTGGTAGGGAAAAACGTCCTGGTTGTTTTTGTTGTTGTTTTTTGGTTAATCTTATGACTTAAGTGAAATGATTCAGAAACTTTAACACACTCCATATGCTTGGCTTTTTGAAGTGCGCTTAGTACTCCATTTGGGAGTCTTGATTTGTACTTCTCAATCTGATTTGGATAACATGCAGGTTCCCTTCAGCGAGCTGACCTGGTGCAAACACGCAATGGATTAATTCCATAATAAATTATGAGGGCAATAAAGCTCTCTAGACCAGTTTGCCTCTTAAGTAACCATCTTTTATGTTGCCTTATAAAAGTGAACTTATGTTTTATTTGTAAGTCATCCTGGGCATAATAAACTGTTTGAATTTGGGGCACTTAGTTTTGAATCTGAGCACATTCTTTCTTGGTGCATTGTTTTATGATGGTTCTGGAGCTACTTATTAGCCAAAGCACCTGAAAGTTCCTGGAGGATACTAACATCTAGTTGAAATAACGTCACACCTAAAGGTGCATGGAAATATAGACTTCGTATAACCCTGAACTCCAGCTGTTTTTCATCTATTTCTGTATCTATTTATTTTATGTCTAAAGAAAGTCCACCATTTGCCATCTAATGTTGTAATAAGATCACCCTGCTTCAGTTTTGTGTGAAGTTATATTGCATAGAATAGGCACTTAGGCCCTTTATGAGATTGCTGTTAGGGTGGGAAAGCCCTTTCAGGCAAATAAATAATGATATGGATTATTTGGTCATATCCTGATGAACACTGGGTGGTGGAGACACCCACAATAGTAATTCTTGCTGCTCTTGGGTAAATTGTTGCACTTTTAAAAACTTTTCTTGTTACCCAAACACCGCTACATGTTTCTTAATGTATTTAAATTGGTGGACAGTTACCTTACATTGAATCAGTAAATTTAAAAGAAATTTTTTAAATTGCCAAGGCAGAAGCGAAGGTGTATTTGGTAGTGGTGAACTCATGGCAGAAATGGCCTATTTGTGATGAAAGATTACCACTTTTACTCCTAAATGCAGTGTGGGAAGATGACCATGAAAAGAGTGAGATAGGGGAGCTTGTGTGGCATCTGACTTTTGATTTCAGGAACATTCTGTGTTTCTGATGTTCAGGAATTCATACCTTTTTTATTCAGTAATTTTCCTGTTCTTTTCTAAATTTTATAATTCAGAAAAGTAAATTCTGCAAAAACTTCATGATTCAGGCTACCGGAATTCAAGTACAGCTGTGCGAAGAGTGACACACAAGACCTAGTACCAGATTACACAGGAAAAACACTGAATTACAGGATTTGATCATGAAAAGATTTCAACAGAACCCACAGAATAAGAAACACTTTAAGTTTTAAATAAAATTAAAAACAATATTGTTCAATGTTTATTTCTGAGAGAGAGAGAGACAGCAAGCATGAGCAGGGGAGGGACGGAGAGAGAGGGGGACAGAGGATCTGAAGGGGCTCTGTGCTGGCAGCAGTGAGTCCATTGCGGGGCTCGAACTCATGAACAGTGAGATCATGACCTGAGCCAAAGTCAGAAGCTTAGCTGACTGAGCCTCCCAGGCGCCCCTTGAATAAAATTTTAATCCAGCAATGTTTATGATTTGGTGGCAACCCATCTTCCCAGTACAAAAGAATACTAGAATGGTTTAATGAAGTAAGAAATTAGAAAATGTAATTACTACCAAAACCAAACAAACAAAGCATAAAGCATACCACACAGTGCCTGATCAAAAGCAGGTATTTGGTAGTGGTATTATTATTATTCCTCCTTCCAATTAATGTCCTAGAGATGCCTGGTTATTTGTATCCTATATAGACTGATGAAAAGGATGGGAAGCTCACCCTGACAGCAGTTCTGTGTTGACTTTGGATATCTCTTTTCACACTGAAATGCTTGGTGAAAAGCACTACTCATACTAATTGGCATGGCTTATAAAGCAGACTAATCCCTCAAAATTTTTTTCCAGTGTCAGATGAAATATGTTCAAGTAATTAACAAATACTAATATATTTTTTTTTAATTTAAGCATCTACCACTCTGTAATTCTCTGCTGTGTTGTATTCTTCAAACACAAAAAAAAAAAAAAATTATTTACTATAATATAAATATACTGTAGATTAATAAAATGCAAATTGTTGGCTCTTTATGCAATTGGACAAAATATTTAACAGTGGAAAGTCATGAGTTTTTATTACTTCCCAAACTATAATTATTTATTTATGCTATAAAAGAAGTACCAACATATACCCTCAATCTTGTTGAGCTAATTTTCTATATTGCACATGTTATTGAGCAACATTATTATAGACAAAATTCAATGATTACTAAAACAAATGTTCCACATAATCAAGAGAAAGTAATATAATTTCCTTCCCAGTAACCATTATATTCATTTATGATTAAATCTTTGTGGCCATTTGAAATTTTAGCTATCCAGCAGAGGGAACGAAGAATTTCTTTCAATGGGTTCCACTAGTTTCCACAGACATTTTCACCACATTCAAAGTAATTCTGGAGGGATAAGGCAGACCTGTTCATTGATGGTGAATAACTCAAGTAATTTTCAAATGATTATTGTGCAGCTAACCCAGAGTACATTTTTTCCAACTATTTGGTTTTCTCTTCTATTTATGGCTATATGTACTTCAAGGAGACTTAACCCATATGTTTCTGATTCATTTACACTTAACTCATCAAAATGTTGTTTTAAAGAAGCATACTAATCACGTAGGCTTTTTAAGTCTTTTAGTTTATTTTTGAGAATGAGAAAGCCATATTTTCTCAGCTATAAATTAATTTGAGAACAATTTAAATATTTTAGATTTGGCATAAGACATTTTCCATCCTTGGAATTTTCAGTACTTAGATACTTTGCTTTCCCTCTGTTCCTGAAAGCTGACCTACTGAGTTCCCTCTGAAGAACTACTTTTTTTAATGAGAAATCTTAAATCTGGAAGGATTTAGCCCTATCCTAAAGTAGGTGTAAATTTAGAAATAAAAGTATCAAACTGCATGAGGGAATTGAGAGCCTACTACCTTTTCTCTTTCTAGTCTTAAGTAACCTCTCATTTTTTTATTTACATAGAAAAGGTATTTTGCAATGTAAATAAACATTTGGATTCATGGCCTCAATCATGGGTCAATCTGACCTTTTTTGCTCTACATCTTGTGATGCTAAAAAATGAGGAATTATGAGAACTATTTGCAAAGAAGGTTAAAGGAGTCACTCCAAGAGGCAAATACAATAGGAAAAAAGACCTTTAATAACACTCAGCATGCAAACTGCTGAATTAAGCAGATTTTATAAAATGGAGAGATAAGCATTTAAAAGTTTTCTAGACAAATGTACAAAACAGTTATTACTGTGTTGTGATATGTGAAACAAAAAATATTATAACCTTATTCTTCACTCATTCATATATTCTTTAAATGCATGAAATCCTAATTAAATTATAAACACAATACTTACTAAAAATGAATATGATCCAGGCCCGGTCTTTAAGGAAAATAGGGTCTGGCAGGAATAAAAACAAGAAATTTCCAATTTTTTATACTCGACTATATATAAAAAATAGGACTTCTAAAATAATCCCATGTAGTTGAGTGGAGCAGTTTTCATTCAAAGGACTAATTTTCTTTTAAATATTTCTCTGCTGAATTTGCCAAAAATGGTGGCAATTGATACTTTATATATGAATAGAATTTTAGGTGTAAGCATTTATCTGTTAAGAAATAATCAGTTTCACGTGGCTTTCTAAGGCGTCTTCAGTGACCTTTAGTTAACCAGATGGAATTGAGCGCCAAGATGCTTTTCCATTTCATGGGATAATGAGCAGTTAGTTAAATGAGCTATAAAGTACATAGTAATTGTGCCAGAACAAATTTTCTTCTTTAATGACTTTTTATATAGTAAAATTATTCATCATTTCTCTTCTTATTCCCCTCAATTTAAGACTTTGTTAGTTCAAGAAAGAAGCTTAACATGCATGTGAATAGATTGTTTTTTTTTTTTTTTCTAAATTTCTTGTTCTTTTCTCTCACTCTCTCTTTCTTCAATTTGTAAACATTACTGCACTGAGCACATCTGGAAATCTAAGCAGTAAAATATTTCACAGCATGGTCATATCTCTGTAACTTTATGCAAAGCTGATAGAACTGTGTCCTCTTTGGTAACCACTAGCCATATGTGGCTATTTTAATTGAAATTAAATTAAGTATAAAATTAAATTTATCATCCATAGTAAATGCATTTCAAGTGCAATTCTAGGATCATAGTCATCAAATTGTCTACATTGCTGCTTCCATCTAAAAACACATTCAGGGGCACCTGGGGTTTCAGTTCGTTAAGTGTCTGACTCTTGATTTAGACTCAGGTCATGATCAGTGTTTGTGGGTTCAAACCCTTCATCGCCCTCTATGCTGATAGCACATGGACTCTGCTTGATTCTCTCTCCCTCTACCTCTTTCCCTCCCTCCTCCCTCCCCCTCAAAAATAAATAAATAAATAAACTTAAAAAAATTAAAAAATAAAAACAAAAGCATTCAAATTTTGGATCTTATGACTCCCTTACATGTTGAATTGTGCCTTCCGAAAAGATATGTTAAAATCCTAAAACATAGTGCCTGTGAATGTGACCTTATTTGGGAAGAGTTTTTTTGCAAATGTAATCAAATCAAGATGAGGTCCTGTGGATTAGAATGTGCCCTAAATCCAATACCTGGTATCCTTATAAAATGAAAGTAGTTTGGACACAGCAAACCAGATACACAAAAGGAAGGTAGCTATGTGAAGAGGAAGGTGGAGATTTGAGTTAGAGGGCTGCAAACCAAGGAATGTCAAAAATTGCTAACCCCTGAAGCTAGAAGGAGCAAGGAAAGATTCTTCTCTAGAGCTTTCAAAGAGTGCAAACCCTGCCAATACCTTGGTTTTGGACTTCTAGCCTCCAGAATTTGAGAGAATAAAGTCTGTTGCTGTAAACCACAAGACTGTGGTCATTTGTAATGGCAGCACTGGGAAACTAGAACATACTCTGATAGTTTATAAAGACTAATGCATTGAGAATCAAGTGTGAAAGTTTAAAAGCCACAAAGTTGGCCCCATAAAGGCTCACTATCTGTGGAACCTGCCTAACTAGTATTATTTCCTTCACCAGTCATAGCTGCCCTCTTTGTCCTTAGAGACAATGTAAGGTGGGTGGGCCATGAGCTTGCTTCTTTTCATGGTCATCACAAGTATACTACTGCAGGGTAATAAATTTAGTGACTATTAAGAATCTAAATGAAATGAACTGAAATGATTTGAACTTTGTATTATCTTAGTATCTTTATTCTTCCTATTTACATGGTGCTTCACAGATTTTGAAGCATTTTGATATACATTTTCCTTTGATCTTCGTAAGAACCATGTGAGGCTGGCCAGACCCAGCTCATTAAAAAAACAAAAACAAAAACAGTAGACTATGTATTCCTTAAGGACAGGAGTGCTGTTTTATTTTTCTCCCTATTTTCTATAAGAAGCATTGTGTGCTAAAAAAATGTTTCCTTTTGTTTTGAATGTATTTCCATTTTCCAAACAGAAAGAAGTATACTTACAGAACCTACGTCTATAGTGGTAGATATGAATTTTGAAATCTGCCCACATGACTTTATCTCATTCTCCTTTTTAAAAATATTTATTTATTTATTTATTTATTTATTTATTTATTTATTTATTTTGAAAGAGAGTAAGAGCAGGGGGTCATATCTCAGTACCTCTACCCTATAATTTCAACATGTTCAAAAAGCAATAATTCCATAGATGTTTCCAGAAAAACTAATCTCTTTTAGTAGGATGGCTTATCTATACATTCTTGGAATTGTGCTAAATTAAAATTTTGCTGTGAAATGGTTGAGCCCTATCTAATTGTCCATCTTCCAGGGGTGACTGAAAGTTAGTGATCTAGTAGTATTAAGGTCTTTTTAAATTCTGATTTTTTTCTGCTTCTGTTGATTTCAATAGCTATTTGTATTTTTACAGAATTTTCCAAATAACTATATGAATTGATTCTGTTTAAAGTATAATCCATTTATTTATCATTTGAATCTTTTCCTGGTAAATAAAAGAAATATGAAAACCAAAAAGAAATGAAAGTTAATATACTTTAGTAACTTTAAAATCAAATAAGTCCACATCTGATAAAGGACTGTTACCCAAAATAAACAAAGAACTTTTAAAACTCAGTCATAAAAAAAAAAACAACTTGATTAAAAAATAGGCTGAATTGGGAATGCAAGCTGGTGCAGCCACTCTGGAAAACAGTATGGAGGTTCCTAAAAAACTAAAAATAGAAGTACCCTTTGACCCAGTCATTGCACTACTAGGCATTTATCCAAGGGATACAGGTGTGTTGTTTCGAAGGGAGACATGCACCCCCTTGTTTATAGCAGCACTATCAACAATAGCCAAAGTATGGAAAGAGCCCAAATGTCCATTGATGGATGAATGGATAAAGAAGATGTGGTATATATATATATACAATGGAGTTATTACTCGGCAATCAAAAAGAATGAAATCTTGCCATTTGCAACTACATGGATGGAACTGGAGGGTATTATGCTAAGTGAAATTAGTCAGAGAAAGACAAAAATCATATGACTTCACTCCTATGAGGACACTAAGAGACAAAACAGATGAACATAAGGGAAAGGAAATAAAAATAATATAAAAACAGGGAGGGGGACAAAGCAGAAGAGACTCAAAAATATGGAGAACAAACTGAGGGTTACTGGAGGGGTTGTGGGAGTGGGGTAGGCTAAATGGGTAAGGGGCACTAAGGAATCCATTCCTGAAATCATTGCACTATATGCTAACTAATTTGGAAGTAAACTTAAAAAAATAAAAAATTAAATTAGAAAAAAAAAGATATTCAGCTATAGAATTAACTCCATTTCCTGACAGCACTCAGTCCACTGTGAACTTTCTCTTCCTTGAATCCTTCCTCAAATCACCTATTAGAAGATCAGATCCTATAATAAGTCATTCCTAACTCTTTCTCATTGAGATAGCCCCTGATTCTCTCATTGCAATGAGAAATAAATCCAACTTTGTTTGCTAAAAAAAAAAAAAAAAAAAAGGCTGAAGACCTGAGCAAACATTTCACCAAAGAAGATATACAAATGGAAAATAAGCATATAAAAAGATGATCTATATCCCATGTCATGAAGAAAATGCAAGTTAGAACAATAAGATACCAGTACACATCTATTAGAATGGCCAAAGTCCTGAACGCAATACCAAATGCTGCTGAGGATGTAGATCAATAAGAGCTCTCATTCCTTGCTGGTGGTAATGCAAAATGGTGCAGCTGCTTTGGAAGGCAATCTGACAATTTCTTATAAAACTAAACATACTCTTAACATTATGATCCAGCAATTAGATTACTTGGTATATAACCCAAGCAGTTGAAAAGTTATGTTCGCACAAATACCAATGTATGGATGTTTACTGCAATTTTATTGATAATTGGCAAACTATGAAGCAAGCAAGATGTCCTTCAATAGGTGAATGAATTAGTAAACTGGTACATCCAGATGGTGAAATATTATTCAGTGCTAAAGAGAAACGAATCATCAAGCCATGAAAAGATATGGAGGAAACTTAAATGCATATTACTAAGTGAAAGAAGCCAGTCTGAAAAGACTACATATTGTATGATTCCAACTATGTGACATTTTGGAAAAGGCAAAACTATGGAGACATTAAAAAGATTAGTGGTTGCCAGAGGTGTGTGGGGGCTAAAGAGTGAAGAAATGAATCGACAGTCCACAGATCATTTTTAAGGCAATAAAAATACTCTATGATTTATTATAATGGGTATATGTAATTATGCATTTTTCCAAACTCATAGAAAACACAAACTATGGACTTTGGATGATATATCAATGTATTTACCCGTGCTAAAAATTCATGTATAGCGTAGGGGATGTCATGGAAATCTCTGTAGTTTCTCCTCAATTTTGCTGTGATCCTAAAAGTGCACTGAAAAATTAAAATGTTTATTAAAAATAAATTTAAAAATCACAATGTTATGGGGGCATCTGGGTGACTTAGTCCATTAAGTGTCTGACTGTTGATTTCAGCTTATGTCATAATCTCACGGTTTGTGAGTCCAAGCCCTGCGTCAGGCTCAGTTGCGAAGTTGGCTTGGGATTCTCTCTCACCCTCTCTCTCTGTTCCTTCCCTGCTTGCTCTCTCTCTCAAAAAATAAATAAACTAAAATTACATAATGTTATCTTGGACCAGTTAGAAGTTAAGTGACCAATGAAAATGAAGTATCATCTTCTGTATCTTTGCTCTTCTATTGATTTTAAGAATATAGGACATGTTTCAGTGCTTGAGATCTAAGTTATTATGTTGGGTTTGTTGACTAAAGATAAGGTAAAACTATATCCTTTTTTCTTTAGTGAATTGATCTCTTACAACCATCAGAATTTTAATGTACCTTTTAGAAGACTGTCCTACGTGGGACATGGTCTTAGCTGTCATGGTAGTTAAGACCTTATGGTGGTGGCAACCTCAGGAAGAGGTGTGCTAAATGACACAATACCAGAAATCACGTCTTAGATTTCTTCTATTCTTTGACCTAAACGTAAACTATTTTTCAATAAATAAATATGTGTGTACATAAATAAAAATTATTGACAGTTCACAAAAGTCATGCTGTTGAATTACTTCACACTGCTAGTTATAATAATGATGATTATGTATTCTTTCAACAATTTACAGAGCTCACCATAATAAATTCTCAGATATAGTTTCTTATCTCCAGGGTAAACATAATTTCCAGGTTGTTGGCAAGAAAAATAGAGGTTCTAAAAGCTTAAAGAACGTACTACTTATCAGGATCAGGTCTCTGCTATTAAATAATAAATAAAATACTTATTTTAAGTGATTTATTTAGTAGGGTACATTTTATTCAGCTTCTTATAAGACATGGGTGTGAAAATAATCTATAAAATGGGTTAGTCTTAGGAAAGTTTGTTTGATTTTGATGAGCCTGTATCCTTGGTTTACTAATTAATGACTGCCTGTAATATGAAAGGTTATTACATATGTCCATTGTAATTTTGCCTAGATAGCAAAGATCTTATATTTTACCAGAAAATTTTGGGTGATTTATGTTGATTTCATTATATTTGATTTTTTATTGTTTGTTTATTTATTTTGAGAGACCAAGAGCAGGAGAGAGGCAGAGAGAGAGTGAGAGAGAGACTCCCAAGCAGGCTTGGTGCTGACAGAGGGGCTCAGTCTCACAAACCGTGAGATCATGACCTGAACCAAAATCAAGAGTCAGATGCTTAACTGAGCCACCCAGGTGCCCCCTTGATTATTATTTTTTTAAAGGACAAATGTTCCTCATTTTTGAAATAGCTAAATCTCTTTTCAATCCTATTAGCATTTATATTTCTTTTTAGATGTTTTATTGTCACTTTGATTAAGTAGATAACCTAGCACTGCTTCTCAGATATTTGTGATCTTGTCTTCATCAAGAGTCCAGATATCTGACAACTTTTTAATTGTGTCCCGCCCAAATTAGATCATAAATAATGAGAAAATAATGTAAAAATTTCACAATATCTTCTGACTAAAACAGGAAAATTACAATTCTTTCATCTTATAGAAAGAGTTGCTATAAATAGATTTGTTTGATATATTACCATTGTAAGAGCTGCATGGAAAGAATTTACAAATCTGAAGATAGCCTGCTCTGGGTAAATATGTATAGGTAAAATTTTGCTAATATGTATATTTCAGAAGTTGTATGTCTTATATGAAATCTGTAGATATATGTAAATATCTACCATTGTGCATTATGTGTTTTTACCTGCAGAGAATACATTGACTGAAACCCAAGTTTAAGAAATGGGCTTTTTTAAAATGTTTATTTATTTTTGAGAGTGAGTGTGAGCAGGGGAGGGGTAGAGAGAGGGAGACACAGAACTCAAAGCAGGCTCCAGGCTCTGCTCTGTCAGCACAGAGCCAGACACAGGGCTCGAACTCACGAACCACGAGATCGTGACAAGAGTTGAAGTCAGATATTTCACTGACTGAGCCACCAGGTGCCCCAAGAAATAGTCTGTTTTTATACTGTATTTATGAGTCTTGCCATTTCTTAGATGATATTAGACACAATAGTATAGTGTCCTAAGTGATAATTTCAGTTATTATATAAAATATTTACTTGGACACATCCTGACTTTTAATTTGAATGTAGTATCTTCTAGGCCACTGGCTTTCAACTGTGGAAGCACATCAGATTTACCATGAAGTTTTATAAAAGTACAAATATCTAGGGATACTTTAGTCTTGCTGAGTCTCTTTCTGATATACTTGGTATTAAAAAAATGTTTCAAGACTATTATATATCTCAATATATTTGCCTCCATCAAAATTATACCCATCCAAATACAAAGTATAGTGATGTCTTTGAAATTGTAGTTGATCATTATCCTTAGAGATATTCCATTTTTAAATAACTTTATATAATCGTTGTTACATGTGCCACAGAAACAAAAATTCTTTGTTGCATTATTCTTGTTATAATCCCTCATTAGACATAATGGAAAATAATCAGTAATATATAAACCACAGCCATGCAGTTTTATCATCTGCAGATAGTTTTAGTTTTATTCTGATACTTAACTGAAAGTTCTGTTATTTGCAACATGACCAGATTTCTGTCTTACACACACACACACACACACACACACACACACACACACACACACACACGATGACATTCTCAGAGCCTTGTGGAAAATAACCATACAAGATCTTTTAAACTATTGCCACTTCAAAGAATCTACTCTTGGACACAAGCTTCCCTGAGACTTTGGGGATACAGGTTTCTGAGCTTGCAACTCTTAGGCAAGTTTCAGACTCCAAAAGTGGACTGAGCCAGGATTTCCAGGGCCCTTTTTATCTAGAAGCAGTTTCTTGAAAGCAAGCTGTTCAACCAAGATGCATCTCAGAACAAGAGTTAATTCCATAATATGAATTAACTCATGAGCAGAATTTTATTATGGTTATTTGCTTGGAATAATGTTGATGTTGTTTTAATATTTTCTTTTCTGGTTCTATGGAGAAGACTTTTCTCTTTCTTCTGATACTTTTCTTATCAGTTCGTAAACTCTGCTTTCATGGAATGAAATAAAAAATTTTAAACTAATACCAGATTCTGACTGATTTCCCCCAAATTCAGAAAATCTTACTAATTCCCTTTTCATGACAATATAGTCATTTGCATAGGTTAATAAGAATCTGTTTTCCTTTATACCAGGATGTTTTTCAGCAAATTGATGAGACTTTCTCATATGAGAACAATGCTCATTTAAAAACGTATGGTATACTGCTTTTATAGAACAAAATGTGGCTTTGCTCACAAAGTCAACACCTACACAGCCCTCTCAGGAAAACTGGTCTGTTGTCAGACTTACTGTGTCCCTACAGGCAAAATCTATTTGGAGAGACTGTGGGTCTTACTTTCCTATCATCTGTGCAATAATTAAGAGACGCTTTTTAAAATCCAATCTGAACGTTTTCATCATAACTTATCTAGATGGTATTAATCCTGTTACCTCTGTACTTATCCAATACTGTATATTTCTAGATTTGCAAAGCAAACTGCAGGAGAGCTATATGGTAAGTGAATGTTCTTGCAACATACATAAAAATAATCAAGGAAAATTCAGTGACCAGACCAAATATATTGCATAATTAAGAAAAATCTGTACTTAAACCTAAGGCACTACTACACCAAAAGTGTCAGTATTGGAAACATATTTAAGGTGGAAGTCTACTGGGATTTGATGTTGATTGCTTTGGATTCTCCTTACCTTCCTTAGCCTAGGGGTTTGTATATTTGAAAGTAAATCATTGGGTTACTGAAAAAAATTTTTTTTGTTGTTTTTTAGTGGTTCTTAAATTTATGTACAGGAATGTCTACCACAGCATTATTTAGAATTACAAAAATGGGGAATAGTCATAAAGGGGAAATGGTTAAATACATCCACATGGTGGAATCTTTCAGCCATGAAAATATGTTCAAAGAATTTTTTAGTGATAAGTTATGAACAATATAGTGGGCATGATCCCAATTATGTGAATATATGTGTACACATAAACCCACTCTCACACCACAAACTTCAGCTTGCTTGATCTACTTCTTCTCCTGCTAATAATCTTCTGCCTTACTGATACTTGTGATGCCCTGACCTGTTCAGTTTCTCCCCTCCATCAGGTTTTTGCTATAGTCACTGCACTGCAAGCTTGGATTCATTTTATTCAAACACCTACTGAGGCATAACTAAATGCCAATGCCCTAAATTTTAAATCAAAACATTTGTTTTCTCCATGCCATCAGAACACAGCTGAGGATCACTGAATAGCCATCAGAATACATCAGTATAAGCACTTTATTATCAACCTTAACAGGGTCCTCAACACTTACAAGACATCTTAATATCTTAATAGCCACTTCTGTCTTCCAATTTCCGAGATGGCCCATCGGCCTCTCTTGTTCTCAGCTGAAATCTCAAATCATGGTGGAAATATTGCTCTTCTTATCAAAGATCCTTTTTCCAAGTTCCCTAGGCAACATATCCCTTCCAGTTTCTCACTCTGTAATATCCTTTTCTCTACTGAATTTTCTATTTCTTCCTCTCCACTGTAATCTTTCCTATAGCATTAGATTCACTCTTATTTCGCCTTCTATTCACTTCTCAATCCCTTCCAAGTGTCCCCTGCCCCAAACCCCAACCTTTCCTTTAAAACTGATCTTGGTATGTTTACCAACAATTTTTAATGGAATCTTACTTATTACCTTATTTGACTCTCAAGTGCCTCCAACACACTTGACTGTTCTGTCTTGGAACATTGTCCTCCTTGCCCTCACATATACTAAACTCTGATAGTTTTATTTCTACCTTTCTTGAAGTTTCTTCTCATTCTCCTCTGCTTTCAGGAGTCTGGTATCTCAGGGTTTAAGCTTACACCACCTTTTAATCACTTTCACTCTTTCTTTGCGTGTTTTAAAATTTTTTTTTTTTAACGTTTATTTATTTTTGAGACAGAGAGAGACAGAGCATGAATGGGGGAGGGACAGAGAGAGAGGGAGACACAGAATCGGAAGCAGGCTCCAGGCTCTGAGCCATCAGCCCAGAGCCCGACGCGGGGCTCGAACTCACGGACCGCGAGATCGTGACCTGAGCTGAAGTCGGATGCTTAACCGACTGAGCCACCCAGGCGCCCCTCTTTGGGTGTTTTAACTCACTTCATTGGCTTAAGTTGTCATCTACATATTCATCACTCCCACGTTTCTATCATCAGCCCAGTTTTCTGAATTTCAGACTGTATATACAACTGGCTAGGAAATATATCTATGTGGATGGTATCTCACAATTAATATGTTCAAAATGAATTCATGATATAACCATTCTAACTGGCTCCACGTCCAAAGTTTTATCAGACACCTTAACATCTTATGTTGCACTTCCTTCTACCTTACCCCCACGTGCAGTCAACCACAAGTACTTGCTAAATAAGCAGAATATAATTTTTCATAACTGACTTACTAAGTGCTTATTAATTTCAATGCAAACATAGAGCAAAGCAATGGAATTTTGTAAGCTTCACCATTTTACCAGATTACCAGAACAGTTAGGAAGAAACAGTAATGTCCCTTAAAGGCATTTAATGAACATATTAAAATTTATCATATGCTATAATTAATTACTTAGTGAGATGGCGGAATTTCTCCACTTGGAACTCTTTTAAAATAAGGTAGCTTGCCATTTATCTAAATTTGTTTATGAGAGGTTCTACTTTGAGGCAGGAAAGTAAAATAAATCGTCTCCCAACCTCCTTCTGAAGGCCATAATTTTTCAGATTTCAAGAACCTTTTAATGGATGTTTCTTTTTGCAAGCTGCAACTTTCAACAACCTTCTCTCCTGTATATTTTTTCTATGCTTTCTACTTTCTTACTAATAGAATTTTGATGAATGTTCTCTCCAGTTATTTTTTATTTGTGTGCATATTTGTTTTATGCTATGCAAATTGGTTTAAAATAAGTTGATGAACATTATTGATGTTTCCAAAGTGTGCATTCAAATGAAATTCAAGAGTAGGACCCTGAAGAGAAAAGTAAGGGATAGAGTCATATAATAAAAAGCAGAATTAGTTCCTGTTCAAAGAGCACAATTTTCTCATTACCCCTAAAACACATTAGGTTGTTGATTATACATTATAAGTATTTCCTTCTGAGAAATTGCATTTTAGGTCTTACTTACTTCAAATTTTAATGGTTTTAGGGCTCTCAATTCTACCAAATATAAGCATGACTCAAAGACCTGCTTGACACAGTTCTAGAAAAACATTAGATAGCCATCATTAATTGTGCTTATAATAAATAGGTGGTCGATATTATACCAAATGGCTTACAAACTTATTTTCTTTTCTTTTAATCTCATTTTTTAATCATGATAATCTTGCAAGACGGATGTTGTGAGAAACCAAAGTTAATACATTTATCAAGATTTTACAACTAAAGACTGGCAGAACAGTACTTGAAACACATGTTCCTGACTTCCAAATGTGAACAAAGTGGTATGCAAGTTCCCAGACATTTAAATTTTTTTTTTTACTTTCACTTATACTCCCCCCCATAGTTTTAGATATTCAATATCCACTTTCTTCAAAAAATAAAGTTCCTGTGTGTAAAGGAGGGTGTAATATAGACTTATTTTATCCTAATGTTGAATAATTTCCAAGCAATCAATTGCATTGAGGTTTGAAATGCAACTTAAACTTAAATTTCTATTTTTTAAAATATTCCCTATTACAGTGAATTATCAAACTATGGAATAAACCACCCATCATTTTGTAAAATACTTCGCTCTTTCAGTTTGGCCTTGGGCAAATTGTTGTGTCATCACTACACTAGAAATTAAGCTATGTCTGTGATGACAATTACTTGTGCAATTTCCTGAAACCCCAGACCAGAGCTGAGACCATGCCCATGATTAAAGACAGCACAATAGAAATACAGAGCTTTGTGAAATATGGAATACATCTATTGCAAAAATGATAGGGCTTTTTGAACAGAATAAAGAATTCTTAGAGAAGAACTATTAAATTTAAGAATGTCTGCCTATTGCCTAGAGATTAAATCTCTTATTTTTCATAGTTTTTCATGTGCTTGGGTAGTATATAAGACTTTATATTCTGTCCAAGATCTCCTCCAAATAAAATATTATACCTTTAACTGTGTTTCAGTTCTATGTATCTTGATTAGATTTTCTTTTTGATCAAAGTCTTGATTTTCACATTTGAAATATTAAAGCACTTTCACACTTGTTTCTCATTCTCAATTCAAACAGGTGAAGAGAAAAAAAAATCTTTACAAGCTTTTCCCATAGTCTGGAGGGGCTAATTTGCAAGATCTCGAATCTCTGGAAAACAGTTTGATTTAACTATAAAAAGAAATTGAATCCTAGATGTTTTCTGATAACCTACAGATCACCACCCCCATCAGCACATCTTTTTTGTAGAAAGACCAGACACATCTGAATTACACAGGCTAAGAGACAATCAACGTGATTTTCATTTAGTTTTTTCAAACAGTAAATATCGAATCTGGGGCATCAAAGCTTTAGGGTCGCTTATGCAAATTTTGGTGGCAGTAATGTAGTCACTATACCAGGCAGTGCCTTTTTTGTATTTCCTCTTTTCTTTTCTTTTCTTTTCTTTTCTTTTCTTTTCTTTTCTTTTCTTTTCTTTCTTTCCTCTACTTTTCTTTCTTTCTTTCTTTCTTTCTTTCTTTCTTTCTTTCTTTCTTTCTTTCTTCCTTCCTTCCTTCCTTCCTTCCTTCCTTCCTTCCTTCCTTCCTTCCTTCCTTCCTTTCTTTCTTTCTTTCTTTCTTTCTTTCTTTCTTTCTTTCTTTCTTTTCTTTCCTTCTTTTCTGTTCCAAATACAAATGCTACCATCCAGGCTGTAAAATGATCCTAATCTATTTCGTTTGAGTTATCTTTTTGAAGGGAGTCAGAATATGGAGCTCCATACGGAAACAATCTTTATTTTCCATTGGATGCATATGTTGCATGTCTAATGAAATGCATTTCACATATTTGTTTTAAGTATGTGATAGAATTACAACATTGACAACTTTCATGATCTTCAAAAAATGTGATGCATTTTAAACATATGGTGATGCCTATCTCTGTCATAGAAATACTTAAATAAAGAGTACTTAGTTCTGTAAATATAAATACACAGAATTAAATACATTTTATTTGTATATCTGTATATTTATATAAATATCAAGTATATTTGATATTTAACAAACAAACATAGTTTTAAGATACTTGGATTTTTGATATTTTGCTCATAGCAATTTTATAAATACAATGATAAAGTGTCACTGAAATTCTGCAGGTAAGATCACAGTTGGTTATCAATTTGAATTTTTCTGGTGGGCAGCCTGGTTGAGAAAGCTTTCTCTAAATTAAGTGAGTAACACAATAATTCCTACCTAGTTTTTGCTGTGCTCAATGTTTTCTCCAATTTTCTTCCAGGTTGAAAATTCAACTCTTATTTCCCCCTAATTCCCTAATTTAATGCCATTTATTTTATTTCATAAAACATCAATTTTTAAAATACTTTAATGCAACATGTGGTGTTTTGAAATTATAGCAACAATAATAGTATTATTACACTAAGAAGTTAGAAATTGTTTTGTTTGATGACTAATCAATTCCTGAGTGCCAATTTTGAGCAGAAATCAGACTGTTTAGAAAAACTAAAACAAAAATTTTTCTTCTTTGATATTTATTTTCTTTGATACAGTGGCATTAAAGATGCATTTTTACTTAAAATTATCAATATGGAAGATAAGAGAATGTTTATACAGATTCCTACAAACATTCAGTATTTTTCATGTGCTTTCTAAGTAGAATTCAACTTTTTGTTGCTAAGGCCTTGATGTAATCGTAAGTAGCCTGCGTAATTTCTCTTTCAGGTGAAATTTACATTCATGTAAAATAAAGACAAATACCTAAAATGTTTCCTAAGGAGGTAGAAAAATAAGTTACTATCAATTCTTCTTAAAACATTCTCCTTTGAGATGTGAAATGCTCCTAAAATTTTTGTACTTTTAGGTCAATTGTTGTTTTATGATTTCCTTCAGATTCTACATCACCCTCTTTATGAAGGGATGTTCAAGATTAAAATAAATGTGAAGCATATCTTAGTCTTTTACTACTTTGAGGAGAGAACTGTATATTTGGACAGGTGTTCTTAATTTGGGCTCCATTGACACCTTGGGATTCTGGGGAAGGGATTCAGGGGGTTCATGAACTCCCTGAAATTATACACAGGGTATCATGTGATTGTGCGTATATAAGTTTTTATAGAAAGAAGATCCATGGCCATGATACATCCACAAAAAGTTAAGAACCTCTACACTGTAGGTAAGATCTTCAACATTTCTTTCCGGAGGTCCTCAAGTTTAGTCTACATGATATTCAGCACTTAATACACATCTGCTAAATTACTTTGGAAACCATCAATAGCAACAGTATCTTGCTGGCTTTAGCAAAATGAGAGTTTATTGTAAATAGGTGATACAGCTCAAAAAGCTGAAAAGAATAATGAGAAACCAAATTTGGAAGAAGCTGGAACTGGGGTAGAGTCAAGTCTCCAAGAGGAGGAAGCAAACTGGTAGTTTGATCAGGCAGTAACTGATGAAAATAACCAGCAGCCAAATTTTCTCCTCCTTGGTGGAATATTCTAAAGATTCAAAATTCAAGCAGATAGTCCAATTGTCCCACCCCTTGGTTAGCAAAGGCATAGCATCTTGATTGAAGTCCAGTAATGATTTTGTAAAATTAGAGCTAGGCAATTTCCCTAAAGTATATGGAGGGGATGGTCGTAAAAGGAAAGGGGGAAAGCATCCAAACTACTATCAACTTCATGTAATACATGGAGCCCAGATAACACCCACTATTAAAAGTAGTTCTTTCAAACCCGAATTTCGTCAGAATGCTTCACTGTCCTAAGTAAGGTGAAGCACCTTTCGTTTGTACCTAGACAGAATTTACTTGCCAGCTTGTCCTATTCTGTTCTAAGTACCAGTACCCACTCTGGGTTACCTATTGGCCTGGAGCATTGCAATTACCTCTTTTTTTTTTTTTTTTTTTCTCAACGTTTATTTATTTTTGGGACAGAGAGAGACAGAGCATGAACGGGGGAGGGGCAGAGAGAGAGGGAGACACAGAATCGGAAACAGGCTCCAGGCTCTGAGCCATCCGCCCAGAGCCTGACGGGGGGCTCGAACTCACGGACCGCGAGATCGTGACCTGGCTGAAGTCGGACGCTTAACCGACTGCGCCACCCAGGCGCCCCTGCAATTACGTCTTAACATGCCTCCCTCCATTCATGTTTTGTTTCTTCCAATTTATCGTTCTCTTAGCAGACAGAGTAATCTTAAAATTCAAATCTTATCTTGTCGGTCCTCTGAGAACATCTTTCAAGAACTATGCATTATTTTTAGAACAAAATCCTACGTGCTTAACAAGGCCTACATTTTCCTTCCCGGGCAGGTCCTTTGCTCTCCATCTCATGCCTTCGTCCTTCCCTACTCCAGGGACACTGCCATTCTTTCCCTGGAAGCACCATGCTTCTCTCAGGCGGACTTTCATTTGTATCTTTTGTATTGTGCTTCTAGAATTGTTTCTGCCATTTTCTTCACTTAGGTAATGCCTATTTATTTTGCCCTACGCCTCCCTCTGTAAGTGTTATTTTTCCTGAAATTCTTTCCTAAACCATGATAGCAAATTCCCCACTTTATAATCCAGGTTTATATTTGAATTTCCTATTAGACTGTGATCATTTGGTGTTTAATATCTCTTCATGAGAAAAAAGAATTCTTTTTCTCTTGTTTACTACCATATTCCCAGAAAAACTTAAAATAAAATGGTAAATAATAAATTACATTAATTCTGCTAGAAATACCACTAGACACACACAGTATTTTACTCATGTCCCATTTTATTCCTAACATAATAGTTGCATAAGAGATATTTGTTGAATCAATAAAATAATACCACCCTACATTAACACAGCACTTGCTATATGTCTAGAAAACATTAAGCACAGAAGTTAAGTTTTCATAATCCCTGCAATTATGGATACTTTTATTATCATCATCATTTTACAGATTCACAAAAGAGTGAATGGCATAATTTCAGTCTTTATTGGGGTCTGTCAGATTCCAAAGCTGCATCAAGCTACATCATGCTGACTCAGACAATCGCTATTATAATTTATGTGTTCACTTTCCTGCAAGTACTCAGTACCCACTACAAATACAGCTAGAGTTTTTTTAAAATGTAAATTTTTACCTTTCTGGGGCTTTAAAAAGTATGTACATGATAATACAAATATAAGGTATATCTTGAGTTTAGTTTCTGGAAAACAGAAACAATGTGCACTTAATTTGCTTTATGTTTGTGTACTTTTACATGGTTTTCTCTTCTCATGGCAAATGAAAGTTTAATAAATGATCTTGATGATGATACAGTTTTTGCATTTATCAAAAGGGTGGCACTCCAGAGACAATCACTTTAATAGAGGATAACTTATGATAAACTGAATCTATTGTCTTACTTTTTTGAAATGTTCTAGTTGACGTGTGAATCCTACTTAAGAAATATCATTAAACATAATAATGAGAAGCTATTGAGGTAGGTCTTGAGGTAGGGATGGGGAAAATGCCTTCTGGGTTTTAGAAGCCTTGTTGCCATTTTCATTTCCATTGCTGATAAAATTTCCATGAATGACCAAAATGTTCTGGTGATGTGTTCAGACCCTCCTTTAGTTGATAGAGGGACAAGTTGGCATTTAAAAGCTCTTTGATTGGGACACCTAGGTGGCTCCCTTGGTTAAGCATTCCACTCTTGATTTCCACCTCAGCTCGTGATCTCACAGTTTCATGAGATCAAGCCCCAAGTGGGACTCTGTGCTGGGCATTGAGACTGCTTAAGATTCTCTTTCCCTCTTTCTCTGCCCCTCCTCTACTTGCACAGATGAGCTCTCTCTCTCTCTTTCTCTCTCTCTCTCTCAAGAAAATAAAAGCTCTTTGATTTTTCTTGAAGACTCTGGATAGCTCAGGAATTAAAAGCAAAGGGGCTTTTGAAGACGGATTGCTATAAATCTCAGAAGGAAAGATTGGTTGAAAGTTTCCACAATGAGGATTTAGTTGCCCAAATCTCACCTGCTGCCAAGATCAGCCACACAACGGTCCTTCCCCAGTGGTCTGGAGATCTTCATTTAGGGGCATCTAATCAGAAGCATCAAGCAATGGTGAGAGCAAGCCTGAGATGCTGAAGTGAAAATGGAGAGATTGTCTGTACAGTAAAGATAAAACTCTGTTTTACCAATTTGCTCTTAGAATGTTAGGACAAGGCAAATGCCAACAGGATACCTCTGGGGAATTTTCTGGGGGAAACTCCCTAGTTAAAAAAAATAAGAGATAAGGATATTTAAGAGATTGCAACAAAATACCAGGTACTCTCCTATAGGAAAGCCTCTGGTCAGCAAGTGTTTTCCAGGCAAAGAGATGGTCAACTAATTTTGCACTGCCTCACTAAAGACAAGTATGGATAAGAGAAAATTTTACAGATGAAAATCAGAGATAAAATATAATAAACCGAGAGAGAGAGAGAGAGAGAGAGAGAGAGAACAACAACAAAAAAAAGATTGCAAGGAGGAAGAAATCTTCAAAAATATTTTCCAAAGACATTAACCAAGAATAGTACAGTGGTGGAGTATCCAGAGAACAAAGAGTCCTTGGAAATTTAAAATACATAAAATGGAGAGAATTTAACGAATATTTCAGAAAAAAAAGAAAAAAAAAAACAAGTGTTTCACTATTGTATTAATATGACATCTATAAAGAAGAGAGAGGCTGGAGAAAGAGATAAGGAAAAAGTTCCCACTAATGAATGCCATGACTTAAGCTGAAGAGTCCCAATGAATTTCTAACACAAAAATGAAAATAAAACAACAATAATAAAAAGCTTTAAGGTGTCATAGTGAAATTCCCAACCCTAGGAACAATTAAAAAAAAATCAAAAAAGAAAAAAACAGACAAGTGGAGGAAAGATGATTGGGATCATGATTCCCAGACAGTTTCAAAGCCAGAAAACAATGAAGAACTACCATCAAAATTCTTAGGAAAAGTAATTTCGATCTATAAGGCCATTCACTAATTGAAGGTGTGATTCAGACACACAAATTATCCAAAGCAAAATTCTGTGCCTGAATTACAAAGTATTAATCAAAAGATTTATTATGATCTTGATCAAATTTCTCAAACTCTGGGTCTGTTCCTCCATCTGTAAAATAAAGGAAAGGAGGCAAAAGCATGGATCTCTACCTTAGAGAAATAATGGAGTATTTGATAAAGTAAGTAATACCTGTGTAAACTGAAGTGTATAAACAACACACGTTCTTAACAGTTGTTTATTTTACTTGAAATTAAACTTTCATAGCAGTAGCAACCACTTATCACTCTTGTTTCTTAAGGTTTATTTATTATTTTTGAGGGAGAGAGAGAGAGCGAGCAGGGAGAGGGGCAGAGAGAGAGAATCCCAAGCAGGCTCCATGCTGTCAGCGCAGAGCCTTATGTGGAGCTGGAACCCATGAATGGTGAGATCATGACCTGAGTCAAAATCAAGAGTCAGAAGCTTAACTGAGCCACCCAGGCGTCCCCCACTTATCACTCTTTCTGAAATCAATACTCTGTACTTCTGATGTGTAGTTCCATTCTTACCACCAAATCTGATTGATATTGAGAGTCTGACATGAGAACAGTTAAGGATAATGATTCTCTTCTGATTCACACAAACTGTAAGTAAAACTCTCTTAGACCAGGTGAGTTCCCTATGCTTTTCAACCTTAAATACCAAATCAAATTAATTTTAAGTCTATACCACCACTTTGAAGTGGGTTTATTTTCTAAATAGGAGACAGATAGGAACGGGTATAGAATTGATAATCTTGTTCCAGCTTTCTAATTGTACCACATACAAAACTCAGGTATCTGGAAATTTGTTTAATGTTTTAATGGTTTGTCTCAGAATGAATCACACAATAAGGTCTTGTATAGGTTTTTACTTTTAGAAGAAGAAAAAGGTAAGAAATGTCACTTTTTGAGGATTTTTGCTCAAACCTGTTCACATTCTAAATATATCAATTAAACAAATAAACCAAAAAAGAGACATGTATTCATGTTTGCTGTCTTACCTGTCTGGTATCTCCTCCTTCCAACGGGGCTTTCAGTTTCTTGAAGACGAGGGGTCTTTCTTATTTGACTTAGTATCTTCTACTCTGAGAAGCATATTTTGATTTGTGGGTGCTAAATAATACTTGTGGAATCAGTAAATAAAATGTAAGAAAATACTGTTGTTTTTACTCCCCAACCAAGCTTTTGCTTCCTCTTACAATTTTAAACATAGTTTGTAATTTTAAACACATTTTAAAATTTTATAGCAAAATTCTTTTATAGCAACCGTAGCAAATTTAAATTCTTAAATTTAACGTATCAGATTGTGATGGTATCATTTTCTGAATGAAATTTTTAGTAATCACTGTTGTTGATTAAAAGAAGCATATCTGTTTTTGAATTCTGATACTGTTTAATCTCTTCACATTATTTGGTCTTCATTTCTCTCAGCAATAATTCATTCACTTTAAGGTGACATTCATTTCTGCATTCCAAACACTTTTATTATCCTGGTAATTGTGGAATGAATGTTCACTATAATACTTATAATATGCAATACAATGTAAATAATATATAATAGGTGATGTAATGTCTAAGGGCAAAATCCCTTCCTGACTTTGGGTCTTGTTTTTAGTAATAAGAATCTTAAATCTTTAAAATTTGAATGATTGGGGCGCCTGGGTGGCGCAGTCGGTTAAGCGTCCGACTTCAGCCAGGTCACGATCTCGCGGTCCGTGAGTTCGAGCCCCGCGTCGGGCTCTGGGCTGATGGCTCAGAGCCTGGAGCCTGTTTCCAATTCTGTGTCTCCCTCTCTCTCTGCCCTCCCCCGTTCATGCTCTGTCTCTCTCTGTCCCAAAAATAAATAAACGTTGAAAAAAAAAAATTAAAATTTGAATGATTAATGTTTATCCTGGATTGAGTTACTCAAGAACACATTAAATGATATGCAAAACAAATTGTAAATTCAATATTTGACAATGTATTGACTGTTTCAGATTCCAGCTGGTGAAGTTATCAAGTACAGGTACATGGTCAAATAAGTAAGAACAGGCACACCTGGGTGGCTCAGTCAGTTAAGCATACTAATTTATTTTATTTTATTTTATTTTATTTTATTTTATTTTATTTTATTTTATTTTATTTATTTTATTTTATTTATTTTATTTTATTTTTAAGGTTTATTCATTTTTCAGAGAGAGAGAGAGAGGGAGAGAGAGAGAGAAGGAGAGAGAGGGAGAGAGAATGAGTGGGGGAAGGGCAGAGAGAGAAAGATGGAGACATAGAATCCGAAGCAGGCTCCAGGCTCTGGGCTGTCATCACAGAGCTCAACACGGGGCTCAAAGTCATGAATCACAAGATCATGACCTGAGCTGAATTTGGATGCTTAACGGACTGAGCCGCCCAGGTGCCCCTAAGCATCCTATTTTTGATTTTGGCTCAGATCATGAGCTCATGGTTCTGAGATCAAGCCCTGTGTTGGCTTCTGCACTATTCAATGTGGAGCCTGCTTGAGATTGTTTCTCTTACTCTCCCTTTGCCTTTCCCCCATCTTTCTCTTTCTCTCTGTCTCTCTCTTTGAAAAAAGTGAGAAAAGAAAATTCAAATAATGTCCTAAAAACTTGCCATATCTAAACTATAGAATTAGAGAATCAGCAATAAAAGTTGTTTGTAAGCATTTTAAAATTATTTATGAATTATACTTTTGCTACTTGGTTGGTAACTGAACTTAGATTCTGGAATGACCTTGCTTCTCAGATTATACCAACTATAGATAAATTAAGAGAATGTCCCCAAATGTTTCTTTTTACTTAGTTTAACCCTTAGTTTAATTCCTTCTTCCATAATGACACAACTTTTAACTTATAGACATGAAATAATATTTAAATGGAATACGTAATTCGAGCTTTCATCAGGATTGTGGTAAGGGGGAACTGATTTTATGGTCAGTGAATCATGGTTGTATGCACTGTTATTTGTATGGATTCATACAACAAACATTTATCAGATGGCTTCTATGCCCTAGGCTCTTTGCTACACATTGAGGATACACCAGTGAAAGATAACAGAAAATATCTACCCTCTTGGAGCTTATGGTATAGTGAGAAATAAAGACAAGTAATTATTATACTGTGTGTTGAGATCCAGTCATGGGAAGCAAAGGGTACTGTGGGAACACATGAGAGAATTTTCAAGTTTACAATTGTAGACTGGGGGATTGATGAAGGAAGCTTCCAGAAGAAAGAAATGTATAACCTGAAACTAGGAGAATGATTAAAATAAGTAGGAGCTATCCATGTGATTAAAATGAGTAGGAGTTTATCCATGTAAAATGGGTGGGAGGGGAGAGGAGATGGCAGTGGAGAAACTGTTCTAGGTTAGGAGGCTTAGTGTGAGAAGATGAACAGTAACGTAGCCTAGGTTAGTGATAGTTATATAATATGGCTAAAATTTAAGAGCAGGAGGTTGGATTAAAGGATGGTGAAGAAGATGAAGCTAGAGAGATTATGAGGAGTCAGATTAGCAATGTCAAGCATCTACTGAAGAATTTGGATTTTATGTACTGAGTAATGGGAAGCCAATGGAGTATTTTATGAAGGGGAATACTATAATTAAATTTGAATTTGTAAAAAAATAATTTTTATTTCAGTGTGCAGATTATTTTGAAGAAAAAATAAAATACAAAAAGTGTGAAGGATTTAGAAATGATTGAGGTGGAAGACAATGCATGAAATAGAGTAGTGGCAATGCAGGTGGAGGTAAGGAGGCAGGATGCATATTTAGTGACTGATAAAGAATGGAGAGGTTGGGCTAACATTTGGAATGAATGGAGAGTATGGTAGAAAGAACAAATAAGAGGAGGACTCATTTATGAATGAGGACAATACATCCAGATTTAGAGATGATAATTTGTGAAACACCTAAGCAAAGTATGTTAAATTTTTGGATGTATTGGGCTTAGAATATCCTTTTGAGTATAGGTGAAAAATAATATAAAATATGTGAGATTGCTCAACAGTGCATACAGTGTAGGAAAGAAAGAAGGGTTCAAAGGAACATTGATGTGTACTAACCTTTAAAAGAGATAAAAAAAAAAAAAAGAAACATGAGTAGCTGAAGGAAAATTAGTACTGCACTATAATAGAAGTCAAATAAGAGAGTCGGGAGATGGTCAAACATGTCAAAGGTTGTGAGCTCAAGTAAAATAAGAATATTTTTAGAAATCTGTTTGGTATAGCAATATCAATCTTGTTAAAACCATTGACTAGAATAGTGGAGGCAGAGAGAACTTTTTTTTTGAAGATGGCAAGTGAATGGGACATGAGGAAATGAAGACACAGATGTGAAGGCTGATTATGAAAAGCTGGCAAGAGAAGGCAATGGCTGAGGGAGAACGTGGAGCTGGAAAAGGTTCAGTCTTTTTTTCATGTTTTAACCTGAGTTGTTTTGGTTATTTGGTTTGTTGATTGATTGGCTGCTTTTAGGATAGAAGTATCTGAGATTATTTGAAAAGGAAACTGAACGTGTGAGAAACATGCTGATTAATGAAACACAGAAACATGGCAGAGCAATATCAGAGACCCAGCTGAGACTCCCTACTTGATTGCTACTTTTGGAAATTGTTGTAGGAAATAGCATTCAAGCTTATTCTACTGCAATAGGGAAACATCAGAGGACGTTCTACTGTTGAGTTGGGTCTCATAGTTCTTTTGTTAACAAGTAACTGTGAACGTTTGAAACTGAATTCTTGAGGTCTTGCCCGACATGACAATATGAATGGACTGAGAGGTATTATGCTAAGTGAATCAAGTCAGGCAGGGAAAAACAAATACCATTGATTTCACTTATATGTGGAACCTAAAAAACAAAATGAATGAATAGACAAACAAAATGCTGATTCTGACCTATAAATACAGAGAGGAACCTGGCAGTTGCCAGAAGGAACAAAGGTGGGGGGATGGGCAAAATAGGTGAAGGGGAGTGGGAAATACAGACTTCCAGTTATTGAATAAATAAGTTGTGGGAGTGGAGAGGCTCCTGGGTGGCTCAGTGGTTGAGCATCTGACTCTTGATTTTAATTAGGTTATGATCTCATGGTTCAAGGGTTCAAGCCCCACATTGGGCTCTGCACTGACAGCACAGAGACTGCTTGGGATTCTCTCTCTCCTTCTCTCTCTGCCCCTCTCCCACTTGTGGTCTCTCTCTCTCTCTCAAAATAAATAAATAAACTTAAAAAAAAAATCAGTTACAGGGATGAAAGATACAGCATAGGGAATATAGTCAATGATACTGTAATAGCCTTGTATGGTGACAGATAATAGGTACCTTTGTGGTGAGCATAGCATAATGTATATACTTGTCAAATTACTTGGTTGTACACCTGAAACTAATGTAGCATTGTGTGTCAAACTACACTAAAAAAAAAGAATAGTATCTTTTTTTTAAATGTTTTCTAGTGTTTATTTTTGAGAGAGACAGAGTGCAAGCTGGGGAGGGGCAGAGAGAGACAGGGAGACACAGAATCTGAAGTAGGCTCCAGGCTCTGAGCTGTCAGCACAGAGCCTGACACGGGGCTCGAACTCACAGAACTGCAAGAGTATGACCTGAGCTGACGTTGGACACTTAACCGACTGAGCCACCCAGTCGCCCCAAAATGGATCCTATTCTTGAGTCTGCCATTTTGTCACCTTGTCCAAGTCACTTAAACTTTTTGAATCTTAGTAGCTTCATGTGTGTAAAATTTCTTCTAAGTAACCATATATAGGTATATATAATATTTATATAAATATAATTATCTATATAACTCATATATATAATCTAATTCTTTAAACTCAGATAAAACTATAATTGAATAAAAAATGCAGCAGCTTAATAATATATGAAATATGCCAGAGGAGAGTTGTTGTGTTGTTGCTTACAACAAATGAGGTTTAGGATTAACATTTCAGCTCCTCAAGTGTGCTGCTTCTAGTTATGATGCTATTTGGAATTGTTAGGTTAGAAAAAAAAATGGCTACAATAAGTCCTATTTCATAGAAACACCTATCTTGATATGCTTTAGAAGGAAAAAAAAATATTGTTAACTCAGTCTCAGCCTTTACTTTTTTTTTTTTTAATATTTATTTATTTTGAGAGAGTGAGCACGAGAGGGAGAGAAAAAGAATCCCAAAAAGGCCCCACATTGCCAGTGCAGAGCCCAATGTGGGGCTTGATCCTACAAATCACAATAGCATGACCTGAGCCAAGATTAAGTCAGATGCTTAACCTAATGAGACACCCAGGCACCCTTCAACTTACACATTTTTTAATGTTTATTTATTTTTGACAATGAGAGAGAGAGAGCATGAGCAGGGGAAGGGCAGAGAGAGGGAGACAGAATCTGAAGCAGGCTCCAGACTCTGAGCTGTCAGCACAGAGCCCCACATGGAGCTTGAAGCCACAAGCTGTGAGATCATGACCTGAACGGAAGTCAGACGCTTAACCGACTGAGCCACTCAGACGCCCCTGCGTATACTTATAAAAATATAAAGCGACTGAATTTTTTTCTAACCAAACAATTTCCAAGTACTGGGTTTCTTTTTCCTTCTGTGTGGAACTTTATCACCAGAGCACATCTAGCTGTTCTGCACTGGGATCTGGTAAGTAGAAAGGATTTACAAATGCATTTCCCATTTCTTTTAATGGGAGGTATAACTGCTCATCGAGAGAGCAAATGTCTCTGTAATATTTATTCTTGATTTGATACAGATGCAGTTGTAAAAAATTTTTCCAAACTCCATTGGGTCATGGCAAAAGATCCTACTGTTATTTAGTCAAGGCTAAATATTTATTAGTAGCTTAATCACATATTATTTTTGTATTATGACCCATTTTCATAAAAATATTAGATATAAAATATTTAAATTTCAATAATCTTATACTAATTGTAAAAAATAAGTGATTTCAGACCCTTAAAATAGAGGCAGTTATACAAACTATATAGACATTTGTTTTTCATTATAATTAATACACTTAACTTTTATAAATAATAATACATGGGACATTTTGAAATGTTAATGATAGTTTTATGTCATAAGTTTATATACAATAAAATCATTGTGCTTACTTAGATTTATAGACTGCCGCCTATAAGTTTCTTTCTATACTGAGATGTGGAGAATCTAGTACTTTCTCTAGCTTTGAGACCTATGTACATGGTTTATTTACAGACGTATGGACAAAGTATGGCAAAGTCTTCAGCGTCAAATATGTTATTGTGCAATAATATTATCATTTGTTGTTACTAACCATTGACAATAACCGTTGTAATGGCTATTAATGCTTATTGAATGTTTATTCTTTATTTATTTATTTATTTATTTATTTATTTATTTATTTATATTCATAACATCACTATGATTTCAATACTGCTCTTACCCAACTAACATTTAAGGAAGCTAACATTATGAGAACTCATGATCCCATAACTAACATGTGCCAAAGCCATGAATTAAGTCCGAAGACTATGGATGTAACCACTATGGTAATCTCTCTCTCCATATCTGTAAGATAAACAATGCAGAGCTTCAGAATTATGCCTTTTTAAGGTCTTCACCCATTCATTCTCTTTTACCATCTTTCATTATGTTTGCAGTGACCTTCCTTACAGGTTTTAGTATTACCAACTTTTGAATACATCTCTCTCTTACATTCCTCATCCATTGTTACACTTTAAGCCAGGTCTCACTTGTGAGCTTCAGACCCATATAGCCAGATTAGTCCTGAAAGTCTTCACTTGATTTTCAAGTGTGATGGTCCCACATTCAATATCTCACGTTTAAAACTGAATTTTTTGACACATTTGGTTAAATGTCTGACTCTTGATCTCAGCTCAGGTCTTGATCTCAGGGTTATCAGTTCAAGCCCCACACTGAGCTCTGCACTGGGCATGAAGCATACTTAAAAATACAAAACAGAAGAAAACAAAAACACAACAACAACTGAATTTTTCAGATTTGTTTTCAGACCACCATTCCTGAATACAACAGTTCAGTAAAAGGCAGTAACTTGTTTCCCTTCACTCATCATACCCAATTACCAATTTTGACAACTTAATTTCTTGAATAGTTTATCTGTATTCCCCTTCTGTCATGACTATACTTGCACTTTTGTACAGATTCTAATACCTAGACAGTAGATCATAGCCAAAGCTACTTTACTTGTCTTCTTTTGATCTTGTCTGGCCCCTATCCAGTCCATCATCCACAGAAATGTTAGAATGGTTCTTAACATTGCACATCTGATTGTGTTTCTTCATCATTTAATGTCCTTTGGGAGTTTCCAGTCACCTTATAGATTCAACATGTATCTATCAGTGTTCTTTCACAGAATCCTGAAATGAATCCCCTTCCAGAATGGGGAAGATACAGATTACAAAATTTATTATAGGGATTTGTTCTTAGAGAATTGTATGGACTGCTTAAAGAGTTTACGTGTGGTTGTTGCATCTTTGGTGCTGAGTCTAAAGTCAACACAGTAGGTAGACTAAAACATACGACTATCACAGAACTTCTGACATTGTTACTAATTGTATGTCATCTTCACAAGAACAGACAATATGGGACAGCACGGGCTGTATGTTTACTTTTTGACTGATTGCCTTAGTGGATCAGGTATATGGGTGTGTCAGACTGGCTTCAGGTTTGGGGTGGATGAAAATGACTTCAACTAGAGTCAGTCCACTGTTCACTTATTTCCATCATGTGAGAATAACAGCAGGTCTTTGTTTTTCAATGATAAGGTATTCCATTGCTTCTGTCTTCTTTCCTTACAGTTTTATACATAATGGCTGAATTGATTTTTAATTTTGGCTAAATATAGAATCTCTTCATAGTTTAAACGATGAAATGCTTTTTTTGTGTTTTTTGCTCAACTAATCAGTGTCATTATTTTTCAACTTGTCCTAGTATTTATTACAATATCACAATTTTGTATATAAAACCGACACATGCTTAATTATTTATCTATTATCTGGACATCTTTATTGTTCCTTAATAGAAATATCAGTGTTAGAATTGCCTCCTACAAAGAAGATTCTAATGATTCAATAAATAAGGCTACTAAAGTACATGAAAAAAGTTATGTTTTTTTCCTATGAAATTAATAAATGTTTGGAAATCATTGGTTATACTATTGGAATCTGAAGTTCATGAAAAAGACAAGAAAGAAAAAAAATTCTAGTAGTGTGTTATTTAGTCATTCATTTACTGTCAAAAATTTGTTATGAATTAAAAACAAATAGATGATTAAGATCACAGGATCGAATATGAGATAGAAGAGAAGCAGTGAGAACAAGATTAGCAGAGTTAGATGTTGGAAAACCTAGCCCAAGTCTCAATTCTGCAACTTGTGTGAATGAACTCCTTTTTAATTATTAAATTAAGCCTTGGGTCCCACGACCCCTGAAGATTCTTTGAGAGCCTCAGAACTAAAATTCCTCAAATTGACAAGTTTTATAATTCTTATTAGATATGGAGAGACTAAGCAAAGATGTAGGATATTTTACATAAAAACTTGCCTGGGAGACAAAATAAATTGACATTTAAAAATGTTTCATTTTTCTATAAGAAATTGTGCACCATAGAGAACTTAGTTTTGTGACAGCTCATCACACAGCACTGGTCCCTTACCCCATGCTGGGTAATTGGTCCAGAACTGACTCAGAGGAAGGATCACCACCTACTGTATCACCCATATCACTTCCTGCAGCACCTGGGTTTTTCTTGGAATGCTTCCATCCAAATGTAGATCATATCTCACCCCGATCTGTTTGTAGTGGCTGATAAGATCATAGCTGGAGGTGCAGTGGCAGAGGGCCATGAATATATAAAAGCATGTTGTTATTTTTTCTGATAATTACATAAAGAGTGATTTAATCACCAGACTGGTCACTAACATATGACCAAATGGGATTTCTTGAAACACAGAGTTTCCTTAATGGTTTCCTGGTTGTAAATGAACTCACCAATTTCCCATTAGGATTGATTTTCGTCACAAGCCTTAACACTCAAGATCCTCATAAATTATTTTTTTAAATGTGCTGTGAAAAAGTGGAAAATTTATAAATTGCCCAAATTCTGTGTACAGGAAGTTCAAGTAAAGGAAAAAAATGATGTCTAAGACATAGGAAGTACATTAAACAGAATTCCGTAAGTTGTGCTATTCCTGTAATATTGCTGATGTTTTGAGAGGAAAAAGCACAGATCTTGGAGACAAACGTGTAATTTTATGGAAGGTACTTTTAACATTGCTTGTGTGTTTTTAACCACTTATCTGCTTGTCAATATTTTCATTAGGCTTAACAAGATAAAGAGGCTTATGTGTATTTTATTAAGTGAAATTAATCAACATTTGGCATACAACCTTCTTTAGAAAGATATGTTTAAATTGATTTGAAATATGATTTTATTGACTTAAGTTTGAAGACTTCAATTATTGTGTAAAATGTACAAACTGTGTATAGTTTTCAATATTCAGCAGTCTCTTTTTATGAAAGAGTAAATTAAAAGCTAAAAGGAGAAGCATCCTAATTTTCCAGTTTATTTTCTTAAATAGAGATATAGGATATCCTTCCCTTCTTTTTGGTTACATGAAAGAACTCAAATAGGACAGGACAGTGTCAGCTTTCTTCAGTGAAAGACCACCAGGAACACACCTATATAATTAAACATATTGAGTTTGTGACTCATTGCAGCTGGAAGAACACCACGGGACAAAGCCCACACACATTATGAAGGTCCCTGCTTTATTCAAAGTCTACTGATGTAAGTATTGATAATATCTCTTAAAAATACCTTCACTGCAACCTCTTATAGACTGGTGTTTGGCCGAACAGGTGGGCACCTAGACAAGTTGACATACAAAATTAACCATCAAAATGGGTAATCATGGGTGTCTCAGTAAGAGGGAGTTAGAACCTATTATAGAAATTTGGGGGCTTTTTTGGGTGACTTGGGGGGAGGGTTTAAGGAAGTAGGAGTATCAACGGGTGTGCTGTAAACTGGATCCTGGAAAAGAGTTGGACAATTTTATTATTGGTCATTTAATCCTTTTATTCGTAGGAAGAAGAGTCTAGAATGAGGATAAAGCTATGATTGATAAAGAAGAGTAAATAGTCCCTCATTTTAGCCAGAAGTCACTCATTTAGCCATTTTAGTCACTCATTCGGTATTTTGCATTTGGCACGGTGACCTTGTTTTTGTCTGAGCTGAGGCACAATAATGAAATGGCCTTGTTTTGTCTCACTTTATTATGGACTCAGAGTAACCTTGTCTGAGATTGGTATTCTGTGAGATTATTTTTGTTCAATAGGAGAATGGCAGGGTTTAGTGGTGAGTATTAGGCCAGATTCTAGAGGTAAGATGGCTGTGCCTTTTTTTTTTTTTTTTTCTGAATAGTAATTTGACTTTCTACTTACTTCAGGTTGTTAGGAGAAGCTGTTTTTGGTTTGGTTTGGTTTTGCTGTTTTATCAAAATTGACATTTAAAAGTAGGAACACTTGGTATGTTACATGGAATCTGATACATCAGGGATGTATTTATAGCCTGACCTTCACTTGGCTTTACTTAGTCTATCACTGCCCTCTAGGTGCATCCTGTCACTGTGGTTTCCCACCAATACATTGAAAATAAGTCCATAGCCACAGGACCTAATTGAATAGATACAACTATTTTCTGGCATACATGGATTGTCTGTTGGCTAACTCAGTTGATAACATGCTTTCTAGGTTTCCCTTTGCATTTAGATAAGAATCTCTTCCCCTCTGTGGTCCTTTCTTGGAGTTTGCCAATCAAAGACACACAAGTGTAAGGCAGTGGAGAACTATGCTCAGAGAGTTACACTCTGAAGGTGGCTGCACATTCCCAGAAGGTTCTCAGAATGTGCTTAAGAACACCACTGCACTGCTGCATGATGAGAGAATTAGTGGGTTCTTTGAAGATATTCTTGAGAATTGCATGTTTTTCCTGTAAGAGCTTAAAAACTATCCACTTTTTGCTTCAAACTGTGATCTTCAGTTTCTCCTTCTCTGACTTTTCAGCAGCTTTTCCTGAACTTTTGATTGCCCAGTTCTTCTAAAATTTCTTTGAGCCCTCATTTCTAGGTTATATTCTGCATTCCCACTTTGTTTTCAGATAGAGTCATCATTCTACCCTAATTTATTCAATTCCCTCTACATAGTTAACTGCATCACGTGTGTGTTGCTAGTACGATATGTAAGTCCTAGAGTGGACGTATCCAACCTAATAAATATCCAACCAAAGATGAACAAAATATTCTCCTTCAGATATTAGTAAGTGTATTGACATAATTACTATGATTTTGACTCTGAAATGTTCACCACAACATGGATAGCTGTAAAATCTCAGATAGTGATGGGTTGAATATGCGTATTAATTTCATTCTCTCATAAAATCTCACTAACATGGCATAAAGTTCTAAATCCAGAAGGACAGAATGAGCATATGACAGAAAAGTTGTCTCAAAAACTGATATAACAGACTCCAGAAAGGTGAATCTTAAAGCAGCAGTGACCAGCAAGAGGTCAAACCCAATTTGTATTGCAAAAATAATTCCCAAAGCTCAGGAGTCACTGTCCCTAGGTATCTCTGGAAGTTAGTTGAGTAGAGTGATGCTGTTAGCAGAGAAAAGTTTGGTTAAAAGTCTATTTATAAAGCATTTAGTTCCCCAAATATTTTATCCTAGTATTTGTAGCCACACTGTAGTTCTATAATGACAAAGAATGGAGGCATTTTCTGGAGAGACTAAAGCAGACAATCTCTGAACTCATGTATACCAGGTACAGTTGAGTGGGAAGTATTAACTAAGTGTATGTATATTTATAGAAAAGGCTGAAAAATCCCCTCCACCCAGGCATCTTCCTTCCCTTAGCTCTCAGAACATTGGCTCCAGGCAGAAGACTGAAGAGTCTGCAGAATCTGACTACATAAAAAAGTAAAACAATAAAGATCGTGACACAGGGATTTTCCAATGAAAATGGCCCAGGATCACTTTTCAGTGAAACCCATAGTTGGCCTTCTACACCCACATGCTCCAAGCAGCTTCTTAATCCCCTACTCTAACCAATGACGAACAGATATCTGAAAAATTTCTTCAATATGGAATTTAGTGAACAAAGGAAACAAAGTACAATGGGAAAAAGTAAACTTCAAAAATTCAGTCATTAGTATTTTTAAAGAGATTTTGTCTCATCATTCACTGAATGGCCAAACTCCCGGCCAAGTTTAATAGGCAGATAAGCGTCATACAGGGAAGAGACCAGTGCATGGTTTGAATTCACTGAGAACAGACGACATGCACGCTAGGCACAAGTGGTACAGAGAAAGTGCATGAGATCTAGGCTGTTTGCAGTGTATCAGTGCTCCATGGCCAGCATGTCTACTATGCAGGCCAAATGGATGATAGAGCCATGCACAACCCACTTTGTGTTACAGCAGAAGGACTTGAACCCCTCCTCCATAATGTCTGAAATACAGAAAGCCAGGACGTTTGTGAGGGCCATGGTCACATGTGCTTAAGCAGAAGGAAGGAGTACACATTAAGTCTGAGACAGGGAAAGAAATTTCTATATAAGGCAGTAAGCCCACTGGAGGCTGTGAGGCCAATTCCTGTCTTGGTAAGGAAGTGTTCCAGGCCCAATGCCCATTCTTCTGTGGCCAAGTGGAGGTCAAAAAACTGCATGCTCAAGATTGCCTTCCCCAACAGGTATAAAAGACTATAAATTAAAAACAGAGTAGTATTTAAGAACATTCAAGGGCACCTGGATGGCAGTCTGTTAAGCACTGACTCTTGATCTCGACTCAGGTCATGATCTCACGGTTCATGAGATTGAACCCAGGTCAGGCTCTGTGCTGCCAGTGCAGATCCTGCTTGGGAGTCTCTCTCTCCATCCTCCTCTGTCTGCCCTTCCCCCTGCTCTCTCTCTTTCTCTCTCTCTCAAAATAAATAAATAAAATTAAAAAAATAAATAAACTTAAAAAATAATAGAAACTTAAAAATATAAACAAATAATAAATAAATAAATAAATAAATAAATAAATAAATAATAATTTTGAAGAAGAAACCAAAGTGGGAGGCATCACAATCCCAGACTTCAGCCTCTACTACAAAGCTGTAATCATCAAGACGGCATGGTATTGGCACAAAAACAGACACATAGACCAATGGAATAAAATAGAAACCCCAGAATTAGACCCACAAAAGTATGGCCAACTAATCTTTGGCAAAGCAGGAAAGAATATCCAATGAAAAAAAGACAGTCTCTTTAACAAATGGTGCTGGGAGAGCTGACAGCAACATGCAGAAGAATGAAATTAGACCACTTTCTTACACCGTTCACAAAAATAAACTCAAAGTGGATAAAGGACCTGAATGTGAGACAGGAAACCATCAAAACCCTAGAGGAGAAAGCAGGAAAAAACCTCTCTGACCTCAGCCGCAGCAATTTCTTACTTGACACATGTCCAAAGGCAAGGGAATTAAAAGCAAAAATGAACTATTGGGACCTCATGAAGATAAAAAGTTTCTGCACTGTGAAGGAAACAATCAATGAAACTAAAAGGTAACCAACAGAATGGGAAAAGATATTTGCCAATGACATATCAGACAAAGGGCTAGTATCCAAAATCTATAAAGAGCTCATGAAACTCCACACCCAAAAAACAAATAATCCATTGAAGAAATGGGCAGAAAGCATGAATAGACACTTCTCTAAAGAAGACATTCAGATGGCCAACAGGCACATGAAAAGATGCTCAACGTCGCTCCTCATCAGGGAAATACAAATCAACACCACACTGAGATACCACCTCACGCCAGTCAGAGTGGCTAAAATGAACAAATCAGGAGACTATAGATGCTGGCAAGGATGTGGAGAAACGGGAACTCTCTTGCACTCTTGGTGGGAATGCAAACTGGTGTAGCCGCTCTGGAAAACAGTGTGGAGGTTCCTCAAAAAATTAAAAATAGATCTACCTATGACCCAGCAATAGCACTGCTAGGAATTTACCCAAGGAATACAGCAGTGCTGATGCATAGGGGCACTTGTATTCCAATGTTTATAGCAGCACTCTCAACAATAGCCAAATTATGGAAAGAGCCTAAATGCCCATCAACTGATGAATGGATAAAGAAATTGTGGTTTATATACACAATAGAATACTACGTGGCAATGAGAAAGAATGAAATACGGCCTTTTGTAGCAACGTGGATGGAACTGGAGAGTGTTATGCTAAGTGAAATAAGTCAGGCAGAGAAAGACAGATACCATATGTTTATCTCCTATGTGGATCCTGAGAAACTTAACAGAAGACCATGGGGAAGGGGAAGGAAAAAAAAAGTTAGAGAGGGAAGGAACCAAACCATAAGAGACTCTTAAAAACTGAGAATAAACTGAGGGTTGGTGGGGGCTGGGAGGGAGGAGAAAGTGGGTGATGGGCATTGAGGAGGGCACTTGTTGGGATGAGCACTGGGTGTTGTATGGAAACCAATTTGACCATAAATTTCATATTAAAAATAAAGAATTAACAAACATTAAAAAATAGAAACTTAAAAAATATAAACAAATAATAAATAAATAAATAAATAAGCATTCAGGTAAGGAAAGAGAATAAGATGAGCATTCTAAAAATTCCAATATCCAAGTAATAGGTGATTGATAAGAGAGGAAAAGAAATTATCAAATAAGTCTTTTAAGAAAATTCCATTTTCTTTTGGTAAATATTCAGTAGTGAAATACCAGATCATATAGTATTTCTACTTATCAAATCACTTTGTTGTGTACCTGAAACTAATGTAACAGTGTATGTTAACTATACTTCAATTAAAATAGAAAAGGAAAAACAATTCCAGTGACTAAAGGATGTATTTTCATATTTAAAGAGCTTACCAAATACCAAAACAGTAAATGAAAATAGACTTCACCAATGCAGATCATGGCAAAATTTTGGAAAAGCAGGGAACAAAGATAACTTTCTACATACCTCCAAAGAGGGAAAAATTGACACATCTACAAAGAATTAGGAATCAGCATGGCTTCTGACTTCTCAACAGCAACATTAGAAGCTAATAGGCTATGGAGTAATATGAAAGGAAATTGTATGTGTGTGTGTGTGTGTGTGTGTGTGTGTGTGTGTAATATTACATAGATATATAACTTTATATATTTATATGGTATGTAAGTGCATAAGTATATATTTAATGAAATATCCAACACAGAGCCCTTTAAAGAACTGTCCAAACAATTAACCAAGCTCCAAAATCCTATATATTCTTATTTTGCATTTATGTCATTTTCAAATAAAATGACAATGTGTGGAACATGTGAGCACAATATAGAAAATATAGTGGAAGCTGATATTTTCTAGGAAAATCATTATACATTCTATATCTTCTTTATGGAAAAAGATTATACTACTTTCTTCTAATAGTCTTAAAAACCCTGTAGTTGTCCCAAAATATTGATAAAGGAAAGAAATCTGGAAAAGTGGTTAAAATTAGCATTGATGAAAACAGAAATAATTTACTCAAATTCCTTAAAATAGTTTTTTAAAACAACTCTTCTTCAAACTGTTTTACCCCCTTCTGTAGTTGAACACACTATTTCTCACAGATGATATACATATGCAATTTGAGGCTCCTTGAAGATATATCATAGTAATTCACATGTAATGAAATCCTTTACATGATGCCAGACAGAAAAATTTTTGCTCAATAATGGTAGATATTACTGTTAATAACTTGTAAACTGCTTCAAACCAATTTAAAAATGGGTGACTTTTGGGAAAATAAAGGATAAGAAATAAACATTCACCTAAGTGCTCCTTTAATGAACAATTTATTTTTTCCAGTGATTTCCTATAGTTAAATTTGTCCTAGTTCACTCAAAAGGAGGGTTGTGTAGATTTGAAGTTATGAACAAATTCAGGATATTACAGTTATATTTTTACAGACAACCTCTGTTGGGTTTGCAATATTTTTGGCACTTGAAAGGCTTACTTAATTTTTTCATTACATTTCTATCCATGGTTCATTTTTTCCAAAAATTATCTTTACTTTTAAGACTTACGGGTAATAAACCAAATGCCCAGAGCAAGCCATAAAAAAAAAAAAATCACTGCAAGTATCAAGAAAAAATATATTTCCTGCTCTAGGTTGTTATTTTTCAATTCAAACACAGACCATGTGAATCATGACATTGGAAATTCCATATATTTTTTGCAAGCAGGTCTTTTTCAAGGTGAATCTGAACTTTGAGCAGGGAGGCATTTGGCAGAAAATATATAACAGCTTTTCTTCTCCCTTTCCTTTGTGCTGAGCAAGTGCTCTCTAAAACAGCTGAAATCCAAATACCTATTTACATTGTTTAATATAGCAAATAATACATGAAAAACAAAATACATATGTACATACATATAGAAGGACAGAAAATATTGGCATGAACAGCGGATCTTGTTAAGGCACTGGTGCTGTGGGGCTGTGTGATCAAGGGGTGTGAGGGGAATGTGAGGAGATCTGTGTTTTCCTTATTGGGTCTGCAAGGTTTAACGAGACAGATGCACTCTCAAGACTGGACTCAGGCAAATATTGAGGTAGCTCAGTTGTTCTTCCTCCTTGATTCTACCCACTTTCTTCTCCATGTGCTGTTTCTCTCTTTGGAAACTGTGATCCCACCATTGCTTTTGGAATTCTCAAGGACCCCCTGATTATGAGGCTGGACCCTTGATAATCTTTCACAGCCTAACATAAAAAGAGACATTTAAAAAAAATTTAATCAATTTATTTCAATTCAAGTTAGTTAACATACAGTGTAGTATTGGTTTCTGGAGTAGAACCCCAGTGATTGATCATTTATATATGGCACCTAGTACTCATCCCAACAAGTGTCCTCTTTAATGCCCATCCCCTGTTTAGTCCATCTCCCCACCCACCTCTCCTTCAGCAACCCTCAGTTTGTTCTCTGTTTTTAAGAGTTTCTTATGGTTTTCTCCCTCTCTGTTTTTAACTTATTATTTCTTCCTTTCCCCTGTGTTCATCTGTTTTGTTTCTTAAATTACACATATGAGTGAAATCATAGGATATTTGTCTTTGACTGACCGATTTTACTTAGCATAATACACTGTGCTTCTATCTACGTTGTTGTGCATGGCAAGATTTCATTCTTCTTGATCTCCGAGTAGTATTCCATGGTATATGTATACCACTCCTTCTTTATCCATTCATCAGTCGATGGACATTTGGGCTCTCTCCACAGTTTGGCTATTGTCGATACCACTGCTATAAACATTGGGGTGCATGTGACCTTTCAAATCAGCATTTTTGTATCCTTTGAAAAAATACCGAGTAATGCAATTGCTGGGTTATAGGGGAATTCTATTTTTAATGTTTTGAGGAACTTTCTTACTGATTTCCAGAGTGGCTGCACCAGTTTGCATTCCCACTAACAGTGCAAAAGGGTTCCCTTTCTCCGCATCCTCACCAACATCTGTTGTTGCCTGAGTTGTTAATTTTAGCCATTCTGGCAGGTGTCAGGTGGTATCTCATTGTGGTTTTGATTTGTAGTTCCCTGATGATGAGTGATGTTGAACTTCTTTTCATGTGTCTCTTGGCCATCTGGATGTCTTCTTTGCAAAAGTGTCTATTCACATCATTTGCTCATTTCTTCACTGGATTATTTGGTTTTTGGGTATTGAGTTTGGTAAGTTCTTAACAGATTTTGGATACTAACCCCTTATGTGATATGTCATTCGCAAATACCTTCTCCCATTCCATAGGCTGCCTTTTATTTATTTATTTATTTGTTTGTTTGTTTGTTTGTTTGTTTTCAAGTCACATATTGCCTTTTAGTTTTCTTGATTGTTTCCTTTGCTATGTGAAACTTTTTATCTTGATGAAGTTCACTTTTTGTTTTTATTTTCCTTACCTCCAGACATGTCTTGTAAGAAGTTGCTGCAGGCTAAGTCAAAAAGGTTGGTGCCTGTTTCCTCTAGGATTTTGATGGTTTCCTGTAGAAAGAGACATTTTTGATTTTAAGATGAGGATCCTCTGTAGTCCCACCCAAACTGATCTGTTATGCTTTCAGTACCTTTTTAGTTACCCCTTCTCGGGCAAACATGTACAGGTTTAATCAAGCTTTACAAGACTTTCTGTGTTATCTTTTAGAGACCCTTGACTCTAAAGACCAAAACCCAGAACCCATGGGAATGTATCATATTCTTCCCTGTAGTAGAGTAATGCCATCTCACAGATTTTCAGTTTTCTGATGTCAGATATTGTACCATGTTTATCCTTGTATATCCTACATTATCTCTAACAGTGCTTGGGAATAGCAGACACTCAAATAGATATATGTGGAACTAATATAAATTTAAAATAATGAAACAATATTCCCACACAGCTTTGAGAAGAAATGGGTGATCTTTTGGCATCTGTCATTTGTATACATTTTGATAATTTTCAAACTATTCCTTGGTTGCTTTACGGGTCAGTTTCAGACTTTCAGAACAGATAAAGCTGGTATCTGGTCTGCTTTGATTGATTCATAGTCACTTCCAAATGCCCGTCAGTCCTCTTGCAACATTCCGCCCCTCTGTGCCCTTCAGCCCTGTTTTTCTCCTTGACCTCATCCTGTTTCCTTCTTCCTTCCTATGAAGTATATGAGCTGCCTTCTGTACTCATTCCTCATCGTGTTGCATTTGTTTGCTGCTGGGAAATCTGTGTTCATTTGGCATCAGCAGAAAAAAAAAAAAAAAAAGAAATTGAACACAATGAGGCAGACTACATGATAGATAGTTGTACAGTTAATGACATGTCTTATGTGAAGCATTGGACATTATATTATATTGTTTGGAGGGCACAATCCCCAGGGAAATTGCTACTCTGTTGAAGGGGAGTTAATAAATATGGATATAGTGTGGTTTTCTGCCACAAAACTACCATCCCTTCAGGGTATCTGTTAACAAATTCACTTTTGGAGGACACTGAGTGAAGCACTGTGAGGGGAATCTTTGCTTAGTCCTTGTTTTCCTTGGGAATGAAGGATTTCCAGGAAGTTTGATAAGATTGCCATTTCCTATTGCAGTGTCATGACGAACTTAGGGAGATAACCATCCCGGATGCAGGTGTCCAGGTCAAAGGAAATAAAAGGGAAGTTCAAAAGCACTCCTCCCATAGTTGCTGATCTTATATCTCTATTACTATGTCATGGGAAGTTTCTGTGTGAGCATATGCTGAAAATCAGACAAAATCTAAACTGCATGTCACACAACTGAAACAAGTTAAAAAAAATAAATACATTTCTCGAAAATGAAATGTGTTAAGTGGATAGGTCTCATGTTAAGCATTCTTTACACACACACACACACACACACACACACAAGTGGGGGCAGGGAGGATGAAATTGGTGGAGGCAATGAATATGTTTACTACCTTTGTTGTGATAATCGTTTTATGGGCATATGTATACGCCCAAATTCATCAAATAATATATATTAAATATGTGCAGCTTTTTTTGTTGATTATACTTCAATAAAGTTATTTTGAAACATTTAGAAATATAGAACATACTTTTTCATTTTTAAAGCTCTCATTTTATTTTGAAATAATTTCAAAATTGCTGAAAAGTAGCAAGAGAATGTAAGGAAACAAGGAACATTCACCCACAGAACCTTTTAGAGTTTCATTTAAAATATGTCCTTTATAAGAAAAGCATTCACTCCAGGATCGTAATGTACCAGTTGTCATATCTTTCTAGCCAGTTTCATTCAAGAACTTTCCCCAGTCTTTTTTCTGATTTCATGACCTTCATTTTTTCAAGATTGTAGAATATTTCTTAATTTGGGTTTGTCTAATGTTGTCTCATGAAGAAAGTTCAGTTGTATATTTTTTGGCAGATATATGACAGAAATGATACTGTGTTTTTTTGTTTTGTTTTTGTTTCCTATCATTGCACACAAACAACATTGTTTTTGTCCCAGTCCTTTTGTTAACTTTGTTCACATAATTAGAACAAATCATGTCGGCCAGATTTTCCCACTCTTTTTCCTTTGTAGTTAATAAGAATTTTGTATGGAGGTAATATGAAACTATGTAAATATCCAGTTCTTCAACCCACTGTCACTCCCTAGTTTTAGCAGTTGTTGATGTTTATTGCTTGGATGTATTTTGACTAGGGTAACATCTCATTGTGCTTTTTGTTTACTTTTTACTTGTATTCCTTTCCATTTATGTATTAATTTGCTTATTTATATTAGTGTGCATTCGTTGATTCTTCTTTCATTCAGTAGGGTACAGTCTAAATAAATGATTAGATTGTCTTTTATTTAGTGAGTGGGAACCTCTTCAAACTGCCTTCTGGATCCTTCTGTTATACTCCAATTTTCTTTGAGTCCTTCTTTACTATTCCAACATGATTTTCTAGCTCATATTGTACTTTTTCTGCCCCACCATGTAATCACTTATTTCTCTAACCATCTCTGGACCTATTTATGGAGAATGATATGTGGAAGTTGAAAGGTCAAATGAACAGTAAGTGTGTTCATGATTGGTGAGGTGTTCCAATGCCCAAATCTTTTGATATTTGTGCCTTCATTCTCTGTCAGTGAGAAATGTGGATCCCATTAGCCTTAATATATTGACATATTTGCTAAATCCACTATATATGGCTATCTCTCAAGACCGCCAGGCTGTCCTCACCAGTTGGCTCTGACACACCATCTTTGCCTGGGCTACTATTACTGGCTACCCTTTGGCCATACTCACTGACTCACTCCATGTAAACCCTATGGCTGCCATCATTACTACCACTGTCCAATGTCTTTTGGAGGAGAAAAGAGGGAAGAGAAGACAGGGAAGGAGAGGAGACGAGAAGCAATGTTCATATTTAATCACTATATTGTAGAATGGATTTAAACATTTTAGACTCTGTGGGTTTTCAGTAACAAGAAGAGAGTTATTTCATAATTATTGTGCTCTATGTTTTGCTGATTGAAACACTGCCATAACAAAATTGCCTAAAATATAAAAAGTTCTTTCTAAAGTGGATTTGTTTAGTGAACATCTTTGCAAAGAACAAAGTGGACTTTCAAAAGATATACCTTATATCTCAGGCTGAATTTAAGTATGGTGTTTTATATTTAGAAGAACTTTTTTATACTATGTATTAAAAATTGTACAACTACTTTTGACTCCTACTTGTCCCAGAAACACATATTATCAAAACCCCAACATTTCTCTGTAAATACAGCTTTCCATGATTCCATTATCTACCACTGGCAAGGTCTTAGAAATAATGACACATTCACTAGTCTTTAATAGACACATGATGAGCACAAGCTCCAGTCTGATCAGTCAGTGAACTAAATATAAAAGGAATGCTTTATAAAGTGCCATTTAGATTCCAGTGTAATAGAGATGTAATGCATATGTCAAGTTATTGAGTTGTCAACTTAAATAGAAGCCAGTATGTCATCCAGTAATTATTGCTATTTAGGCCTAAGGCATTAGTGCTAATATTAGCATGTGAGTGTTAAGTATGCAGAGCACAAAAGGGAAAAGAAGAGATTATATGAAGTAAACCCTAAAGAACTCATTATGTTACTAAAGACCACAATCTATCCTTTGGATATGTGCAGACACTTTAAAATCAGGGGAAAAAAATTGTAAGAATATACAACCCATTTGGGGAAAAAAGACAACCAGGTGCAAACATTTACCTGTAATTGTAGGAAAATTTTGGTATATTATCATCATTCTACACAGGTAAATTGCTCGTGAAAATCATCAGAAGTCTATTTGAAATTAAATTTGGTGGCTCAGTTTCTAGCTGCAATGATTTATTGACTGATATTTGCAACTGCAGTTTTCTTTAAAATCTCTGGAATAGAGCTTCATTTTTTATTAGTATTTAAAGCCTAAACTTTAGCCCTGTAGAACCCTTCTGAAGCTCTCCACCTGCAAATCAGGTTCATGTTTTATGTACATTAGCCTGGTATATACTACCTTTACCTACCTCTCTATTGGGGTGATCACTTTTATTATGCCAGAAATCTTTCAAAACTGAGAAATAAAAAGAGGCTTTTGAGATCTCACCTACAGAAGTTTGGAGATTAACACACACACACACACACACACACACACACACACACACACACACACACATTAGTTCCCTTTAACAAGTAGTATCTCTAATTTAAAAGCACAGTTTGTTTCTAAAGCCAGTCTTTCAAAGTGATAGATTAAAACCTGCTGTGTGTAAGTGTATTGTACATATGAGCAGTCCAAAAAAAGGAAAGAGAGAAAAAAATACACACTCTGGCATCCCTTTCTGGCCCATTCCTGAAGAACTTAAGTAATAAAAGGATCCATGTGAAGATTAAGATAAAATCTAGCAGGACCAACACTGTCTTTCCTAATTCGCTATGCAGACAACAGAGTCAGCAAAAAAGGATTGGACTATTTCCAAATCCTTTTAAAAGCACATACTCTCTGAAGCAGAAGGCATCTTTATGTGAACAGACACCCGCACACACGCCATCCCTACCCTGGCCTGAATTTTATACTAATGGATGAAAACCACACAGTGCAGAACCACATTCTTTTAAAGAACGGATTCTATGTATTTAACATTAAGCAACACAAAGCAAAGAACAAGAAGGCAGACCTAGCCTGTAAACAGGCGGATGCTATTGGACTTCCTCTTTGGATTTTGTCCATGTTGTAATGCATGCTCTCCATCGGCTTAAGTGTTCCCCTTCCTTCAGTTCCCCTCAGTTGTACTCTACCTCAGAAAACCTTCCCTTTCTGCCCCTTTTAACATGGCTCTATGCACTTTTTTTTTGATCTTCTCATAGCACTTTGGGTGTATGCTTCTATGGAAATATCTATCACCTCTATTCAATGTCTATCTTCTACAGTAGACTATAAAGTTCCACCAGGGCAGAGCCACTACCTTATGTTTGCCTGTCGTATGGACAGCGTTACTCTGCAAATTGAAGGCTGTAGCTTTTCTCTGGTCTTTACTGAGAAAGGCCTGTATGCTCCCAAACAGGTTTACCTGGTTTCTCCTCCTTACAGAAGAAGGGGGGGAAATGAAAATCAGTCTTCATTTTTATTGCCTTCCCTTGTCTTCTTTAATACACCAACACTAAACCACATAAGAAGGACTAAAGAATTGTAACTACAAGTCTGACCGTAACTGGGGAGTGTAATTTCAATATTGTGTTTTTTTTTTTTTTAAGAAAAAAATGACAAATTTCCCTCAGGTGATCTCTCCCTACTGGTTTCCTGGTATTTGAAAATATTCTTGTAGCAGTAGATATAGTTGTTGATTTCATACCATTAAAGAGATGTTCAAGATACAAAAGATTAAAATTCAAATGGCTGTGGATAAAAATCCAGGGATTGGTTACAGCACTTCCTCTCAATGTTCACTTGACTGGTAGTCTATGAGTTCTAGATCTGAGGGAGAAGATGGGGTTAAAGTAGATTCTGGGTGGTTAAAGGAAGAAATATTTCCATAAAGAAGCTGTTAGGGTAGTTCAGAGACACTTTTGTCCAATCATGTTTAATCTTAATTGAGGAAAGACAAATATATGCTATGGTTAGAGATACTTCTGAGTTTTCAGTAGTTTTCAGTACCATAGTTCCTGAGGTCTAGAGAACGATGTTTCAGATGTATCACATTGTTAGATTTTAGATTTTTACCTTAATTTTTTTCTAACCATATTTTATCTCATTGTTATGCAACATTTGTTTTCCTTTCACTGGAAAAAGTACAAATTAAGTCATTGCTGTATAGCCTGTTTTAGGGCTTATCTAAGAATGGATTTGATAATAAGTTTTCTCTGTCTTTATCTAGCACTTACTTCGATGTGAAAATATTTCTGTTGCTTTACAACTTTGCAATGGTGAACAAGCATCTCAGAATTTTATGTACATATTCATTAGATTGATATACAAGCAGCTTCAATGTCCTGTTTGGTTATAAAAATCATGCTGATGTTATGAAATAAAATGAGGTACATTTTCTAGGCCTGGGAAGGTTTCAATAACATCGGAATTATCTGTTTTTTTAAAATTTAAATGCCTCTTTTTTTTTTTTCTTTTTAATGATAGCACTTTGACTGATTCTCCATATCTTCTTTGGTAATTGCCAAATTGTAGTTTATTTTATTTCCTCTTGGGGCAATAATGGTCATTTCTACTTTGCTACAAAGTCATGTTTTCAAAACTCTTGTTTCAGGTTCCTTATCTTGGTAGTATATAGTGTTCTAACTTTTTATTTTATTTTATTTTATTTTTAAAAAATTTTTTTTTCAACATTTATTTATTTTTGGGACAGAGAGAGACAGAGCATGAACGGGGGAGGGGCAGAGAGAGAGGGAGACACAGAATCAGAAACAGGCTCCAGGCTCCGAGCCATCAGCCCAGAGCCTGACCCGGGGCTCGAACTCATGGACCGCGAGATCGTGACCTGGCTGAAGTCGGACTCTCAACCGACTGCGCCACCCAGGCGCCCCTAAGTGTTCTAACTTTTTAAAGTCTCTTCTTGTTTTATGTTCAGGTATTTTTTATTCTGGATACATTTTCTCTCTCTTTTGCTTTTATTAGACCTTGAAGTCAAGATTAACTGCATTTGTGTTACTGGTGTTTTTGAAGAACAAGCTTTTTAATTTTATTACTGTTTCCATTTTTGTCTCATTAATTTTATATTTTTAAACTCCCTTTCCTAGTTTTTAACAGTGAAACTTGAAGAAATTTTATTAAAGTATTTAGAGGCAAAACAGTTAGAATTTTTATGTTTTCTATGGAATGATAAATATTTCAAGGTTTAGTAGGCCTCTTATCTAAGAAATGGAAAGTCATCTTTTATATAATTTACAGAGTTAATAACAAGTATATTAAGTCAGTCATGGCACAATAACAGGAGGGTCAAATAAGCATAAACCTTCATATGTCAGTAGCTTTTAAAAAATATTCATCATCAGTATGGCATAACAGTGGGATTTTTCTTTCCTTTAAAAAATGCTGATACACTTCTGTTCAAATAATGTTCTCATCTTGATTGACTTATTTGTCAGGAACAAGTTCAAATGCCAATGCAGAGGTTAATCTGTTGGGCCCCTCTGTTTAAAAATATAAAGTGACATCCCTTGACCTGCACTTGGCTTCTTGCATAACAAGAATGTGTGAAAGATGGCAACAGAGAAAGGAGAGGAAACCAGAAGCAGGGAAGGATAGTAAAGCATTTTACAATTCATCATAATCTCAATGCCATCACCTAATAATATCCCCTTCCCATCATTCCCCCATAAAAACATCATTTCCCTTCTCTTTTTCCCCCAAATCATCTGATATAAATTATCTACTTCAGAATAAATGCAATTCTTATTTGCATGATATTCTTTCCTTTATGCCATTGCAACTAAAAATTTTACTGGTTTTGGTTTGTCCCCCTCCCTGACTCATAAATATGGAGAACAAACTGAGGGTTGCTGGAAGGGTTGTGGGTGGGGGGATGGGCTAAATGGGTAAGGGGCATTAAGGAATCTACTCCTGAAATTATTGTTTCACTACATGCTAATTTGCATGTAAATTTTAAAAAATAAAAAATAAAATTAAACAAAATTATACTGGTATTCAGCAAATTTATTGAAGTCTAATTTACATATCAGAAAATCTACCTCTTCCTTATAAATGACAATTCAATAATTTTTAGTTAATTTATGGAATTATGCATCACTACATCCCATTTTAGAAAATAACATCACTCCAAAAATTCCTTGAAGCCTTTTTGCTGTCAATCCTTTTCCCATCTCCATTCTTAGAGTACATCCTGTTTTTTCTTGGTATATTCCTAGGAGCGGTTTACATAGGTCATATATAAGCTTATATTTAACTGTAGAAGGAACTACCAAATTGTTTCTCCTAATTAGCTCTATGTATCTACATCCTCATCAATACTTATCATCGTCTGCCTTTAAATTATTGTCATTCAAGTTGCTGTGTAGTGGTTTTAATTTTCACTTTACTAGATTAATGATCTTGTACACCTTTTCATGTGATTGTTAGCCATTAATATCTCTTCTTTGGTAAAATGGCTATTTTTCTACCAATTTCTAAAAAATTTAGTTGTCTTCTTAATATGGGTTGTAAGAGTTGCTTTTGTTTTTTAGTACGTACATTCTATACAAAAGTGTTATAGCAAATATAACTTCAAAATATTTTCTCCCTGTTTGTAACTAGTCTTTTCATGTATCTTAATGGAGTCTTTTACACAGAAGTTTTTATATTTGATTAAATCCTACTTATTTTTTTCTGTGGATTGTGCCTTTATTGGCGTATCTAAGAATTATGCACTTAAAGACGCAAGTATTTTTTCCTATCTTTTCTTCTAGAAATTTTATAATTTTAATTCTTAAATTTAACTCTGTGATCCATTTTCACCATATTTGGAGATTATGTCAATTAAAGATCTGAGTTTATTTTTTGCCAACTGTCCAAGCATCATTTGACATAAAAATCAACCCTTTTGCCCACTGAATACTCTTGGCATCTTCGTCGAAAAATAATCAACTCTAAATGTAAGAATTTATTTCGGAACTCTCAATTTTGCTTTATTGATCTGTATGCCTATCATTAGGCCTAAACTCCATCTTTTTTAAGTGCAAGCTATATTTTATTTTGAAGAGAAATAAATGCATCACAGACAGAAAACATCTGTATATTCTCTTACTACACTTTAATTCTAAACTACAAGATAAGAGAAATAGTAATTATATAGATTTCCTGTAGAGGATTTCAGTCATAATGTAGCAATCAGGAATAAACCAGTCATGTTTGGTTTTGGTTAGTTAACTAGAGTGTAATCACTGACATTCATTTGTTTTTATCTATTTACATATTTGACAAGTATCTAATGAGTAACTGTTATGTACCAAACACTTGGCTAAGGTCTCAGTAACCCATTATTTTGATGTGTGTGTGTGTGTGTGTGTGTGTAAATATATATATATATATATATATACACACACACACGCTATATATATATAGTATACTATACTATATATATATACTATATATATATACTATATGTATAGTATATATATATACTATATATATATATATTTATATATATATATATATAGTATATATATATATATATATATAGTTTATTTTTGAGAGAGAGAGCACAAGTGGGGAAAGAGCAAAGAGAGAGGGAGAAGAAGATCCAAAGCAGGCTCCATGCTGCCAGCACAAAGCCCAGTGTGGGGCTGGAACATAGGAACCCTGAGGTCATGACCTGAGCTGAATGAAGTCAGGCATTCAACAGACTAAGCCACCCAGGTACTCCTTGATTGTTATATTTTTATAGTAAGTTTTGAAATGTGATAGTGTTTTATATATATATATATATATATATATATATATATATATATATATACATTTTAAGATCAGTTTGCCCATATCTACCAAAAAAATAGGAAAAAAAGACTTGTTTGCATGTTGATAGTATTATATGGAACCTATGGTGTACTGATCTTTGGAAAGGGGATATAAACTCGTGAACACATTTTACATTTCATTACTTTATTTTTAAACATATTCTATTGAAAATGAAAATTTATCTTGCAAATCTAAAAAAAACATGATTATGAGTAATCCAAGTAAAAAACGCTCAGTGGTTTTATCCTTTTGATTTTTAAGACTTTACAATTTCACATATTACCTAACTACCTTTATATGGGAAATAGAACACAATATCATTCAAAGAACACCGATCTGATTTATATATTCACCTTGATTCTGCTACTCTTCTGCAACTTAAGCTAAGACAATTAATTTTTCTGGGCCTTAGTTTTATCATTTAAAACAAGCCATTAATACTTTATGAGAAAATAATATATTAATTTTTATTCACAACTGTCCTGTAACTTCTTTTGAGTGTTATTTAAGAACATAATAACCCACATTGTGCCAATTGCTATCATTTTATTTTTTTCGCATAACTAGACAAATCAGCATTTTATCGACAGCTTAGCTGCATTTTCTGTGGTAGGAATTATTTGTTTCAGACTTGAAGAAAATACATCCCTTGAGATAAATAAAGGAGAAGAAGGTGAAAGATGAGTGGGAGAAAGGAGAAGAAGAAACAGCAGCCGCAGCAGTTTTGATCTGTTCATGATCAAAGAATTGAAATGTTAAAACATTTTTTACCTGTATTTTCATTTTATAGATGGTTTAATTGTTCCAATTGTACTTTGTTTGTATTTTGAATGAGTATTACCTTTAATTGCTTTTTATATTAACTTGAAAAAAATTAGCACGTAATCGAAATCTAAAACTTCAATTTAGTTCCGTGCCCTAACATTAGGAAATTAACAAGAAGAACATGACTTCATTTATTTTTATCTCATAACATCTAACATACCCAAAACACTCTGATGTGATATAATACACAGAGCAATGCTGGAGCCTTTGGCTCAAGTCATATATTTGCTTCTTACTAGATTTATGACCTTAGATAAGAAAGTTAGCTTCTTGGAAACTTGGCTTCCTTATTTGTAGTTTGATATGGCCATTGCAGCTCTGTGTATGTAATAGGATTGCTATAAGAATAAAATTAGACACCATGGGGAAGCAATTGCAAAAGTTTTAAGAATACTCTGCCATTTATTATCCAGATGATTTCAGACAAGTTATTTAATGACTCTGTGCCTCTGTTTCCTAATCTGAACATGAGAATATAATTATGAGAATAATAATAGACATCACCCCAGAGTCTGAGCCATGTAAAGAGCTCAACAGAATGTCTATCTAGCACATTGCTAGCACTCAATAAGCATTACCTACTGTTACTAAAGGAATGATAATAGAAATAAAAATTGTAATAAAATAGTTGATTGGGAATAATATTGAACTACATGGGAGAATGTTGGCTCTGTTAAAATAAGTTGATGAATTTGAAGCTGATGCTTCAAACTTTCAGGACTGAGTATAATCATATAAGACGAGGATAATAAACAAAAGGATCTCAAATATTCCTTCTTGATCTGAAACTCAAAGGATATGTTATTGTTACAGGAATTTAGTAAATGAATATTAATTGCATCCCAATCTGAGCTTTCTCTCATGTTTTTCATTATTGCCAATTTCATTTCATTATGTACATACATACGTACACATGCACATACACCTATACACATACATATATACACATTGTGCTATTCTCTGCTTCAAAAAAAGAAAGAAAATATGAATCTAGGATATGTACTTAAATTATTTCTTGGCTTTTGTTTAATTTGCCTTTCTGTTGAAAGTATCTGAGAAAAGCAAATATATGACTTCATTACAATATGTCACCTGACATTCTGGTAACATGAATAATTCAAAAGAAAAAAATTCCTAAACTCTCCATTCTTAAAGGTCTCATTGTGGTGTCAACATTAAAAACTTTCTTTAATAAAGCTTCACATTTGCAAAAGTCTCATTCTCACAGATGATCAAATTTATATACAAAGATATTTATTACCTTCACTATTTTTTCCTTACTTTATAAGCTAAAGAAAGTGGAATAAAAATTATTGATTACTTAAATGCCCGAGTCTGGGAGTGAGGAAGGCTGCAGAGAAGTTATAGGTAACAATGGAATGTGTCCTGTGTGACAAATGCAATGAATCAAATAATTACAGTATCACCTGCATGAGGAAGCAACTACGTGAAGGTGTCATGTACAGACCTAAGATAAAGCTAAGGCTTGTAATATTTATTATTTTATTTCTTAAAAAATTAAGACAGGTGTCACTGGCAGCTTGAAACAACATTCATGCCTGTGCAACTGCATTCTAATCACATTTAACAAGTGACAAAAGCAGCCATTACCTGGAGTTTTTCACTTGATGGCTCTATACCTTCTGGGGACAGGAGATAAATGAAGGAAAACTGACACCTTCAGATGTTGTCTTGATTAGTGTTGACATTTCTCCTTGGGGGTTGACAGCTGCTAATGAATTTAATTTAAACATTGAAACAGAGGATCAAAAAATATCTTTTAAACAAAATTTTACTGAAAGGGATATTGAGGCACATCTATCACAAGCAGTCACGGCAAGTAAATCTAATTTGCAGTATCTCAAATCACCACTGTCAGCCCACTCATGTAATTTTACTCTAATTTTTAAGTACAACTGCTCAAATTCAGAGATTATACAAAGTACACTAAATTAAATTGGAATGTTTCCCATACAGACACATCATTCTAAGGGCTTCTTATTCGACATTTCTGAAAGAAAATCTGAAGGTGTAAAGTATAGCATGAGATAATTTTTATGTAATTTGACTTTATTCCTATATCATCTGTAAAGATGATGCTTTAATGTGATATGTATGTATATGTGTGTTTTCTGAGAATCTGGTTTATGGGCGGATTTCTTGGATTCTTTTGCTCTTTCAACTCAAATAATTTTGTCTTCTGAAGAACATGTGATCATTATATGTCTTTGTTTCTGACACAGAAATATCTGAACTTCTAGATTCCCTTACAGAATGAAAATGAAACAAAATACATGAAAGTGTTATCATAATTTAGAGTAAATGCTATTAATAAATAGTAGCAACAAGTAGGCATGTACCAGATTATAGTCTGAAAATCACTTTTCTCATCTAGATATGATCTCAATGGGCAAGTTGAAACATTCCCAGAGAAGTGAAAGACGGCATCTGATGTGAGGAGGGGAGAGAGGGTATGGACAACTGGAGATTTAAGTAGGAAGTTTTGAAGCAGCTAGAGGTGGAGGTGTGAATCAGCAAAGGTTACAAGAAGTGACTCTCTTTAAAGTAAAGAAGTTCAAACTTTTAGTGAGCCAACGAGTGCTGGAGATTAAGAGGATGTGGCAGGAAGCAGTGGGGGATGAAGGAGTTTCAGATTACCAAAAATATCCATTTAACTCTTGCTTTCTTCGGAGCTGAGGAACAAATGGAATTCAGGATGAGTACCTGATGGGGATAGAGAAGTGCCCTATTTTTTTTTAAGCACTGTGATACTTATGTGAATCACTGGTGTCTTTGCTTGTCCGAAATGAATTCATGTGATAAAAGATGAGACTTCAGAGACAATTCTGCTATCATAGCACAAGCCTTTCTTTGTGTGTGTGTGTGTGTGTGTGTGTGTGGGTATGTGTGGTTTTCTGCCCTCTGGAATGGGGCTGGGAGCGGAGTAAACCAGTAAGCATAGAAGAAAAGAAGATGCATTTGAGAAAACGTAGGATAGTTTATCAAAACCAAGCTGTTAACCAGTCAGCCTAGACACCATGAAGAATGGGATACATTCTGGGAAAACATGGTTGCTACAGGAAAGAAAAAAAATGTCTACATGGATCAGTTTGAGGGTGACTGCTGAGTTTGCAAGTGAGCTTAGGGAACTTTATTCAAAGAGAGGAAAGAGCTGTCAAGAAAAGACATGCCATGTAGAAGTAAGCAGCATGAGGCTTCTGTAGGTAGTTCTTCAAAAGAGTCTCAGCAAATGAGGTATGGTTTTCCCTGCCTTTTTACCAACCTTGAACACCCTCTGCTTTGCTTCTATTTGGAAAATGAGGGCGCTATTCAACAAGGTGTAATCGCAGATGAGTAAAGTTGTGTAAAATCTAGGGAGGTAATACCGTATACCAGACTTTTGTTATTTTTGTTGCTTTTGTTGGTATCATCACATTTTTACGATATGCCAAGGCAAGTACTGTGCTAAGCACTTTACGTGGTTTAGTTCATTGAATCGTCACAACAACCCTGTGAGGTGGATACTACTATAAATCTTAACATGAGAGGGGTTAAGCCACTTTGTAGATCATGTAGTTAATAAGTAATGGAACTTAAATTTGACCTTAGGCAGACTTACTCCAAAATTAATTTTCTTAAAAATCACACTATAATCAGTGTTTGAATGTAATTTGCAATCATTTGACACTAATGTATTTTACACTTTGTAAATGAAATTCACACAAAATCATAACAAATATTGTTCATGTATTATTCAGTTATTCTAATTGACTCACTTTGGAATCCAGAACTGTGGCTGCAACTGTCCAGCAGCTGCACAACATCTAGGCAAATCAAGTCAGTAATACTTGATAGAAGTAATTTTTTTCTGGGAGATTTCTTAATAAAAACAAATAAGAACAAGTTTAGTTGGAAGTAACTAAAACCATGCCCTTTACAAGTGGAATGTGTGTGTGTTTGTGTTTGTGTCTATGTCTTTTGTATTATCGATCATTCATATATACCCTTAGCCACTTGATTTTTGCTATCACTCTAATAGCTTTATACTCATCATGAAGTAATTGGTGAAAACCCTAGTAATTTAAGGTAAAGGAAATATCTCTGTCCCCATTCCTGTCTAGATCCTTGGGTGTAGTCTACTTTGGCATTATCCATTCGTCCCATTTTGTGATCTGTGTTGGTCCATGTGGTAGTTATTAATGCTGCAAAGTAAATACTTCCATCTCTCTGCCTTTCCGACATTCAGTGGGATCTTGGTACCCTGTGGTTGGGTAGGGGTCTGTAACTGGTTCTGGTTGATGAAATATGAATAAAAATGATGTGTATTACTTTCAAGTGAAGCTTTAAGTGCTTGTTTTGCCATGCTCATTTTGACATACTCTCCTTCTAACATTATCCCAGAAAGTTGTTGTTGTGAGTGTGTGTGTGTGTGTGTGTGTGTGTGTGTGTGTGTGTGTGTGTGTTTTCTTTTGGGGAGGACAATGATGATCTAGAAATGAATCTCCCACCAGTCATGGGAGAGGGAGGTGGTATGAACCATGTCAGTGTTGTTTTGAGACTTTGAAATTTAGGCATTGTGTGTCATTGTAGTGGAGCTCAGAATGTACTGAGTAATATCATTCTATATTAAATAGATGAATGCCAGGTCACCTCAGATATTTAAATTAATTGTGGGAAATTCTCAATTTCTTCCTGCAGTGTTCCCAGTTTAAGTGTTTAAGGTTCACTGATGAACCTTTTTATTCTTATCACAACCTCACAAGTACTTATAGTGAAAGAACTTCAATAGCGTCATGCTTGCATTTTAAACTATCCCAAACTGACTACTAAATTATTTGGGAAAGCTCTGTTATAATGGGAGGATGGTAGTTGTAATAGATTTTAAGTGCTACCCCTCTTATTTAAACGGGATTTTAATTACTTTCCTCTATGGTAGCAAACTGGTTATTATAGCTTAGGTGCCCTATATGATATTAACATTATACTCCACAAAAGAAGTTTCATGGACATGTCATATTGAGTTAGCATATTTTTAATGCATAAATGCTAATCCTTTGATAATGTGGTCTATATCTCCAAAGGGTCAGATGGAAAATTCAATCCCAGGCCTTCCTTTGCCTTTCTTTCTCTGCTTTTCCCTTGCCTTCCTTCCCTCCCTAAAATTATGGGCTTTCATAAGCATTTCTCTCTAATTATAAGTGTAACACTTTATCATATATTCTCTCTTGCTTTAACTGACAAGAGTTTTTTATTTCTTTATTGCTGTTGTATTTTAAAACATTTTGTGCACACTTGTAAGTAGGCTACATTATGATTGCAATTGGACTTCCCATTTTCCTGGAGACAGTTGCCTCTTACAACACCCAGTGACTTGTTTTGCACGTAATAGGCGTTACTAGGTAAGGCCTAGGAAATTTCTCCAGTTCCACTGTTTATTAGCACTTTTCGGGAAGTTGGATAATTTCTGCTTTTCAGACTCTTAAGATTGAATCTTGCGCTTTCAAATAAAGAAATATGGTGTTAACGTTCCTTAAGACCTTAGGGCATAAATAAATGGAATAATTGCAATAATTGGTATGATAGCTGTTGTAACAAATGGACCCCCCTATCTGATGGCTTAACCCAGAAAGAATTGTGTTATATCTCACGCACAAATCCAATCCTAGTCTTCCTGTTTTGGTGAGGTGTGCTGTTGTCCTGAGCTCCAGATTGACCATCTTCCACACATGACTTTCAAGCTTACCTGGGTGTCCATGTGCCACAGGGAGAAAAGGAAGAACGGGGATGACTATGCAGGTGAGGTCTTTGGAGCTAGGCCCTTAAATATAATATGTCACTTCTTCTGTAGACAGGAACTCAGTCACATGACCATGAGTAATTGCAGTGAAGACCAGGAAGTGTAACCCAGGAAGAAGTCATCCAATCTTTGCCATAATATTTAAGGAGTTACTGTTACTTTGATCATTACTGTATTTCATCAAATACAGAATTTGCATTTTTGCCAACTTTGGAATCAAAATACATCCTAATATTGATGTTATAGACTCTCATTATGGCTTAATTGGCACTAACTTTTTCTTTCTTAATAGTACGAAGTATAATGGATTTTAAAATTGATAACATGAAATTTTTCTATAAAATATTGTTATATCTCAGAAATTTATTTCCCAAGAAACATTAAGTTTTTAAGTAGCGGGAATAAATATTTGATAAATACCAAGGTGTTATTAAATGTGATAACTTAAACATTTTAATTACACTAAGTGATACAATAGTGATTGTTTACACTTTTTCTATTATTTCTCAGAGGGTTTGATCATTAACAATAAATGCTAACAAGCAGTATATTAATCCACTAAAAGTTGAATTAGGAAAATAAAATACTGAGTAATTGTAAAGAATGATGCTGTGAAATAGGTATATAAAAGTGCTACATTTTAAAAAATATATTTGGTTTCCCTACAGTTTTATTTATTTATTTGTTTGTTTTTGAGAGAAAGAGAGACAGACAGTCACGTGAACAGGGGAGGGGCAGAGAGAGATGGAGACACTGAATCTGAAGCAGATTCCAGGTGCTGAGCTGTCACCAGAGAGCCCAACATGGGGCTCAGACCTGTGAACGCCGAGATCATCATCTCAGCTGAAGTCGGCTGCTTAACCGACTGAGCCACCCAGGCGCCCCATGATTGCCGTACGTTTCTTGACAAAAATAATTGTATGGCCTATTAAAAATCAAACAAGAATATGATTGGAAGGGAGATATTAACTACTATATCTTACAGAGGGTCTTGTTATAAAATGGAGTCAATCCCAAGAAACTTAAAATATAACCATATTAGTTGCGTATTTTGGAAGACTCCAAAACAGCAAGGAAGTAAGTTGCTACATGTACAAAGTAATAATACATTTTAGACCATTTCCACTTTAGCTTATGATTTTTGTGTTCACCAAAATCTAATCATTTTTGAAAAATAATTCTTAAAAATCTGAATAGGAGAGTATTTTGATGAGAATATTATGATGAGGAAAGAGGTATATTTAATGGAGTAGAGAGGTAATAGTCTAGCTGAGATATTGATAATTTTTACTCTAATTTCAAATATTATGGATCATATTTCCTCAGGAAAGTCCCCACAGTTTTAATTCTTGCAACAATGACAAAAGAAATACATTTTTATTAATGTTTAGAACTTTTTTCTTCTGTGTTCTTCATAAAATACCTTTTTTGTCTTGAATTGCACTTAATGCAATCTATTCTACTTTATGTAGAAATGTTTGAAAGAATCTAAATAATGTCATTTATATGCCATCTTTATGTATTAAAAACAAGTGCCCGTTTGGCACTTACATTAGCTTATGCTTTTTCACTCCTTGAGAAAACCATCAGAATTTCTAGTTGAAATTAATATGAATGATTCAAACTGTAAAAAAGAAATGTCCTATTTCTGTACTGTCTCCTCTTTAATCGTATGTAAATATTACTTATTTTTATTTTCAAAGCAACCTTTTTGTGAGCAATTATTACAAAACGTATTCATCTTCAGTATATTTATCCACAAAAATATAGACCGTTACAAAATTATTTAACTCGGTTCATGTGTTTAAAAAATTGTCACCCTTATGTGAGCAAAATTCAGATTTCTTTCCAACATTCTATTGATCCTGGAAATGGATAATTGAATATAAATTAGCTTGCTTTTCTTCTCACTGGTAGTCCAGATTCCAGAGGCTACTGATTCAGAAAGGCATTTACCCTCTGAATAAATCAGAGACTAATTGCCCATCCTCTGAGCTCTAAAGTAGAGCCAGCTACCTATGCAAACCTCTAATTTAGCACTTTACATGATTGAAATTTTCTATTTTGTTGTCAGTCTCCCCCACTAGACTCTAAGTTCATTGAAAGTGTTTCTGATGCCTGGCATAAAATAGTCACTCAAATGTTTATTGAACTGAATATAAGCTAAGTGAGTAGAATTGTAATTAGACCATTGAATGAGCTGTTTGGGGACACATCACATGCTTTTGTTTATGGATGACAACTTTTGTTTTCGAAATTGAGCTAAAATCTGGTGTGTTAAGTATGCTGTACATGGACTGATTTCACTTAACATATAATCATTTATGTTGCAAGAAACAAATTAGTTTACAATTTAAAATATCTCACACTGAACAGGTTCTGATCTTCTTCATTTGTATGTTAACATTGGAGAGTTCCAGGGCTCAAACCATGTTAGAAAAATTGAAGTTCCAGTATCAGAAGATATTTAAGGGATTATTGGATTTATTTTCAGCCATATCAAGCAAAATTAAATCTCTGATCTAATTTTTTCAGACACTGTAGAAATAGCCAAAACTCCTGCCATACCTCTGGGTGGTTTTAGACAAGTTACTTAAACTTTTAATTTCTTTATTTTCTTCAATATAAGAGAAATATTTTTAGTTCTCTTATAAGAGGAGTGGAATAAGGTAATAAATTTAAGACATTAATTGTAGAAGTACCAATTTTTTTTAAAAAATATATAAACATCAATAGCAATATGAGAAACTTTAGCTAAAATTCACCAACTATGAATTTGATTCCTCAAAAAAAGTTATTTTTAGTATCCTCAGTAATATGCAGCTTTCATATTTCTGAGCTACTTCCTGTAACTAATTATTTGAGTAGTTGATTAAGAGCAAAAATACTTCTGGGGGTGCCTGGGTGGCGCAGTCGGTTAAGCGTCCGGCTTCAGCCAGGTCACGATCTCGCGGTCTGTGAGTTCGAGCCCCGCGTCGGGCTCTGGGCTGATGGCTCAGAGCCTGGAGCCTGTTTCCGATTCTATGTCTCCCTCTCTCTCTACCCCTCCCCCATTCATGCTCTGTCTCTCTCTGTCCCAAAAATAAATAAACGTTGAAAAAAAAATTTAAAAAAAAAAAAAAAAAAAAAAAGAACAAAAATACTTCTGGACCATCCATATGGAAGATCAAGTTTAGAATTTTAAAGAGAAGTAAGATGTAAAATTACTCTACTTCAAAATAATCATATTCAAATATGTGTTCTTTAAAATTTCTCCTGTCTTAAAGTTTACTTAAAACCAGACCTATTTCTGGGGTGCCTGAGTGGCTGAGTGGGTTGAGCATCCTAGACTCAGGTCATAATCCCAGAGTCGTGATACTGAATGGGCTCTCCGTTGAGCATGGAACTTGCTTAACATTCTCTCTCTCTCTCTCTCTCTCTCTCTCTCTCTCTCTCTGCTTCCCTCTTTCCTTCTCCCCCACTTGTGCTCTCTCTCTCTCTCTCTCAAAAAACCACCTAATCCATTTTCATAATACAAATATACATGTATTTTTATGTGTTTCTAGATGATATCAACCAATAATAGAATTAATGCCTGATACAGTACATAGGAATAAAATAATGTCCCTGGTGGTCAGTTTGAACAATTTCATCAAAGGTGATACTGCTAATACTTTTGAGTGACAATTAAATATTAACATATGTATCTTTAGCATGTTCAATGGAAATTATCAGATGAAGGAAGAAGTGTTAATAAATAGAGTAATCCTCTACAATTTAAGTGTTGTTAATGGGATTTGGAGAGCTTGAAGAGCAAGGGTAATTCTATATTTGAGATCTGTTCTTTTCAGCTACTCAGGTTGGATTCCCCATGTGTGTTTTGGCACTCTGTGCCAGAAGACATGTCACAGATTTCAGTTCCAGCTCATCTCCACTTATTATCACTAGACTTGTCAACTGTATGAAATGACCTCCTCATGTGTACCATGTAACATAAGAGAGGAATGTATTGGAGACGCTCAAAAGCTACCATCTCAAAGAGCTGGTTTCAATTTCTACTCAACTTTTTCGGCCACATCTCTTCATTAAACTTTCTCTGAGGCTATTGCCTTAACATACTCAGTGCATGGTCCATTTCCGTTTCTCACGGGTCATTTGGAGGGATGTGTTGTATTGTGGAATATGCCTTGTGTTCTTTGGTTGGCTAGCTGTCAGCACTTCAATCTTCTTCCTGCTGTCTTAGACACAATAGGAAGCAAGTGGAGCTTTAAACTTGAATTAAGTACATAGAATACTAAATGTAGTTTTATATCTTTCTCATATTTCTCTTCTTTTACTCAATACTTAAATTTTATTTTTAGCTTAAGAAACACAGACTCAATACAACATTCCTTATTTTACTACTGGTCTTATTTTTCCTTTATTAGGGGGAGAATGTCTTTGCTTGTGAAAACAAAACACAGAATCTCCAAGATTTAAGAGAGACAGGAAACTTCAGATTTGGTGAGTAGCTGATCCAGCAGCTAAATACTTGATCTGTTGCTTCACCAAATCTGGAGGTTCCTTTTTTTCTCCTGAATCTTGAGGGTTCTGTATTTTGTTTTACTGAAACTGACTTTTTATAGATTCATTAGCAAATTCTACAGGCTCAACCTTCAAGACACATCTACTAGATAGATAGAAATAAGCTACGTGAAGTGCCTGTCACATAGTAGGTGATCAGTAAGTATTTATAGACAGGATGAGTGGCTGAATATACCAAATACAACTCTAGTCATCTCCACTATTACCCTTTTGGTCACGTTACTGCATTGGCTTCCTACCTGTCTCACTGCTTCCTGATATCCCCTCTAAATTCTATTCTCAAAACAGTAGCCATAGTTTTTCTTTGGAAATGTGATTGGATCCTGTCATTCTTCTATCTAGAAGCCTCCAGAAACTTCTCATTTCAGAGCAGATGCCAAACTCCATACAATCAACAGAGTGTGGTATACATTCTAGTCTCTTGTTGCCTCTCTGACCTCTTCTCCTATATGCTGCTTTGCGATCACCACGTTCTAGCTCCTTTGCAATCGCCATGTTCTGGCTCTTGCCTACTTTGGTGCTGTGCCCCCAGTTCTTTACCTTTGGTCTTCAGGGTTCCCAGTGCCAGAAAATTCTCTTCTTCCAATATTGCTTGCTCCCTTAACTCCATCAGATCATTGTTTAAATGGGGTCTTTTGGGGGGAGGCTTTCTATGGCAGATTATAGTTTAGAAATATTTACTCCCTTTCCTCATCCCACTTCCACATAAAGACGTGTGGCTTTATATCCCTCCTCCTTGACTTTGGGCTTTTGTCATACAGATTACTGGTGGAATATTACAGATTTTTCCTGCTTAGAAATCATCAGGCTGGTCCACTGGCCCCAGGAAGTGAATAAGAAACACGTGGAGCCAGAGCCAAGCCCTGCCTAGACTAGAGCACCATGCTGTAGCTGGCTCCCAGATATGTGAGCTAAAGCATATTTATGGTTGTATGTCACTGAGACTTTTCTGGTTGTTTTTACTTATTACCCTGTGTCAATAGCTAACTGATGCACCTTCTATGACCATCCTGTTTAAAATTGTGCACAAGACATAAAACCCAGAGTGAACAGATGTTTTTGCATCATGTCATCTATAAAATTCTCTTTAATTTATTAGCCATTTAAAAATTTGGTGCATTACTTTTTTTTGGCAAAAATGCACCCTACTTGCGTGATTTTCCATGACAGTTGAGAATGCTTGCATGGCTCGCTCATGCCTTTGTGACCAATCAGAGCAACACTGAGAGCAGATGCTTTGGATATAATTTCCCATTCATCTTAGTTTTCTCTTCACAACACTTGATTCTTGCAGTTGCCTGAACAATTTCCAGAATGAGATTCATTTTATAAGCTTTGAGTCAGGAATTTTAGCATTTTATAATAAACAAATGCACACAGATTACTCCTGCAGAACAGTCTTTGGACCCAGAAATTAGAGTACTCTAACCATTCTCTTGCCATTTTTAGTTATTTCAGAGCTTAATAAAATAAGCTTTTTCCAGGCATTCCATGCATTTCTTTTTCCCTAGTTCACCAGCTTTTGTCCACAGTTCTCTTGGGTATTCTTTTTAGAACTTAATATTTAAACATGGATATAAAAAGAATTTGCAACATGAGATTTAGCAGTGTGTGCAGCATTTTATTTATTTTTTACATATGGTTGAGAGAGTTCATAGCTTTTTATTGATAGCCTGTTATTGCCCTAAGTGAATCATTCAGGAAGTTCAGATCTTATATTTCACTCATGTGGTTCTCTAATTTTTACTTCTTGTATCCTGGATAATTTAAATTAAGAGGTTTCATATTGTGGCTCCAATGGCCTGCTATGTTTTCATTGATTTTTAAGAAAACCTTCCTATGGGCATTGAGGAGGGCACCTGTTGGGATGAGCACTGGGTGTTGTATGGGAACTAATTTGACAATAAATTTTGTATTAAAAAAAGAAAAAAATTAATAACAATTAAATTTTAAAAATTAAAAAAAGAAAACTTTCCTTATAAGATATATTACATTAACACATTCAAATATTTCTTTGAAAAGGAAATGTCTTACATGCATTTAAGCTTTTTCAAATTTATGACTACCAAACCTAACAAGGTTCAATTATTTTTTTTTTATTCTCACTCTCTGAGTTAAATTGAAATTGCTTTAATTTAGATATACAAGTGTATAAACAATTCCTCATATAGATTCATGTCAGAGACAATGGCGAAAAATCTATTACACAGTATCATTTAGCCAGTAGCTGATTGCATATGTTTTCTGAAAATACAAAAGCAGAGACAAATAATGAAATGGTTAAAAAAATCACTACAACTTCTTTCAAATTACAGTAAAATTAAATTTTATATTAAAGCATATATTGTTGGTCGTTGGACAACCTAAAAGAGAAATTTGTGGTTTACTGCCCATGAAAACTCTTCACTTATTCTCTTAGGCCAGTATTAAAAATTTTATTGTGTGATTATTACTTATGAATGTGCTAATCTATTTGCATGTCATCCATGAAGAAAATAGTTAACATTTTGTTCTGCTTGTTTTCTGGTAGTTCTTTTCAACTTTTTTCAATTCTCCTGTTAAAAAACATAGCAACATGCAAATGTGCTTTATGCTGAGTACTAACTTGGAAATGGATAACGTTCCTCACCCCCTTTGTATCTACAGGTATGGTCTTTAGTGAAAGGCAGCAAGCTGCTTACTAAATCATCGTATCAGCAGCTTTGCTGCAATGTTCTACACTGGGGGACAGTTAACGAGCTGATGTTTCTCTCCTACAAGCTACTAAGCTGACTAACTAGGTCGTGCTGTCAACCTCAGTGCTGGAATCCTGTTAAGACACACACACAGAAGCAATAAGCATATTGCTCTCTCTCTCCTATACTTTTTATCCTGGTGGTACATGTGTGCGCATTTAAGCATAATGTCTTCATTCAAACACAGTTAATAACATTTGAACATAGAAAGTTGCAATAAACTTTACCACTTTGAGGTGTGTGATATTTTTAGTTGCTGATTTATAACATAGCATTTTGAGCAAATCACATGTTAAAATGTAGTGGACAAGTGATCAATTAATGATTTTGAAGAGATATTAAGTAAAATGAGCTGAACAAATAGTTTTTAACAATACAGGACAGCTAAGACACAGCTGCTCAGTCATCTTTTATTTGTATACCCAGGGGCACATTTTGAACTTTTGTATGCCTCGGTTTCTTTCCTGTACAATTGAATATCAATACCTCATAGGATTGTGGTGATGACTAACTGGAATAATTGCACAAAAGCATTAAGTGTAATGCAAAGAATGTAATAAGTGTTGAATGGATGTGAGCAAACCCAGACAATTGGCTTTACCCTTAGATGAACAAGAACTAGTGATATGCCTAAAAATATGTTATTTGTTGAAAATATTTCTAAAGAGTAAGATCTTATCTTCCTCTATGTAAAAAAATAACCCATCCTTCAAAATACTTGAGTATTAGGTATAGGAATGTGTATTTTCGTTATTTGAGAATTCACAGTATTAACATTTATAGTTTCAGTTATTCAGTGAGAAAAAGCAGTACTTTATTATATCATGTATGGACTCCTGGTATTTCAGAAGAATAATAGCAAAGGACCTAAGAATTGATATGGTGATAAATTGTTTAATATTTCTAGGTAGAACAATATATTTTAACTTTTGAAATATTATTTCTCAAACTATGCAGTTAGTTGTCACATAACTCAAAGATGGATTAGGTTATGTTATAGTAACAAGTAACCCCAAAGATCAGTGGTTTAATTCAAACTGCTTGCTTAGGTTATATGACCAATGAGTGACATCAGGAGAAAGAGTCTAGAGGCTCACTGGAACCTACAGGGAGGGATTCCCCATCTTGACATGTGCTTCCATTATCTTCATTCACATGTCCTTAAAGGTTCTGCCTCCAAACAAAACGGGTGGCTTATAGTCATGCTCTATTGGATAAAGTAAGTCACATTGTTAGAAGGAATGGAGAAATGCCCCACCAGATGTTAAAAGGGAAGGGAAACAAAATATATCTTAAGAGCCCTAATAGCCACCACTAGCATTTGAATTCTTAATTACTTTTTTTCATTTTTTTAATGTTCATTTATTTATTTTGAGAGAGAGAGAGAGAGCAAGCTGGGGAGGGACAGAGAGAGAGAAGAGAAAGAATCCCAAGCAGGTGTTGTGCTGCCAACGCAGAGCCAGACTTGGAGCTCTATCTCATGAACCATGAAACCATGACCTGAGCTGAAACCAAGAGTACAAAGCTCAACTGATTGAGCCACCCAGGTGCCCCTCATTGTTGTTTTTTAAATCAGTGGGATCTAAATATATAACTATTATTATGTGAGCATTAGCAAGATAATCTTCAAAATATTCTTTTTTTTTTTTTTCCAGAAAGATAGGTAGGTGTTAGTGAGACATAAGTGTTCTTTACAAGCATAAATAATAAGTGCTCCAATGTGTCCAACAGAAAATCATGATCTCAGTTTAGAAATTGTGGTGCAAGTGTAGTACTGAGATTTGTGACTCCAGAATCTTGTATGTCTCAGTGATTCAGAATGGTCAGACTCAAGAAATCTGGGTCATAATAACCAAATTTATCATAGGTGATTCATAAACCAAGCTAGTTCATTATTTAACAACTATTGACCAGGACAGATGTAATCTTTCTGAAAAGCATGTTCTATCTGTTTAGGCAAAATACATAGAATAGCAAATTATAATTTGAAAGACTTCTTAATGAATATGGAATCAAGACATGCTGATTAGACTATGCCTATGGCTGAAAAAATAATATTTATGTGGATGTTATATGTTATGATAGACATGTATTTGTCAACACTAAGAAATATTTCTACAAGACAGTATAATTAGGTCCATGGGTCAATGTGTCCTCTCTTTTAGAGTTTTGTTTTTTTTTTTAATGTATGTATGTATGTATGTATGTATGTATGTATGTATGTATGTATGTTTTAGAGCTTTTGTTTGTAGAACTGCAATACAGATAATGGGATAATCAACTTCTGTCAGTTAATCAATTTTTTCTTGAATCTTTTCTTGAATTTTTTCTTATTTTAATCCCAGTCATAGTTTTCTGAGTTCATATCTAATCACCTGGAATTAATGTTCACATAATTTTTCTGTCACATATGCCTGGTGTTATTTCTCACCTAAAGATATTACTGTAACTATCACTGCTAATACCTACTATTTACTAAATGTCTGCTATGCTCTAGGAGCTTTACATATCTTATATCATTAAATTCCCCCAGGGACTCAGTGATATAGGGATTTTTATTTTTATTTTAGAGATGAAAGAAAATTAGGAATTAGAAATATTGATTTATTTTTCCACTTATTCACCCAGTGAGAATTTGGCAAAGCAGCAGCAATTTAAATAAAGTTCTACAGGGAGGCTGGTTGGCTCAGTTAGTTAAGTGACTGACTCTTGATCTCAGCTCTGGTCTAGATCTTAGGGTCTTGAGTTCAAGCCCTGCACTGGACTCTGTGCTGGGCATGAAGCCTACATTAAAAAAGAAAGAAAGAAAGAGAGAGAGAGAGAGAGAGAGAGAGAGAGAGAGAGAGAGAGAGAGAGAAAGAAAGAAAGAAAGAAAGAAAGAAAGAAAGAAAAAGAAAGAAAGAAACTAAGTTTAAGATCTATGTGGTGCCAAACCATTCTCATTCCACTATTTCACTAGCTCAATTCCATTTTAAGTGTTATGAATTTCATTAAGGGATGACCTAAACATTTACTATTGTCACAATCCACATACCTCTTTTCACCCCACAGTGAATGACCAAAAAGACAAATACATGGGTGAGATGATATTGTGATAGTCCATTTTAAGGTAAAACTAAAAGTTAGAATTTAAGATTTTTATATCTCATCCCTCATTTCTTTACTTTTGTCTTATAGACTAAGTTTTCTTCCGTTGAGTATTTTTTTGTCATTTAAGAGTTCCCATATTCTCCAGCAGAAATTCTAACCTTCATTGAGCATCTCAGGTACACACAGATCAAGGTTTCTTCACTTTTTGAAGTTTAACTGTGGTAATCACTTCTAAATTCTAAAAGAGAAATCCAAGTCCCCTTTTAATTTTGGCTAAACCTGCTCACTATGAAGGAGATCATATCTACTAAAAAGCTGCAGAAGAAAGCCATTGCCCCCATCTTTCACATCCATCCTATTTCAGAAAAGCCACAGCTCAATCAAGGAATAAAGAAATGCATGCAATCAAATCACTAGAATGTTGTAGGGTATGAATGATGGCCGCATATGATAGAAAAAAATCTGTTTCATCATAACCTCCAGACTTCTCATTTTCTAAACAAAATTAGTGACTTTTCCAGTTGATTATTTGATTAACATTTGTTAATAATCTCTGTGTTGTTAAGCAATACATAATCTGGTTTTTAAGATAACATCCTCATAATCAATCTGAATCTGTGTGTGGTTAGTGATTTAAATGAATGGTAGTTGGACTCAATCTTCATGCAAACTGAAGTCACCAGATTTTTAAATGTAAAATCGTATGCCTCCCTAGCACAGATAAAGGAAATGATTCTATTTACATGATACATTGGACATGTTCAGTATCAACATTTATATATTGTTTAAAAAGATAAAACAGAAGAGTAAATGGTATAAAAATTGTCTAGAGAAGTTGCAACTTGATAGGCAATTCCAAATGTATATCTATGTGCCCTCAATAACAAATATTTCCAATACATTGCAAACTTTTAACAGCCACTAAACTGCCCAAGACTAAATTAGAATTTAACAGTTAATTTCCAAAGACAAAGGTGCATTCTGGGGGATTTTTTTTTTCTGGGGTGAGTTGTCTATTATTGACTATTGAAACTACAACCATAGCAAACTGACAAATCCAGTATATTATGTCCATATACCATTGTTTTGTGAACCTATGATACCCACAAAAATGGGGGAGAGATTTTGATAGATTAATTATAAAAATTGCATTTCTTAAGCATCTAATCCCTTTATAATTCTAAAATTAGTATGGAATATATCATCACATATAAAGGTTATCTTTTTTAGTTATGAAGAACTAAAATACATTAACTTTTACCAACTGTTTTATATAGAGCTCATTAATATTCTTATGCATATTATATCTGTGTTCAGTAATTATTCATTTATTGATATAAAGTGCTGATAAATTTAAAAAGAAAAAATCAAAAGAACAATTCAGTTTGCATTTCCTTGGACCACTTTTTATTATGTGGCCTTATTTCTGTTTAATGTTAATAACAGATGTGGCTTTCACCTTTCCCATCATAGCAGGAATTTCCTTTCATGTGTCATGTTGTTGTCAAGTTTTCATCACCATTATCTTCTTCAGTATTCCCCACAGATGGGTAGTACTCTAATCCTTGAGAAGCATCCAATCTGATTGTTTAGATATAGACAAATGTTGAACATTTTAATTTCAAAGTGAATTAGGTTGCCAGATTTTCAACATGCCTGCTGGGTGAGTTAGGGTGTGTCACAAAACTTCTTTATGTTTCAGGATCTAGTGCTATAAAATAGTCATTGGTATTGATTTGTTCTCTGGGAAATGTGATACATCTGTGTAAAATATTATTCAATTGATTTGTTACACAAAAAGGTGTATCGCTACATTAGAAAAAATACTTCCTCCAGGAAATGTAGGCTTCCATTATTGTGAGATATTTTCTTAGTGCTGCCTTAAACACAGCTTTTAAGTATTTAGACTCTCATTTTCATTACTTGAAGTGAGTGTTTATTAAATATTACAGTCAAAAGTAAAATATTTGCTATTCCATTTACTAAGAAGATAAGAAAATGAGAAACAAAAATAAGATAGGATTCTAATTCGCAAAACAATCATAACAGAGAAGATAACAAAATTAAATGTGGGTAGGATGTAAGAAAGTGCAAAAATATTCTTTTATTGGATTGATTATAGTGCAATGTATAGTCTTCCTCATTAACATGTAGTTAAGGTGGTAGTGCAAATATATAGTGCTACTTGATGTTATAAGTAAAGGGGTTTAATTATGGGGAAATAAGGCAGAATAATACATTGAAGCCAGGAATCAAGATGTATACATGGTGAATCATCAGTTTGGTATCAAACTCCCTAGGTGACAAAACCAGGAAGAGTATTATTGGCATTAAAGAAAATTTGATAATGCAAATATAAAATGAACATGTGTCAAAGATTTTATTGAACTCACTAAAAGAAGAAATCAGTAAGATATTAAATTAAATTCAAAGAGCCACGGACATTTGAGAAGTGCGTATAGGTGAATATATACTATAAACATGTGTATTTTATAACATGTTATAAAAAATCAGATAATTATGTAAATATTTAAGTGTTATAAGACTTCTGGGTTAGAAGCAAAACTGGTCCATGTCTTGTGGGCAAGGCATTAAACTTTTGACTTCTCTGTGCCATCGGAGAGAAATAATTTATATCTCACCTGGATAAAAATTTGCAAATTTTACTAAATATACAACCTTGAATGTATTTTAAACAAATATTTATGTAAATATATTCTTAGAAAATTCTTTGGTGGATTCAACACTATCATTGAAAAAATACCCCCGTTCACGCTCTGTCTCTCTCTGTCCCAAAAATAAATAAACGTTGAAAAAAAAAATTTTAAAAAAAGAAAAAACATAAAGCTCATATCAGCTTTGTTAATTTTTTATAATGTTAATTATAAAAATAATTACTAATATCTATTGAGTCCTAACTATGCGTTCAGCATTTTGTTCACTTATTTACATGTATTCACTTTTTAAAACTCTCTTATAATGTAGATCTTATTATTGTTTACATATTTATTTTGTTTTTATTTTCTACAGCTTTATTGAGGCACAACTTACAAATAACAATTGTATACATTTAATGGGTACAATATGTTAGTGAGCCATAACTTACAAATAACAATTGTATATATTTAAGGTGTACAATATCTTAGTGAGCCATAATTTTATATATGTGTACAATGTGAAATGATTACCTCAATCAAGTTAATTGACATATCTATCATCTCCATAGTTACCTTTTTTTTTTCTTTTAATGTGGTGAGTATACATAAAATGTACTGTCTTAGCAAATTTCAAGTATATCATACAGTATTAACTGTAGTCACCATTCTAGACATCAGATCCCCAGAAGTTACTTATTCTATAACTGAAAGTTTGTACCCATTGACCAATCTTTTCCCATTTTCTCCATCCCCTGGTTCTTGGTAACTACTGATATACACTCTGGTACTGTGAGTTCAACTTCTTAGATTCCACATATAATTGAGATCATACAGTATTTGTTTTTCTCTGTCTAGCTCGTTTTGCTTACCACAGTATACTCCAGATTCATCCATATTTTTGCAAATGGTAGTTTCTTTCTTTTCTGTGGTTGAATAACATTCCTGTGTGTGTGTGTGTATGTGTATGTGCATATCACACTTTATTTCTCCATTTATACATCTACAGACATAGAGTGTTTCTGTATCTTGACTATTGTGAATAATGCTGAAAATGGGAGTATAGATAACTCTTCAAGTTGCTGATTTCATTTCCTTTGGATATATACCCGGTAGTAGGATTGTTGGATTGTGTTGATAGCTCTATTTTTAATTTTTTGAGGAACCTCCATACTGTTTTTCGTAATGGATATAACAGTTTACATACCTACTAATAGTGTCTAAGAGTTCTCTTTACTCCACACCCTTACCAGTACTTACTTTTTGTCTTTTTGATATTAACCATCTAACAGTTGTGATTTGGTATGCCATGGTTTTGATTTGTATTTCTGTGGTGATTAGTCATCTTGAGTACCTTTCAATGTACTTGATGACCATTTGTATATTTTCTTTGGAAAAAAATGTCTCTTCAGGTCTTTTGCCCATCTTTTAATGGTGCTACTTGTTTTTGTTGTTATTTTTATTTTGTTTAGTTTTTCATTGTTGAGTTGTATGAGTTCCTTATATATTTTGAGTATTAACCCCTTATCAGATAAATGGTTTGCAAAGATTTTCTCCCATTCAGTAGGCTGCTTATTCATTTTCTTGACTGTGTGCTTTGCTGTGCAGACACTTTTAAGTTTGATGTATTGCCACCTGTTTGTTTTTGCTTTTTTTGTTCTCTGTACTTTTCGTGCCATATCCAAAAATTCACTAAGAAGACCAATGTCAAACAATGTTTTTCTTTTTTTTCTTTGTTTTTTGGTTTTATGGTTTCAGGTCTTATGTTTAAGTTTTTAATGAATTTTTAAGACCTTTTTTTTTGTACATGATATAAGGTAAGGGTCCAGTTTTATTCTCTTGCATGTCTGGTTTTCCCAAAACCACTTATTTAAGAGCCTGTGCATTCCCCCATCGTGTATTCTTCACACCCTTGTTGTAGATGAGTTGACTTTATATGTGTGGGGTTATTTCTGGGCTCTCCATTCTGTTCCATGGTCTATGTGTTTGTTTTTATGCCAGTATCATAGTATTTCATTACTGTATCTTTGTACTATAGTTTGAAATCAGCAAATGTGATGCCTCTGCTTTGTTCTTCTTTTCTCAGGATACTTTTAGCTATTCAGGTCTTTTGTTGTTGCATAAAAATTTTAGGAATTTTTTTCCCATTTACGTGAAAAATGCCTTTAGAATTTTGGTAGGGATAGCATTGAATTTGTAGATTGCTTTGGATAGTATGGACACTCCAAAATATTTATTCATCCAACCCAAGAATATGGATATCTTTCCTTTTTTTGTATCGTCTTTAATTTCTCTCATCAGTATAATATGTTTTTCAGTATATGAATCTTTGACTTCCTTGCTTGAATTTATTCCTAAGTACTTTATTGTTTTTATGCTATTGGAAGTGGAATTGTTTTCATCATTTCTTTTTCAGATTTTTGTTAGTGTATAGAAACACAGCTGATTTTTATACATTGGTTTTGTGTCCTACAGTTTTGCTGATTTTGTTTATTAGTTCTAAAAGTTTTTAGTTGGAGTCTTTAGAATCTTCTATGTATACTATCATGTTATGTGCAAATAGTGAAAATTTCACTACCTCTTTTCTGATTTGGCTGCTTTTTACATATTTTTCTTGCCTAATTGCTCTGGCTATGACTTACAGTATTATGTTGAAGAGTGATATAGTGAGTACACTTGTCATGTTCCTTAGAGGAAAAGCTTTTGGCTTTTCACAATTGAGTATTATGTTAGCTGTAGGTTTATATAACCTTTATTATGTTGAGGTATATTCATTTTATACCTAATTTGCTGAGAGTTATCATGAAAGGAAGTTGAATTTTGTCAAATGCCTTTTCTGCATAGACTGAGAAGATCATATGATTTGTATCCTTCATTATGTTAATGTGCTGTATCGCATTGATTGGTTTGTGGTTATTGAACCATCCTTATATTCCTGGAATAAATCCTACTTGGTCATAGTGATGATATTTTTTTAATGCGATGGAGTTAAGTTTTCTAATATTTTGTTGAGAATGTTTGCATCCCTGTTCATAAGGATATTGACCTGTAATTTTCTTTTCTTATAGTGTCCTTATCTGGCTTTGTTACAAGAGTAATGCTGGCTTTGTAAATTGTGCTTAGAAGTTTACTCTTCTCTTCTATTTTTTGGAAGAGTTCGAGAAGGATTGGCATTAATTTTTCTTTAAATATTTGTTAAAACTCCATAGGATGAACCCGTCCTATCCTGGCCTTTTCTTTGTTGGGAGGTTTTGGGTTACTGATTAAATCTCTTTACTTAGTGGGCTGTTCAGATTTTCTATTTCTTCATGACTTAGTCTTGGTAGGTTCTGTGTTTTTAGGAATTTATTGTGGGACATTTTTCAGAGTATTTATTATCAATACATCAACAAACATAAAAAATGCATCACATACATAGGATGTCTAATGTCTAATATTAACAATTCAACTTGTAAGACAAACTAATTTCATCATGTACCACCAGATAATGAAAACAAAACAACAAAATCAGAACAGCAAAATTTACCTACTACGTTGGATTGTTGGATATAAATGATGTTGAAAACTTATACCATGCTTGGCTAATTGTATTTAAATACTTTCTTTTGAACAATATACCAAAAGTCTGTAAGGGCATTTATTTACAACACTGAGTTGATGACATTTACTTCATTGGGTTTGTAAGAATCGAATGAGATTCATTATGTAAAATAACTAACATTTGGTATGTACTGAATTAAGGTATATTCCTAACCCCTTGCTGACTAATCAACTAGATTCCACTGAGCATGTCTCATAAGATGTGCCCTCTGAAGCCAAATATCTTTTCCAGTTCTGTCTCCTGTTGTTATGAGTTCTTATATAGTCTCTGCCCCACTGGCTTACCTTGCACTATGGCTCCTTTGTACTTGCTAATGCATATGCTTTGATTTCTGGTATCTGTGGATTTCCTTAGTCTTCACTGCTCTGATTTCATGTTGAACCCAGTTTCTTAATACATCCCTTTTTCATGTGAATGATAGTAAACCTTCAGTGAATTAACCAGGAAAAAAAAAAAATTCATTGTGTATCATCATGGTATTTTATTTTAATTTTTATTCTTTTCAATTTTACCTAATTAATTATTATTTTTAAAATTTACATCCAAGTTATCATATAGTGCGATAATGATTTTAGGAGTAGAATCCAGTGATTCATCCTCTACATATAACACCCAGTGCTCATCCCAACAAATGTCCTCCTTAATACACTTTGCCCATTTAGCCCATCCCCCCAACCACAACCCCTCCAGCAACGCTCAGTTTGTTCTCTATATTTAAGTCTCTTGTGTTTTGTTCCCTTCCCTGTTTTTATATTATTTTTGCTTCCCTTCCCTTATGTTCATCTGTTCTGTGTCTTAAAGTCCTCATATGAGTGAAGTCATAGGATATTTGTCTTTCTCTAACTAATTTCACTTAGCATAATACCCTCCAGTTCCATCCATGTAGTTGCAAATGGCAAGATTTCATTCTTTTTGGTTGCCGAGTAATACTCTATTGTGTGTGTGTGTGTGTGTGTGTGTGTGTGTGTGTGTGTGTATATATATCACACCTTCTTTTTCTATACTTTGGCTATTGTTGACAGTGTTGCTGTATACATTGGGGTGCACGTGCCCCTTTGAAACAGCACATCTGTCTCCTTTGGACAAATATCTAGTAGTGCAATTGTTGGGTTATAGGGTAGCTTTATTTTTAATTTTTTGAGGAATCTCCGTACTGTTTTCCAGAGTGGCTGCACCAGTTTGCATTCCCATCAGCAGTGCAAGAGGGTTCCTGTTTCTCCACATCGTTACCTACATTTGTCATTGCCTGAGTTGTTAATTTTAGCCATTCCTACAGGTGTGCGGTGGTATCTCATTGTGGCTTAGATTTGTATTTCTCTGATGATAAGTGATGCTGAGCATCTTTTCATGTGACTGTTAGCCATCTGGATGTCTTCTTTGGAAAACTGTCTATCCATGCCTTCTGCCCATTTCTTCACTCAATTATTTGTGTTTTGGGTGTTGGGTTTGATAAGTTCTTTTTATTTTATTTTATTTTATTTTATTTATTTTATTTTATTTTATTTTAAATGTTCATTTATTATTTTGAGAGAGATAGAGAGTGAGACAGAGTGTGAGCTGGGGAGGGGCAGAGAGAGAGGGAGACACAGAATCCAAAGGAGGCTCCAAGCTGTCAGCATAGGATCTGATGTGGGGCTCAAACTCCCAGACTGTGTGATCATGACCTGAGCTGAAGTCAGATGCTTAACGGACTGTGCCACCCAGGCGCCCTGAGTTTGGTAAGTTCTTTATAGAGTTTGGATACTAACCCTTTATCTGATATGTCATTTGCAAATATCTTCTCCCATTCTGTGGGTTGCCTTTTTGTTTTGCTGATTGTTTCCTTTGCTATGCAAGAGCTTTTTTTCTTGATGAGGTCCCAATAGTTCAGTTTTGCTTTTGTTTCCCTTGCCTCTGGAGACATGTTGAGTAAGAAGATGCTGCAACCAAGGTCAAAGAGGTTTTTGCCTGCTTTCTCCTCTAGGACTTTGATGGCTTTCTATGTTTAGGTCTTTCATCCATTTTGAGTTTATTTTTGTGCATGGTGAAAGAAAGTGGTCGAGGTTCATTCTTCTGCATATTGTTGTCCAGTTTTCCTGACACCATTTGCTGAAAAGACTGTCTTTATTTCCTTGGATATTCTTTCCTGCTTTGTCAGATTAGTTGGCCATGGGTTTGTGGGTCCATTTCTGGATTCTCTATTCTGTTCCATTGATCTATGTGTACCATCCTGTCTTGATGAATATAACTTTGTAATACATCTTGAAGTCTGGAATTGTGATGCCAACCAGGAATATATTTTTTAAAAAATATATCAATGTACTGAGCACTTGGCTAAATAATACCTGAGAGAAGATAGAGACACAGATGTAGCACCCATTGTTTCAAGAATCAGAGCATTGTGGGGCACCTGGGTGGCTCAGTCAGTTGAGCATCTGACTCTCTGTTTCTGCTTAGGTCATGATCTTGCAGTTTGTGAGGTCAAGCCTGGTGTTGGGCTCTGTGCTGACAGGTTGGAGCCCAGAGTCTGCTTTGGATTCTGTGTCTCCCACTCTCTCTGCCCCTCCCCTGCTTGTGCTCTGTCTCTCATTCTCTCTCAAAAATAGACATTAATAAATAAATAAATAAAGAGAAACTAAACACATTTTAAGTGAGGCTGCAGGATAAGCACTGTAAAGGATAAAGATATCTGGATAGTTGAACAGAAATCAAAGCAATTAGATAATATAAAGTCCACTTTTAATGACAAAATATGTAAATAACATGGCACATTCTATGGTGCCCCAGGGGTTCAGAGAAGGACTAACCCAAAGTAGAGCAAAATAAAGAGACTTACAGATAAATACTTGACTTGGAGAGTAAAAGTAAAATGCTGGCTGTGTAGAAAAGGTGAAACTTGTTATTCCAGAGGGGAAGAAACTTGAACAAGAAAATTAAAGTTATAATATATATGATCAATTCATGAAAAGTAGATGATTATTTTATCCTTTCTTTCTTTTTCCCATTCTTTTTTTTTTTAATGTTTTTATTTATTTTTGAGACAGAGAGAGACAGAGCATGAGCAGGGGAGGGGCAGAAAGAGAGGGAGACACAGAATCCAAAGCAGGCTCCAGGCTCTGAGCTGTCAGCACAGAACCCAATGCGGGGCTTGAACCCACAAACTGTGAGATCATGACCTGAGCTGAAGTCGGACACTTAACTGACTGAGCCATCCAGGTTCCCCCTTTTTTCCCATTCTTTTATTCATTTACTTAACAAGTATTTATTGAGTGACTCCCACACAAAGGACTCTTCTAAGTGTAGTTACTCATCAGGAGAAACAAACTCCCATTTTAGTGTAAATGACGATTAGAAAGAAAAAGGCAGCTAGTGAGAAATGTTGCTTCATGTACAACATTAAGGATTTAAAGCCAAGCAAATAAACCTGGACTTTTTCTAGTTCCTTTGTTTATGCTGTTCCCTATGCTTAAAACGGTGGCCTTTAAATCATCATTGGCTGCCTTGCTTATTTATTGTACTCATTTTTAAAGTCCCTCTCAGGGAAACCTTTTCTAACTTGCCATATTTAGTGAGATTCTCCTGCTCTCCCAACACTATGTGACTATCTTTCTTAAGACTTAATACTTGCTACATTATATATTTTTATGTGAATTTTTTATTGATGTATACCTTCCTTCCTGTGAGTTCCATGAGTGTAATGACGTAATGACAATCATTGCTTTCTGATTTCTAAGGCAAGAGATCTTTTAGTTAACTTTTATAGGTTTTTGGAAGCTCAGATCTTCAATAATCAACAAAGAGGAGCTATCATGGTCTCTTTAATTGAAAGTATTCAGTCTTCTAAATCCAGGCAAATTATATTTTAGGCCAACATTAATTGTAGTTACATGAGTAAAAATGTAACCAATAAATGTAAGTAGTAAAATCTAATGAGTAAAATGGCATTTTTTCCAGAATTTAAATAAATGGAAACTAAGCAGAAGTAGTAAGTATGTCAATTTTAAAACTAAGGAAATGATTCAAGTTCAAAAATACCTAAGCCACTATGGAAGTCTTTACTAGGTTCCCAAGCATATGGTTTATGTGCTGTTAGGAATGTAGGAAATGCTAGAAGAAACCAGCATGAATTCACTAGGAACAAGTCATGTCAAATAAGCCTCATTTCCTTTTTTGACTGTGTTATTAGGGTCTTAGATCAAATGATTCCTGAAGACATAGGCCATGGTAGTTGTCAGAAATCTCTCATGATATGCTAATGGATAAGGGAAACAAATGTATCTGGATTATAGAAGACTGAAGTGGATGAAGAACGTGGGAGAATGTATATGTGTGGATTCCAAAGAGGATGAGGTTTTTAAATGAAATTAATTTATATTTAGTTTTCTTTGGCTCAACATTTTTACCAGTAACAGAAGGAAAAAAAAAATAGAAGGCAATTTAATTGCATTTGCCAATGAAAAACAATGATAATGATAGTTTATAAAATGGGTAACAAAATCAAGATGCACCAAATGTACATTCAGTAACAGGAAATGAAAAGATCCATATTTGAGTTGAATTACAAATGTATTCTGTTGTATGCAAATATAGGTTAAATATTTTGTTTTGAGATCACTTCACATATAAAAAAATTTGCTGATTTTAATTTACCATAAGTTCATGGTGCACCTACAAGTAAATCAAGTGGCAAGAAATCAGCAAAGAGAGTGGTTAAAAATCTGGGCCCTAGAATAAAGTGAGTTAAGTCTTACTTAAACTTCTCCCTTCAGCCATGATGGAGTAAAAAGGACTACACATAACTTTCTGTTATAAACTGGAACATGTGGCAAAATGTATGAGATAACTCCCTTAAGACTTTGAATAAGAGACAGCACAAATCTGATCTCTATAAGGAAACAAAGTAGGTGAGCGCTACGACCTTCCTACCTTTTCTCCTAGAACCAGTTTCTGAAATATAGGTGTAGAGTGGGGGGGGGGGGGGGAGGTTAAAAAGAGCCCAGCAGTATCACTGAGTTGAGGAAATAAAGATTGGAGTTTAGAGAGAGTTTGACATGGGTGTAAATTGCAAGGTAGATTTTGATATGGGTGTAAATTGCAAAGTAGATTTTCAGAAAGAAAGAATATAAGCAGAAACAAACAAAAATAACCGGGGGGGGGGGGTGGTTTGAAATCTGCTGTTGGACCACTTGAGCATTGGCTGACTATTACCCTATTTACTTGGAGACTGAAATTCCATAAGCCAAGTAAAAAATGACAGAGGATTTGTATCAGAAAAATTTCCAGCGCTCAGAGTTTGGGGATATATTTGAGCTCTGACAAGCTAATGTGGAAAAAAATCAAAGACTACTCAGAGTGTTTAATGGAAGCCCTAAGAAGTAATACCTTAATAGTTGAGGTGAATTGCATATTATCAATTGAGATGGAATGAAGATTATGCTAAAATTTCTCTAAGAAAGCTTAAAAATACATCTTCAGATGATCAGACTGACTGGAAAATATCTTACATCTCAGCCAAAGCAGTTTCTACCATTCACCCCCAAATTACTAGACTTTCTTAAAAGTAGGAACATTTGATTTATAATAACAAAACACAAAAACAGTGATAGAATAATTAGAAGAGTAAAACTGCCATTATAAATATGCACAAGTATTTGAAGGAAAACGTGAAAAAAATGAGAGAATTAAAGATATAAACAAGAAGTAAACAGGATGTTTAGTTATGAAAAATAATTCTAAAGTAAAAAATATTGCTTAAGAATAATATGTTAGATGCTGTAGAAGAAAAAATATCAATAGTCTTGAAGACATAGGACTGGGAATTCTCTAAAATGAAACAGAGAGGAAAAAGACACTCTAACGACAAATGAGATAATATTGGACTACCCAACAAATTTATAATTGCAGCACACAAAGTTCAGAAATCATGACAGTATAAAATATTTGTAAAAATAGGGCTATTTTTTTAAATTTGAGGACAATTATAATTTAAAATCCAAGAATCTCAATGAATTCCAAACAGTACAAACATATGCAAACACAAACACAGCAAGATGCATCATAATCAAATTGCTGAAAACCAGTATAAAGAAGAAAAACAGCACAAGACAAAGCACACTTTATGAACAATAGAATACAGACATTAATTTTAGCTGATTTTTGTAAGAAGTTATGCAAGCCAAAAAGGCTATAAAACAACATCGTTAAAGTGATAAAAGACAAATCAAAAAGATCAACGTAGAATTCTGTATCCAGGGAAGTTATTTAAAAATTAAAGTATGTAGCGGCGCCTCAGTGGCTCATTCGGTTGAGCGTCTGACTTCTGTTCAGGTCATGATCTCGCAGTTCGTGAGTTGGAGCCCCGCGTACCCGCGTAGGGCCCTGTGCTGACAACTCAGAGCCTGGAGCCTGCTTTGGATTCTGTGTCCCCCTCCCTCATTGCCCCTCCCCCCCCTCAAAAATAAATAAAACATTAAAAATATTAAAAATTAAATCATATAAAGCCTTTTTTTTTTTTTTAATTTTTTTTTTTCAACTTTTTTTTATTTATTTTTGGGACAGAGAGAGACAGAGCATGAACGGGGGAGGGGCAGAGACAGAGGGAGACACAGAATCGGAAACAGGCTCCAGGCTCTGAGCCGTCAGCCCAGAGCCCGACGCGGGGCTCGAACTCACGGACCGCGAGATCGTGACCTGGCTGAAGTCGGACGCTTAACCGACTGCGCCACCCAGGCGCCCCTATAAAGCCCTTTTTAAACTAACAAATGCTGAATGAATTATTTTGTGGAATACCTATGGCATATGAGAAGTTGAAGTTTTAGGTGGGAAAAAAAGTGATATCAGGTGGAAACTTGGCTGTGTACAAAGGAATGAAGAACACCAGAAATGGCAAATATATGGATAAATGGATGATTATTTTTTCTATTTTTACTTTATGCAAAAGTTAGTTTTATCATGAAAGCAAAAATTATAAACTATTACTTTTTAAAAAATTATTTATTTAAATTCAAGTTAGTTGACATATAGTGTAGTATTAATTTTAGGAGTAGAACCTAGTGATTCATCACTTATGTATAACATCTAGTGCACATCCCAGCAAGTGCCCTCCTTAATACCCATTATCCATTTAGTCCATCCCCCACCAGCCTCCCCTCCAGCAACCCTCAGTTTGTTCTCTTAGACTATTATAAGTCTTATAATGAGTATAAAAGAGAAATATGTAACAATAATAGCACAAGGAATGGGAGCAGAGAAATGAGAACATGTTTAAAAAGTCTTATATTTAAGTGAAGTGATATAATAATACTGAAATATAGAAGTGATAGATTAAAGATGCATCTTTAAAAACCCAAACAACCTCTGTATAAAATAATTAGGAGATATGATGTAATACTTTAAAAATATTCAATCCAGGGATGACTGAGTGGCTCAGTTGGTTAAGCAGCCAACTCTTGAATGGAACTCTGCTTGGGATTCTCTCTCTCCCTCTCTGTCTCTGCCCCTACTGTGCTTGAGCTCTATCTCTCAAAAATAAGTAAAAAAAACATTTAAAAAAATAAATAAAAATATTCAATCCAAGTAAAGTCAGGGAAATAAAAAACATGAACAAAGAGCAGATTCTATAAATAGAAAACAAATAGCAATATGATAGAATTAAATTTCATTGTACCAATAATTACTTTCTATATAACTAGTCTAAAAAAAAACTCAGCACACATTTATATGCTGTTTATAAGAAATTCGCTTTAAATGCACACACACAAATAGGTTAAAAGAAAAAGATGGAAAAGACAGTAAGCAAAAAAAAAAAGCAAAAAACAAACAAAAAAAACCTACACAATAAACAACACAAAACCTTGGACTCATTAAACTAATATCAGAAAAAGAAAATTTAAGAACAAGTGATACTATCAATGATAATGAAGGATAATTCATAATGGCAAGGGATCCATTCATCAGGAAAACATAGTAATCCCACACATAGCAAGCCAATAACAAAATGAATACATGAGTTAAAAACTGATAGAATAGAAAGGAGAAAAAACATGAATTCACCTATATTTGGGGGCTTCTACACACTTCTCTGAATAATGAATAGAAAAATAAGATAGAAAACCAGAAAGGATATGGAAGACATCAATAATATTGTCTACTACAGTGATGTACTTGATAGTTACAGAACTGCTCCCAAGAACAGAAGAAAAGACATAATTTGAAAGTATGCATGTAACTTTAACCCAGATAGACTATCTTATGAGCCATAAAAAAAGCTCAACAAATTTGACAACATTGGAATCATAGTTATATTCTCTGACAACAAAAAATTTAATTCTAATTCAATAAGAGAGAATCTCAAAAATGCCATAATAGTTGAAAAATTAAACATCCCCCCCCCCACACAAACATTTCTAGCTGACCCAAAGTCCACTAGAAAATGTTTTAAATAAAAAGATTATTATTATACTGTGATGGTTTATTTTACATGTTAACTTGGCTAGGCCAGATATTTGGTCAGGCATTATTCTAGATGTTTATGTGAAAGTATTGTTTGTTGGGATTAATATTTAGATAGGTAGACTTTGAGTAAATTCAATGACCCTCCATATTGTGGGTAGGACCATTCAATTAATTGAAAGACTTAATGGAAGAAGACTGACCTCCCTTTTGAAGAGGGAACTCTACCAGGAGACTGACTCAGGACTCACACTGCAACATTAGCTCTTTCCTGGGACTCCAGCCTTCTGGCCTACACTGAAGAGTTAGACTTGTCCAGCCTCTACAATTGCATGACTCAATCTCTTAAATCTCTGTCTTTCTCACATCTGTGATGTGTGTGTGTGTGTGTGTGTGTGTGTGTGTGTGTGTGTACATCCTAATGATTTTGTTTTCTCTGCAGAGTCCTGACACAACATATGAAAATTCATGAAATAGAGCTAAGGCTGTGCTAGAGGAAAATTTTGTAGTGTTAAATTCTTATAAAGAACACTGTACTGGCACCTGGGTGACTCAGTCAGTTAAACATTCTACTCTTGATTTCAGCTCAGGTAATCATCTCAAGGGTTCATGAGATTGAGCCCCATTCCCAGCTCTGTGCTGACGTGCAGAGACTGCTTGGGACTCTTTCTCTCCCTCTCTCTCTCTGCCCCTCCCCAATTCACACACGCTCTATCTCTCTTTCTCTCCCTCTCTAAAAATAAATAAATAAATAAACATTTTAAAAGAACAATGTAAAACTGAAAAACAAAGCTTCGAATTCCGGAAGATGGCGGCGTAGGAGGACGCTGGGCTCACCGCGCGTCCTGCTGATCACTTAGATTCCACCTACACCTGCCTAAATAACCCAGAAAACCGCCAGAGGATTAGCAGAACGGAGTCGCCGGAGCCAAGCGCAGAAGAGAGGCCCACGGAAGAGGGTAGGAAGGGCGGCGAGGCGGTGCGCGCTCCACGGACTGGCGGGAGGGAGCCGGGGCGGAGGGGCGGCTCGCCGGCCAAGCAGAGCCCCCGAGTCTGGCTGGCAAAAGCGGAGGGGCCTGACGGACTGTGTTCCGACAGCAAGCGCGACTTAGCGTCTGGGAGGTCGTAAGTTAACAGCTCTGCTCGGAAAGCGGGAAGGCTGGAGGACAAAGGGAGGGAGAGCTGCTGAGCCCCCAGACGACAGGGCTCAGTTTGGTGGGGAACAAAGGCGCTCGCCAGCGCCATCTCCCCCGCCCATCCCCCAACCAAAATCCCAAAGAGAACCAGTTCCTGCCAGGGAACTTGCTCGCTCCGCGCAAACAACCAACTCTGTGCTTCTGCGTGAGCCAAACCTCCGGCAGTGGATCTGACTCCCTCCCGCTGCCACAGGGCCCCTCCTGAAGTGGATCACCTAAGGAGAAGCAAGCTAAGCCTGCCCCTCCTGCCCCTGTGCACCTTGCCTACCCACCCCGGCTAATACGCCAGATCCCCAGCATCACAAGCCTGGCAGTGTGCAAGTAGCCCAGACGGGCCACCCCACCCCACAGTGAATCCCGCCCCTAGGAGAGGGGAAGAGAAGGCACACACCAGTCTGACTGTGGACACAGTGGTGGGCTGGGGGCAGACATCAGGTCCGACTGCGGCCCCACCCACCAACTCCAGTTATACACCACAGCACAGGGGAAGTGCCCTGCAGGTCCTCACCATGCCAGGGACTATCCAAAATGACCAAGCGGAAGAATTCCCCTCAGAAGAATCTCCAGGAAATAACAACAGCTAATGAGCTGATCAAAAAGGATTTAAATAATATAACAGAAAGTGAATTTAGAATAATAGTCATAAAATTAATCGCTGGGCTTGAAAACAGTATAGCTGACAGCAGAGAATCTCTTGCTACAGAGATCAAGGGACTAAGGAACAGTCATGAGGAGCTGAAAAACACTTTAAACGAAATGCAAAACAAAATGGAAACCACCACAGCTCGGATTGAAGAGGCAGAGGAGAGAACAGGTGAACTAGAAGATAAAGTTATGGAAAAAGAGGAAGCTGAGAAAAAGAGAGATAAAAAAATCCAGGAGTATGAGGGGAAAATTAGGGAACTAAGTGATACACTAAAAAGAAATAATCTACGCATAATTGGTATCCCAGAGGAGGAAGAGAGAGGGAAAGGTGCTGAAGGGGTACTTGAAGAAATAATAGCTGAGAACTTCCCTGAACTGGGGAAGGAAAAAGGCATTGAAATCCAAGAGGCACAGAGAACTCCCTTCAGACGTAACTTGAATCGATCTTCTGCACGACATATCATAGTGAAACTGGCAAAATAGAAGGATAAAGAGAAAATTCTGAAAGCAGCAAGGGGCAAACGTACCCTCACATATAAAGGGAGACCTATAAGACTCGTGACTGATCTCTCTTTTGAAACTTGGCAGGCCAGAAAGAATTGGCACGAGATTTTCAGTGTGCTAGACAAAAAAATATGCAGCCGAGAATCCTTTATCCAGCAAGTCTGTCATTTAGAATAGAAGGAGAGATAAAGGTCTTCCCAAACAAACAAAAACTGAAGGAATTTGTCACCACTAAACCAGCCCTACAAGAGATCCTAAGGTGGACCCCGTGAGACAAAGTACCAGAGACATCACTACAAGCATAAAACATACAGACATCACAATGACTCTAAACCCGTATCTGGGGCGCCTGGGTGGCGCAGTCGGTTAAGCGTCCGACTTCAGCCAGGTCACGATCTCGCGGTCCGTGAGTTCGAGCCCCGCATCGGGCTCTGGGCTGATGGCTCAGAGCCTGGAGCCTGTTTCCGATTCTGTGTCTCCCTCTCTCTCTCTGGCCCTCCCCTGTTCGTGCTCTGTCTCTCTCTGTCCCAAAAATAAATAAACGTTGAAAAAAAAAAATTAAACCCGTATCTTTCTGTAATAACACTGAATGTAAATGGATTAAATGCGCCAACCAAAAGACATAGGGTATCAGAATGGATAAAAAAACAAGACCCATCTATTTGCTGTCTACAAGAGACTCATTTTAGATCTTAGGACACCTTTAGATTGAGAGTGAGGGGATGGAGAACTATTTATCATGCTACTGGAAGCCAAAAGAAAGCTGGAGTAGCCATACTTATATCAGACAAACTAGACTTTAAATTAAAGGCTGTAACAAGAGATGAAGAAGGACATTATATAATAGTGACAGGGTCTATCCATCAGGAAGAGCTAACAATTATAAATGTCTATGCGCCGAATACCGGAGCCCCCAAATATATAAAACAATTACTCATAAACATAAGCAACCTTATTGAGAAGAATGTGGTCATTGCAGGGGACTTTAACACCCCACTTACAGAAATGCATAGATCATCTAGACACACGGTCAATAAAGAAACAAGGGCCCTGAACGAGACATTGGATCAGATGGACTTGACAGATATATTTAGAACTCTGCATCCCAAAGCAAGAGAATATACTTTCTTCTCGAGTGCACATGGAACATTCTCCAAGATAGATCATATACTGGGTCACAAAACAGCCCTTCATAAGTTTACAAGAATTGAAATCATACCATGCATACTTTCAGACCACAATGCTATGAAGCTTGAAATCAACCACAGAAAAAAGTCTGGAAAACCTCCAAAAGCATGGAGGTTAAAGAACACCCTACTAACGAATGAGTGGGTCAACCAGGCAATTAGAGAAGAAATTAAAAAATATATGGAAACAAACGAAAATGAAAATACAACAATCCAAACGCTTTGGGACGCAGCGAAGGCAGTCCTGAGAGGAAAATACATTGCAATCCAGGCCTATCTCAAGAAACAAGAAAAATCCCAAATACAAAATCTAACAGCACACCTAAAGGAAATAGAAGCAGAACAGCAAAGGCAGCCTAAACCCAGCAGAAGAAGAGAAATCATAAAGATCAGAGCAGAAATAAACAATATAGAATCTAAAAAAACTGTAGAGCAGATCAACGAAACCAAGAGTTGGTTTTTTGAAAAAATAAACAAAATTGACAAACCTCTAGCCAGGCTTCTCAAAAAGAAAAGGGAGATGACCCAAATAGATAAAATCATGAATGAAAATGGAATGATTACAACCAATCCCTCAGAGATACAAACAATTATCAGGGAATACTATGAAAAATTATATGCCAACAAATTGGACAACCTGGAAGAAATGGACAAATTCCTGAACAGCCACACTCTTCCAAAACTCAATCAGGAGGAAATAGAAAGCCTGAACAGACCCATAACCAGCGAAGAAATTGAATCGGTTATCAAAAATCTCCCAACAAATAAGAGTCCAGGACCAGATGGCTTCCCAGGGGAGTTCTACCAGACGTTTAAAGCAGAGATAATACCTATCCTTCTCAAGCTATACCAAGAAATAGAAAGGGAAGGAAAACTTCCAGAGTCATTCTATGAAGCCTGTATTACTTTGATTCCTAAACCAGACAGAGACCCAGTAAAAAAAGAGAACTACAGGCCAATATCCCTGATGAATATGGATGCAAAAATTCTCAATAAGATACTAGCAAATCGAATTCAACGGCATATAAAAAGAATTATTCACCATGATCAAGTGGGATTCATTCCTGGGATGCAGGGCTGGTTCAACATTCGCAAATCAATCAACGTGATACATCACATTAACAAACAAAAAGAGAAGAACCATATGATCCTGTCAATAGATGCAGAAAAGGCCTTTGACAAAATCCAGCACCATTTCTTAATAAAAACCCTTGAGAAAGTCGGGATAGAAGGAACATACTTAAAGATCATAAAAGCCATTTATGAAAAGCCCACAGCTAACATCATCCTCAACGGGGAAAAACTGAGAGCTTTTTCCCTGAGATCAGGAACACGACAGGGATGCCCACTCTCACCACTGTTGTTTAACATAGTGCTGGAAGTTCTAGTATCAGCAATCAGACAACAAAAGGAAATCAAAGGCATCAAAATTGGCAAAGATGAAGTCAAGCTTTCACTTTTTGCAGATGACATGATATTATACATGGAAAATCCGATAGACTCCACCAAAAGTCTGCTAGAACTGATACATGAATTTAGCAAAGTTGCAGGATACAAAATCAATGTACAGAAATCAGTTGCATTCTTATACACTAACAATGAAGCAACAGAAAGACAAATAAAGAAACTGATCCCATTCACAATTGCACCAAGAAGCATAAAATACCTAGGAATAAATCTAACTAAAGATGTAAAGGATCTGTATGCTGACAACTATAGAAAGCTTATGAAGGTAATTGAAGAAGATTTAAAGAAATGGAAAGACATTCCCTGCTCATGGATTGGAAGAATAAATATTGTCAAAATGTCAATACTACCCAAAGCTATCTACACATTCAATGCAATCCCAATCAAAATTGCACCAGCATTCTTCTCTAAACTAGAACAAGCAATTCTAAAATTCATATGGAACCACAAAAGGCCCCGAATAGCCAAAGCAATTTTGAAGAAGAAGACCAAAGCAGGAGGCATCACAATCCCAGACTTTAGCCTCTACTACAAAGCTGTCATCATCAAGACAGCATGGTATTGGCACAAAAACAGACACATAGACCAATGGAATAGAATAGAAACCCCAGAACTAGACCCACAAACGTATGGCCAACTCATCTTTGACAAAGCAGGAAAGAACATCCAATGGAAAAAAGACAGTCTCTTTAACAAATGGTGCTGGGAGAACTGGACAGCAACATGCAGAAGGTTGAAACTAGACCACTTTCTCACACCATTCACAAAAATAAACTCCAAATGGATAAAGGACCTGAATGTGAGACAGGAAACCATCCAAACCTTAGAGGAGAAAGCAGGAAAAGACCTCTCTGACCTCAGCCGTAGCAATCTCTTACTCGACACATCGCCAAAGGCAAGGGAATTAAAAGCAAAAGTGAATTACTGGGACCTTATGAAGATAAAAAGCTTCTGCACAGCAAAGGAAACAACCAACGAAACTAAAAGGCAACCAACGGAATGGGAAAAGATATTTGCAAATGACATATCGGACAAAGGGCTAGTATCCAAAATCTATAAAGAGCTCACCAAACTCCACACCCGAAAAGCAAATAACCCAGTGAAGAAATGGGCAGAAAACATGAATAGACACTTCTCTAAAGAAGACATCGGATGGCCAACAGGCACATGAAAAGATGTTCAGCGTCGCTCCTTATCAGGGAAATACAAATCAAAACCACACTCAGATATCACCTCACGCCAGTCAGAGTGGCCAAAATGAACAAATCAGGAGACTATAGATGCTGGAGAGGATGTGGAGAAACGGGAACCCTCTTGCACTGTTGGTGGGAATGCAAATTGGTGCAGCCGCTCTGGAAAGCAGTGTGGAGGTTCCTCAGAAAATTAAAAATAGACCTACCCTATGACCCAGCAATAGCACTGCTAGGAATTTATCCAAGGGATACAGGAGTACTGATGCATAGGGGCACTTGTACCCCAATGTTCATAGCAGCACTCTCAACAATAGCCAAATTATGGAAAGAGCCTAAATGTCCATCAACTGATGAATGGATAAGGAAATTGTGGTTTATATACACAATGGAATACTACGTGGCAATGAGAAAGAATGAAATATGGCCTTTTGTAGCAACGTGGATGGAACTGGAGAGTGTGATGCTAAGTGAAATAAGCCATACAGAGAAAGACAGATACCATATGGTTTCACTCTTATGTGGATCCTGAGAAACTTAACAGGAACCCATGGGGGAGGGGAAGGAAAAAAAAAAAAAAAAGAGGTTAGAGTGGGAGAGAGCCAAAGCATAAGAGACTGTTAAAAACTGAGAACAAACTGAGGGTTGATGAGGAGAGCGTAGGTGATGGGTATTGAGGAGGGCACCTTTTGGGATGAGCACTGGGTGTTGTATGGAAACCAATTTGACAATAAATTTCATATATTAAAAAAAAAAAAGGAGGGGTGGAGGAGGATTTTTTTGAATTTTAAATTTAAATAAAAATAATTACATAAAAAAAAAAGAAAAACAAAGCTTCTACTTTTAAAGATAAAACAAAATGCAAATTAAGCCAGAAGTATATAGAAGAAAGGATATAATAAATAGCAGAAATAAATGAAATAGAGAAATGATAAACAATAGAGAAAATAAACAAGTCACCAGATTGATATTTTAAAGAATTAATAAAATTTAAAAACTTCTAGCAAGAATAATCAAGAAAATTAAAAAGAGAAAATACAAATTACTGACATCAGGAACCAACCCCCCCCCCCCAAAGAACAATATTAGAGATCTTGTAGTCATTAAAAGAATCAAAAGGAAATAGTATGAATAAAGTTACACCAATATACTTAACTTAGGTAAAATAGAGAAATTCATTGAAAGAAAAAAAATAACAAAGCTGACTAAAGAGAAAATAAAAATCTGACTAGAGCTATGCTATTGCAGAACTTAATTGAAAACCTTCACACGAAGAAAATTCCAGGGCCAAATGACTTCACTGGTAAAGTTTATTATACATTTAAGAAATAAATAATAACAATATTCTAAACTTGTTTTTCAAAAATAAAGAATAAGGAAATCTTCTCAACTCCTATTACAAAGCCAGACTTACCCAACTGAAGTAAAGATATTTCAGAAGATAAAACTACAGTTGATTGTCTTATAAACATTAGAGCTAAAATCTTTACCAAAATATAAGCAAATGGTATCCAGCACTATATAAAAAAGAGTGATTCCACCCAGATTCTATCTCAATAAGCTTTATTTAATATTCCAAAATCAATCAGTATAATTCACCATATCAACAGACTTAGAGAGAATAAATAAAACAATTATCTTAAGAGCTTCAGTAAAAGAATGTGATAAATTCGGCACCACTCATAACAGAAATTCAGCAAAAAAATGAATTGAAGAAAACGTCTTCAATGTCATAAAAATCATCTTAAAAAATCTACAGCTAACATCATGCTTAGTGGTGAAAGACTGGATGCTTAACAACTAATATGGGCAATAAGCCAAGTCTGGCCACTATCAACATTTCTGTGTAACATTGTTCTAGAGCTTGTAGCCCTTTGTAGAGGCAATGAAAGTAAACCAAATGGAGATAAAATACACACAAAGAAGGAAAACTATATTTACAGTAAAAAAATATTCAAGTCTATAGAAAATCCTAAGGATTAGTAATAAACAAAAGAAAACAAAATAAACTAACTGCTGTATCTAAAACAAGTTTAGCAAAATCACTTATAATGTGAGTATATAAAAAATATATAATGACATTTTTATATACTATGTGAACAGTTTCCAATTGAAATTAAGAAAACAGTATCATCTACTACAGCATCATAAAGCAGGAAATACTTAGGGATACATTTTACAAAATATGTAATGAGAACTGAAAAGTATTTTTCAAGGAAATTAAAATTTCTAGGTGAGAAGACTTATATTGTTAAGATGTTTTAATTCTTTCCAAAATTGTTCTGTATATTAAACTTAGTACAAATCAAAATTTCAGTCGGCTTTTTTTTTTTTTTAAGTTGGAAAACTGATACCAAAATCTGTATGGAAATGCAAAGGACTTGGGATAGCTAAAACTTTTATTTTAGAATAAACTGTAAGACTTTCAATACCTAATTTTAATATTTATTATAAAGTCAGAAAGAAATAGAATAGAAAGCCTAGAAAAAAGCCAGATACATATATAGCCAGTTGATTTTTCGGCAAAGATGCCTTAGGTGAGCCAGTGGGAACAGGAGAATTTCAACAGTGCTGAAAAAAGGAATATTCATAAGACCAAATGTGTAATTATATATACATACATACATATACACACACTTTATACTTAACTTACATTATATAAAAATTAAATTGAAATGTTTTATAGGCTTAAATGTATGTCTAAATTTATAAAAGTTCAAGAATAAAAGACAAAAATCTTAGCAAAAATGAAGTAGGCAAAAGTATCTTAAACTGAACACAACCAGAAAGGACAAACCATAGGAGAAAAAAACACACACCTCATCAATATTTTTAAATTATGTTTTTTGGGAGGTATGATGAATACACAAACTGGTAAAAAATATTGATAGAATATATATATATATATGTATACATACACACACACACACACACACACACACACACACACACATATATGCTTATATCCAAACTATACAGAACATCTGCAATTTAATACAAGATAAACTACCAAACTAAATTTTGGTAAAAAATTTTTTGAACACACATTTCCATGAGGAAGAAATACAATACAAATGATCAATAGGTACATGAAAAGATGCTCAAAATCATTGGTCGTTAGGGAAATAAGACTTAAAACTTAGTTTATATAAACACTCATTGTGTCTTGTAAAGTTTTTTTTAATGTTTTTAATGTTTATTTATTTTTGAGAGAGAGAGCGGGGAAAAGACAGAGAGGGAGACACAGAATCCGAAGCAGGCTCCAAGGCTATGAGCTGTCAGCACAGAGCCCAACACGGGGTTTGAACTCAAGAACAATGAGATCATGACCTGAGCTGAAGTTGGACGCCTAACCAACTGAGCCACCCAGGCACCCCTTGTGTCTTATAAAGTTAAAAATACAATTATCATATGGCTAAGTAATTTTACTTCTGAGTACATATCTAAGAAAAAATAGATTTATATTTATCCACACAAAGACTTGACACAAATATTCATAGCAGTTTTATTCAGAATAGCCAAAATCTGGAAACAACCAAAAGATTCATCAACAGATGAATGTCTAAACAAATATTCGTATATGGGTACAGCAGAGAAGTATTTAACAATTAAAATAAATTATAGGGATTTATACAACAGCCGATATAAACAATATAGACAGCATACACCAATAAACACAACAGCATGGATGAATATTAAAAAAATATGGTGAGGTATAGAAAAAAGATACAAAAAAATTCCATAAGGGTGGTTCTATCTAAATTAAATCATAAAATACAAAACTATAATGATAGAAAGTAGGTTGTTGGTAGTTTGGGGCTGAGTATAGGGGGCCAATTGATTGAAAAGTTACAAGAAAACTTGCAATGATGGAAATGTTATATCTTGATTTATCATGGTGGTTGCATATGTGTATGCATTTGTCAAAACACATTAAAAGGTACTTTAATAGGTGTCTTTATTTGTATGTAGATTATACCTTTAAAATGTTTTCCTAAAACACAAAGACATTTTTATAACGACCTCAGCTAAAACTCTGGAATCCTACAGAGTTGGAATCTCAGCTCTGCCATTAACTTCACACAAGTTAATTATTCTCTCTGGATTTCGTTTTTCTTCATTTTGTTTTTAATCTTTATTTATTTTTGGGAGAGAGAGACAGAGTGTGAGCATGGGGGGAGCAGAGAGAGAGGGAGCCACAGAATCTGAAGCAGGCTCCATGCCCTGAGCTGTCAGCACAGAGCCCCACACGGGGTTCAAACTCAAGAACCGTGAGATCATGACCTGAGCTGAAGTCCGACGCTCAACTGACTGAGCCACCCAGGTGCCCTGTCATTTTTCTTCATTTGTAAGGCAGATGTGAAGGTCGACCCTACTCTTAGGATAAGGAGACGAGAAAATGAAACATTGCATGTAAAACACATCACATAATGACCGGTATATATGGTATACAGTTCAATATATGGTAGCTCATACTTTGGAAGGAAATAGACTTATCCCTCAACTACCTTCCAACAAATTTATTGTGAATTCAGCACCTCAAATTCATGATTGGATACAATTTGACTATACTCTAGGGTATACTTGTATGCATTTTGAGACACTTAATATTGTTCAAGGGAAATATCTGAGACATCCTAGGGAGACCCTCTCAGCAGATTGATAGAGCTGCAAATTACTTTTGTGCACAAAAAAGAACATGGCTGTGATGAAAGAGGGAAAGCTTGCCCAGTCACAGCGGAGTTTGCCACAGAGGTCAATAACACTATCTTCTAGGAAGCTATAGTTGTAGGATACAAGGAAACTGTAGTAACCGTAATCAAAGAGCCTGCCCAGAAAAATCAAGGCTATATAATAATATGTATGTAATTATATATATAATTGATATTCTATTGTGAATTTAAAACAAGTAAATGACTTGATATATTCTGACTGACTCAGAGTGATGCAGCCTCTAATGTGCCTAATACACATACAAAGAAATGTGTACAATGGAATGTTGAAATTCCTGTGATCCATTTTGCTGTTTTTCTGCATGTTTAATTTGTCCGCAGTCCTTTAAGAAATACTAATTTTACCCATGTTGAGGGAAAAACTAGACAGATAATTCTCTGATGACACTACTTGAATAGATGTTTAAGTTTGGATAGCCCTTTATTTATATACGTTTACTTCAGACATTCATTGGATTTTACAATTGACAAGCAAGCTTTCTTCTCTGTACTTTCATGCTATTTTGAGGTTATTGATTATTGAATAAATATGGAATATAATTTTATTATTTAAAGTGATGATTTATAAAAATTAAAAATTATACTCTAGAAATATAAATAAATTAGATTTATTTTGACATGATTATATATTATCGGTACTTAAATTTTCAAAGGAAAACCCGAAGAATGCTTTTTATTTAATGGAAGGAAAAATCTTATAATTCTGAGGAATTTTTGACATCTTATACTACTAAATCAGCCAACTTATGAAAGAATATATAATTTTTAAATTATTTCTTAGAAGGTTTATCTAAATTCTCTTTTATATGAAATGATTGATTTTTATTTATTCAATGAGATTAAAATATTTAGGGCTCTTCATGTATTTACTAACATTTTCATAAAATACAGATTTGTAAGAGATAAGTATATATTGTGAGGTTGATTAGTTTTTTAAGTTTATTTATTTATTTTGAGAGAGAGAGCACAAGCAGGGGAGGGGCAGAGAAAGAAAAGGAGATAGCCAATCTCAAACAGGCTCTACTCTCAGTGTAGAGCCAGATGTGGGACTCGATTTCACAATCCTGAGACCAAGAGTCGGCCTCTAACCCATTGAGCTATTCAGACATCCCGAAGTTGATTATTATTTAACTCAATACATGAGAGGTTGATCAATAAATAATAATCTGCTGCTGATAAAAACAGTAAAAATATAGTGTTATGACTTAATAAAGGATGCACAGTTAATACACTTTTAAGTGTTTCATCTATGTACTTGCTTTAAAATGACTTCTACGTGTATTATTTATTTCCCCTAAACATCCTTTTAAATTATTTTTCTAGTAACCCAATCCTACCTAAATGTAAAATAGGAACAAAATATTTTTTTCTTTTATAATTCTATAACATTAACAATATTTAGTTGCATTATTTATAAAATGGAATATCTCTTTAAAAATCATGGAGTTATATGCATGAAAATACATTACTAAGATGTAAAAAGTTGTTAGAAAATAACAGAGAACTGTCATAACAAAAATGAGTGTCAAAGATCAAGGAAACTGGGAAAAGTAAAGACATGCTAGAATGAATCTGCCTGATACCTGAGAATAATTAGACTCTATTTTATGACCCCCTTTATTTTTACTATGGCATGTTTGGTTCACTTGTTTTGTTTCTTGAGATCCTGACATCACTTATATAATTCATTATCCAATTTGTATGTCTTTCTGTAAACCATATATATCTATGTCTTTTGCATTGAATGAATAATTGTGTGCTCCTAACCCCTGCAAAAAAAGTTCACTACTGTTTTTCTTCTGACCTACAATTTCTGTAGTGTTGCTTTTCCTTAGATTCCAATATAATAAAGTGTTTGAAGTGAGACTAAATATTTATTTGCATCAGAGTATGAATGTTTAAAAGATATATGCAGCTGAGTTTAAAGTCGGTAATCATACATTCCTTCATCAAATACCTTGGAAACCACAGTATGTGGCAGGTACACTGTTAGGCACTGAGAATACCATGTTGAAGAACCAAAGAATCACTTATGTGATACATCTTAATTGGAAAGCTATCAGAGAATTTAATACATTTGTGTTAAAGGGAACTTTTTCTGAAAACATTTCATAATAACTACCTATGAAGAACAATTTTACAAGACTTTGATTTGATTTGGATCCAATAGTTGATGCAAATGTTAAAGTGTTATGACCATAAGTAAAGCAAAATCATTTTACAAAAAATCTAATTAATATTATTCCAATTTCAGAATAATATATGATACTAAAAGTAGTGTAAAATTTTGCAGTGAAAATGCCTAAAATCTTTCATTTTTATTCTATTAGTTGTTATAACTTTTTTTTAATTCCTAATAAAAACATACCATAGCAACTTAAAATATATGAGGCATTGAGTTTTTAAATATTAATTTTCAGGAAAGTTGGTGCTTTATATAGAACACTATATATTATTTTCCTCTGTCTTACATTGATTTTTTTTTTCCTGAGAAATCTTGGATGCTTTCATCACAATTTTTGGTCTTGCAACCCTTTTCAGACATATAAAATAAGAGAACACACTTGGGGAAAAAAGGAATTTCTCAAAACTCCCTAATGTTTCACATATTGGGTTACAGTGTGTGTATATGCGCTCTTTAACTTCCTTTTCTGGGAAACAAGGTATGAAGTAAGCAGGATGATTTTCCTCTGAATTTATGCTACAAGAATCTAATGATCGTGGTAAATTGCTAATGACTAATAGCCCTCTAACCTGCTTTATGTCTACACAGCCACAAGATCAGGTTAAGTTCACTGAAAATTTCATGGCTTTAGCATTTAATATTAAAATTGGCAGTGAAATATGAATATTTTGAATGCCACTTCTGTATTGAAGAAAACACGTATCATAAGAAACCTCTTGTCTTTAATTTCTAATTCATTCCACATCACCAGAACGTATTCATTTTTAATGTTTCTCAAATATTTTCTGCTTGGAGAAGAAACAGTGGGGTTAAAATTTAATGTAAAGATCTTTTCTAGTGAAACTGTGCTTGAAGGAAATCACTAGAGATTAGCTGGATGAGTCTGACTCATGACAAGGGGTGATCTTGACAGGAAAACGATGACCTACCCTCCCAAAACATCTTTAATAAGAAAAATCTGTGCTTAACATCTAGGGAGAGAATGGAGCATTAGAACAGAAGTTATAAATTCAAGTGAATCTGCTAACTCTTTTTCTCCCTGGGACTAACTTAAGACATCTTAACCACCATAATTAATTTCTGCTTCCTAAGCTGCAGATACACACATATATCTGTAGCAGGGGCTCTACATGTAGAATTGCATTTTACAGTGATTCTAACAACGGACTTCAGTGTAAATTTGTATTCCTTGAAATCTGTAAAATTCTTCTCCTGGTGTTTCTGTTTGTTATTTGGATTTAATGGGTCTGACCTATACAGAAAAGGATTTCAGGGGATTGAATATCTGTTTAGGGAAAGCAGCCTGGCTTAGTAAACTAAGAATCGGAAGTTGTGGCTACCAGTTTTCATAGTGATTTAATTTATGGCAAAATTGACTGCAAGGAAGAGTATATAATTTTTTTTTTTAATAATTATTAGAAGACATGTTAGTATAGTACAGGGTTTCCCACAAGGCTAATTGCCGTGTACAATGTAAGAAATTCTGTAATTTTATAATTTTTTAGCTGGGCAATTTCAAATAATTATTTGAGTGGTCATTTAATGCAAATTTGTATATCTTTATTATAAGCCAGCATTTTCTCCATTGAAGAGATTCCAGAGGATTCCAGAAGACTTGCCATTTGTTTAATATATACTTTGCTGGCTAAACACCGTGACTATTTATTTGTTTATTTATTTAAGTCTCCTTATTCAGACAGATTCCTTTGTGAGTACTCTTTATTTTTGCTTGAATACTGAATTCCATTACAGATAATCTGTTTAAATAAATACCCTTGCAGTGTGTTGAATGTGATCCGGTTTGTAAGTCGGGTACAAAGATGCCGTTGCTTTGAATCAGGAGAAGACTTTTATAAGTTGCAAATGTTTTCTGACTTCTTTCTGACTCATTAAAGCTTTTGTAAACCTACCCAAATGTTTCTAACCCAAAGGGACAATCAATGATTATGGAAAGATGACAAAAGGCAATTGGTTGAACTAGATTGTCTTGGGAGAGCTATGATTTTTTTGGTTATCATCCACTTTTCTTAACAACCTGCATCTATTCTTCAACACATACATACTTACACTTTTACATAGGAGTCAGATGATTACATAGCATTATTTTTTACATCTCTTAAAAGATCCTTTAAAATATTTTATAATCAGTAACATTTCAGGCAATATTCAATGAATTATACACTTTGACAAATCTACTTGTTTATCAAATAGTTGCATAGAGAATTTCTAAAAATAATAAAAATTCCTTAACAGGAAAATGTCTTGCAATTATAGAAAGAGCAAATTTTTTTGGTTTCTTATTAAAATTTTGAAAAACAGGGGTGCCTGGGTGGCTCAGTCGGTTGGGCTCTGACTCTTGGTATCGGCTCAGGTCACGATCTCACAGTTTGTGGGGCTGGGCTCTGCGTTGAGCTCTGTGCTGACAGCTCAGAGCCTGCCTTGGGATTCTGTCTTCCTCTTTCTCTGCCCCTTCCCTGCTCTCTGTCTCTCTCAAAATAAATAAATAAACTTAAAAAAATTTTTTGAAGAATAGATTATAAATCTCGATATTGAATGAAATAAATGCAGTAATTATTCTAACTGCTATTTGTCTCTAAGAGCGATAAAACAGCAGCCACAAGTACAGTAAATGGGATTGTTAAGTATGGAACTAACCTCACAAGTGCACTTCCATAATCTAGAAAAATATGTAATATTAAGTGATTAAATTAAAATATGGAAGGCCTTGTAGGACTTCGTTACTTTTGTACAGCAAACATTCAGGGACAACCCACTTCCTAGAAAAATATAAATAAATATGTGTAAGTGTTCTACATATGTATAGTCCTCTTTACCAGACAGTGGAAACTTAGTAGTACAGACAGCTTAGTTTGAAAACATATATATGTATATGTTAGTCTATGAATGTAGAAATACCTAAACAAGAATAGTGTGCTACTGTTTTTGTGTGATATTGATGCTGGTCACCCATGACCATGAAGACGTGCTCTAAATTGTTTTGTTTTATTTTGTCTTAATAGAAGTGATAAATCCCTTTGCAAAAGAAACATATTTTCCTGGCCAGAATAAGGTATTCTTGGACCAGAAATAGCTGCCATGTTTTCAACAACTGAATTAACAATAGCAGAAAGAAAACATGTACAATTTTGGCATTTACCAAATTTCTTACTTAAAAGTTAAAGCTTCACTAGCATTGATGGATGGGATGGGGAAATTATTGCAATCAAGATTTAAATTTAGGTGTCTAGCCAACAAAAATGTTATTAGTACTTATTCTTATGATTTTCAGCCTATTTCTGTAATAAGCTGTGATATTTCCAGTAATTCCAGGTATCAGGAAGTTTTCAAAACCAATAATATTAAACTATGTGGATTACAAATTTCACATAGCTTTATGAGTATTAGGTAGAAAAATTAAGAAAAAAAAACAATCAAATACATGGAACCAGGGAGTCATGGTAGAAATCATTTATCTCCAGGAAATATATATCACAGAAATAATTATGTTTCCACAACTCAGGAGTTTAAAATCTATTTGGGGAAGCAAATGAAATACACAAGAAAACGTATATTAATAGATGACACATCTCTTGGTATATGTCTATAGAGATATGAATAGAAACGGCAGATAACTAACAAATTAGAGTTACTTTAAAATGAGGGATTCAGTCATCCCTTCACTCTCACTGTCTGCATCAATACATCACTTATACATTCATTAATTCATTAAATATTTACTGAATCTTGGATTCATGCCAGGCAGAATGTGGTTACTTAGGATACCTAGCTGACAAGACACAATCTCTGACCATAAGAAGTACATAGTCAAAAAAGAGAGATAGCAAGCAAACTCCTAAAGCTTCAGTAGAGAGTGAACCATACAACCATAGAATCATATACAGAAATAGAGAAATAGAAGAAAACAAAGGACTATTAACTCTGTTGGATGGGCCCGGAAAGGACATGTATGGTTCTGCATTGCTAGAACAAACATGTATGTCAAGGTATTTACAAATCCGTAAAACATAGTAGGTCATACTATCTAATAGGAGAAAGAATTCTTAAAATGGTATTAATAAAGTTAAAGAGAAGATCACAGAAAAAGAAGATTGTGCTGGTTTAAAAAAAATAAATGAAGATACCAATGACAATGGCTATCATGGGTCACAGAACAATGGTAGATAGAGAAGCTTGATAGTTAGTGTATTAGTTATAAATTGTTACATAACAAACTATGCCAACCCCTAGTGACTTAAAACAACTGTACACTTATCATTGTTCGTAAAGCTATCAATTGGAAGTCCAGGACTTATTTTTGCTAATGCCACTTAGGAACACTCACACATCTGTGATTATCTGAAAACTTGATTGGGTTGGAGGATTTAACATGACATCAGTGCTAGCAGATGGGATTGGCTGTCAGATGGGGTGCCCCACTTCTCATCCACATGGACTCTTACCCTTTAGCAGGCTGAGCTCTTCCACATCACGAGAGTCTCATGGTTCCAGAGGGACAAGAATGGAATATGTAACACCACATTTTTTTAAGATTTTATTTTTAAAGGAATTTCTACACCAAATGTGGGGATCAAACTTACAACCCCAAGATCAAGAGTCACAGGCTGTACCAACTATGCCAGCCAGGTGCCCCTGTAATGACTTTCAAGTACTAGGGTATGCTAATTCTTCTATAACCTATGGGACAAAACAAATCACAAATTCAGCTTCAATTCAGGAAGCAAGAAAAGTAGATAAATGAGAAATGTGGTTTTACAATGATTTAGGTCAACATTATATAGAAACTTTCTCCAATAGGTCAGAATTTTAAGTTAGAAAGGAGAAACCATTTAGTATAGTATAGTATAGTATAGTATAGTATAGTATAGTATAGTACAGTATAGTATAGTATATGAAAGTAAGAAAAGAGTAAGTTCTTTTTAAATGTTTCTTTTTTTTAATTTTTTTTTTTTAATTTATTTTTGAAACAGAGCATGAATGGGGGAGGGGCAGAGAGAGAGGGAGACACAGAATCGGAAGCAGGCTCCAGGCTCTGAGCCATCGGCCCGGAGCCCGACGCGGGGCTCGAACTCATGGACCGTGAGATCGTGAACTGTGCTGAAGTCGGACGCTTAACTGACTAAGCCACCCAAGCGCCCCAAGAATAAGTTCTTAAGTATAGATGTGGGGACACTGACACTGGCAACAAAGGAGCCATAATGTAGCCAGAAGGCAGTTAATAGAATGAATGAGATGGTAAATGACCAAAAAAAAAAAAAAAAAAAAAAGTGTGTGTATACACACACACACACACACACACACACACACACACACACACACATATGGTCTGTTAAGGATGAAGTTTACTATACCTGCAAGAGTTGGAGAGAGTTCACAAGCAAGGGTTTGGTGTTTGAGATTGAGTTGCATGATAGAAAATTCACATTCCTTGTCTTACCAGTTTTCTGATAGCAGCAAACTTGGACTAATAATGAGTATACTGTGAGATTTAAATTGATGGCAGAAGTTTGTCTCACTTCATATTCACTATACCACCTTATGATTGGAGTATAACAACAAATTGTTGGAGTAGCAAATCTAGTCTAGGATTCAGATTAGTAACATGCACACCAATATTCAAAGAACATTTGAATAATTTTTTAAGAAATGATATAGTACAAAAAAATATTAGCAAACCCCATCTACCAACATACAAAATTTAGACATGATGACCATGGAGGATTTATTCCAGGAATGTAAGGTTGGTTTAATATGCAAGAATCAATTAATATAATACATCATATTAATAGATTAAAGGACAAAAATCATGTAATCATAGTAATAGATGAAGAAAAAAGTATTTGACAAAAAAAATAATGCTCATTTAGGACAAAAAATCTCAACAAACACAATCTGGTGAAGTTCACATATAAAAAACAGTTAACATCATACTTAATTATGAAAGACTGGATGCTTTCCCTGTAAGGTCAGGGAAAAGGCAAGGATGCCCACTAGCACCACTTCTTTTCAACACTGTTCTGGAGGTTCTAGAGAGAGGAATCAGGCAAGAACAAGAAATGTAAGCATCTCTGTTGGAAAGGAAGAAGTAAGATTTCTTAATTCATGATGCTATGGTTCTATATATAACATTCCTACAGAATTCTTCCCCCAATCTATCTAGAACTAATAAGTAGTTCAGAAAATTCACAGGATGCAAGATCAATATATACAAAAATCAGCTGCATTTCAATATAAAAGTGGTGAACAATCCGATAATAAAAACAAGAATTTAGTTTGATTCACACTGCTTTCAAAAATAATAAAATGCCTAGGAATAAATTTAACAAAAGAATTGCAAAACCAGTTCACTGGAAGTTACAAAACAGCACTGAAAACAATTACAGAAGGCTTAAATAAGTAGAAACATTCTCTGTTCATGCATTAGAAGATTTAATATTATTAAGATGGTAATTCTCTCCATTAGTCAATAGATTTAATTTAATCCTTACTAAAGTTACAATAGGCTTTTTTTTTCTTCGCAGAAGTTGATAACTGATATTAAAACTTTAAAAAAACTCAAATGACCTAAAATCATCAAGACAATTTTGAAAAAGAAGAACAAAGAGTGCTTTTATTTTCTGATTTTAAAGCTTATATAAAGTTATATATATATATATGTGTGTGTGTGTGTGTGTGTGTGTGTGTGTGTAGTGTGTGTATATATACATATATAGTATTTTAAATTTTTTATAATGTTATGTATTTTATGTATACTATTTACTATAGTGCGTGTGTATGTGTGTATAGCGTATAGTATAAAGTGTAAGATATATATAGATATAGGTAGATAGATAGATAGATAGATAGATATACATACCTCTGGCATAAGGTATGGAACTGAAATTCAGAAATAAATCCTAACATTTATGGCCAAGAAAATTTTAACTTTTCAACAAAGGTGCCAAGGCAATTCAATACAAAAAGGAAAGTTTTTTCAACAATTGCATTCCACAGGCAAAAAGATTAACTTTGACCCTTGCCTCATACCACAAACAAAACAACTCAAAATGTATTAAAATTTACATGTAAGGACTAAAACAATAAATTTTTTAGAAGAAAACACAGGACAGAAACCTAAGACTTTGGATTAGGCAAAGATTTCTTAAGTTACAACACCAAAACCTTTGTACATAAAAATAAATAAATAAATAGGACCTCATCAAGATTCAAAATGTTAGTACTTTAAAAGAAAGCAGTATGAAAATATACTAACAAGAAATAAGATGAAAGAAAATATTTGAAAACTAAAGTTTTTAAAAGTTTAGAATAAACCACTCAGTAATAAGATAAAAAAAAACTCCAATGAAAAAATAGGCAACAGATTTGAATAGTCACCAAAGAAAATATATAACTGTCCAGTAAGCATACAAACATATATTCAATATCATTATTTATTAGAGAAATTAAAATTAAAATCACAATTAGATATCATTTCCTACCCACTATTATGGCTAAAGTAAAAAGAAAAAAAAACCAGGTAGTAGCAATGTGTTGAGGATCAGAGAAACAGGAACTCTCATATTTTGTGGATGGGAAGGTAAAATTGCACAGCCATCCTGAAAAGCAGTTTGCTAGTTGTTTTTTTTTTTTTTAAAGTTACACATGTATTTACCATACAACCCAGTGAATTCCACTCCTAGGTATCTATCTAAGAGAAATAAAAACATAACCACAGAAAAGACTTGCACATAAATGTTCATAAAACCATTATTCCTAATAGTCAAATGTCCATCAGCTAATGATAACCTAGACAAGATGTTGTATATACATATGGCGGAATATGAGTTACAATAAAAAGGAACAAATTGTTAATAAATGCTACAACATAGATGGAATTCAAAATCATTATGCTCAGTGAAATGTTAGTGTTAAGAGACCAGTTACTATATGATTCGATTTATATGAATGAAAACGCAATTATGGTGATGCTTGCATAACAGCAAATTTGCTAAACAATAACTTAATTGTATTCTTGAAAATATAAGAAAAATATGCCTCAAAGTTAAAAAAAACAATACAAGTGAAACAAAGCCATTTTATTAAGCACCCAACTCTGAGTTGGACCACACAGAAAAATAAGACTGACAACTAGTGGAAAGTTCTCTAGACTGGATGTCAAAATGTGAGAGTCCTGCTGCCAGCTTCTTCTTGCCAATAAAAATGTTGTGTTTGCAAGTACCTTAACATTTCTGAACCTTAGTGCCTTCATTATAAGAGTAAGTTGGGATAGGTGATTCCAAAATCCCTAATTACCTATAAAATTCCATGAGTCTGTTTCTTAAAACATTATGGGAAGGATCCATAAAATCATAGGATGGATTGTTAAACTAGGATATAATATTTACCATACCTTCATGAATTTTCTTTCTTTAGCACTTTTGTGTTTTAATATGTACGTGGATGTGTAATTTCTAATTCATTGACCAACCCAATTTTATTGAGTACCCACTGTATGTGTAAACTATGAATGATATGGAAAAAAATGAAATATATAATCTGATCTCAAAAGAATCATTCATTCTCAAAGTAGATGCCATAAAAGATGATCTAACTTGCAGAAGAATGTTAGAAGTAATGGCACATATGAGAGGTATAATAAAACAGAATATTTCGGGGCCAGAAAAGATTGCTTAAAACTGGATGATAAGAAAAGCCTTTGTGGAGGAAATGTAATTTGAGTTGAACCTTGAAAAATAGATTAGATTCATTTATATGAAAATGTGAAGAAATTATATACATTTCTAAAACTTACATGAGTAAATATAGGAAAATTCAGAGAAAATATTACAATTTGTCTGTATAGGAATGAAAAAGAGAAGTAAAGAGATATAAAGTTAGATATTAAATTTGACCCAGATTATGGAAGATTTTGAATGTCAGGTGGCCTTCCATTGATTCTTGATGGGTAATTCTCACCAACTTTTTTTTTTTTAATTAAGACTTTATATTTTGGGGCACCTGGTGGCTCAGTTGGTTAAATACCCAACGGAATCTTGGTTTCTGCCCAGGTCATGATCTCATGGTTTGTGGGATCAAGCCCTGCCTGAGGCTCTGATCTGACAGTGCAGAGCCTACTTGGGATTCTCTCTCTTCCTCTCTTTCTGCTTCTCTTCCGCTCACACGCATGCTCTCCCTCTCTCTCAAAATAAATAAATACACTTTAAAAAAAGACTTTACATTTTTATAACAGTTTAAGTTTTGTAGCAAAATTGAGGGATGCATGCACACACATAGACTCCCCTCATTGTCAACCTCACTTAGCAGAATACTATTTTTTTTTTAACCAAGGATGAACCTACATTGATATATCCCAATCAATGAAAGTGTATGATTTACATTAGGGTTTACTCTTTGTGTTGTATATTGTGTGGATTTAGACAAATGTCTAATGACACATTTCCATTGTTACAGTAACATACAGAATGTTTTCAATGTCCTAAAAATCCTCTGTGCTTCACTTATTTATCTCTGTCTCTCTTCAACCCTGGCAACCAATGATCTTTTTACTGTCTACATAGTTTAGACTTTTCCAAAATGTTATGTAGTTAAAACCATACAGTATGTAGCCTTTCAGATTGGCTTCTTTCACTTAGTTATATGCATTTAAGTTTCCTCAGTGTCTTTTCATGATTTGATAGCTCCTATCTTTTTTTTAATTTATTTTTTTAAAATTTACGTCCAAATTAATTAGCATATAGTGCAACAATGATTTCAGGAATATATTCCTTAATGCCCCTTACCCATTTAGCCCATCCCACCCTCACAACCCTTCCAACAACCCCCTGTTTGCTCTTCATATTTGAGTCTCTTATGCTTTGTCCCCCTCTCTGTTCCCTGTTTTTATATTATTTTTGTTTCCCTTCCCTTATATTCATCTGTTTTGTCTCTTAAAGTCCTTATATGAGTGAAGTCATATGATTTTTGTCTTTCTCTGACTAATTTCACTTAGCATAATACCCCCCAGTTCCATCCACGTAGTTTCAAATGGCAAGATTTCATTCTTTTTGATTGGCGAGTAATACTCCATTGTGTGTGTGTGTGTGTGTGTGTGTGTGTGTGTGTGTGTGTACGGATAAAGAAGATGTGAGATATATATATATATATATGTGGTATATATATATACATATATATATACCACATATATATACATATATATACCATATATATATATATATATATATATATATATATATATATATACCACATCTTTATCCATTCATCCCTCGATGGACATTTGGGCTCTTTCCATACTTTGGCTATTATTGATAGTGCTGCTATAAACATTGGGGTGCATATGTCCCTTTGAACCAGCACACCTGTATCCCTTGGATAAATACCTAGTAGTGCAATTGCTGGGTCATGGAGTATTTCTATTTTTTAATTTTTTGAGGAACCTCCATACTGTTTTCCAGAGTGGCTGCACCAACTTGCATTCCCAGCAACAATGCAAAAGAGATCCTCTTTCTCTGCATCCTCGCCAACATCTTTTGTTGCCTGAGTTGTTAATGTTAGCCATTCTGACAGGTGTAAGGTGGTATCTCTTGTGGTTTTAATTTGTATTTCCCTGATGATGAGTGATGTTGAGCATTTTTTCATGTGTCGGTTGGCCATCTGGTTGTCTTCTTTGGAGAAGTGTCTATTCATGTTTTTTGCCCATTTCTTCACTGGATTATTTGTTCTTTGGGTGTTGAGTTTGATAAATTCTTTACAGATTTTGGATACTAACCCTTTGTCTGATATGTCATTTGCAAATATCTTCCCCCATTCTGTCGGTTGACTTTTAGTTTTGCTGATCATTTCCTTTGCTGTGCAGAAGCTTTTTATTTTGATGAGGTCCCAGTGGTTCATTTTTGTGTTTCCCTTGCCTCCGGAGATGTGTTGAGTAAGAAGTTGCTGCAGCCAAGGTTGAAGAGGTTTTTGCCTACTTTCTCCTCGAGGATTTTTTTTTTAATTTTTTTATCTTTATTTATTTTTGAGAGAGAGATAGAGTGCAAGTGGGGAAGGAACAGAGAGAGAGGGAGACACAGAATCTGAAGCAGGCTCCAGGCTCTGAGCTGTCAGCACAGAGCCCAACGTGGGGCTCAAACTCACAAACTGTGAGATCATGACCTGAGCTGAAGTCGGACACTTAACTGACTCAGCCACCCAAGTGCCTCTCTCCTCAACAATTTTGATGGCTTCCTGTCTTACTTTTAGGGGGTCCATTTCTGAGTTCTCTATTCTGTTCCATTGATCTGAGTGTCTGTTCTTGTTCCAGTACCATACTGTCTTGATGATTACAGCTTTGCAGCATAACTTGAAGTCTGGGATTGTGATGCCTCCTGCTTTGGTTTTCTTTTTCAAGATTGCTTTGGTTATTCGGGGTCTTTTCTGGCTCCATACAAATTTTAAGGTTATTTGTTCTAGCTCTGTGAAGAATGCTGCTGTTATTTTGATAGGGATTGCATTGAATATGTAGATTGCTTTGGGTAGTATCAACATTTTAACAATATTTGTTCTTCCTATCCAGGAGCATGGAATCTTTTTCCATTTTTTTTCTCTCTTCTTCAATTTCTTTCATAAGCTTTCTATAGCTTTCAGTGTATAGGTTTTTCACCTCTTCGATTATATTTATTCCTAGGTATTTATTCCTAGGTATTTTATGGTTTTTGGTGCAACTTTAAATGGGATCAATTCCTTGATTTCTCTTTCTGTTGCTTCATTGTTGGTGAATAGGAATGCAACTGATTTCTGTGCATTGATTTTATATCCTGCAACTTTACTGAATTCATGAATCAGTTCTAGCAGTTTTTTTGGTGGAATCTTTTGGGTTTTCCATATAGAGTATCATGTCATTTGCAAAGAGTGAAAATTTGACCTCCTCCTGGCTGCTTTGGATGCCTTTTTATTTATTTGCGTTGTCTGATTGCACAGGCTTAGACTTGCAATGCTATGTTGAATAACAGTGGTGACAGTGGACATCCTTGCCTTGTTCCTGACCTTAGGGAGAAAGCTCTCAGTTTTTCCCCATTGAGAATGATATTAGCATTGGGTTGTTCGTATATGGCTTTTATGGTCTCGGGGTATGCTCCTTCTATCCCTACTTTCTTGAGGGCTTTTATCAAGAAAGCATACTGTATTTTGTCAAATGCTTTCTCTGCATCTCTTGAGAGGATCATATGGCTCTTGTCCCTTCTTTTATTGATATGATGAATCACGTTAATTGTTTTGCAGGTATTGAACCAGTCCCGCATCCGAGGTATAAATCCCACTTGGTCATGGTGAATAATTTTTTTAATGTATTGTTGGATCTGGTCGGCTAATATCTTGTTGAGGATTTCTGCATCCATGTTCATCAGGGAAATTGGTCTATAGTTCTCCTTTTTAGTGGGGTCTCTGGTTTGGAATCAAGGTAATGCTGGCTTCATAGAAAGAGTTTGGAAGTTTTCCTTCCATTTCTATTTTTTGGAACACCTTCAAGAGAATAGGTGTTAATTCTTCCTTAAATGTTTGGTAGAATTCCCCTGTTAAGCCATCTGGCCCTGGACTCTTGTTTTTTGGGAGATTTTTGATTACTAATATGATTTCCTTACTGGTTATGGGTGTGTTCAAATTTTCTCTTTCTTCCTGTTTCAGTTTTGGTAGTGTATATGTTTCTAGGAATTTGTCCATTTCTTCCAGATTGCCCACTTTGTTGGCATATAATTGCTCATAATATTCTCTTATTATTGTTTTTATTTCTGCTGTGTTGGTTCTGATCTCTCCTCTTTCATTCTTGATTTTATTTATTTGGGTCCTTTCCTTTTTCTTTTTGATCAAACTGGCTAGTGATTTATCAATTTTGTTAATTCTTTCAAAGAACCAGCTTCTGGTTTCACTGACCTGTTCTGTTTTTTTTGGCTTTGATAGCATTAATTTCTTCTCTAATCGTTATTATTTCCCGTCTTCTGCTGGTTTTGGGTTTTATTTGCTGTTCTTTTTCCAGCTTTTTATGGCATAAGGTTAGGTTGTGTATCTGAGATCTTCCTTCTTTAGGAAGGCCTGAATTGCTATATACTTTCCTCTATGACTGCCTTTGCTGTGTCCCAGAGGTTTTGGGTTGTGGTGTTATCATTTTCATTGGCTTCCATATATTTTTTAATTTCCTCTTTAACTTCTTCGTTGGCCCATTCATTCTTTCGTAAGATATTCTTTAGTCTCCAAGTATTTGTTACCTTTCCAAATTTTTTCTTGTGGTTGATTTTGAGTTTCATAGCTTTGTGGTCTGAAAATATGCATGGTATGATCTCGATCATTTTGTAATTACTGAGGGCTGACTTGTGTCCCAGTATGTGGTCTATTCTGGAGAATGTTCCATGTGCACTGGAGAGGAATGTATATTCCACTGCTTTAGGATGAAATGTTCTGAATACATCTGTTAAGTCCATCTGGTCCAGTGTGTCATTCAAAGTCATTGTTTCCTTGTTGATTTTTTGATTAGATGATCTGGTCATTGCTGTGAGTGGGGTGTTGAAGTCTCCTACTATTATGGTACTACTATCAGTGAGTTTCTTTATTTTTGTGACTAATTGATTTATATATTTTGGTGCTTCCACATTTGGCACGTAAATGTTTACAATTGTTAGGTCTTCTTGGTGGATAGACCCCTTAATTATGAAATAATGCCCTTCGTCATCTCTCGATACAGTCTTTATTCTATATCAGTCTAGATTGTCTGATACAAGTATGGTTACTCCGGCTTTCTTTTGTTGACCATTAGCATGATAGATGGTTCTCCATCCCCTTAATTTTAAACTGAAGGTGTCTTTAAGTCTAAAGTGGATCTCTTGTAAACAGCATATAGATGGATCTTGTTTTCTTATCCATTCTGTTACCTTATGTCTTTTGATTGGAGCATTTAGTCCATTGACGTTTAGAGTGAGTACTGAAAGATATGAATTTATTGCCATTATGTTTCTTGTAGAGTTGGAGTTTCTGGTGGTGTTCTCTGGTTCTTTCTAATCTTTGTTGCTTTTGGTATTTATTTGTTTGTTTGTTTCTTTGTTTGTTTATTCATCTTTTCTCCCCTCAAAGTGTCCCCCTTAAAATTGTTTGCAGGGCTGGTTTAGTGGTCACAAACTCCTTTAATTTTATTCATCTGGGAAACTTTTTATCTGTCCTTCTACTTTGAATGACAGCCTTGCTAGATAAAGAATTCCTGGCTGCATATTTTTCTGATTCAGCACACTGAATATATCTTGCCACTTAATCTTAAGCAAGATTATATTTAATTTTGTAAGAAATCACCACTGTCTTCCAAAGTGACTATACCATTTTGCATTCTCGCGAGCAATGAGAGTTCCTATTGTTCCACATCTTCACCAGCACTTGTTGTAGTATTCCAGATTCCAGCCATTCTAATAGGTGTATAGTAGTATCTAATTGTTGTTTTGATTTGCATTTCCCTGATGACATATCATGTAGAGTATCTTTCCATATGCTTGTTTGCCATCTCTATTTCTTCATGGTGAAATGCCTGTTAAGATCCTTGGACCATTTTTTAATTGGGTGTTTTCTTGCTATTGAGTTTGAAGAGTTCTTTGTACATTTTGGAAAACACTCCTTTGTCAGATGTGTCTCTTCCAAATATTTTCTTCCAGTATATGGGCTGTCTTCTAATTGTCTTGACATTGACTTTCACAGAGCAGGAATTTTTAATTTTACTGAAGTCCAGTTTAACGTTGACTTTTCTCATGAATTGTTACTTTGGTGTTGTATTTAGTAAGTCATTGCCATACCCAGGTTTATCTAAATTTTCTTTTATGTTGTCTTCTGAGTGTGTTATAGTTTTGTATTTTACATAGGGATCTGTGATCCATTTGAGTTACTTTTTGTGCAGGTGTAAGTTCTATATGTAGATGCATTTTTTTTTGCATGTGGATATCCAGTTCTTAAGCACCTTTTTTTGAAGAAACTGTCTTTGCTCCATTATACTGCCTTTACTCCTCTGTCAAAGATCAGTTGACTGTATATATGAGAGACTATTTCTGGTCTCCCTATTTTTTCACATTGATCTATTTGTCTATTCTTTCATGAATACCACATTCCCTTAATTACTATAGTTTGAAGTTAGGTAGTGTCAGTTCTCAGGTTTCTTCTTCTCCTTCAATATTGTGTTGGCTATTTTGAATCTTTTTCCTTTTCATGTAAACTTTAGAATCAATTGGTTGATATCTATAAAATAACTTGATGGGATTTTTATTGCTATTGCAATGAATCTATAGATCAACTTGGAAAGAACTGACATTTTGACAATATTTAATTTTCCTATTCATGAACATAGAATTTATCTACATTTACTTAGTTTTTTTTTTTATTTTGTTCATCAGAGTTGTTAGTTTCCCTTATTATCTTGTGTGCATACTTTGATCCATTAGCTTTTGACAGCAGAGTAAGTTTATCAGAGATATGCTTTAAGAAAATTAATCTGATTGCCCTAAGAAAGGAGAAATTGGAAGTTGTAAGGCTGGTTGGAATGCAAGATTATGAAGATGTGAATTTGATTAGTTGTAGTGAGAACAAAGAGTGTGACGTAGATATAACTGATGTTGCCAAGGTAGACTTAATAAAATTTGTTATTACTTATATAAGACCAAAAGATACCAAATAATAATTGACAATCGTCTAATTTTTTTACCTGTTATCTCATTCAATTCTCCAAAGCATTGAATGAGGTAAGAGCTATTATCCTCATTTATAGATTAGAAAATAGCACAGGAGATAATCCAAGTGTCCTATCTCCAACATAGCATAGTGAGTTTTGTTGGAATCTAACATCTGGAACCCACTCTGAGTCCTCTGCACAAACTGTGACTTAAACCTTAATTACTAGAAATATTGTGGTTTTGTTGACATAAATAGGGTGCACAGTATGAAGAAATTTCATTTGAGACGGAATAAGAGAAACTGAGTTTGAATAGCCCTTAACGTGTCTATGTGTGTGTCTGTTTTTATTTTGTAAGCTCAGTGCTCATAAAGCATGTTTGAAAAAACGAATTTTGTACAGAAGCTAAGAATTTTTAAATAAAAGTTCCTATTGAAATTCTTTTACTACAGAGCAACTAACTCACGTGGTTCATTGCCATCATCTTACTTACAATAAAGCATTTTAATAAGAAATTCCATCCTCCTATAAATGATCTGATCTCTTCTATCCCTTTCAAGTTGTGTACACTGTATGTATAATTAAAATCATGTAGAAAAAAAGTGATAATGTGGAAAATTTTCTACATTTTTATGAAAAAAAGATTAAATAAATATTATATTTATAAACAGTGTGTGTACATGCATGTAAACATAAAAGAATAGGCAGAAAAGTATACACAAAATTTCTAACTTTGGTTATCTCCTTGTAGTGAGGTTATAAATATATGTTTTCATTTGTTTTTGGGCTTTCTTCGGTTTTCTAATGATCTGACCATGTATTATTTTAACCATTTTTTAAAAGACTTTAAAATAAGGACTTCATTCTGTCCATAATAATTTAGGAACTGTTGAACTGTATAATTCAATTATTGATGACTTTCTGTGCTGCTTCTAGTTCCTTTATTCCTAAGTGGTATTGTCATGTCATAGAGTTATACCTCTTGTCTCTTCTCTTCCTGTATTACCTCACTTTATAGAACTAATTTTTGCATTAATTGCATTTTGCTAATTATTATTTTCCCCACTATAACTAGGACTGTTTGTTGTCTGTCTAATATACATTCTGTCCTTCTTCCTTAAAAATAGAACTTTGATTTTATAGTGGTACAGCACCCAGTAAAAACCAAACAAAAAATGAAACAAAACAACAAAACTCTATACACCCATACCTCCCTCGAAGAGAAGCATGTGTGTACTGTCTAGTCCATATGCTATGTGTGGGAGCAGTTGGTAGTAACTTGTCATAAGCTACTTAAAGAAGGTTCAGACTCAGCAGGCACCTGTCCTAAATTATGCCTTTGTGTTTCCTTTTTATTTCACTGTGAAATTCAAACATGTTGGCTGGTGACACAAAAGCATCTTCTTTCATGTACTTTGAAAGTTACTCTTAGGGCTTAATCTATTTTCATTATACATTCTAACTCAATTTAATGATTCTTCTAGAGATTATACTTCTACTAGGCCATAATCACCTGCCTCCTGTTGGATACCCCAGGATTAATTAATCACAAAATATACTCCATGTGATGGAACAAATTGAACACTTAGATGGAATTTTTATCCTTTACATTAAAACTACAGGTGGACAACAGCAGGGATTTTACTTGGGCATAGTTGATGTTGAGATGTTCTTTTGGGTGTGAATTAAGAGTCTGCTTTGGTTCCTTCATCAGGATATTTTGATTCATAATGGTAACTACATAATTATAAGAAAGGATGATAACAACAGTAATAATAACTATAGTTTATTGAGTACTTGAATACTCTAAGTTGGACACATTAAGTCCATTATGTTTTTAAATGTTTATACCAACTACTACCACGTGGTCATTTTGATTTCTGCATTTCATTGAGAAACAGAGGCACATGCATAGGGTGACTCTATTATCCTCATATCCTAAGGGACTTGCCAAAGGTCACACAACTAGGAAATGGTGAAGCCAGAATTTATCCCAAGTTCTATCTGAACCTCAAAGATTTGCTAAGGTATGAATTCCTAGGCTATTCTCCAACCATGTTTCCATTTTCTTTGATCAGAAGATATATTCTTCCAGTTCATCTAAAATGGTGTCAAATTATCGTCATGTAATTTATTTTTTTGAGTTTTGTTTTCAGTTTTTATTTTAAAGAGAGAGAGTGGGGGAGGGGGCAGAGGGAGAGAGAGAGAAAGAGAGAGAGAATCTTAATTTTTTTTTACATTTATTTATTTTTGAGAGACAGAGAGAGACAGAGCACAAATCGGGGAGGGGCAAAGAGAGAAGGAGACACACAATCAGAAGCAGGCTTCAGGCTCTGAGCTGTCAGCACAGAGCCCAATACGGGGCTTGAACTCACAAACTGTGAGATCATGACCTGAGCTGAAGTTGGACACTTAATGAATTGAGCCATTCAAATGCCCTGAGAGATAGAGAGAGAGAGAGAGACAGAGACAGAGACAGAGACAGAGAGAGACAGAGAATCTTAAGCAGGGTCCATGGTCAACACAGAGCTCGATTCAGGGATTGATATCACGACCCTGGTATCATGACCTGAGCTGAAATCAAGAGTTGGCCATTTAACCAACTGAACCACCCCAGCACCCCTGTGCATAATTTAAAACAAAGGGAATCTTAACTTTGAGTCATTCGCATAGTATTTTGACCACTAAAGAATCATCATTACCCTGGGTCTAACTGAAGATCATAACCAAGAGAAAATATTTGCGTTCTTCCTCTTCATATACTGTGTCCAGTGATAGTATTTAGGGCCAAAAGAGGCACAGGGGACTAGGGACAATGTGACTTCTACATATGTACAATAAAATTGTTTTGTAGCATATCATTTGAACTGTGATCTTTCAGTTTCTGAAATTTACCAGGTCGCTGGTTATTCATACTGTCAGCACCTCACCTCTTTATAGCCTTTCTTATCAATAAAGAATCTTGAGTCTGGATTGGCAGCAAATACTGTAAATTCCCTCAACAGACATTCATTTCATAAAAATTGGATAATAATGTAATAATAAGGAAGAATAAATGCAGTTTATTTGGGGATAGCTACATGATTATCTTTCTAATCAGTCTGATTTACATTAGTTCCACCTTGCTATGTTTTGAGACACTGGGCATACTATAACTGACTTTCCTGAACCTCAGAGAAAACTCAGGGATCTGGTATAATCAATAATAGTGAAATTAAGTTTCTAAAACATACAGTGCAGTTACAGAAAACATGTATAATTACAGCTGCTATAATAAAAGAGCAAATCAAATCATGAAACTTTCTGAATTATTTTCTGTACAGTTTTAGCACTTTGTTTTCTACCTAAATTCAAACATTCAGTTGCTTTTCATAAATGCTGTTTTTGCAAAATTTCATGATCAGCAGTCTCGTGTTCCACATCTGTGTAGAAAAGCCTACCCAGGGAGTTGCTTTAGCATTAGACACATGATTAGACACTGATAGACACATGGCATTTAGTAATACCATTAACATACTCTGCACTACACAATGGCAACAGATGTCTTAAGTTCTAACAACTAATCAAAAAGTAAATCAACCAACATAGAAAACATCTGGAATCCTAGAAATGGAAGAATTTAGTCATATATCATTCAATATTCTATCAAATTTGTGTTAATTTGCGAAAAGCTGTGCTGGATGTTTTTATGCAAATGAGGCCAAATATACATTTTCCTCTGTGATCTCCAAAACCATTTACTAAAGAAAGCACTTTGTCAGGTTCTGAAGCACTTCTTCCGAGGCCTGAGATAACTCAAGCTTTCAGAAATAATTCTCTTATTAAAGCAATATGTTCAAAGTGAGCAATGCAGGTCCACAGGGAATGCTGCTGAGAAAGTAATGGTCTGCTGGTGAGTTGATGGACTGCATTAGTGGAACCAGCCAATCCGGAAGGAGGACTGACAGCAGCTCCATTTGTAATGTGTTTCATATGTAGAACATGTTCTGTAAAGAGCTCTAAATATTAGAACTGCGCGTTGGCTAATTAAACTCTTTGCAAGTCATGGCATTGCATCCGTGGATTACACTCAGGCCATTACTCTCTGATCTTTGGGAACATTCCTATCCACATATGAGCAGTAATCAAAAAGGCAGATAGATTTACAGAGAATGGATTTTCAGTTTATTTTTACTTTATATTATTAACTTAATTTGGGGCTCCAGAAATTCATTTCCTGAGAAGGGGGAGACTTTTGTGTGTTTTCTTTTTTAATACTAAAAAGAGTTAATAATTTAAAAGCCTCTCAAGTGATTCTTAACGTTCTAAAAATAATTTTAAAGTGCCTTCAGAAATGTGTAAAATACTGTATTTCCATAAAAATCATAACTAAATCATTCCAAATGAGGAGTTTCAGTACCACCATACAGACTCTAGACCAGAATGCAGTCCTAATAAATTTCAGCATTTAAAATGACATTATTTTTTTCATCTTTAGGACACCTTTACCTGAAAATGTTGTTGAGGCTTATACTTAGGCTTGTTCATATCCATAGGTAGGTAAAGGAGAATAAACAAAGATGAGTGTTACTTGTCTTTGGAACTGTCTTTTGTAAATACAATGAATATTTAGCTGTCCTGAGTTGCTTCTCTGGTGTCATAATTTATGAACATAGCAAATATAGCAAGAAAGCTGTAGTTGTTAGCACACAATTTGCAAGTTATTTTATATCTTGGGTGATCTCTAGGTACGTTTTAAACTGTGAACTCAAATTTAACACTGCATTGCTGCAATGATTTTATATTTTGTATATCAGGTAGCAAAAAAGAATTTTCAGGCCATGTCAAAACATGCCAATGTTATGCTTTTGTGATGTCCAGAGTTCTCTTTTACAGTGTTATTTAATGTTAGTCATATAGGAAAGGTAGGTTATAAACATTTCCCCGTTAGCATGCCATTCTCTGGTTTACATATTTTGATTTATGTGTTTTATTCCACTTCTATTCTCTGGAGCAAAGAGCCTGAAGAGTCTTCCAGAAGTATCAAGAAATGCTTAGCAGTATAAACTTTAAATGCACACAAATGTGAATCTTAATAAACTCACATTCTCTGGAACATGAAAATTACCTCAGAAAACCAATGTCCATGAAATGCTTCCATTGGATGACGGATTTGATTTTACCTGAAGAATAATTTTTGATTAAACTTTGTTTCCAAATACAGAAAATTCACATTAAAGAAGTAGTGTGTCTTCAGTGGGGATATACACAACTGATATTCTAAATGGTCTTCTTTTAAAGCATATTTTTAGGAGGAAAAAAAAATAAAGAAACTGAAGTAATCCCAAACTATTAGCCACGAGAACTTTGTAGTCTTTGCACAATCATAGAAGCCTTCATGATCCCCTGATGCTGTTAATTCCTTATAATTTTTATAAACTTGTCAAGTCCTGCACTTGGCTTCTCTTTCAGCATTGACATTGAAGCTGAAAGATGCTCAGATTCTTATCTCATAGCATTAATAGAAAACTATGTCGCAAGGGGACTTAATAAAATGAATGTGGGATTTTACTAGAGATAGGGGACTTGTCGGATCAAAGGATATCCATTTATGAATGTTATAAACTTTTGATAAAACAAGTTGTCATGTGATGGCATGTTTATTTCAGAAGTATGGATGAAAAGATAATATTTTTAATTAAAAATAATAAAAACTTTCTGCCACCAGGTGGGCAATAGTGCTGGGGCATGTGGCTAACAGCTGGACATTATTAAATATATATGAACTTGAGCATCTCATTGGTGATTCTTTAATAAAGCTATCTGGTTTTTTTTTCTTTTATTGCTAGTGTGGAAGGGTCACACATTTGTACTCACATGGACAAAACAGATGTCGTTTTTAATTTTTTTCTCTAATTGTTGTAATCTTTCTCACAAACCACCTACTTTTTAGTTAATGGAGAACCATAAACTTGTCAATAAGATTATCTTAGTCATTCCCAGTTAAGCTGTCAGTCATTGTAAGGTTCCAGTTCCTAAGGGACTGTTTCTCTCCTTCCTTTCTCCTTCCAAGATGCCTAGCTGTGAAGGGAAGTTTTCCAGTTCTTAGGGAAAACAAAGGCTCATCTCTAATTGGTTCTATCCTCATCTCTGCTATATAGTCTGACTCTAAATATCAAAGCTGACCATGTACTCTTTTATTCTCTTTCCATTTCTGCTGTAATAACAACAGTGCTCCCCAAGGCAAATTATGTAAACAAAACTATATTAACCTCATCATACTTGATCACTCTAAGCTTTATTAAGTCATTGCCAACTAAGTTTTTTACTTTTTTTTTTTTTTTCTCAAACCATGCTGGAAAAAATGGCCATCCTATGAATTAGTATGATATGGTTTTGTGAGACCCAAACTCAAAAGGATTTAAACAAACAAAAAGATGAATTTATCAGGTCATGTGGGCAAATGCTGAGTAGGGCAGAGGTCTCACTGATTGCTCGCATGAAGGACTTGAAAAGCTTAAGGACCCCTTCATCTCTTGTCTGTGCTACTATCGGTATATTGATTTCATTCTGAAAATTTCTCCATAAGGTAAGCAATCTTTGCCGTGGTTAGCTATGAAGATGTGGTATTCTTTTTTTTTTTTTTTTAAGTTTATTTATTTTTGAGACAGAGAGAGACAGAGCATGAACGGGGGAGGGGCAGAGAGAGAGGGAGACACAGAATTGGAAGCAGGCTTCAGGCTTTGAGCCATCAGCCCAGAGCCTGACGCGGGACTGGAACTCCTGGACCGCGAGATCGTGACCTGAGCTGAAGTCGGACGCTTAACCGACTGAGCCAGCCAGGCGCCCCAAGATGTGGTATTCTTAATAGACGTGTGTACAGACCCAGTTTGAAAAATATCAGGGGAACCCTTCAGATGGTTCGCCTTATGTGATTCACTTATCTTTTAGCAAGTAGGCAGTTTCCGATGCAGGTCATACAAGAATCACCTTCTTAGAAGAAGCATTTCACAGGGGAAGAAGTAGGAGAAAGTATTGCAGTCAACATCAGAATAACGCATGCCCCTAAGTGTAAATAATTCATCATTTCATTGTCAATATTTTTAAAATATAATTTATTGTCAAATTGGCTAATATACAGTGTGTACACTGTGGTCTTGGTTTTGTATGTATTTGCTTACATACAACACCCAGTGCTCATCCCAACAAATGTCCTCCTCATTGTCAATATTTTTAATAGAATGTATCCATTTTCCTTAATTTCTTCCAGAATCTTTGACTTTTAACAGCCTTATATCTTAGATTAAGTGTCCTTGTTTTAGTTTTTAATGAAATGTCCTAAGATGGACTCTCTTCAGTCTTAAAATAACAATAACTTGGTCCTGCTTCCTCCTCCAACCTCATCTCTACAGCTCTCGTGGATCCTTTTTCTTGTTTCTGACAACATACTGGCTTATTTCTTGTCTGAAGTGTTTGGCCCTACTTTTTACTCTTCCGGGCTTGTTTTTCCCGTGGGTTAGCTCCTTCTCAGCTTTCATTTTTAAGCAAAAATCTTACCCCAGAGAGACCAACTCCTACCACCTTAATTATAAACTTTATTTATCTCTTGATTCATTCATTATTTATCTCTTCCACTGGACGGTGAAATCCACAAATACAAGGACCATGCTTCTGATCTACCGTCCTAAATCCAGAGGTTTGCCTCAAGCCAGGCATATGGCAAACTCTGAAAGCCATTTGTCAGCTCAGTAGTTAATGTTAAATTTGACACTTTCTTTTTCCTTAATCTGTGTGCAGCATTTCTTCATCTACCCTGTTCTTCTTTGGCTTCTGTATCAATAATCTGTCCTGCCTTCTATTGTTATTCTGATTCTAATTTCTTTTGCTTTTCCTCTTTATCACAAAACATTAGTGTTGTGGCAATACTTAGTTTCTTCTCAAACTATGTACTTTGACAGATCTGATTCTTGTTTATGGTTTTAACTACTGCTCATGTGCTGAGGGCTCACCAATATTTGTCTTTAGTACTTCTGATCATCAGAATCATTCTCTGTTTTGTCAATTTACTATCTTTTTTTTTTGAGTAGTATTTAATGGAATTCAGCGTTCTCCACCCTCTTCAACAACCTCACTCTCTTTTCCAAAACCAAGAGGCCAGTGATCCAAGCCAGAAACTAAGAAGTTTCATCTATTGGTCTCACTCCATTCACCATTTGCTAGTTATGCCTACATTCACATATTCTGTCACCAATATTCATTAAGTTATATTAATTTTGCCTTCTATGTTATCCTAAAATGTGCCCTCTCTTCTATAAGAGCCCTAACTTGTCTCTTCTTTACCTCATAGTATTGCCCATGATAAGCAATTCTACACACTGCCACTGAAGTGGGTTTTCTAATCATAAATTTGCCTCTCATAGGATTTAAATATTTCAGGTGTTTCCTCTTGTGTTCAGAATATTCCCCACTTAAGCTACATAAAATACTTTTCAACTTAATTTCTAGATAGTCACAAACAAACTTTGATTAAATATCTTCTCTCTTAAATATTTTAAGTTCGTTCATATCTCTATACCTTTTACACATTATTTTGCAGTCGGTAGGCTAATCTAAAAATTACTGATCCAGACTCAATTATGGGTCACCTTTCCCATAAAACTATTTCCTGGCTATCATATTTCAAGATGACTTTGTGTCTCCTCTTTACTGTCATAGGATTGTATGTGTCTACCTGCTAAGGCATTTATCACTCTCAATCTAAATCATTACTTTGAATTAATGTATCTTCTGCACTAATGAGCATTTGGTTAAAATCAGAACTTTATTACTACTCTAAGTGACTGTTCACATTCTCCAATGAAGTGGGCTTGTCTGGTATAAAAGAACAGAACTCATTCACAGAAATAAAAACAACAAAGGAGGTTTGATATTAATGAAACCCATATACAGTCTCAGGAATCTTAACTCTTCAAATCCTGGAAAACATATTAATCTCCTCACTTCCAAGACCAGAGGAAGTTCAAGCTGTCCCCCAAGGATTCAGAGCATTCCTTGGAGTGGAGAGATAGGGAAGAGACCTGATAATTCTCATGGCCTCAGCTGATACTGATTCCTTGAAGGAAATTACCATATTGATGTGAACTTCAAATCCTGCCTCTTCTCAACTGCCCCCTCACTGGACACACACACAAATAGAAACATATCTCTCCGACACAAAATTTCACAAGTGTATTGAATAGTATTGAAGTACCAGGGGAGAGGCTATATTTCATATGAAATAAATTTACAATCTCTGCTTAAAATTTCTATTACAGCAGTCCACCCTTGTCCATAGTTTCACTTTCTGTAGTTTCACTTACTTGAAGTCAGCTGTGGTCCAGAAGGAGATGAACCTTCTCTGACGTGTCATTAGAGAGTCAGTAGTTGCTTAACGCTACATCCCAGTGCCTGCATCATTTATCTCACTTCATCTCATCACGTAGGCATTTTATCATCTCACATCATCACAAGAACAGTGAGTACAGTCAAATAAGATATTTTGAGAGACTACATTCAAATAATGGTTATTACAGTATATTGTTACTCTCATTTTATTTTATTATTGGTTATTGTTCATCTCTTATTGTGCCTAATTTATAAATTAAGCTTTATCGTAAGTATGTGTGTACAGAAAAAAAACATAGTATATATGGGGTTCTGTACTGTCCACAGTCTCAGGCATCCACTGGGGGTGTTAGAATGTAGCCCTCTTGGATCAGCAAGGGGGTTACTGTATTGAAAATCTCTTTAAATCTCTTCTCCACTGGGAATATCTTTTTTGGTCCTTTTTGCTTTGCTGCAGTTATTAACTTCTTCTTACTTCTCTCTTAACTACATCTTTCTCATTGGGTTTTCTCAGGAACTCCAAGTTTCTCCTTTTCTATTAACCAGAACAAGTCAGTTCAATTCAGCTTGCATTTTTAACCTTGCACTCCCAAACCCAAGAAGCTGTTTTATGTGCTTTGCAAAAGATCAGTTCCTAACTCCTTCATGATATAGAGAGTAAACCTAGACAACTCACTTAAGCTCTCTGTATTTTGGTTTCCTTATCTGTATAATAGAGATAATAATAATAATTAAATTACTTAATACATGTAGACCAAATCAAATGCTAGCAATTATGTGCTTATTCAGTGTTAATCAATGTAATCACTGTGGCTGTTTACCCTCCTTGGAAATCTTTATGGTTATAAAGACTTTTTCTTGCCATTATTATTTCCTTCTCATCTCCTTCTCCTTCTTCCTCCCCTTCTCCCCACTCCCCCACCCCCTGCCTCCCTTCCCTCTCCCTTTTTTGCTGTTAATTAAAACTAGTCTTGAATCTCACAGAAACCTATAACTAGAAAAGATGGGTCATATTAGAACAAGAAAGCAGCAACCCATGTGTTTTTTTCCTTTCTGCTATTATAATGATTTTGACCTATGCTTCTCTCTCTCTCTCTTTTTTTTTGTATGCTTTATTAATCTTTTCACACATGACACATGACATGAACATAGTGCTACTCCAAAATAGTGGTCTAGGATCCCAAATCTATATATCCCTATTTACTCACTCCATGTTTGTGGGAGATAAAATCTAATTTGGCCCATGTTATGTCAAAGGTCTACCCCTATTCCACTTATCTGGTTTTCAGATGAGTAAGTTGTCTAAACAAAAACAAAACCATTGGCTTCTTTTAAAAACACTCCTTGTACATACTCGTGCACCTGGTCTTTGGGAGATATCTCTTGTTTATCTTTTATTTCTAACATTAAGCACCGTCTTGGCCTATAGGAGATATTCAGTAAATGTTTGTTGGGGGAATCAAGTATTTGCCTTGTGCTGAATTTTATTCCCTAGCAAATTTTGTTAAAGTAACATTCTAGGGTTTATGTTATTGATACACTGAACTATTCTTACATATTTAAGTGACTTTAATTAAAAAAAAAAAATAGGTGTGGCTTGTGGGGAAGACAAAAAAAAAAAAAACAAAACAATCAAGAATGAAGTTGTAAGTTAATAGAGAATGACAGGGCAGTAAAGGAAAAGATAGAATATTCCAGCAGAAGGGGTGCCTGGCTGGCTCAGTTGGTAGAGCATGTGACTCTGATCTCAGGGTTGTGAGTTTGAGCCCCACGTTGGGTGTAGAGATTACTTAAAATTAAAATCTTAAAAGGAATATGCCAACAGAAATATATAGAAAACCAATAATAGTCCCATTTATTGTTCTCAGTTATCCAAAGAATTATGAGAATGAGAATTACATTTATTTTTTATATGTAATTAATCTTAGAAGTAATTTTTAGATAGTCCTCAAAGCATGTCTATTTCTTTCACTTACCCAGATTCAAATTTCTAGGAGAGTGTTTCATTTTACGTATTTTTCTAAATATTTCAGAAATTTTATTTTTATTTTTTTTTTTTTTTAATTTTTTTTTTCAACGTTTATTTATTTTTGGGACAGAGAGAGACAGAGCATGAACGGGGGAGGGGCAGAGAGAGAGGGAGACACAGAATCGGAAACAGGCTCCAGGCTCTGAGCCATCAGCCCAGAGCCCGACGCGGGGCTCGAACTCACGGACTGCGAGATCGTGACCTGGCTGAAGTCGGACGCTTAATCGACTGCGCCACCCAGGCGCCCCAAAAATTTTATTTTTCTAAGATTTTATAAATTTCATTTAATTTTGAAGCAATCCATGCATTGTGACCAGTATTAATTTGGAAAGCTTTATTTATCAGGCTCTTATAACTAAACACATTTTGTTGCAATTTGAGGTACTTAATTTTACAATTGTCTGAAGAATGAGTAGAATAATAACCAGAAGAAAGAATCTTTAAGTATACACATAAATAGTTTTTTAGTCCTGATTCTCAGTCACGCTTTTCACCAACTATAAGTCAAACCAGGTCTTAATTATTAGTGTATTGGCAAGGAAAGAATCTGAATAGCAGCAGTGGAATAGGAAAAAAGTGATTGGCAGCTTCTCTGGGGGAACACAACTTCACTACAGGAAATGAATGCCATTCCATTTTGATTTTACAAACAAATAGCTTAATTCAAAAGATTCTTAGTGTGTTGGAAAATCTGATCTCCCATTACATATTTCTTGTTCCATATACCATTCCTAAAAGAAAATTTAATGATCAAAACCTAGTTAATAATACTGAAGGTCATCTGGCCTCAAAAATGATTACAGATTTTCAGAGAAGTGGCTCAAACATTAGTTTTTAAGTGAATGAAGTTTTGTGGATATATATACTTATACATACGTATTTGTTATATATAGTAGCTTTCTTGTTTGCTAAAATCAGTTATTATTTTTTAATTACTAAATATCATATATATATATATAACATAAATGTCTATCTAAGCATTTCATATTGTTGAAACCCCTCTCTGTTTTTTCTCACCACTTAGAAACTTACTCCTAGATGATAAGAATACAATATAAACAAATACTTCTGCTTTTCCACATTTTTCTTTTCCAAAGGGACTCCCAGAAACTGTCCAGGGGAATTACCACTGGGTATGTTGCAACTGTGTGAAAAGCAAAGAACTGGTTAATAATAATAATAAAAATTGTAGTTAAATTTCATATTAAAAATGTTATTTAGCATAACACTAAAACTGCCCATAGACAAGCATTGTGGTAACCAAGTTTGCAAAACAAGTTACGTTTGTCTCGCAATAGTCAAAATACTTGTTGTTTGTTCTTCCTTCCCTCTGATGTCAGAGTATTTCCTAGAATACACATGGAGGACTTTCTGATAAATGTCCTGCAGTTGACACATCATCTCTAACATAGTCTTCTCATCAAAATACATCTTGGGCACTTGGGTGGTTCAGTCGTTAAGCGTCTGACTTCGGCTCAGGTCATGATCGCCCAGTTGGTGAGTTTGAGTCTCACATCAGGTGAGCACGAGCCCTGCTTTGGGCAAAAACGTGAGCCCTGGGTGAGTTCCACTTTCTCTCTCTCTCTCTCTCTCTCTCTCTGCCCCTTGTGGGATTCCCTCTCTCTGCCCTTCACTCACTGCGCCCTCTCTCTCTCACCTTCTCTCAAAAAAAAAAAAATAATAATAATAATACATCTTACCAATGCTCTAGTTTCTTGATGCCAAGTTTTCTGCACTCCAAGATTATTTTCTTGTTAAAATATTCTCCTTTTACATTGCTAGATCAAAAGATATAAAAAGAGCTTAGCCATAGAATAGTATACATTCCAGACTCACTATTCAGTGGCCTAAAAGAAATACAAAATAATTCCATGCTTTTTTAGGACACCTTGAAAGACATGGCAGCAAAATCAGCATCATTTATAGCAGTAATTCATTAATATCTTATTTTTCTCTACTGTCCTTTTCCTCTTCCACCTCCAGAAGGTGAGGCTTTCTTCTTTGGCCACTCCTCCCCATACATACTGTTATCACTTTCCTCACTCTTAATATTTAGTTGCTGATTCTCCTTTCCTCCCTATTTTGCTTTTCTTTTTTTCCATGGATACTTCTCCTAAAAAATGATTTTCAATCTCTTTCTTGCCTCCATCAAAGTGTCTCATTGGTCTTTAGTTCTATTTAGATGACCATATAATCTTTCTCTCTAGGCTGGAGTTTGGTACTAAATTCTATACTCTGCCCTTTAATTGCTACTTCAGCTCGCTCTAGCATCCATGCATAAAATCACCACCAGGTTCCATTAGTTAAATTATCATGTTTTGAACACTTATATTTTGAATTCTCCTCTAGCTTTACCTCCTAATAATCATTTGCTAGTTTCTATAATTATGGTTTACTAAAGTTTGTGTTTGTTCCATCTCTCCCACTAATATGTGTACCAATTTATTACAGTTATTTTTAAGTTTTTTTTAAGTTTTTATTTATTTATTTTGCGAGAGAGAGAGAGAGAGAGAGAGAGAGCGCCAGCAGGGGAGGGACAGAGAGAGAGAGAATCACAAGCAGGCTCTACCCTGTCAGTGTAGGGCCTGATGGCTCAAACTGAGCCTAGGGCTCAAACTCACCAGCCATGAGATCATGACCTCAGCCAAAGTCAAGAGTCAGACATAGAACCGACTGAGCAACTCAGGTGCCCCTAATTTATTAAAGTTTTAATGACTGCCACCTACATGTTTCCAGTTCCTTGCCAACCGCTCTGTCCATTTTTACACTTTTTATCTATTCAAGTAAGACTCCCAGTATCTCAGGTCAATATTATTAAGCACACAGTATAGCCCATTGAAAACAGAGAGGAAGAATGAGTATTTGCCCATGATAGCCAAAAAATTTGAATAATACCAAAATCTTTAGAATATCATTCACTACTCACATACCAATAATGTCTAATCTATCAAACTGGCCTATTTATCATGTCAGGACATACACTGTTAAATTTGTTTTTGTTTACAATATTGATATCATCTAGAATGTTTTCTTTATCTTAGTCTTTTAAAATACCATCCATTAGTTTAAAATGATTTAAATTGGCACTTACATTATGGAGCCCCCCTTTTTTTTTAACTCCACCTATTTAGATATAAGCTAATTCTCTCCTTGAACCTCAAGAGAATTTACACAAAATAATTTTTTTAATGCTATATTTATTTTGAGAGAGGGAGAGACACAGAGCATGCATGGGGGGGGAGGGCGGGGCAGAGCGAGAAGGGGAGAGAGATTCCCAAGCAGGCTCCATGCTGTCAGCCCAGTGTCCCACGTGGGGGTTGATCTCAGGAACTGCAAAATCATGACCTGAGCCGAACTCAAGAGTCAGACACTTAACTGTCTGAATCACCCAGGCACCCCCAAAATCATTTTTAAATTTATTTTTTACTTTGTGCAATGCAATTAAATTTTATTCCACGACTGTCTGTATGGTTATTAAAATAAATGATGTAATTACCACTGTAAAATCTTACTTGGCTTTGTATTTTTTTTTATTATTATCTCTAAAGAGGTGAATGGGAGAGAGAGATGCAGATTAAACTGACGAGAAGTGTCTGATAACTGTACTACAGTTTCTGCAAATTTCAAAATTCTATTTCATGTAATGCTCACGCAGTTTATTTTAAATAAATTCAGTACCCAAAACATCTTAACTTATTTATTCTAGTATTATGAAACTAAGTAGTTAGTTTATGACCTTGGGCAATTTTTCCATATGGATTTTTTATATTGTACATCATAAATTTAATAGGAAACAGTACATAAAACCTACAAAATATTTTCTCAGGTAATATTTTTGCTGAAAACATCATTTCTTGATATTGTGCTTTCAATTTCCAAGAATCCATAGCTGTAGAATGAGGAAGGAACAATGTTTATTTTGTTGCTTGATAGGATCTAAAAACTATGAATTTACTTGTACTAATTCATTTTGCACAACTGCAATGTAGTTATCTTCAATTTTATACTAGAAGAACCTGAGTGTGAGAGACATTATTATTCGATATTACACAGCTTCTAAGAATCCCAAGTGACATCTCCAAGTCTGTGATGTTCACTGTACCATTGTCTATCTAGACAATGATGTTACACATTTTGAAGGGAAACATCTATTAACAGAATTCAAAGGCTTTTGTTGTTTTTAGTTGTTATTTCTACTTTCTATACTATAATTATATAAAACTAATTATGGGATTTGGGTAGTTAAAATATCAAGATTTCCATTCATGTACAAAAAATTAGCTCCTTTGTGAATACTTTCATGTTAGTGGGAATGAACTTATATTGATTTTTTGCTTGATGCCATTGTGGTCAGAAAACCCACTGTACAATTTTAGCTCTTTTAAGTTATTGAGATGTGTTTTATATCCAGGATATAGTCTATATTGGTATGTGTTCTGTGGGTGCCTAAGAAAATGGGTTTTCTGCTGTTGTTGGATGAATTTCTGTACAGAAGTCAGTTAGATCCTGTTGATTAATGGTATTGCTGAGTTCTATATCCTTGCTGATCTTCTGTTTAGTTTTCTATAGGTTATTGAAAGGAGAGTGTTGACATCTCAAATTATATTTGTGGATTTGTCTATTTCTCCTCCCAGTCCTATCAGTTTTGTTTCACATATTTTACACCTTTGTTGTTTGAGGCATTACCATGACTTCTCTGTGTATAGTGTCCTTTATCCGATTATTTAATGTCTCTCATTATCTATGGTAATTTTCTTCACTCTTAGTCTCTTTCATCAGAAATTAATATGCTGCTTTTACTTTTCTTAAAAATGTACGATGTAATAGTTTTTCTTATAGAGTATATAACCATCACCATAACCAATCAAGGTCATGATATATAATAATTATTATATTAATATAGATATCATTATTGGATAGATGGTATGCTGATTATAATAATAAATAATTCTTCCTCTTTGTAGTAGTAGTAGTACCAATAATAGTAGTAGTAAAATGACACCTCTATATTGGTATCAGCATCACTCATACTGATGTGTATGAGTCATTAGTCTTCTTTGCTGCTGCATGTTGTGCTGCTGTCACCAGAAAACTTGATACTTTCTAGACCCTCAAGAGTATCATGGATTGTATCCGTGGAGAGCAGTGGTCCGTTGTGTAATTTTAAGAGGAAAAGGGAATGAATACCTTATCTCTATACTTCCTAGACCATCAGTCAAAGTGACTCAATAACTCAATGTTCACCCTCCCAATCAATAGGCTTGAGCCTTGTTATGTGCCACATCGCATCAATATGTGAAGGGACTGATACTTGTGCAAGAGGGCTGACAATCCCAAGGACAGGCTGCTATACCTCTTTTATTTTTTTTTTTTATTTTATTTTTTTTAACTTTTTATTTTTTTTATTTTTTTTTATTTATATATGAAATTTATTGTCAAATTGGTTTCCATACAACACCCAGTGCTCATCCCAAAAGGTGCCCTCCTCAATACCCATCACCCACCCTCTCCTCCCTCCCACCCCCCATCAACCCTCAGTTTGCTCTCAGTTCTCAACAGTCTCTTATGCTTTGGCTCTCTCCCACTCTAACCTCTATTTTTCCTTCCCCTCCCCCATGGGTTCCTGTTAAGTTTCTCAGGATCCACATAAGAGTGAAACCATATGGTATCTGTCTTTCTCTGTATGGCTTATTTCACTTAGCATCACACTCTCCAGTTCCATCCACGTTGCTACAAAAGGCCATATTTCATTTTTTCTCATTGCCACGTAGTATTCCATAGTGTATATAAACCACAATTTCTTTATCCATTCATCAGTTGATGGACATTTAGGCTCTTTCCATAATTTGGCTATTGTTGAGAGTGCTGCTATGAACATTGGGGTACAAGTGCCCCTATGCATCAGTACTCCTGTGTCCCTTGGATAAATTCCTAACAGTGCTATTGCTGGGTCATAGGGTAGGTCTATTTTTAATTTTCTGAGGAACCTCCACACTGCTTTCCAGAGCGGCTGCACCAATTTGCATTCCCACCAACAGTGCAAGAGGGTTCCCGTTTCTCCACATCCTCTCCAGCATCTATAGTCTCCTGATTTGTTCATTTTGGCCACTCTGACTGGCGTGAGGTGATATCTGAGTGTGGTTTTGATTTGTATTTCCCTGATAAGGAGCAACGCTGAACATCTTTTCATGTGCCTGTTGGCCATCCGGATGTCTTCTTTAGAGAAATGTCTATTCATGTTTTCTGCCCATTTCTTCACTGGGTTATTTGCTTTTCGGGTGTGGAGTTTGGTGAGCTCTTTATAGATTTTGGATACTAGCCCTTTGTCCGATATGTCATTTGCAAATATCTTTTCCCATTCCGTTGGTTGCCTTTTAGTTTTGTTGGTTGTTTCCTTTGCTGTGCAGAAGCTTTTTATCTTCATAAGGTCCCAGGAATTCACTTTTGCTTTTAATTCCCTTGCCTTTGGGGATGTGTCGAGGAAGAGATTGCTACGGCTGAGGTCAGAGAGGTCTTTTCCTGCTTTCTCCTCTAAGGTTTGGATGGTTTCCTGTCTCACATTCAGGTCCTTTATCCATTTGGAGTTTATTTTTGTGAATGGTGTGAGAAAGTGGTCTAGTTTCAACCTTCTGCATGTTGCTGTCCAGTTCTCCCAGCACCATTTGTTAAAAAGACTGTCTTTTTTCCATTGGATGTTCTTTCCTGCTTTGTCAAAGATGAGTTGGCCATACGTTTGTGGGTCTAGTTCTGGGGTTTCTATTCTATTCCATTGGTCTATGTGTCTGTTTTTGTGCCAATACCATGCTGTCTTGATGATGACAGCTTTGTAGTAGAGGCTAAAGTCTGGGATTGTGATGCCTCCTGCTTTGGTCTTCTTCTTCAAAATTACTTTGGCTATTCGGGGCCTTTTGTGGTTCCATATGAATTTTAGGATTGCTTGTTCTAGTTTTGAGAAGAATGCTGGTGCAATTTTGATTGGGATTGCATTGAATGTGTAGATAGCTTTGGGTAGTATTGACATTTTGACAATATTTATTCTTCCAATCCATGAGTAGGGAATGTCTTTCCATTTCTTTAAATCTTCTTCAATTACCTTCATAAGCTTTCTATAGTTTTCAGCATACAGATCCTTTACATCTTTGGTTAGATTTATTCCTAGGTATTTTATGCTTCTTGGTGCAATTGTGAATGGGATCAGTTTCTTTATTTGTCTTTCTGTTGCTTCATTGTTAGTGTATAAGAATGCAACTGATTTCTGTACATTGATTTTGTATCCTGCAACTTTGCTGAATTGATGTATCAGTTCTAGCAGACTTTCGGTGGAGTCTATCGGATTTTCCATGTATAATATCATGTCATCTGCAAAAAGCGAAAGCTTGACTTCATCTTTGCCAATTTTGATGCCTTTGATTTCCTTTTGTTGTCTGATTGCTGATGCTAGAACTTCCAGCACTATGTTAAACAACAGTGGTGAGAGTGGGCATCCCTGTCGTGTTCCTGATCTCAGGGAAAAAGCTCTCAGTTTTTCCCCGTTGAGGATGATGTTAGCTGTGGGCTTTTCATAAATGGCTTTTATGATCTTTAAGTATGTTCCTTCTATCCCGACTTTCTCAAGGGATTTTATTAAGAAAGGGTGCTGGATTTTGTCAAAGGCCTTTTCTGCATCGATTGACAGGATCATATGGTTTTTCTCTTTTTTTTTGTTAATGTGATGGATCACGTTGATTGATTTGCGAATGTTGAACCAGCCCTGCATCCCAGGAATGAATCCCACTTGATCATGGTGAATAATTCCTTTTATATGCCGTTGAATTCGATTTGCTAGTATCTTATTGAGAATTTTTGCATCCATATTCATCAGGGATATTGGCCTGTAGTTCTCTTTTTTTACTGGGTCTCTGTCTGGTTTAGGAATCAAAGTAATACTGGCTTCATAGAATGACTCTGGAAGTTTTCCTTCCCTTTCTATTTCTTGGAATAGCTTGAGAAGGATAGGTATTATCTCTGCTTTAAACGTCTGGTAGAACTCCCCTGGGAAGCCATCTGGTCCTGGACTCTTATTTGTTGGGAGATTTTTGATAACCGATTCAATTTCTTCGCTGGTGATGGGTCTGTTCAAGCTTTCTATTTCCTCCTGATTGAGTTTTGGAAGAGTGTGGGTGTTCAGGAATTTGTCCATTTCTTCCAGGTTGTCCAATTTGTTGGCATATAATTTTTCATAGTATTCCCTGATAATTGTTTGTATCTCTGAGCGATTGGTTGTAATCATTCCATTTTCATTCATGATTTTATCTATTTGGGTCATCTCCCTTTTCTTTTTGAGAAGCCTGGCTAGAGGTTTGTCAATTTTGTTTATTTTTTCAAAAAAACAACTCTTGGTTTCGTTGATCTGCTCTACAGTTTTTTTAGATTCTATATTGTTTATTTCTGCTCTGATCTTTATGATTTCTCTTCTTCTGCTGGGTTTAGGCTGCCTTTGCTGTTCTGCTTCTATTTCCTTTAGGTGTGCTGTTAGATTTTGTATTTGGGATTTTTCTTGTTTCTTGAGATAGGCCTGGATTGCAATGTATTTTCCTCTCAGGACTGCCTTCGCTGCGTCCCAAAGCGTTTGGATTGTTGTATTTTCATTTTCGTTTGTTTCCATATATTTTTTAATTTCTTCTCTAATTGCCTGGTTGACCCACTCATTTGTTAGTAGGGTGTTCTTTAACCTCCATGCTTTTGGAGGTTTTCCAGACGTTTTTCTGTGGTTGATTTCAAGCTTCATAGCATTGTGGTCTGAAAGTATGCATGGTATGATTTCAATTCTTGTAAACTTATGAAGGGCTGTTTTGTGACCCAGTATATGATCTATCTTGGAGAATGTTCCATGTGCACTCGAGAAGAAAGTATATTCTGTTGCTTTGGGGTGCAGAGTTCTAAATATATCTGTCAAGTCCATCTGATCCAACGTCTCATTCAGGGCCCTTGTTTCTTTATTGACCGTGTGTCTAGATGATCTATGCATTTCTGTAAGTGGGGTGTTAAAGTCCCCTGCAATGACCACATTCTTCTCAATAAGGTTGCTTATGTTTATGAGTAATTGTTTTATATATTTGGGGGCTCCGGTATTCGGCGCATAGACATTTATAATTGTTAGCTCTTCCTGATGGATAGACCCTGTCACTATTATATAATGTCCTTCTTTATCTCTTGTTACAGCCTTTAATTTAAAGTCTAGTTTGTCTGATATAAGTATGGCTACTCCAGCTTTCTTTTGGCTTCCAGTAGCATGATAAATAGTTCTCCATCCCCTCACTCTCAATCTAAAGGTGTCCTCAGGTCTAAAATGAGTCTCTTGTAGACAGCAAATAGATGGGTCTTGTTTTTTTATCCATTCTGATACCCTATGTCTTTTGGTTGGCGCATTTAGTCCATTTACATTCAGTGTTATTATAGAAAGATATGGGTTTAGAGTCATTGTGATGTCTGTATGTTTTATGCTTGTAGTGATGTCTCTGGTACTTTGTCTCACAGGGTCCCCCTTAGGATCTCTTGTAGGGCTGGTTTAGTGGTGACAAATTCCTTCAGTTTTTGTTTGTTTGGGAAGACCTTTATCTCTCCTTGTATTCGAAATGACAGACTTGCTGGATAAAGGATTCTCGGCTGCATATTTTTTCTGTCTAGCACACTGAAAATCTCGTGCCAATTCTTTCTGGCCAGCCAAGTTTCAAAAGAGAGATCAGTCATGAGTCTTATAGGTCTCCCTTTATATGTGAGGGCACGTTTACCCCTTGCTGCTTTCAGAATTTTCTCTTTATCCTTGTATTTTGCCAGTTTCACTATGATATGTCGTGCAGAAGATCGATTCAAGTTACGTCTGAAGGGAGTTCTCTGTGCCTCTTGGATTTCAATGCCTTTTTCCTTCCCCAGTTCAGGGAAGTTCTCAGCTATTATTTCTTCAAGTACCCCTTCAGCACCTTTCCCTCTCTCTTCCTCCTCTGGGATACCAATTATGCGTATATTATTTCTTTTTAGTGTATCACTTAGTTCTCTAATTTTCCGCTCATACTCCTGGATTGTTTTATCTCTCTTTTTCTCAGCTTCCTCTTTTTCCATAACTTTATCTTCTAGTTCACCTATTCTCTCCTCTGCCTCTTCAATCCGAGCCGTGGTGGTTTCCATTTTGTTATGCATTTCGTTTAAAGCGTTTTTCAGCTCCTCGTGACTGTTCCTTAGTCCCTTGATCTCTGTAGCAAGGGATTCTCTGCTGTCAGCTATACTGTTTTCAAGCCCAGCGATTAATTTTATGACTATTATTCTAAATTCACTTTCTGTTATATTATTTAAATCCTTTTTGATCAGCTCATTAGCTGTTGTTATTTCCTGGAGATTCTTCTGAGGGGAATTCTTCCGCTTGGTCATTTTGGATAGTCCCTGGCATGGTGAGGACCTGCAGGGCACTTCCCCTGTGCTGTGGTGTATAACTGGAGTTGGTGGGCGGAGCCGCAGTCAGACCTGATGTCTGCCCCCAGCCCACCACTGTGTCCACAGTCAGACTGGTGTGTGCCTTCTCTTCCCCTCTCCTAGGGGCGGGATTCACTGTGGGGTGGGATGGCCTGTCTGGGCTACTTGCACACTGCCAGGCTTGTGATGCTGGGGATCTGGCGTCTTAGCTGGGGTGGGTAGGCAAGGTGCACAGGGGCAGGAGGGGCAGGCTTAGCTTGCTTCTCCTTAGGTGATCCACTTCAGGAGGGGCCCTGTGGCAGTAGGAGGCAGTCAGATCCGCTGCCGGAGGTTTGGCTCCGCAGAAGCGCAGAGTTGGGTGTTTGCGTGGAGCCAGCAAGTTCCCTGGCAGGAACTGGTTCTCTTTGGGATTTTGGCTGGGGGATGGGCGGGGGAGATGGCGCTGGCGAGCGCCTTTGTTCCCCACCAAACTGAGCTCTGTCGTCCGGGGCTCAGCAGCTCTCCTTCCCTTTGTCCCCCAGCCTTCCCGCTTTCTGAGCAGAGCTGTTAACTTATGACCTCCCAGACGCTAAGTCGCGCTTGCTGTCGGAACACAGTCCGTCAGGCCCCTCCGCTTTTTGCAAGCCAGACTCGGGGGCTCTGCTTGGCCGGCGAGCCGCCCCTCCGCCCCGGCTCCCTCCCACCAGTCCGTGGAGCGCGCACCGCCTCTCCGCCCTTCCTACCCTCTTCCGTGGGCCTCTCGTCTGCGCTTGGCTCCGGCGACTCCGTTCTGCTAATCCTCTGGCGGTTTTCTGGGTTATTTAGGCAGGTGTAGGTGGAATCTAAGTGATCAGCAGGACGCGCGGTGAGCCCAGCGTCCTCCTACGCCGCCATCTTCTCATGAGTCTCTGCTATACCTCTTTTAAATGTTAACCTGGATCCTTCCAAGATGGACTGGGAATCCAGGGGAGGAGATGTTTGCCTATGAGTCAAGACCCAGAGACTCCCTGTCCCCTTGTCCTATAGTCACCCAAAGATTCATTCTAAGTGTTATTGGAAGAAGACAGAAAGTGAGAATAGTGGCTAGAATCCCAAAACAAGAAAGGAAAAAAGAGAGATTTTTAGGAGGAGACCGGCTTGGAGGGAAGAGAAGAGCTTGGAGGGAAAGGCAAAATCATGTCAGAAGGCAATTGATGTGAGCATCTCTGGGCGGTGAGATAGGTGCTCTTCTGCTGCACCCCTCTGTTACTAATGGCTCTGTTGCAACAAAAGCCTGATCCTCAGGGATATAGGGGAAAGTGCCCTTGGTACCCCCATGGAGCAGCAAAGGAGCTAATTCAAACTCAACTTAAGCTAGACCTGGAGTCCTTAAAACATACAACAGTTGTCTGGGAGCTGATCCCTAACTGTGACAGTACTGATTGAAAACTCTAGAGGAAGAAGTTTATAAATATGATCAGTGTAGAAAGAGCCACCATCCCTCCTCAGATATAGCCAGTGTCCCCCAAAAGGGAATTTAAAAACCTGGTGTCAGGGAGAGGATATTTTTAAGAAGCACTATCTCTATTTATATAAGTAGCTCAGCGTAGTTACACAATAGAGACCCAATAACATGGCCCACATCGCTCAAGTGGGTATCCACTTGGGAAGGAAACCCTCATTCTATAGTCTAGATGATAGCTCCCTGATCAGGTGCTCACTACAGGAGAGGACTTCACCCTGGACACTGAGATCTCTGTCTCAGCAAAGCTTAAACGCTGCCTCTCCTAAGACACTGAAATATTTATTTTTTTCCTTTGGTGTCAAGGATTCTCTTATATTTCCTGAGCTCACTGTTTCCTTAGCCATGATACCTGCTTTCTGTCAGAACATACCACACCAACCACATTCTCATATCTGAAAGAAAATCTTGTAGAGGTAAATACTATCTGTGCCATTCTAAAAATTAGTGGAGATTAGCACTTTCCTCGGGAGCCAGCTGTCCCATATGGGTCCAGGCCTTGACCCCCTGAGAAGACCTCTCACTTCACAGAGTGCTTTCTCACTCCCCCACCTCAGCTTTTCACCACAGCTTTTTGCACTCCATCTCTGACCATGACCACCACTCCTAACCCTTTCCCCTTGGTTAAATGTAATTTTTATGTACACTTTCCTGAAGTATGTTTATACTCTTCAAAACTCTAACTGCTGGACCTGACATTCTGCCTCAAGGAATACACCAAGATATTATTGCCATGGAAATGTTACTCAGACTTTTAACATATTTTATAACTCCAAGACTGTGAGAGAGTCGGAAATTTCTGATCTGTTTTCTTGGCTAATGCTGTAGAGATGGGAACTTCGTTATGGGCTAGCCTACAAGCATTCCTTATGCTTCTACTTGTTTTCTTCCTTTTTATTCTTAGAACAAAATATTTTCCAGAAACATAGGGACAACTTATGCCCTACTGTCTAGAATCTCTTTTACTACTTGAGCCACTAGAACAATCCAAATAATTAAACTTAGAACTAATGTCAAGATATGATGGAGTCTACTGAAATATCGTTTTATTTTCCTTTTTTTCTTTTTTCTTTTTTCTTTTTTTTTTGGAACTTGACTAGTTCTTCTCTTAAGCAGTTGATATGTTCACATCCCTAACCCTTCACTTATTGGGCTGGCATCATCTCAGTCCACTGTGCAGCCACCCCAATTGCCCAGGACTTGGGTACCAGATAGCTACAGACAGAGCTTGTGAAATTATTCCTCAGAGCTTGTGAAATTAGAAAATTGTTCAGATTATTCCTCAGAGCTTATGAAATTATTAAAATTAGATAACGCACAGAGAGCTCACAAAACATAGCTAACTCCATCCCACCTACCACACATAAGCTGCCCTGGACAACTCCAGCATGCTGCGACAATGACACTGTGCACAGCTCCCTGTATGGCAGTTTTCTCTTGTTTGGAAATGTCAGTAACAAAAAAGTCCTTAGGTCTTGTAAAAATTTTTTTTTATGTTTATTCATTTTTGAAAGACAGAGAGAGAGAGAGAGCACAAGCAGGAGTGGGCAGAGAGAGAGGGGGACCCAGAAACTGAAGCAGGCTCCAGGCCCTGAGCTGTCAACCCAGAACCCGATGTGGGGATCGAACACATCAACCGCAAGATCATGACCTGAGCCGAAGTCAGACGCTCAACCTACTGAGTGACCCAGGCGCCCCTAGTCTTTAGGTCTTGTAAAGCAGGTGTGTATATCTCAAGTCTGATGTACTATCCTATTAATTTTGACCTTCTTTCATTAAAATAATAAAAATAAATTAATGAAAGGTAAGCTCTCTGAACATTGGACAATTTATCAAATTATTGACCAGTCATTCTTGCCACAAAAAGTATACCTTTCGGTTTCTTCAGTTAGAATAGATTATATATTTTTGCACTTTTACTGCACAAAGTATCAATGGTATCTGCATTAATATGACCAATAGAACATAGAAAGGGAAATTATGTTTTAGAAATCTAATCTTTCAGGGGCGCCTGGGTGGCGCAGTCGGTTGAGCGTCCGACTTCAGCCAGGTCACGATCTCGCGGTCCGTGAGTTCGAGCCCCGCGTCAGGCTCTGGGCTGATGGCTCGGAGCCTGGAGCCTGTTTCCGATTCTGTGTCTTCCTCTCTCTCTGCCCCTCCCCCGTTCATGCTCTGTCTCTCTCTGTCCCAAAAATAAATAAACGTTGGGAAAAAAAAATTAAAAAAAAAAAAAAAAAGAAATCTAATCTTTCAGAACGTACTGTTCCTTTTCTATACTCTTTCCATTCTAGCCATTACTATTATATATAGCCTAAAAATAATTATCTATCTGAAATTGCTACCTAATTAACAATATATCTTTAGTTATAAAAGTTTATGGGAGTCTACAGATCAAAAGTTAATTCACAAATGTTAGCAAAATAAATCAAATTCGGCACTGAAAAATTTCTCAGTTGTTTACAAATTAGGCAAAATTGTTAACAAAAATAATATATCTATATGTATAATATATGGTTCCCTATGAGAACTAGTAGAATGAGCAAGAGGGAAAGAATATATGAAACCCAAAATGTGAAACTATAGAATTATGTCATCTTTCATTTCACTGTCTTAAATAATCAAGTAAATTCAACTTTTATTTTATTTTTTTAAGTTAACACTTAAGTAGAGTTTACTTCCAGTTTTAGAGAGGCAGAGGGATGAGAGAAAACAGCTTAAACCCAAGGAGAAAGTCTCACCCTGTAAATACACACCACAAAACCAATGCAAAGCCCTGAAAATTATAGAGCTTTAGAGAGGCCCTGTATTCTGTGTAGTAGGGTTTTAATAGACACCAGTGAGGCATTCTGGCAGAATGACAATTCCATTGGAATGGTGGCTAAAAAGCCCTCCACTTCCAGTAACATTTTATTTGTAAACTCCTGTCTTTCAGAGTTAAGCAAATGCCTTTTTGTTTAAATTTGACAGTAATAAGCCAAAACTGAAATACAAAGATGTAGATTTTAACGTGTACAATGTTACTTTCTTACAGGAAACTAAAAAAACGTATCTGATCATTACAGAATATGTTTAAAAATAAAGTTGGAAACTTTAGAGGAAAAAATTTAAGAGAAGTAAACAGAAAGAAAGCATCAACTATTGCATCCGTATGTTGATTTAAAGTGTTCTCATTCTGTGCAAAACAGTTTCCTTAGTGTCAATAAAATTTATTATATCAGTATCTTATTAGTCTTTCTCTTAGAAAATCTCTTTTCCTTCGTTTGCTGCATATGCCAGATATTTTCCAGGAACATGTACCTTTGAGTAAATGGATCTTATTTATATAAAAATGATCTAGACCAGAAGTAAGCAAACTAAACCACTCATGCCAAATCTAGCTGCCTGATTCTGTAAATAAAGTCTTATTGGAATACAGTCATCCCCATTCATTTATGAAATGACTATAGCTGCTTTCCTACTGTAACAGCAGAGCCACGTGGTTGAACCAGAGACTAGTCAGCAAAGACTAAAATATTTGCTTTCTGCTCCATTACAAAGTTTGCCAATTCCTGATATAGATCTGGTCTGCTCAATAGAATGTTCTGTGATAATAGAAATGTTGTATCTGTGGTTTTCAAAAAAGTAGCTACTAGTCTCATGTTGTTATTGAGCAAATATGGCTATAGTGATTTAGGAGCTTATTTTTTTTTAACATTTTTAATGCCCACATTTTATTTTGGCTAATCAAGTCTAGTGACTTTGTGAAATTTCTAACAGTGCAAACTTGTGCATATAAGTAACTTTCAGCTATATTACCGAAATGAGTATTGGTACTGAGATGGAAAGCACGTAATGATTATAACTCTACTTGTTAATATAAGCTTTCTCTAGTTAATTTTCTTGGTTTTTTAATTTTTTAAATATTTATTTACTTTTGAGAGAGAGAGAGAGAGAGCGAGCGAGCTGGTGGAGGAGAGGCAGAGAGAGAAAGAGACACAGAATCTGAAGCAGGCTCCAGGCTCTGAGCTGTCAGCACAGAGCCTAACACGGGGCTTGAACTCAAGGGCCATGAGATCACGACCTGAGCTTTAGTCGGATGTTTAACCAACTGAGCCACCCAGGTGCCACTCTAGTTAATTTTCTTTATTTTCTTTTCTGAAGACTAATTTATACCTTTCTCTTTCCTCAAACCTTCAAATTCCTGTTCCTTCCTTCACCGTATCTCAGCTTCTGATCTTACCTTTTAATTCACTGAGAAAATAGAATAAAAGAATGGAAGCATCACCATCTTCCACTATCATATTTACAAAACAAATCTTCCTTCTGCATTCAAATTTTTGCATTCCTTCCTGTTACACTCTATATGAGTTCACATGGCTTGTTCATTTGTTTTAATCTCCCCAGAGCACTCTTATAACAATACACAGTTTATCCATTTTACTACTAATATGCATTTGATTTTTTTTTTTTTTTGTACTGAGGTGTGTACACTTAGTTAAGCTGACAAGACTTTGTCTAAGGTACATTCCTAAAAGTGAGATTTCTTTATCAGGATTTAGACCCCTTTCAGTTTACTTGATACTGCCTAAGTGGTCTTCAAAAAGAAAGTGGGTGATGGGCATTGAGGAGGGCACCTGTGCACTGGGTGAGCACTGGGTGTTGTATGGAAACCAATTTGACAATTAATTTCATATTAAAAAAACAAAAACAAAATAAAACAGACAAAAAGACTGTACCTATTTACTTTTCCGCTAGCAGTGGATGAGAATTTTTCCCAAACCCTCACAAAGGTGGATAATGTGGTATTTTTTTAAACGAATTTCAAGGTATGAAATTCTTAGTGTTGTCGTTTACATTTTTAAAAATTTATCAGTGGAATCCAATGTCTTCCCATCTGTATAGCCCTAGTTCTTTCATCCTATCACTTTGCTACATTAAAACAAAATCTATATACTTACTGATAACATTTATTCTCCTTTCAATATTGCATTGTTACAAACACTGCTCTCGTGAAAATATAGGAATGTCTTGTTATCTGTACTCTGACTATCCAAATATTTGCTATAACTTGCAAAACTTTAAAAAAAGTTTTTTTTTTTAAATGTTTATTTATTCTTGAGAGAGACAGAGTGTGAGTGGGGGAAGGGCAGAGACAGAGAGGGAGACACAGACTCCGAAGCAGGCTCCAGGCTCTGAGCTGTCAGCATAGAGCCCAATGTGGGGATCAAAATCACAAACCACAAGATCATGACCCAAGCCTTAGTTGGACACTTAACCGACTGAGCCACCCAGGTTCCCCAACTTGCAAAACTTTCTAGTCCAAAGTCATTATTGAATCAAGAACCTGCATCTCAGTCTAGGACATAGAATGCACTGCAGCTATATCTCAGCTGTTTTTTAGATAGGATCAGGGTTATGCCTTAAAAGTGTTGTTTGAGCATATCAGGAATCAACACTCATCTTCTCAGCACTTTTTTTGATGTTGTAGCCTTTCCTGGGCCTTAGCATTAACCTTCCGGTCTCCTAAACTTCCTCCATTCTCCTCTCCAAATTGTCAACAACTTTTTCCAGGCTGCAGTCTCAGTAATGACTTTCCTTATAATACAACTGATAAAAAAAGAAGGAAATCTACAAAACCACTCGATTCTATAGTTATAAATTAGGTCTTTTTTCCCCTATTCCTATGCATATAACATCACTGCTGCTATTGAAGACTAATCCCTCCACAGCTTTGCTGGTTGTCGTCATTAAACTCCTCAGGGTTATGTTTTTTCAAGTATCCACTTTGTTTCTGCTATATAATCAAATTTTCACTCTTTCCTGAATTACTTCCAGCAGCATATAGGCATGTTTTAAAAAGCTTTTCCTGGAACCCACATATTCTAGTTACCACCCTATTATTGTACTTCTCTACAGCACACTCTTAGAAGAAATGATCAATGCTATTTGTTTCGTCAGCTTTCATTTTTTTATCTTCATAATTGCACTGATAATCACCAAATTTCCAAGTCTTCAGTCCTCACCTGACTTAATTTTTCAGTCACTATTATTTTTTTGCATCCACTTTGAAACTCTTTCTCCAATTGGCCCCTAAATTTTATTCCTACTTCATTAGCTACTCTCTCTTCATCTTTGTAGCTGACTCCTTCTCTCCCAAATTTCTAAATTGTCATGTTCCTCAGAGCTTACCCTTGGCCCTGTCTCTTGTAATTTCAGACACTCCCGACAAAACCTTATTCAGTCTTGGGGTGCCTGGTGGCTCAGTGGGTTGAGCGTCCGACTTCAGCTCAGGTTGTGATCTCACGGTCTGTGAGTTCAAGCCGCGCGTCGGGCTCTGTGCTGACAGCTCAGGGCCTGGAGCCTGCTTCGGATTTGTGTCTCCTTCTCTCTCTGCCCCTCACCCACTCACATTCTGTCTCTCTCTCTCTCTCAAAAATAAAAAATAAACATTAAAAAAAAACTTTATCCAGTCTCATGACTTTACATACCATCTGTTTTTAACTTCCAAATGTATATATCCAGCCTTAACTTCTTTCTTGCTTGTGATGACTCCTGAATAATGGATAGAATTATTGAATTATATTGTGCACCTGAAACTAACATAACACTGTATGTTAGTTATACTTGAATTAAAAAAAAAGTAGACCTTTTACATCCAATCCTCTTTTTCTTCCCATCTCAGTGAATGGTATCACCATTCTCTCAGTGTGTTACATCAAAGGCCTGGAAGTCATAATGAATTTCTCTTTTCTTCATATTCTATATCCTAGTTTTTAAAACTCTAGTATGTACGATGAGGTAGAAATTTTATCTGCTGCAAAAGCAAGAACAGCAGTTGTCACGCGATAGGTACTCGTCAAATATCTGTTGAATGAGGAATAAAAGCAGCAGTGAAATGGTTTTTATGTGAAATGTGTAAATCTTTTCTTAAACCATAGTTAGCTTTCAGAACAAAAGGAATGAGATTTAGCATTGCTTTTATATGCTTATATTAAAAAATGCTCTAGAAATAGTCAATTGAGATTGTGATTATTTATGTTTTAAATTGATATTCCACTGGCATAATGGTTACATTCTCTACTTTTTCAGGTGTGTTGTTTTTGGCTTTCCTTCCTGGGTGGATTTCCGGATATTTTATGCTATTTCCACATCTTTCAATCTAAATATATAATTTAAGAAAAATCAGCCATTTGTGTAGAAAAGATAGTCCCTGGTGACATTCCTGGGTATCTAGCAAAAGAAAAAGGCACACACAATTATCCAAGATGGATTTATAGTACTTCTGACAGCACAGGTTAAACAAATAGTTCACAAATTCAAAACAGAGCAATTCCAATTCTTCATTAGAACTTTTGACTTCTGGTGATGAAACATACAGTAATAGTTCATTATCCTGATTTGGACTATCAACTATTCTAGGCAATAGTGAGAATGAAAGGACATTCTATACTCTGTTATATGCAAAAAAAAAACAAACAAAAAAACAAACAAAAAAAAAAAAAACAAAAAACCCAACCACATACTTTGATGGATCACAAAATAAAATGTTGATGTTTGAGCCTTTTACCTAAAATACGCTTCTGTAGTGTAGTGAATATCTGTTATTTTTCTCTTGCTGGCATCTTTTCTTTGCCTCTGTTTCTCTAAGAAGGGCTGTTCATTCTTCCTCTGGGTGGAGTCTATAGTCACCTAGCTTCGCTTTCTCAATTGCATTGTGCATATGAAAGAAAAAGGTCCAATTTCCTTTTAAATATTGATATAAATCTTGGGAAAAGGACACTATGCACTTTCCTCTGGCATTGCTAAGTATACAGATAATCCAAACTGTATCTGATGATGGCAAGGAGACAAACTACTGGAGCATGAAACCATCATAGAGTAGAATTGAGCATAGAGAGGGCACAAAAAAGCGGCATATTTTACAATATTTGTGCATTCCTGGACCAAGTTCTACCTAAATGATCCTTGAATTTTGATGTTTCTGAGCCAATATATTCTGGAATTTATTGGATTGTGTCACTTGTAACCAAAAGTTTCCTCACAAACACAAGTAAAGATAGGGTTTCTATATAAATATTTATGTAATTGTTTTTAAAAATTTGTAATTAAAATGGATTAAAGTCATTTTCCAAAATACTCAACTATCACTAGAAACAGAAAATATAAGCATTTAGAGCATTTGAGTTTTACTTGAAATGACTATATATCAAATTGTTTCAAAAAAACCAATTAATAATGCATAACCTAAATATAATTCTGAAACCGCTGACTTACTAAACACTGCAGCATTATATTAAGTGACTGTATTACTGAATGCATGATATTTTCTTTATTCTTCTGTCACTGTTGCTTCTTGGTCTTTTTTCTATGTCCCTTTCTCTCAGTTAATTGCTTTTATTACTCTTTAAACTATCTGTGTGTTATTTCTTCCACCTGTATGATTTCACCCCTGACCGATATGCTGACTCCCAAATTTGTATCTTCTGCTTGATTTTCAAGTTTCTGTATTCAACTGTTGCTGGATATCCTTTCTTACAAAAAAAGGTATAATTTTTCCCTGTTATTTCTTAGTCTCATGTGAAATCATAATTAATGTTACAGTGTAAATATCAAGAGAGTGGATATGTGAGGAAGTAACAGCTTACAAATCTATTAGTATAGAAAATGATATCACTAAATAGCAAGTCAGAAGAGTCTGGGCATGTACATTAACTCCTTCTCACCTGGGTCCCTTGCTGATCAACTTATGCTGGATAATTAAATCTAACATTAACGGAACAGGCCTTGGGTCGCATGCCCAACTCATTTCCCACATTCTCTTCTCAGTGTTGTTTTACTCCTGTAGGGGCCATCTAAATTAATGACCACCACACTTAAATTCTGAGAGTGGTTATTTATTGGTCCCTTTCCCCAAGTCCTGAGAGCTAATCAAAAAATTTTCTACTTCATTGGTTCTCTAGTCATTTCTCTGTTCTTCAGCCTGGATTCTCCTGTCCTTCTCATATTTTGTCTAAAAACTATAGCAACCTCACATAGAATAAGTAATACTTTTCTCTGATGCTATCACTGAACCCTCGTGGAGTAGGTTAGGAGCCCCTACTATGTACTTTCCTAATTGCCTGTATATTTGTTACCATTGCATTTAGCACATATCAGTGTACTTTTATTTTATGTGTTTGTCTATTCCTGTGGGTGAGGAGCACTTTCTATTATTATTATTATTATTATTATTATTATTATTACTACTACTATTATTTTCAACATGGAAGAGTTGAGGGATCTTGAGTCCTTTCAAAATATAGGAAATTGCATTTACCAGGTTTTGTTTCAATTTTTATTTAAAGGTACCACTGCCTGGAAAATGAAAAATCTAGGGAATTTATTTAAGTTATTAATTTTGTTGTGCATTTCTGCATTATATCTAGGCTAAATAATTTGCTTCATGATCCTCAGACTTTTATACACATACTCTTCAGCTGATGGTTTTGTGATGGTATTCCTTAGATTATGTTACTTTGTAACATGCTGAAGGTCATTTTTAATCCCCTAGATTATGAGATCTGTAATAAACCTAAATGAAATTTCTTTACAACTTTATTTAATTTCAAATTTTAGAAACTGATTACAAGTTGAGACATTCCATCTGATGGAAGTTTCCTTTCCAAGTTCATCTTCTTTACGTTTCACTCTTGGCTCAAATACCATATTTTCAGGAAGGCATTCCTAGATTGTAATTACAAAATAGCTGCCAATGTTCTCTGCACTGAAAATCTTCTGAAAATCATTGTGTCTTTTTCTTACCTTATTGCATGTTCATCAAAGTACTAATCATTAACTGACATAGTTTGATTTTCTCTTTTATTTGCTCATTGACTTTCTTACTATTAAAATAGAAGCTACTGTTTTCACAAACTTTATTTTATTCTCCATTTTATTTCCAGAATCTAGAACACAGTGTGGAATATAGTAGAGCTACCATGACTTTTTTTTTTTTTTAATAAAGAACAACTGGAGCATAAAGTTATGTTAATTTCATTTTCCCCTTTATATTGTTCATTAAGGTATTGGTTTCTTTTGTTTATATTATTAATCACTAAAGTTATTTGTCTCCTTCCCAATTTCAACTGTATTAATGAGGTTATCATTTCTCCATTTAACATAAACATAATATAAACATAATAATTTGGCCTTTTGCCTTATCATTTTTTTCCTTGCTTTTTTTCCTGACACTGAACATCTTTGTTGATATCTTTCTCTCCCAGTACATTAACTAATTATTCTTCCTTTACTTATTCATCACATTTTTGATGCATTTAATTTTTACATTTCTTTATTAAATTATCTCATTTCTTATTTTATTTCTTGGCTAAATTGCAGAGAATGTGAAAAAATTATTTCCCCATTAGTTGTAAGAGTCCATTTGTATTTGGGAAAACTGCTCTCCTGGTTGCATCTCCTAAATTTAGTCTTATGGGCAAAAAGGAAAAAAGATGAACCATCAGTTCACAGTCTTAAATTACACTGTTTAAGAATGACAAGTGAAAATACAGCAAAGGATTTGTGTAATGGCTGTGGAATGACACCTACAGCCCATTCATTCCCCAACAAAAGCAAACTCTGTATAGTGACTAGAATTGAGCAGGGTACTCTGAAATTATTGGTTAACCGCATTAAAGGTGATGAACTGTAAAAAGGCAGTCACCAGTATACCCCCATTTATACCGAGTGGACATTGCAGGCATCAGTCACTCTTTATGACTCTTGTCATGCTCCCATTTTCCAAACCTCAGGGGACCTTGAGGTATAGGTGTTGGAAAAACAACAAGCAAACTCAGAAAACCTCACCTACTGTAGTTCTTGGTATTTGTCACACTTGTGTACTTTGATTCATGTCAGTATACAAAAGTAAATTCTAAAGTCTGCCAACTATTGAATCTTTCTTGAACTATGATTTTTTGTCATTGAGTTCATCTGTTTTCCTACTAGTAGAAGAATACATATACCCATTTTAGCATTTTAGGAGGAAAAAGAATGAAGGTGCTGATGGTATTTGGAAAGGATATTTTCCAAATTGAAATTTGATTCTAATTTGACTCACACTTAACTCTCTTTCTCTCTTTGGATTTAGAATGAAACTCTCTTGAAAAATAAGTATTTTTGAGTCTGTGAAGTATTTTTGAGTAAGGGCATGGATTCCAGAAGTATATTGCCTATGTAAAACTCCTTTTTTTGCTCTGTTGCTTACCTTCGTTCAAGCTATACTGCCTCAATCTTTTCAATTATAAAATAATTATCTTATTGGTACTTAAATAATAATGCTGTTGAAGAATTTAAATATGTTAAGATCTGAGAGTAAGGAATGGCATGTTAAGTGCAATGTAAGTATTGGGTATTATAATTACTTTTTGGATTTGAATTAGAGAAATGTAATATAGGTGTTATTTAGGAAGAAAAAATAAAAAATAAAAGTATGCATAAAATAAAATTAAATCACCTATTTGACATAGTTAATAAATGGATAGATAAGTAAGTTTTTAAATTTATACCAGTTGGAATAAATAAATAAATAAATAAATAAATAAATAAATAAATAAATTTATACCAGTTGGAGGCCAAAATGAGTTATAGAATTTTAGACCTACTTATGGAATATGCATTTTTATGCAATTCACAGCATCTAAAATATTCCATATAGTTTAAAATCATTATTCCATAGGAAACAACATAATTAATATCTATATATTCCCATATTCCTATTTCTTTGCAATTTGGAATGTCTGGAATAATGGCGAATATACCAAATTTTAAAAATCTGATCAAGTAAGACAAAGGATCCCAAGTAACTTGACTCTTTAAGGGAGATTAGTGACTCCCTATCTCGTAAATAAATGCCAAGTAATATTTGGTTTTGATATGGGAGGAAATTTCTTGTTTAATGTTAACTTGTTAAATCAAATATTGATAATAATACTTAGCAACTGAAACTAAATTTAAATTTAGTTTTTTGAAAGAGCACAAGCAGGGGAGGGATAGAGAGAGAGGAAGGGAGAGAATCTTAAGCAGGGTTCACGGTGAGCCAAAATCAAGAGTTGGATGCTTAACTGACTGAGTGACCCAGGCGCCCCTTAAAATTGTTTTTATTAAAATACTGAAATCATATTTTAGAAATATCTTTAATATTTAATATCTTAGGGTACTCTGAAATATTACCTCTCTTGAATACATATCTTTAACTTAGTGCCTAATTTAATTGGATACATCTATAAAAAATATCTAGTGAACATTAAAAAATAAACCTGAGTCTCAAATGAGGTTTGCCCTAGAGACACAATGGAAGATATCTTGACTGTAGAAATGCCTGGCAAACCTGGGTAGATTTTAAATATTTCCTTCAATAGTATTACTTTGAGCAAAGGAAAGGACCCAAGTTTTGTAGAGCCTGAAGCCTAAACAACCTTGGGATTCTTCATTAAGGGGGGGGGGGGGGAAGGACAAAATTATAAATACAATATTGAGTGTTAAAGGATTTCTTGAAGAGAACAAAATTCAACAAAAGATAAATACTTAAAAGTCTCAAGTCTATAAGGATTACATTCATCATCAATAGAATTGATCATAGTCGATTATAAATTTTTATAATTAAAATATGGATGATTATTTAAGTTCACAGGATTTTTATTCAATGATGAGATGGTCATGATTGTCCTTATTTAGAGGTGTTTTATGAGTTTAATAGTATATTCACCAATGCATTTTATATCTAATTTCCAATAAAAATATTCTTCTGATTTTCCATATATTTTAATCCTCTTCATTATTTGATTATCAAAAATCAAATAGTCTATTACTTTCTTTTGTAATGAATTACTACATCTAGTATTATCTTTAAAAAAGTACTTTTATTGTTCATCTTTACTACTTTTATTTCGTATCTCATTAATATTTCATCTAAATTTTTCTCAGTTTAAGACAAAGTACAAAAAAAAATGTGACACAAAAGTGACTTATGTCTTAAAATTAAACTGGAGCTTTCACAAAAACACTAATGATATATGAACAATTAAATCAATAATATGGTCTGAAACTGACCTTTATTTAGAATCTAAGTTTAACAGTTATTCATGAACGTTTAGAATCAAGAACAGTTTACTTTTGACTAATTGTATATTTATAGGTGTTAGAACATACAATATTCAGCATACTCAACTATTTCATACTAAACATTCCTTCATTTTATGTGTTACCGAAATAAAAACATAATAAATTTCAGATCAAAAAGTAATGACACAGTGAAATAAATATCTAACCAGTGAGTAAATTTCACATGGAAACTCCAGAAAACCTAACAAAACGGTTTCTTACCTTGGAAAAAAAAAGGATTATCCTCATTAAATCGTAAAATATACCCTAATTCCCAAATTGAGTAGTAAAGTACATTAAACATAACTGAGCATCCTCTGTAGTTCTCTTTATAACCTAAGTACACATTAAAAGATTGATTCTAATCTGAGCAGGGAAGTGTTATTTTGAAATAAAAGTGAACATGTTGATAATCCCATTAAACTCAAATGACATAATTAACTTAAATTCAGACAATTAAAAAGGTTTGTTGGCCCAGGGGAATTGGTTTTTAAAAATCAGACCTTTCACCTCTAGGTTACCATTTTGAATCCAAACCAGATAAAAAGAGACTGAAAATTGTTAACATATGATGCGATGTGATGGCTTATAGCAAATGGGTTGGCGGTCTCAACTTAATCCCATGGACAGGCACTCACATCATTAAAAAGGCCATCAGAGTTTGCAGTAATTTATCTCTTTACCTGCAGGCTTAAAAGAAACAAATGTATTACTTGTAAAATATCTCTCAGAGGTAAAAAAGTGATCGGTTAAAATAGATTTAGAAAAAAAATTCTCAAAATAAAACTTTTTTTTTTATATCAGAACCATAGAAACTCTTAGATTAATAGTAAAATTATTTTGATAAAAATCTATACATTTCAAAGTAGAAAATGATCCTTTGAATTTATCAGTAGTAGGAGACAATGAGGGAAAACAGAGCAAAAGATATTTGAGCAGAATTAACACAAAATCTTCATGTGTGTATGTGTGTCTGAGAATGAATCAATTCTCATAAAATGTATTTAAATTTTCTCAAAATACCCAACATAGAGTTAAACGTAGTCATACATCTCTTAACTGTAATAATTTTAAGTTCAAGGAAACTATATTATAATGTATATCCATGTGATAAAAAAATTTTGACATTCAGTTAACTGAACTTTGTTTCTATAAATTAAAATAGTCCTGAAATTCAATATAAAATGCACTTGAACTAGAATTTACTTTAAGTCAATTCAGCTAAACTCAAACCACAGAGGCTGAAAATCTTGAACTGGAAACATCCTTCACTGTTTTCTCATGCAACTTTCCTTTTTTCCATTTGACATCTGAATTTCCTTTTTTAATTTGTGGTCTTTTTTTTCCTCTACTTAAATACATTTAGGGATAGATAAATTATTTTTTCATAAAACATTATATTCCATTTTGAGGTTGCTTGAGTGAATATTGCTAAATGGATTGCATTGAAAATGTATATCCCAATCATATCCATCAGTAGGTCCTAATTTTGCTTCTGTGGTGACATCTAAAAAGTATGTAGTCTTTTCTTGAGCATGGTATTTCAAATAGATCCTACCTTTAAGGCACAATCAGTTACTGCCTAAGATGACAGAGCTAACAACTGCTAAAGTAGCAATAGAAACCTTGTCAGCTTCAAAAAGTCCTATGCTTTCAACCATGATGACACACTGCCATCACACTGCTGATGAGAAAGAGAGCAATATTTCATGAATGCAAAAGAAATAATTAGACACATGTTGCATAAATACCGCTCTGAAGACATTTGATAAAGTTTAAAGGGGACAAGGCTTGGACAGATATCTAGTTACAAAACTGCAATATGCTGGTCAGGACCAGGTATGTGTAATATACAAATTGCATGACTGGTTGGGTATCTTAGGGTCTATGAGGGAGAGGAAATTAAACAAACTCCAAAATTCTAGTTTATTATATTAGGAAGATGTGGCACAATCAGCCAGATTAGGGTCCCAAGAGAAAGTACAGATTGCCCATCTCAGTGGAGGTAAGTTTTCCTTTTAGGCTTCCATTACTTAAGACTGGGGAAGAGAAGACTTTTTTTTTTCCAGCTTTATTTAGGTGTAACTAACCAAGAAAATTGTAATACATTTAGAGAGTACAAAGTGATAATATATATATATATATATATATATATATATATATATATATATATATACTATGAAAGAATTCCCCTCATTGAATTCATTAACTCATCCATCAACTTACATATTTATCCCTTCCCTTTTTTCCTCCTTCTCCTCCTCCTTCTCCTCCTTCTTCTTTTTTGGTGAGAACATATTTGTTCTACTCTTTTTTCAAGTTTCAGTTTTATAATACAGTGTTTTAAATTATAGTCATCAGGTTATACATTAGATTCTAAGACCTTATGCATCTTATAACTGAAAGTTTGTACCCTTTTACCAACCTCTCCTTATTTTCCCCCAGCCCCTGCCAACCACTCTTCCACTCTGTTTCTGAGTCTGGCTTTTTCTTTTTTTGGATTCACACATAAGTGAAGTATCAGACAGCTAGACTATTTTAATATTTTAATACACTTAATACATTCTAATATTTTATTTATTTAATAATTTAAAATTTTAGATCATTGGAATAAGGATTCTAAGATTGCAATTTCAAGTGAAACTGAACATATTATGGTGAATATGTAATTATTTAAAAAATAATTTAGTATTCCACCTATGAAACAACAGTGGACTCAACGATTTTCAATTCTTTCACAAAACCGTTCTATTGTAAATATTTGAGTTGTGGCCAAGAATTGCTAATGTCCTGATTGTGGAGACTCAAGTTTTTTAAAGACCTTAGTGGATCTTTAGAGATCAACTGTGGAACTTTACAAAAATGTAAAAATTTAAGAAATTGAGGTCCACATAGATTGATTCATCCACACAAAATAGTTAGTAAATGGAAACTCTAGAAATGAAATTCATAAAGGTAAAGTGGATCAGATCTGAAACATTTTATACCAATGGTTTTCTGCCAGTAAGTCACAGACCGCAGATGCTTGAGGTTTTCATATAAAACCTCATGTCTGTCAGAGGACTCTCACCCTGCTTTCCTTTGTAATAAATACCCTTAAAAAGATCAAAGCATTTTTGGTACCAAACAACATAATGTAATTGATGGTTTTCTTTATTGAACAAAAAGCCTGTATCCATAGGGTCAAAGTTCTGTACTTTAGGAAAGCCTACAACCAGGGACATATGTAACTACTGAGCAGGTCAGTTCATGTGGAAGTTATACTTGACAATAAGCAGGATTCCACTATGGAAGAAATTTTTTTTCAGTAAAATGTAGGATTGAGAGCTTAAAATAGTTTGCATAACACATCAAAATATCATGCTTATTATAGGTTATTTAAATGCACACAGGAGCCAACAGCTATCTCAGATGAGTGACATGAGCTTGGGAGGTAACAGGGAGTGGTGAGGACTGTGGCCAACTAAAGGAACCACATCACAGCTAAATTCCAGCCATGTGGGAATGTAAACATAATGTTGCCAGGCCATTTGGTTTTCTTTCAAGATCAGTTGGAAATTCATGTTTTTTGGTTTTGTTTTTAGGTGGAGGAAGGTGGGGTAGATAATATACTGGCTTTACAGCCTAACAACAAATATACTTTTTCAGCCCAACAAAATACAATTCTAAATTAAATTTAATCCACAGAGTTCTTTAATTTTCTATCCTCCATTGTAGGTATATCAAATATTTTTGAGATGATGGAAGGTAATGACAGTGAAAGAAAATATGCAGATTTTTTTTGTTCTCAATAACTTAAATCCTATGGAAAATTGTGAAGAAAAAACACTAAGAATCTCCAAGAAATAGTTTCCATATAAGCTTCCTTATATTCAGGTCTACTGTATGAATATACCCAGTATATGTTATAAACTCATGAGATTGAGGAATATTGTATTTATCAATGCTTTATTTCTTTCCATTTGGTTGATATACAGGAACATGCCAATAGTAGTTCATGTCGATTGCACAGCTACCTGGGGCAACACATTTTATTGGATGAAATGCAGGGTCTGGGCACTGAGATCAGGAATTTGTGCTTCCATCACTAATAGTGTGAACTGCTATGTCTTGGAAAACTGGAGGTAGGTTAAGATCTGGAGACAGAAAAATAAAACTGAATTATCTGTCAGGAACAGGAGTTAAGATACAAGGCTGTGTTTGGAAACATAGAAATCAGGGTTATATTGTGAAACAGACACAGCAAAATGAAAGTGAGACTGGACCATAGTAGCTTGTGTCAGATTGCACAAGGCAGATGAGATACAGTGGAGGTCGGGGTGGGGGGCAGGAGAAACTTGGGCCCAGGCTCAGAGACTGAAAGAATTTATAGGCAGATCATCAAAAGACACCAGAGTATCTGGAAGGCTTGAATACCTGGCAGGATATAGTGGTGAATCCCCCACCAGGTCTGGTTCACATTAAGATGTGTGTTTCAGCTTGTACACTTCCATTCTTTGCCAGGCAGGACAATCTGGATCTAGAATAGAGGTGAGCACATGGCAATATTTTTATACCTTCTCTTAATGCTAGGTTCTGAAAAACAGACAACAAATCGACAAATAGCAATCGAATTCAGAGACCAGGGACTGTTTTCTATCTTTTCGCTCTTACTGTTCAGTCCACTTTATCATCAGTATATTTGATCTCCAAGGGCCCTTTTAAACAGACAACACATCTCTTGGTTTTAGTTATGGCATTGAGAAAAGCTATGGTTGGAGTCCAGTCTGTTGAACTATTTCATGTGTCTTGGTTAAGGACCAACAACTAACTACTTCCAATGAAAACTTTTATTTAACAGAACAATCTGGTTAACATTCTAAAATACTGTGGTAAATCTAGTTTCATCGTTTTCTGAAGCCATCTTACAAACATGTACTATGTGTCATGTATCATTATTGCATTCTAAGATGAAGAAGCTATGCACAATCCTAGACCTTCAAGATCTCATGTTTAAGAGAGAAATGTACCTGCAAATGATCCCAATAGCATGATAAATTGCTATTAGTATAGATATTAACAAATACTATCAGGATACTGAGGAGCAGTATAGAAATTTATTTTCATTGTCTCACAGTTCTGGAGGCTAGAAATCTGAGATCTGGGTTATCCACAGGGCCATGTTTCCTCTGAAGGTATGAAGGAAAGATCTGTTCCAGACCCCTCTGCTAGATTTTGGTAGTTTCTTGGCTTGTGATAGCAAAACTCAAGTCTTTGTGTGGTGCTCTCCCTGTATGCATGAGTCTGTGTCCAAATTTTTCCTTTATATAAAGATACCAGTCATGTTGGATTAGGGATCCACCAAATCCAGTATGACCTCATCTTAACTAAGTGTATCTGCAACAGTCTTGTTTCCAAATAAAGCTACATTTTTGAAGTCCTAGGCATTAGAAGTTGGGAATTTGGGAGAGTTCAATTCCACCCAAAACATTTATCTAAACCCTGTTTATTTGATAAAAGGCCTGAGTTCCTTCCGAGGCTAGGATTCTCTGAATCTGAACTTAGATAAGAACATTACCAGATGCATACAGATGCAGGTGTGCTTTCTGTACACTGTGGGCACTTGGGAAACATTGATAATAAGGTCTGCAAGTGATCTGGTGATTTGAATTAGTTGTGTAAGAGAAATAGATGATTACAAGGTGTTTTAAGATCTAAGTTTAGAAAAAAATTTCCTTAGTAACAGCTAAGTATGTATTGGATTTATATATATATATATATATATATATATATTTTTTTTTTTTTTTTTTTTTTTTTTTTTTTTTTTTACAAAGCTGCTTTTAGGTTTTGCTGAAAGATTTGTATGCTTTTCAGTTATACTAGGAATTCAGCAGTTCTTCCATGGTTTTCTTGCAAAAAAGAACCTGTGGTAATACAAAACTATTTGGTTAGATGTGTTCAATCTGGAAGCAGTAAGGATAGGTTCACCACAGCTCAGTTTGGTTTGTCTGCCACTAGGCGTTATATTGAAATGGTTAGAAAAGTGAGAGAGACAGATTGTTTTATTTATATAAAGAAGGGTAAACTATGCTTACTCTACATAAGTGTTGGTAGATTACCAAAGAGTGATTGGCATATGTTAATAAGAAACCTATGTTTCATTGTGATTGATTTATCATATTGAAATATAGGACATAAGCTTTGCATTACAGCAGAGGCCTGTTATACAGAGCATGGGAGGGGTCAGGGTTGATAGACAGGAAACTTGTAATTCTCACCACTTTGACACAAGTGACACATTTTAAAAGGTGGCATAACCAACACTGAGATTAGGATGTTAAAAATTTCAGTCATGAAGTTTGTCTTACTTTTGGATAATGAAGTCTGTTGTTGTTTTTGTTTATAAGAACAGTATTTGGGTACTTAGGGTTGAGATAGCCTCTGTCATTTCTGTCTCTTTTCTGACTCATTGGTCTGAGCGTAAAAGATGCAAAATGTAAAACTAGCAGTAGCGATGACATAATCAAATTTGACATTTTCATAGAGAACATTACATCAAAGGAACACCTGTGGATACTCAAATTTTTTAAAGAAAAGTTTTAGAAAAAAAAAATTAGCCAGGAAGTTTCCAAAGAGAAAAGATGTAGGGAATTAAAATCCAGAGAAACAGCATAGAATCTGCGAAGGACACACAATTAGGGATTCAGGAGCTCTGAGGAAAGTAAAGTGAAATGAAAGTAAGATGTTAGGGTTTGGGAAGGGTGAAAGACAAGTGATAAAAGCTTACAAAAATGACTTTTAGGGATAATGTTTGAAACCAAAAAAAAAAATCAAAGTGATCCCCAAATGCATAATACAACAATCCCCTTGAGATCAGCATATCAGAAATGCAAAATCCATTGGAGATTGATTTGATCTATTAGAACCCTTTGTTGGGAATGAAACAATCCAAAGAGGCTGCAAAGAATGCAAAGGGATTGAATGGGTGCTTTGTGCCAGGCCTTTCCTCCAGGATGATAAAGAAGTGTCTACCCCAGAGCTACTCTGTACAGACAAGGAAGGTGAACAACTGTCAGAGAAATCAAAACAAAGAACTGATTGAAAAAATATGAGAAATTAAGTGGCCATAAATCACTAAGTTCAAATGGTCTTCATCTAAAACTTCTGAAGAAGTTAAAGAAGGATGTAGCTAAGCTACCACCAAAAATGTATCAACACCTTCCATCAAAGAGGAGGGTGATGAATGCCCATCCATCCCTAAGAATAGTCCAGTGTTACTTGTAAGGTTAGGTTTTAATAAAAAACATGGTGTTGTCTAGAATTATTCATGCCTTAAAAAAAGAGTTTATTTTTCCCCCAGTGGAAAATATATACTTTCACAATTAGTTTATTGTTTCTGGGAGGTGTTTCTCCACAATAGGCTTTCTTCTCCGTTTTTGTTTAGTTTTGCACTGGTAGCTGCCGTTTAGTTCTGAGTGTGTTTGTGTACAAGTTTGCGACCTTGAACATTATTGATATTACTTACTAGATACACAGTGATTGGTTACCAAGGAGAGGATTGTAATCCAGCTTGAAATAACTCATGGCAACATTTGCTGGTTGCCAACTTGGTCTGGTTGATAAGCAATAACTTTATTGTTACAACATGTGGTGGGGTTTTAGGTCCTAAGCACCATGCTGAGAAGAATACAATAAAACCTGCTTGGTAAACTTGATTACCGAAAGCAATGCATGCATCTATTTTGCTTGAGAATTTTCTCACATATTGGGAGAATTGTTATGTTTAAGTTAGAGCGATTCTGTAATGGCCAAATTAACTCAAATTAATAAATGGCTTATAAGCATGTCAGAGTTTCTGGTGACAAATTCAGGGCCTCCCTTTAAAGACCAGCCATTGATTGCACAAGAGACTACAGCTCTCTGTTTAATTCTTAGCAGGTGGGCACAGGCCAGGCCTTCCCATCTTGCATCGCCAGTGAACCTCGAACGTGACCTCTCCAAGGGAAGGAGGGGAATTCATTCGCCATGTTTACTTTATACTGAAACTCTTTTTAGATAAAGGCTCCTAACTGTGCAGAATTGTTCTTAGTTAAGAGTGTGAGATGTGTGGCGTGACTGGCGTTTTTGACAGTCTCGGGAACAACTCCAAAGCTATCACCATACCTAAAGAATAGGCTCAAGTGAAATACCTATGAAATCAAATGAGCTTCTTAATGGACCTTCATAAAGGATGTGATATTTAAAAGTCAGTTCATTTTGTTTGCTAAAATGAAGGAAGAGATTCAAGACACACTCGCCTTACTGCCCCATTCTTGGAATTGCCAATATAAACCAGGATTATCTCACTTTCCAAATTATAGCATGATTCATTAAAATACACATCTGTCTTGCAAAAGAAAAGATAACTTACTAAAGACAGACTTTTGCATTAGGTGGTGGAAAGGAGCATTGGTTCAGAGGATACTCAGGAATTTGAAGTGAGCATTGGATCTTTTCAGACCACTGACCACTTTGAGAGTCTAATAAAAAAATCAGAAAAAATGTGTATGGTAAAAATTTGGTGACGCAATTTCCAGTGGCTCATAAACCTGCAATACCACGTTCAGATTAAGGACATTGGACTGGTTGATACACTGAGTACAGTAAACTACTACTTATACAATGACCTATAATCCTCCTGTTTGTTTCACGATGTTACCTATCCATATTTAAACATGTTGCTTACATGTTCATCAAATGGAATTAGAAGATATTCTTTATGCATGAGATGTACTAGAACTATAATTATATTGATCGTTAGGAAAAGTGACTCTAACTCCAATTCTAACTAATTGCTAGAATGTGTAGTTTTCTTAATTGTCTGAGCAATAGTTTCTTTATCAATAAATTAAAGAAATTGGATTAGGTTTTCTCTGAGGTCTGTTTCTAAGGAAATTATATGCCTACCTATATTTTGCAGGAAAAATTTCTTACTCTTATTGACTACTCAATAACAGAATTCTCCTATCGGTAGAGAAAAATACAGAAATTGTAGAATTATGTGAAACTGGGCATTTGTACATTTAAAAAGAAAAATTTTTAAATCATTGTTAATTGTATATTTTCCCAAGTTTATGTCTGTCTCTGTTTATGTCTGCCATTGGATATTGTCCCTTTATATTTCATGTACTAGTTACTACCGTATATGTGTGTGTATGTTTGTGTGTGTTTGTATATAACTTATTTTTGCCTGCATTGGTTTTTGAAATGTTACCTTTTACATGCCTATTAGAAAACATAGAAAATACATCTTAAAAACTAAGTAAATTTGTCAAATTTTATAATTTAATCTTTATGCCTTTTGGGCAAAAATGAATGTCCTTTAAATTTTTATCTAGTTAAGGAGACAGGTCTCTTCCTGGACAGGAAGAGCCACACATTGATTTAAGCTACCTAGTTCAAATCCTGACTGTGTCCTCACTAATTCTGTAATCTTGAGCCTTCTCCCTTGTAAATTGCAGAAGATAATGATAGTGTTAAATGTTAACTGGTGTTCTACTTGATTTTTTTTGTTGTTGTTTATTTACAAAAAGTATTTTTAAAATGAGGGGTGTGAGACTAAAACAATATTCACTCCAATTTTTTGCCTCCAAGTAACAGGAAAACTCCAATATACATATTTACTTATCTCTCCAATAAAGAAACTCCAAAAGAGCTAATCCAGGGGTAGTGTGATCTTCTGTGGGGTCAGGAACCTGGGCTCCTTTTGTGTTTCTCTCTAGTGTTTTCAGTTTGCAGTTTTTACTGCATTGTCCAAGGAGGCTGCTCTAGCTCTGACTACTCTATCTGTATTCCTGGCATATGAAAGGAGGAAAGAATACAGAAGGATATCTTGTTCTTCGAGGACATTTCTCCTGCTTCTATCCTATGGGCCAGACCTAATCACAGGCCAGTCTTAGCTGCAACTTTTATGCGAGGTGCCATGTGCCTGTCTAAAAATTGGGGTTCCATTACTAAGCAAAAAGGCAATGTATATTTGGAAACAACTCAGTGTTTTTGCCATACACACACACACACACACACACACACACACACACACACACAAAAAAAACCTAGTAGATTACTTTTAATAGCCAACATTTAACTAAATAAAAAATAAAATAATTTTAAAATAAAATACTTCATGGTTTAATGATCAACAAAAGCAGTGCTTAGTTTCCTCAACAGTCATTAATTCCTCTAGTTATTTAATAAACTTGTGAACTTTTGTATTATGCCTTCCCCCTTATTCTCTGTGCTTATTGTATAAACTGAAATCTTTCATCTCTTCAGGAAAACTTTCTTAAATCTCTTATGTAGATATTTCTTCTCTGTAATTCAATATCTTCCACATCATACTCTAATCTCAACACTTATGACACTATAATCATTAGTTACATGCCTATATCCCTTATTAGAATATTCCTTGAGGGCAAATACTACCTCTGACATGTTTTTGTAACCTCAGCCCCTAGCAAATTCCTGAAACATAGTGCATTCAATCACTGCTCGTTGGAAAAAATTAATGGACTATGTGAGGTAATTTATGTGCAGCACATATAGAACTCTAGCAATTGCTAGATGAGTGCAAACTAGAAACCAGCTATTAGGTATGCCACATATATTTGTTTAAGCTATCCTAGTAATGTAACTGGTCTTTGAATTATTGCTCTAATCTAACGTAACCAAAAAGTTAAGTAGATTAAAAATATCCCCTTTCCCTCCCTTATCCTCTGCCCATTGACCAGGAAGTGAGGGAAATGAGAATCCAGAGCCATGATTTCACTTTAACCTGTGTGAAGAGTAATATCAAAATTCTGACCTCATCTTTTGTAGCTGAAAGAGTAGACAAACAACCGCTCAGTTTTCAGCTTCTTTCTTATTCCGGACAGACCTGAGACGTTCACTCTGAAATCATTGGTAAAGGAAAGGTACGGACACTCTTTTGATCTGCCACAATGAAGTATTGTCCCAGAGAAAGGAGCAGTTAAACATATTTCTTACTCTTCTGGGTTCAAACTATACCATCTCTGAGAATGAATGATTGTCTTTGGGGAGGGTGTGTGTGTGTGTGTGTGTGTGTGTGCGCGCCTGTCTGTCTGTCTTGGTTGTACCAATACTCCTAGGCAAGTGTTTCTCTGGGTGCATGGAATGTATTACCTACAGTGTACAAAAGAACTGAGTTGTGACAGGGACTGAACATCTGGGTCAACTCACCAAACACTGAATGAACACATGATATTGACCATCTAATCTCAGGAAACAGCATGCACAAAATGGTCTTGTGGAAACTCATCCACAAAAACACACTTGCATCTGCCCATTTACCCCTTTGTTTGTACACTTTTGGAGACTTTGAGCTCACATTACAAGACCATCCTTCTAACCTACTCCAGTTCCCAGCTCTGTGTCAGCCCTTACAATCCTCACGTAACCGTTCCTGCAGTCTACTGTAGATGTCAATGCTCACCTTACATTGTTTTTGTATGCTTTTCCTCCATCACTGCAGCCTCAGGAAAACCCCAGCTGGTGACTGCCCTGGCTGTCCCGTCCCCCCCACTCTCTCTCTTTCCTTTTAGAGTTCCTCTTTCCTCTCACCACACAAATCCTTCCTGTGTTGCAGCCCCACCTTGCATAATCCCTCATCCTCATATTCTTAGTTCAGTCTTTGATGGCTTGTGGTCCAACTTTTCATCAATGATGTAGTCTCCCCTTTCACGCAAGATGATGGACATCCCAGGTCCCTCCACGATTCTTGCTGTCAGACTCCAGGAACCTAGGGTACCAGGCCCAGACCTGCTATGAAACTTCTAGTCTTCCCTGGCTAATAATGGCTCTGATACTTTTCATCTTAGGATCTTCCATTTTCCTTTGTCTCCCTTGACCATCAGATTTATTTTAAAAGCAATCTTCTGGGGCGCCTGGGTGGCGCAGTCGGTTAAGCGTCCGACTTCAGCCAGGTCACGATCTCGCGGTCTGTGAGTTCGAGCCCCGCGTCGGGCTCTGGGCTGATGGCTTGGAGCCTGTTTCCGATTCTGTGTCTCCCTCTCTCTCTGCCCCTCCCCCGTTCATGCTCTGTCTCTCTCTGTCCCAAAAATAAATAAACCTTGAAAAAAAATTTAAAAAAAAAAAATAAAAAAATAAAAGCAATCTTCTTTGTGTCACATGTTCATTGATGTTGAGTCATATTCTGAACTTCTAAGCTCTTCCTGTACCACAGAGAAGGAAAGATTGGAGCTACATTTCCCAGCCTCCTTTGTCTGCAGGTTTCTGGTTCAGCTGCAAGAATGAGAAACACTCATATAAAATTTAGAAGGTGGAGAAGGAGAAGACATTGTCCTCTGTCAGCATTTGCAGACTGGGTCATAGTAATAAGTTTACAGCTGCCTGAGGATTTGCCAAACGTTTTTTAGGAATCCCCGACCATAGGCAGACCAGCCATTGGTTCTAGCTTTCTTGTGACTCTTGTACCCTCTGATTTCTTGGAGAGAGTCTTCCTGACTTCCATATCTCTAGTCCTTCCCACTGTATAAGTCTCAGTTTTGAATCCATAAGGCTTCTTCTTCTCAAAATGCCTAAAATGCACTTGATGTTCCTGAAACAAGTAAATAAATAAATAAGTAAATAACCCTGATTGAATCCTTCCTTAAGTAAAAAAATGTACAAATTCTACTTGGACATATCAGAAATGGTAAAGATAGTACATATTTTACTAACATTTGAGAAATGTCATTTTGGAAATAAGGAAAATAAACAAGAAAAATTACTTTGGCTGGTGGTTAGACTTTAATGTGGATTAGACTTGAAGAGTCCATCACAGTTCTGGACTGGCTCAGATCTCAATTAACCATGTAATGGCACCTGGAGCTTTCTCTAACAAAAGAACAAAAAACTCCAATGCTTCCTGGGCGCAGCAGGTAGTGAAAACAAATAAAATAGGTAGGATATAACCAATGGAGCAAAGCAGTTCCATGGCAACCTAGATACTGCAGGCTTCTTTTCTTCTGGCGGGCTCAGCCACTCCACAACATCTACTTGCTTCCGTGTAGAAATACAAAGCGTGGGTTTCTAAAATTTTCAATTTATTAGGAGAAGTCAAGAATCTAAATTCTAACATAAAATCTTTAAGATATGAATTATTTGGCAATAAACAAAAAGACATTTCTGACCACTGTGTTTGCTCCCAAAGTAGTTTCAACGTTGTTTCTAATCATAGGCTTACATTTTCTGACCTCTGGTCTAGACTTAATAATTCAAATATAGAGAAACACACCACTAGAGGAAGGGGAAAGGTCCTTAGTCAAGATCAGTTTCTATTAAAAAAGATTAAATAATTAAATGGTGGGTAGAGATCTAAAACATGGAAATATGAAGAAAGGCCTCTTTTACAGTGGGGTGCCCAAATGTGAGATAAGGGAAGCTAGATTAGAAAATGGGGTATAATCGTAAGAGAACAGGTTTCTCTTTGTGACTTTAATTACTAGGTTAATTCCCACCTGAATTATAGAGGGATAAATGGGCAGGGCAATAAGGACAAATGTGGCCTGACCCATCATGATACCAACCTCTCACTGTGGGAGTCAAGAAAACACATGAAGGGGTGCAGTAGAACCCAGCAAAGGCGAATAGTGAGGGGGTGCCTGCTAGAACTTGAGCACCAGAGGTAAGCACCTATAGGGGCTTCCTGTGGATCATACAGGAAAGACATGAAATCAACCACTCCCAACAGTACCTTGGGAGAAATTGAACCTTGAAAAGAAAGAGAGGGTTATAGACACTTGATGCTAAATTAGTAAATTCAATTTTTAGATGCCTCTAAAAATGATTCATTTTTATTAGTATGATCACACTATGCTTATTTCAACAGAGTTTTGATCAGTGTCCCAGAAAAATAAAGCAGTTCCTTCAATATGATTTTCAACACACTGAAAGAGGTAACATTAGCCCCTCTTGGTTTGGAAAAGCTAATAAATATAAGCTAGTTCAAATGAAAGCTGTATACTTTAGGTAAAATAATAAATTTTAGACACTGTTCAGATAAATTCTCAAGGTCTATCTTATTTACATTGTCTTATGTTAAGGATAACCTACATGAAACAACAAGTTCTTCTTAATTCTTAAAAGGTTATTCTCATAATTATTGAATTGCTTTTGTCCACGTATGTGTGAAGTAAAATACATCTTTCTGGCTCACTCTTTGGTTCCAGTGTCCAACACACTATATAACACAGAGTAGGAAAGAAGTCAACAGATATCTGTTGAATGAAAGAATAAATAAGTGAATTGTGAGAACATTGTCCTGAATTTTCCTAGATGTGGAAAATTTGTTATACAAAGAATTCTGCATTTCAGAGTTTTTCCTCTTAGTGATTAGAAGCATGATTTTTGAAGACAAATGTAGATTCACAAACGGTTTAGGACTGAAGTCATTGGGCATAGATCACTCAAACCCTCAAAATTTCATTTTACTCATCTTTATACTTAGAATGATAACCAATGTCAAAAATTTACTTTGAGATTTAAATGATTACTTATAAGTAAGATGCCTTTACTTTTGTACCCTCATTTGATGTCTATCATCAAATGAAAGGGCTTTCTTAGATTCTGCTTAGTTCTTGATGTCCAATGTAAAGTCTGTGAATTGGCATCTATTATTTATCCTTTTTCTTATTTATTATTGAATTTTTCATTTTCATTTTACTGCATGCCACTGAAATGAAGACACTTTTTTTTGTATGGTTAGAAAGAAAGAGGACTTACTTTTTGAGATATTGATTTTGGTGTTTGCTCAATTGCAGTAAAATTCCATGATCAACCTCCCTCTATGAAGTATCTATTAATGATGCTAAGTTGCATTACTTTCCTCTATTTAGCCTGCTAAAGCTTCCCAAGGCATTACGCTATTATTGTCAGATTGTTCCTAGGTCATCTGGTAATGAATTAAATAATGCATGATATAGTACATGTTTATTAAAGTCCAATTCTAAGCATTAGTATCATGACCAAAACAGATAAGGCCACTGCCTTCACTGAGTTTTTAATTTAGTCAAAGTGACCTATGTTCAAAACAAAACTAAGATGCAGCTCTGGGGAAATGATATTGCAAATATATGCTTTGAAGCTCACTCTATCCCACTTCAAATATATAACCATGACAGATAAAATATAAAAAGCAAATACTGAAGAAATCCACTACCCAAAAATGATGGAAAAAAGATAAATACCTCCAAGTTCAAGAAGTTGAAAAGAATCAAATAAAATACTCAGAATTGAAGCTGATGGCCTGTTGGATTGTAGATCTGGAAGCAGTCAGAAGCTGCTAGGAGTCCAACTTCTGTGCAACAGAAAAGACTGAATGTATTTGGAGTAAATACTGGGAAAAAAGCCAAATTCGCTGCTGGAAACCAGTTGCCAGAGTGGGGCTTTCCACCGTGCACATAAAGGAGAGAAAAAATTTCTGGTACTGGGGCTCTGCCTAGCATGAAGCAGTTTGCTTGGGGACGTAGGAGGATACAGAGCCAACCTCCCAACCAGAACCTGAGACAAATGCTCCATGCTTGGATTCCTGGATCTTGGAACTATCCCCATGGTGTAAATTCCTCAAACTTCTAAAATAAGACCTGATTATAAACTGGGGTCCCAGGGACCAGGTAGAAGCAATCCCAATACCACTAAAGAATGAGAAAGATGGAGAAACAAAGAGATATAAAGAGCGTGCACCTGGAACTCAAAATAGCAAAACACACGAATAAATATAATCCTATCAAACAAATCTAAGAACAACAATAATCACAAGATTTCAGAAGAAATTAAAATAACATAATAATCTAAACTTGTTTAACACTCTTGGAATCCTCACAAAGTATAACTCGAGGAAAAATATTTTAGAAACATATTTGAAACAAAATGAAGCAAAATTTAAAAAAAATGTAGATGCATGTAAACAATTTAGAAATCTTGGAAATAAAATGAGTTGTTGAAAGAAAAATATCATAATATATAAAGTCTATAGTGACTCCTGAATGGTATAGCAAACTGTAAGTACACTGTGCTGAGGAATTAACACAAAATGAAGCATAAAACAGATGTAAAAATAGTAAAGAGTCATAAATACAGAGATAGATTAAGATGACCAACATAAATTTAAGAGCAATTTAAAAGAAACAAATATGGGAAATAATATGGAACAAATATTTAATAAGACAAGGGCTGAGAATTTTCCAAAACTGAACATAATATGAACCTATTTGATTAAAAATAAACACTAAGTATTGTTCAGGATAAATAAAAACAAATACACCGTTCAAAAACAAAAATAACATCAAGGATAAATATGAAATCTTCAGTTGCACCATAAATAAAAGACAATTTTTCCTTAGTGGCCTTATATAGCAGATTTCTTATCCACAGTAATGGCCAGTCACAATGGAGTAATATATTAAACATCCTAAGAGAAAGATAATTGCCAATGAAAATTTTTTGTATGCAGCTGAACAATTATCCAAATGCAAGGGATTTTCTAGACAGTCAAGGAATAGGAAATTGTACCATCCTCAAATCATAATATGTAAGTCAGAACGGAAAGTAAGATGTGAATCAATCAATAGGATGCAAAAGCAGTGGTAAGCCCAATTATTTTAACATGTATTGACCCATTTCATTAATGGTTTCTGTGTATAAAATAATACAAAATTTTATTTTTAAGAATATAGACCTAAATTCTAGAGATAATTGTAAAGGACAATGGAAGAAATTTAGCGTGCTGGATGATTAAGAAGGAACTGAGCTTTATTTTTATATGGTGAGTTTGATAGAGATATTGGATGGTTTTAAGACATTGTAAGAAAGACTTACAGTGAGAGATTGAATATATCAGCCAATGTATTCAGTGACCAGGACATGTATGATAAAAGATCCCAGGCCTAAATTTCTGCAGCACTCCACCAAAAAAAAAACCAAAAAAAACAAAAAACAATTTACAAGCTGTGCAGGAACTGGCCCAGAATTGTTGTGAATTAATCAATGAATATCAGTTTCCTGTATTTTGCCCACCAACTCAGGAATCCACCAGCAAAAGCCAAATATGTATTCCAAACCATTTACATAACTCATTTCTAGTCAGACTTTTTCTAGCTTCCCCATGACAGCAACCTGTAATCAGAGCACACCTGAAGCTTTCCCAGTTTTGATTTTAAGTTTTTCCTCTCCAGTTTCTTGGCCAAAAACAAATGATGGTGGCAACTTCCTTGCTAAAACATGCTCTGAATAAATAGCCTCCCTTTGTTGTCATTTGCATCATTTTTATTTATTTTCCCAAAAGCTAAAAATGTATGGCTAAAACCATTAAGGATAACCATTAAAATAATAGACATACAATTTATAGCTGATAAATAGAGTTAAAAAAAGAAGAAGAAGAGAGAGCATAGACATCCTTATCAATTTAACAAATGTCAAGACAGGGTAAGTTAAGCCAAAGGGAAAAAAAAAATTAAAAAAAATATAAGAGCACCAAATAAAATCTAACAAGTCAACTAATTATATCAACAATAGGAGGATTAAATTAATCAATTAAGAGCCAAGAGAATGCCAAATTGTATAAAATTGTATCCATGTAAAGGCTATATAAATATAAAGAGACATACATATGATAAGCTATCTAGAAAGTTTGAAATGAATTTTCATGTAAAAGACAAATCAGGCAAACACAAAATACATGAAAACAGATGTTATATTAATCTTATTCACAGAAAAAATTCAAAATAATCAAAAGCATTAATTGGAATAGAGACAAGAATTGTACAACAATAAAAGGAAGAATGTGCCAACATAATATAAAATTTATGACTGCCCATGCTTTAAATAAATAACCTTGAAATATACAATAAAAATTTGATAGAAATCTAAAAACAAATGAACAAAGCCACCAATATAGTTGGGTATTTAAATTATGGGTAGGTAATATATTATGTAAATAGAAATTGATGTATAAAACTAAAAAAAATGTTTGGGGTGCCTGTGTGGCTCAGTTCATTGAGCATCCGGCTTTGGCTCAGGTCCTGATGTCACAAATTCATGAGTTTGAGCCCCGCATCAAGCTCTGTGCTGACAGCTCAGAGGAGCCTGCTTCGAATTCTGTGTCTCCCTCTCTCTCTGTCTGCTCATGCTCTGTCCCTCTCTTTCAAAAATGAATAAATACTAAAAAACACTTTTAAAAAATAAAAAAAAAAAAGTTTGGATAAGGAAATAGAAGATTTGAATAAAACGACTAAAAGACTTAATGTAAAAGATACAGAACAACTAAAATATGATATGAACATTATATATATATATAACAATATATAATATAAAATATAATTAACAAATACAATAAATTTAAAAACTTGAATCAGACAGACAATGTTCCAAAAATATATTTACTACAAAAATTGTCTCATGGTGAAAAATATAACTTGCATAAACCAATAAGCTTTTTAGAAGTGTAATAAGTAGATAAATGTCTACTCTTCAAAAAATATCTTAGGCATTGATGATTTTAAAGAGTAATTTTTAAATGAAAAAATAAATAATGGTTTACTTAAGAGAGGCTATTTCAGATACTAAGAAAATAAGGAAATCTATTCTGAAAATTTCACTTAAATGGAATCATACACGGCTTGTTTGTGCCTACCTTCTTTCACATAGCATAATGTTTTGAAGAATCATCCATGTTGTAGTATGTAGCAGGACTTCATTTGTTTCCATGGCTGAGTAATATTGAGTTGTATAGATATGCTACATTTTGTTTATCCATTCATAAGTTGATCGATGTTTAGGTTGTTCCCACGTTTGGACCACCCAAGACATTTCTTAAGGCATTTACAAAGGTTATGTAAGAAAATTATGTTATAAACCTATCTCACCTATAACTATAAATAAAAAAAATCATAATAAAAGACTTTCAAGTGAAATTCAATAAGGTATTAAAATATATCTTATCATGTAGAATTTAAATCTAAGACTACATGCATATATAGCTACCTGCCCCGTATTAATACTATACACTCATTGCGTTAGAGGAAAAAGATGGTTATCTCAAAAATGCAGAGCCTTTTCAATTTAGTCTTTTTACCAAAGAAAAAAGTTAGATAAATACTTTAAACTTGATAAAGGGTGCCTGCTAATGACATTCAGTAAACTTGATACTTAATGTGAACGTGTATAAATATCTGTATTAAATCATGCTTACTATTTAATCTTATCTTGGAGGTCTTACACAATGCAATATAATGAGGAAGTAAAAAGTATGAAATTTTGGAAAGAATAAATACATTGGTGTTTTTGTGCATATAATACTATTTTCTACAAATAAAATACTAAAGTATGTATAGCAAATATTAAGAATGATGAGAGAATTCAGTATGACTTTTGGATATAAGATTTGCAAACAAAATTCTGTATACCCCAAAATGTAATAGATTAATATATAGTAGAATAAAAATGTATACACTTATAAACATGCATTATACATATGTGTAGTATATAAAAGAGAATATGCCATCACAATGGTATAAAACAAAAACAAACTAAAAAACTGTAAGGACTAAAGCCATCTAAAGTTGTGCAAGGCTTTTGTTGAATACCTTATAAAATTTTATTACAGTATATTTAAAAAGTTTCTAAAATGGAGAGATGATAATAATTTTTTTAAGGAAAAGCCTTGATATTACCAGTAATTTTCTTCTTAATTTTTCTACACATCTAGTATAGTTTCTGTCACAACCTTTTGTGGGGTGTTATGGACCTTGTCAAGGAATGACAGAATTTGTATGGAAGACTAAATAGTCAGGATATCAAATATTGGTTTAAGACATAAGAACTGAAATGACAATTGGTAGGAAAATATTATTTTTAAAGTCACCAAAATAAAATTTATAAATTTTTCAAAACTGATTATCTCATTTCACTAAAATTAATCATTTCTGGAAACCAAAAGACACTGTAAAGCAAATTAAAAGTAAAGTGAATTTAGGGGCAACTGGGTGGCTCAGTAGGTTAAGCATCTGGGTCTTGATTTAGGCTCAGGTCATGATCTCCCAGTTCGTGGGTTCAAGCCCGTATGAGATTCTCTCTCTCTCTGCCTCTCTCTGTCCCACCCCTGCTCACACACTTTCTCTCTCAAAAAAAAAAAAAAAAAAAAAAAAAAAAAGTAAAGTGAATTTAAAACAACACCCAAACTGGAAGAAAATATTTTCAACATATATTACATACAAAGAATTAATATCCTGAACTATAAAAACACTTCTCAGAAGTCAATAACAAAAAAAACAATGACTGAAAACAAGTCAAAAATAAAATCGATAAACGTTATGAATGCAAGTCACAAAAGAAGAATAAGGACATCTTTTGGCACAGTAGAAATGGGAAAATAGTTGCTTAAGAAGCTAACAGTCAGTGAGAACAGGTAGGAAACTGCTTACACATCAGACTGCCCAGTGTTAACGAGGATCGGGAGAATGGAAGAGCCTAGTGAACTACTAGATGGGGTGAAAACAGGCACACTTCTAGGAAACTGACGTTGGTAATATTTTTTCTCCTCCCACAACATATTCAAGAAAATTGGGAAGGCTGTTCAAGATAGGTGATAGCAATTGTCAGTAGACTGTTGTGTGCTTTCTTATATCTTGTATTTTTCTGTTTTTTTGACCAGTGACCTATAAAATAAAGAAGAAAAACAAAGCGATATGTGCTAAAGCGCAAAAGAAAATGTGTCTACGAGACAAAATAACAGAAAAGATATAGCTTACATTGTTTGGTTAAGTCAGTCCTCTTGAAGGCCCTAACTTGTAAATGAGGTTTAATTTTTTTTTTTTAACTTTTTAATTTTTATTTATTTTTTAGAGAGAGAAAGACACAGTGTGAGCGGGGGAGGGTTGAAGAGAGAGGGAGACACAGAATCTGAAGCAGGCTCCAGGCTCTGAGCTGTCAGCACAGAGCCCGATGCGGGGCTTGAACTCACAAACCGCAAGATCATGACCCGAGTTGAAGTCGGATGCTTAACTGACTGAGCCACCCAGGCGCCCAGGTTTAATTATTTAAATAGCGATTTCCTGGGGCACAGTTGGGAAGCTGGGAGAAGAGCCTACCGGATACAGAAAAGGGCAGATATTAAAGCTCTAAGAAAAGAGGGAGTGTGGATATTTCTAGGGATAGGAAGAAAGCCCAGTTGGCTCGAGTGGAATAGATGATGAAATGGACCTGATGGAATGTGACCTCAGCAAGACTATTTGTATTCTTTAGCAGCAGTAGCGAACCAATTGAATGATTTTGAGGAGGGGCATATTGCAGTCAGTTCTGTTTTATGATTTTGTTCTATTATGAGAAGACAAGATGAAAAGGATCAAGAAGAGACTAGGAAACACTAAATTGAATGTTGTTGCTATTGTCCAGGCAAGAAAGGAAGGTAGTATAGACGGAGAGAAGTAGAACAATTTCAGAAATACTTTTAAGTAGCATCAGCAGGACTTTGTGATAGACAGCATGTGGGGGGTGGAGGGGAAGAAATATTTGAAGTATGTCTCTCAGACTAATGTGGGTCAATACTATTTAGACTACAAAAAGAGAAAAAAAAAAGAGAAGGAACAGGTTAGAGAAAAGGGTGGATGAAGAGAGATCAAGAATTCAGACATCATGGGAGAGAGCCAAAGCATAAGAGACTCTTAAAAACTGAGAACAAACTGAGGGTTGATGGGGGGTGAGAGGGAGGGGAGGGTGGGTGATGGGTATTGAGGAGGGCACCTTTTGGGATGAGCACTGGGTGTTGTATGGAAACCAATTGGACAATAAATTTCATATATTGAAAAAAAAAAAAAAAGAATTCGGACATCAAAGTGGAGAGAGGTTTTTAAATGCCCAAACAGATATAAAACCAAGCAATGATCAACATAATATTTGTTAGTCCAATATAGTGCCCTGCTGACTTTCTTTTTTAGTATTCTTTAAAATGGGACTGTTTACTCTTAACATTTCAAAATCGTCTCTTCGTTTTTCCAAATCATCCTCTTAAAATATCTGAGTGCTTTTATGTATTGAATTTCAAATAATTTTGATTCTTATTTAGTTGTAATTTCTTAAATCCACTTGCAGGAATTCTATCAATATGTATGTTACTTATTGGATATCCTATACGCTATTGTGAATTCAATTATTTTGGAGAATATTAATAATTTGTTACTTGTGATAGTATACATCTTAGGGCTTTGAAATTTTTAAGATTTTTTTGTATAGAGAAAAGAAAAAAAAAAAGATTTGCAATTAGATACATGGCAGCAAAGGGGGAAAATATCATGATGTTTAAAGAGATTTAATCATGTTTTTCATAACATTTTCGCTTGATGATTGATGGATTTTAAATTCAATAATTTGCTCATTTAATGTTATGACAAGGACTCTGAGCCCTAAAAAAAATGGGTGAAAACAATAACCATCTTAAAAGTAGCTAACATTTCGTGAGGACTTACTATGTACCAGATATTGTACAAAGTGATTTATAACCCTCCCAATAATCGATTTATTAAGTATTATTATTCTCTTTTAACAGATGGGGCAGTAGAAACCAAGTTGAAAAAAATAATATACTTGGAAAATAAAAACTATATATCCCTATTAGAATGAAATTATCTGCTTAGTAGTTCTACATGCCAGACAGCCAGACCTTCATGAACCTCAAATTTGAAGGAAGAGTGTCAACTGAAGGAGGCTTCCAGACCTGAGTGAGAGAATCATTACTATCTGTCACCACATTATTATAAAGGAAGTTACATTTTGTCACTTACGTGTATTGAATAGTGCCTTTCGATTCAGGGAAGAATGTCTATTTTAGGTGTCATCATGTTGGTTGTAACATAATCATGTTTTTATTTCCAAAACCTAGACTACTGGTCTTAACTGAAGAGGGCACTAACCATGTTAAAACAATTTAACATCATTTCAGAAATCTTGCAAGAGAAAATGTGGGGGCAAAATATTTAACATGCATTTGTTCTAAAAGGAGGTTGGCTTGTATTTATAGAAGGTTCCCACTTTTGAAAGCAGTATAATATTGCAAAACTATACATTTTTAGCTAATACACTAAACCCAAACTACACATGTTCTGTTGAAGAAGTCAGTTTCTACTCCATTCGTGTTAGATAGATATTGACAAAAACATCCAGAGGAAAAAAAGTGGTGATTCTAATCTGGATAGTTAAAAACAAAAGAAAAATTAAATGGTGTATTAGCACCTTGGCAAATTACCAAATCTATTTCCTTGGATCATTTATAAAAGAATATTGCACTTCCTTTATCATAGTAAAAGAGTACAAGGTTTCATTTTCCTTAGATATCACAACCTTTATATTTCAAAATTTAACTCATGGATCATTGATTATTTACTTCCAATGCATAAAAGTCTCAGTAGGAAGAGCACTGCACATAGAGAAGTCAGCATTTTTATCTTTTCTAAGATTCACTTCAGAATCTAAGTATAATTTTTTATTCTGTTGAAGGTGTGCTTATCCATATAAACATTTAATTTGATTTTCTCATAACTACAAGATCCATGGAGTCCTAAATTTGTCATAGTTCTTGCCTTTTTTTAAGTATAAGCTGCATTTTTAAACTAAGAAACTACTGATTTATCTTATGTTTAGGTTTAGCAATGTCTAAATAATACAAATATTTCTTGTTACCTTGTTGTTTGACAATATCCACAAGCTTGATCAGCTTAAACATATTGTTGCATCACTGTGTATAAGATACAACTGCTTTCGTTAAGACTACAGTACTAGGAACAAAATCAGTGTATTTCCAAATGTCGAAATGATTTTTAAAACTCTCCCACCAATAGCATGAATCAAAACATTTGGTTATCTTCAAACAAATCCTTTGAATTCCTTTTTAGTGGTATGAAGTTTCTATCCTATTTCTTACAAGTCTCTTTCAAATGTTCAATCTACCTGTTAGAATCCTGAAAAGCTTGGGATTTATTTTTTTCTCTTTGGTTTTCTTTTGTTAGTTTTTACATCTAAATAATTTTTCATTTGCACAAGAAGTTTCTAGAGACCACACAGAGCTAGCATATTTTTCTGCATTGGTATTCCTTTTCATCTTTACCTTGTAGCTCATATCAAAGCTGTAATTGTTTGCTAGCCAGCAAAATCTAATGGCTCCCTCTGGTCAAAAGCTGTCAACAGCAATCTATCCAGCAGTGGGGGCATTGCCTGAAATAGAAAAGCATCGCATATGGTCCTATTCCTTGGTGAGCTACAAACAAGGCAGGGCTTAACATTTTCAAATACAAAACCATTACTAACTCTACATAGAAAGATCAGGGTCCTAACATCAATAATAGAGTCTAGCATATCATTACTAGAGAATATCACTTCTGGTTCATTACTATCCTATAGGTGAAAAATAAACCAGTTATTTATTCTGGGTTTTTTTTCCACTTTGATTTAGCAATGTGGCAATAAGTCTGTTTCTTAGATGTTAGATCATGATTTATTAGGTGTCCAAAAGTAAACCCGTACTCCACAATGGATAAAGAAAACAGGCCTCAAATGATCAGTCCAGATTTCCTGCTAAGTATAAAGACTGCTAAATTCATTAGGGAATCCAACAAAGAAAAACACTACAATATTTAAAAAAAAAAAAAAAAATTCTCTCCAAAAGCTGTAAAACGCTGTTTAGGAAATTCTGAGATGGGTGATTTGTTTAACATTTGTGTTATCATAATGGTATTGTGTAATCTTACTGACACCGTCCAGTATAATGACTCTAAACATCAAACCAACTATTTAGCCTCATGCTGAGTTTCCCATCCAGGCTAATTAGAATTCTTGTCTTCTTAAAACATTTGCCCTCATGGTGTTCCAATGATTTTTCCACTTGTGGCCCGGCCTTTTGGATATTTCTAAATCAGAATGCATTGCATGTTGCTAGCTTTACTTGCCTCTTTATCCCTTCTGTCTTCCTTAGTTTGGACTGCCAGAATTCTGTTAGTAATTGCTCCAAAGAACCCTAAGAAAGAGTTTCTATTATCTCAGTTTAGAGGCATCCAAATGTAAGCACACTAAAAACAAAACATTCATCAAGTAATTTCCATATGTTCTAGAGTCCCCTCTCTCCCAACCAGTTTTGTATAATGAATTATGTATGATGGAGTGTGGATTGTTCTCAAGTTAAAGTGAAATTCCTCATATACACATAAGCTATCCAGGACTTGATGTAGTATTGGAAATATATGTCTAATCTTAATTCATCTCAAAGAATGACTATCCATGTTTAGGCTTTAGGTAATGAGTTGAAGGAGAAAATAGTCTCTGGCCAGGTATAAGAAGAACTATTACTCATGTGTTCACATTTAGCATCATGAACCACAGGGTGCTATGTAAAAGTAGGAGAGTTGCACAACCCTGCGGGGTCCATCATGAGGAATATAATGATAAGACTCTAAAAGTTCCTGCCCCCCCAAATACATATAACATGTGTTTTTACTAAATTCTTTCTAATGAAAAAATTTCCAAGAATCACTGGTACGAAATTCACCCCCCCAACGTAAATTTTAGAAGACCCGTTAAGAGTTACCTTGTCCTTTTATGGAAGTCTCCAAAAAATGCATGCACATTCCTACTTCAGAGATCATTATGAACAACTGATGGCAAGTCCTATGGGAACCTGCCATTGGTTTTGTCACTCTAATACATCCCATAGCTGAGCTAAAAAATGGAAGAAGCCTTCGGTTGGAATTCAATCACATGAGAACGGCTTTGGTTTAGTGAAAGCATGACAACATATTCGGTATTTTGTCTGCTTTCCTGACACATAACTCCAAGGTTCAGTGAACTGGTAGTATGTTTTGTTCATTATAACATCTTCAAGCATTTCTAAGATGTCTGGGGTTTGGCAAGCTCCGAAAATAACTTGCCAAGAACATTTTCCATTAGTATTTACACCCATATATGTATTTTCAAGGAAATGGTCTGGGTGTTTCTGATTTAATAAGAGCTATTAAATGTACAAATGGCCCCTTGAATACACTATGACAAATCACAACTAATTTTTAAGGGAAGAATGAAAAAGAATTCACATTTGCCAGTGAGCCCCCAATTTAAGAGATTTGAGTTTTGTCTAAGCCTTAAATCAAAATATTATTAAATCTAGAGTTGAATAAAACACATTCTTGCCATGCATAGCATGTATGCAATTTTCTGTTCATTTTTCCATCTCTGTTTAATTTACCATATCTTACCTGACACCAAAACATTTAAATAATTTGACATGTATATGTCAACTTATTACCAATGCTTTCCAGATTGCCTTCAAAAAAAAAGTTATTTATTTATTTTTGAGAGAGAGAAAGAGAGTGAGAGGAAGAGGCACAGAGAGAGGGAGAGAGAGAATCCCCAAGCAGGCTCTGCACTGTAAGCACAGAGCTGGACGTGGGGCTCAATCTTACAAACCCAGGAGTTCATGACCTAAACTGAAACCAAGAGTTGCATGCTTAACTGACTGAGTCACCCAAGTGCCCCCAGATTGCCTTTTGTTTTAAGTAAGTTAAGTTGTTGGTAATAGTTTTTATTCACAGAGAAGGCCATAATTCAGCTTGCTAAAAAAAATACCAAAAATTACGTGGAATTGTATGCAATCTTCCCCCAAGCACTAATGTATAACATGTTAAGTAATAGATTAAATACACTGCATGACAGTGTGTAAGTATGCGTCAGCATACTATTGTATTTTGAACACAGTGAGAAGGCATTAATATTTAGAATATTAAGGCACTAGTCCCTACTGTAATAATACTGAAGACAATATTTACGAAACTTTATATCATCTTTCTCGTGCTTCATGAGGGCTACTTGCCACTACTCTACCAAGCTAAATGCCAGATCTCTGAAGTTTCTAACCCTTTAAACTTGAGAATCTTTTTCATGTGGAAGGGCTGCTATTTGGATCAAACTAAGCTCATCTAAGGAACAACAGATTTCAACCGATGCAGTTTAGACTCTTTTCAGGGAGGACAACGTACAGGCTTCCAGAAGATCAGGGAGAGAAGTGAAGAGAGATGATGTTGACATGTTAGCGGCTAATTAGTTTCTTGACACTTTTCAGCATCTCTCTATAAAAATTTTTGTTTTGTTTTACTTTGAGAAGCACTGTACATGACTTTTTTATGACCTATGACAATGCTCTTTAAACTCAGAGATATTTTCCCATGGAAAACATACTTTCATGAATCCCAAGGTATGGACAGTGTCCAGGTATGAACAGTGTTAAGGAAGTCACTTTCTAGCTCCAATTCTGAACTTTCATAAGTAGTCTTGGCTAAAATGTGTGTGTCTGAGAACACACTTGCAGGTAAGATGCTTTGCCATCCCCCCCCCTTTTATTTTAATTGAAGCATAGTTGATATGCAATATTGTATTAGTTTCAGGTGTACAACATAATGAACTAATAATTGTATACATTATGAAATGCTCATCATAAATGTAGTTACCATCTGTCACTAAAGTCACTGAAATTTTATTGGCTATAAATTCCCTGTGTGGTACTTTACATTCCTATGATTAATTTATTTTATAAGTGGAAGTTTGTACTTCTTAATCCTCCTCACTGATTTTGCCCATCCCCGACCCTCTCCTCTCTAGCAGTTCCCAGTTTGTTTTCTGAGTCTGTTTCTGTTTTTGTTTGTTTGTTCATTTGTTTTGTTTTTTTAGATTCCACATATAAGATAAATCTTATTTATTTGTCTTTTTCTGATTCACTTAATTCATTTAGCACAATATCTTCTAGGTCTATCACTGTTGTTGGAAATGGTAAGATCTCATTATTTTTTATGGCTGAATAATATTCCGTACTCTGTGTGCTGTTATGTGGTTTATGTCTTGTGTATGCATGTAGTATTTCTATGTGTGGTCTGTGTGATTATGTGTTGTGTGTCCTCTGTGTGTGATGTATGGATGGGGTATGTAGTATATATGTTCTGTGTTAGTGGTCTATGTATAGTATATGGTTTGGTGTGAGGTATGTGTGTGTGTGTGTGTGTGTGTGTGTGTGTTATGTGTATTCGTGTTATGTGTATAGGTGTATTCGTGTTGTTTAGAGGTACAGATCTGTTATTTATGTAGTGTTTGCATGGTATGGGTGTCAGGAAACATCTTCCTTTCATCAATTTACAAGTGATTTGAACATATGTGTATAAACACTTGGGAAAGCCATGTGCTTTCATCCATGCAAGTACATTATGCTTAGAACAACCCTCAAATAACATCTTCCTTTCATTATAATAAATAATAAAATTAATTTTAAATTATGTGCTTAAGCATTAGGGAAAATGATGTGCTTCCTTCCTTGAAATTACAGTGTTTAAATGACATTGCCTTCTTTTTCCATTCATCTATTGATGAACACTTATGTTGCTTCCATATCTTGGCTATTGTAAATAATGCTGCAATAAATATAGAGTTGCATATATCTTTTCAAGTTAGTGTTTCCATTTTTCTTTTTTTTTTCTTTTTGGTAAATATCCAGTAGTGGTATTATTGGATCATATGGTATTCCTATTTTTAATTTTTTGAGGAGCTTCCATACCCTTTTCATAGTGGCTGCACCAATTTACATTCCTACCAACAATGCATGAAGGTTCTCTTTTCTCTACATCCTCATCAGCCTGTGTTGTGCCTTGTCTTTTTAATACTAGCCATTTTGATTGGTATGAGTTGATATCTCACAGTAGTATTGATTTGCATTTCACTAGTGATTAGTGATGTTGATCTTCTTTCCATGTGTCTGTTGACCATCTGTAAATTTCTTTGGAACTAGAAAAGATTCCAAATAGTCAAAGCAATCTTGAGATAGAACAACTCTTGAGATATCACAATCTCAGATTTCAAACTATATTACAAAGCTATGGTAATCAAAACAGCATGGTACTGGCACAAAAATAGGCACATAGATCAATAGAATAGGGATCCCAGAAATTAACCCATACCTCTATGATCAATTAATCTATGACCAAAAAGGCAAAGATATACAATGTAGAAAAGATATTTTCCTTAATAAATGTTGCTAGAAAAACTGGACAGCTTATATGCAAAAAAGAGATTGGATCACTTTCTTACACAATACACAAAAGTAAATTCAAAGTGGATTAAAGACCTAAAAGTAAGCTCTGAAACCATAAAACTCCTAAAAGAAAACTCTTGGACATCAACCTTAGCAACAGTTTTTTGGATCTGTCTCAAGTCAGTGTAACAAAAGGGAAAATAAACAATTGAGACTACTACTATTTTGATAACTAAAAGCTTTTACACAGTGAAGGAAACCATCAACCAAATAAAAGGCAACCTACCGAATGGGAGAAGGTATTTGCAAATGACATTTTTGATAAAGAGTTAATACCTAAAATATGTAAAGAACTCGTACAACTCAACAACTGCAACAAAAAAACAAATAATCCAATTTGATGTGGACAGAAGACCAGAATAGATATTTTCCAAAGGAGGTGTTATGCCAGTTCTCTTTTCCCCATCATCCTCTTCCACTTATGCTCACACATTTTGACTTTTGCTGTGGTGCGTTTCACATTATATGTAAAAATCCCCAGTGCACCAAACAAAGAAACCATGAAACAAACTGTTGCCTAAGAAACTTCCTTTAACTTCAGACACTTGAATGAAAACTAGGAAACTTGATAGCTCTTGGGGTAGCCTATTTTTAAACTTCCCCAAAGTTGAAGATGTACATGACTTTGATGATTGGGTAACAAATGCTTTTACAATTCAAGTGGTTTCCAGTGTTTGCTTTCAACAAAATTAAAGGAGGACCTAATTGAGTCGTCAGCTAATAAATCATTAAAAGTAATTTGGTTAAAAGATCACGATATTATTTTGGCATACAACATAGAAAGAATTTAAATAATTGGGTGATATATCTCTGCTAGAATAATTTTCATTCCCATTTATTTATTTTTTAAAATATGAGATATGTTGCTTACTGCTGACATTTATAACGATGAAATAGAGGAGTAAATTTGAGGCTGAATCCTGGATGATTGTTGAAACAAGTCATACCAATCCATGTCTGCATAAAATAAAGTACATATCCATTTTTCTCATTAAAATGAATAAAATTTGCTTAATAATTATCAAATCTTGATTATATTGATTAATTGTGTATTAGTAATAATTCTATAAAACTGAAAATAAATAGTGCTTGCTTCAGCAGCACATATACTAAAATTAAGATGATAGAGAAGATTATCATGGACTCTGCAAGGAAGACTTCCAAATTCATGAAGTGTGCCATAAACAAACAAACAAACAAAAAAACCCTAAAAGTAAACAATAAATACAAAAAATTTTAATGCAGAATTTACAATAAAATTTTTAAAATTGTTGTTGAATATGGTTCTATTCTTCTATTTCCTTTGCTTGTCTGGAATAAAGGAATAAGCTAAAAGAGAAATCATTTGAATGATACATATGTCTTTAAAATATCTATCAGTGATATGATTTGGGTGAGATAGTTTAGACCTTTGCTTTAATAATGATAGTAAGTTTTTAAAAGTAGAAGTGTATGAAAGTACAAAGTTAAGAATAATTTTGAAAAGAAAATACCTACAATCCTAGCAAACTTGACAAATACGTTTTCAATTCTTTTTGTCCTCTAGTCTGCGCATTATTTTTACAAAATATATCAATCTGTTTTCAAGAAACCTAATCCTGATTTTTGCTATTAGAAATATCTCAAGGGAAAAATGTACAACAGAGAGGTCATTTATGTTAACAAATGTGGTGGATAATTTTAGCATTATTAAGGGCAGGCCAACCTGATATTATGTCACTTCTGCTACGATGTGGTATGAGGTATATAATTTCACCAATGATTATTCTAGTAAAAAATGTCCTCATTTGAATCCATCAAGCTTTTGCATTTAGCTTACAGTTCACTGAAAATATGGCAGAAGGAGAAATAAGCTAAAAGACATACAGAGGAAGCAAGCAGACAGAATCAGAAAGGGATGTCCTTTTGGACAACTGTCCCATTCAGGTCAACATCAGTGTTAATTAAAAACATGTCTCGTTAATGAAAGTCTGGAAGTAGCCCAAAGTGAGAATGCAACGTTACTAGGAGATAAAAATGGCATCCCAAATCAGGGAGGAAAAGATACGACTTTGTAATAAGTAAGATTGTGTAATGAGAGTTATGTAGAGAAAATAAATTTGGGTCCAGTCTTCCATCATATGACAGGATAACTTCTAAATGGCTTAGAGATTTTTTTTTTTTTAAATCTTATAACTACTACAAGGAAACATAGGTGGTAGGTTTCACTATAAATCTAGAATGGAGAAGATTGTCCATACTAGGACTAAATTTATAAACGAAATAACGGAAAATATCAGTACACAGTACTCACCACTGAAAAATGGAAAAGACAAGTGAAGAACCAAAAAAAGTGATTTGTATGCAGAAAAGGGCAGTCCACTAAATATATTAAGATCTAAAGGCAAAGAAAAACCCTAGTGCTATAGAAAAATGAACAAAGTATTCAGGTAGCTCAAAGAGAACAGAAATATAAATGCTCTAAAATATGGAAAGATGTTCTGCTTTGCTCATAATAAGAAATTGCAAATTAAAACCACCCTGAGATCCCATTTCTCACATATTGTATTGGCTAACATCCAAAAGTTTGGCAATACCCTCTGTGGATGAAAATGAATAAAACATTCTCCTATATTGGTAATGGAAATGCAAAATGTTAAAACCACTTTGGAAGGAAATTTAGTAATTATCAGCAACATTTTTGCATTTGGTTTGTGACCCAGTAATACTACTTCTAAGAACATCTCCCAAAGATACACTGAGAAAAATATGAAAAATAAAATGACATGTAAAGTGTATTTATGGTAGCAATACCTGAAAAATAAAGCCTGGGGAAAAGCCAAATGTACATCAATAAGGGACTTGGGTTAATTGAATACACACAATAAAGGAACACAATAGAGTTCTAGGTAATACTAATACTAACATGACAAAAGGAATAGGTCTCTAAACTACTAAGGACTTTTTTTCCCCAGTATATATTATTAAATAAAGAAAGCTAGATGCAGAAAGTGGGTATAATATGCTATTGTGTACCTAAGAATGGTACAGTATATGCAACATGTTAAGTATAGATAGGAATATGTTACATATAAGCAAACACATTAAGTGTTTATATATATATATATATATATATATATATATATATATATATAGCTTATTGTAAGAGCTAGAAAATAATTTTATTTATTTATTTTTTTTAAGTTTATGTATATATTTTGAGAGGGACAGAGACAGCATGAGCAAGGGAGGGGCAGAGAGAGAGGGAGAGAGACGGAATCCCAAGCACGCTGCATACCATCATAGCAGAGCCCAACGCAGGGCTCGAATACACAAAACCGTGAGATCATGACCTGAATCGAAACCAAGAGTCGGAGACTTAACCGACTGAGCACTCATAAAAATAATTTTAAAATTAGAAAACATGTGGATACTTTGAAATGGGAGAGAAGAGGATGAAGAGGACAGAAATACCAGCTAGCCTTCTTCGAATATGCTGTTTCATAGGTTTTATTTTAGAACCATTTAAATATTCTGCATAATTGTAAAAGAAAATGTATTTGAAAGGGGGAAAACAGCATTAGCAAAACCTGAAAGCAAATTGAAACAAATGAAACTATATTTTGAATTGATGATATAAACACACAGAGTGGAATTAGTCCAAGTGCCTTTAAAACACATTAATTTAACTGGACACCCCAGTGCATATAAAGCAAGGGCAGAAACAGTTTTAAAAATAGAGCTGTTTTCAGTATAGATTTTGTTAGTAACTAATATTACTGTTAGTCTGATACACAGACACAGTTATCCTAATCCATACTTCATAAGTTTTAGACATTTTTGGTCATAAAAGGTTTTATAGAGATGGAGGCCAATGTGATCCATGAAGAGGTCTAAAGAACATCAGATAAAAAATGAAAAGATTTTAGAGACGTCGATACCGAAAGCCATACTTTATCTGGGATTAGTTACTGATTAGAATAATTTTAGGTTTAATGAAGAGAATTTAAATATAATCTGTGTATCAAAGAGTCAAAAAGTACAATGGAAACAGAAGAAATGGAAATAAAGGTACAATACAGAAATGAAGAAGTAAAGGTAAACACTGATAAAAATAGATTACAAAAGAGTATGTACAGTAAAACCACACTTCAGAAAATAAAAGGTATTTATACTTAGAAAAAGATCTAGAAATCAATAGACTAGTATGTTTGAGGTTGGGAGAATGTTCCTATTGTTGTTGCTGCCTTTATTTTCTAATTTTCTATATGGGATATTTGCTGTCTCAATAAGAATAGGTTATCTTATTTCAGAAATAAAACATAAATTCATTTTTTCTACCCTCGAGCCAATGATATTTCTCTTATTAAATCTGAATGTAAAACATGACTATAATTTTTAAAATTATTCCCCATTTCTCTTTGTTATATTTGAAAATGTTAATACTCTGTATGTTTTAAAAGAATCATTTAAAAGGAACAATGTAAATCTAAGTGAATTAAAACTGAAGTCTTTATCACTTATTCCTTTACAAATTTAAATATCTAAAATTTCTCAAACCACTCCTCATTCAAAGACTGGTTTTCCCGAAGCTTAGTTTTTCTTCTACAACTTGCCACTTAAAAGCTATATTTGATTTTAGTCACGTAATTTTTCTTAAGGCAGAAAACTAGTGATGAAAATAGGATTTTATTTCTGCCTGTACTTTTCTTTTCAAAATAGAAAATACATTTTTTTTTATCTTTTATGTCATTACTGAAAAGACCTCCATCACTGCTAATTGATTTTTTCAAGTATTTTTATGCAATTGTTACTAGGAAGACATATTTAGTAATCCAGACCATGCATTACCTTACTAGACCAGCACAATCTGTTACTGTTAAAAAAAAAAAAAAAAAGATGTATTTAGTATAGGTGATGGTTACTCATATCCCCAGAAGTATAATGTGTAGAAGAATTTAAACTACCAGCCCTTTGGCAGACTGACAACGTATTTTTAGTCAAAGAGTAATAATTCTTTCTTATCCCATTTCTCATCCTGGTAAACAACTCTTGGTTCCTTTAGGACTGGCAACATTCAGTGACAACAGTTGAAACTTCAGCACACGTTATTGGAATTTCATCCTGCTCAGGGCTTCTGCATGTTTGGAAAACTATTAGGTTTGGGTATTGTGATTAAGATGAAGGTCCGTTTGGCCATAACTTTTTTATGGAGACTTTGAGAGTCCAGGTTTACTACTTACTAAACTGTTCTAAAATGAAGTGTGTATCCTTTATAAGAATCACATCTTAGAAAAAGTGTGATCCTTATAAAAATAAGGCAAGTGATTTTAATAAAGAGGCTACAAAAAAGGGAAGCTATAACCTGCTCCCCTTTTTCACTCTGGCCCCATCTGTTGTAAATGAATAAAGGCACAAATTGGGTTTTATGCTGAACACTTAAAAGTCAGTAGTGGTTTAAGGTTATAAGCAAATGAAAACCAGAAGGAGACTTGGAAGTTATGTGAACCTACGTGCTTGAAGACACAGGTTTCTACCAGGTAACTCTAGCGAGAAAAATGGCTAGGATAAAGCTGGGAATTTTGAGAAAGACTACTCCAATATTCCCAATCTCTTTGTCCTCTGGAGTCAGTCTGTGAAGAAATCTTCTTGAGTCTGGGCCAAATTAAAACTAAGAGATGATAGAAAAAATGTCCAAAGCTAAATTGCTTCACTTACTGACTTTATTCTTTGCTTAAGAAACCTTTCTATGATTTTTTGTTGTTAAAACGCCCTTTCTTTTGTGAAATGATTATACTTAGAAGTCATATTGCTGTTGTTTCTAGCTTTCTTTTTAATGCTCATTTATCTACAATACATAAATTAGTAACTCTATACAGGTTAATAATCAGTTTTGAAATTGTACTGACAAGTAAAATGGAACAGAGAACCACACAGTTCGTCCAATTTACTCACATAAATTGCTTTACCCAATTTAAAATGTTCTACCCAACATGAGATGGTGTCCTGGCTCTCCAACATACCTGGTTGAGGAAGTAGACTAAGATATGAAATATAAGGCATGAATAATTGAAGAACTTAGCATTGAGAAACTCGAGAACAGTAAAGGAAATGCATTTAAGAGTACCCTTCCCTCAGCCCAGAAGCCTCTATTTTATGAATTCCCACACTTTTGAAGGAGTGCCTTCCTAATTCAATACTTGTCTCCTTTGTTAAGTCTTCTGGGCTGCCCCCTTTTAGGCTAAGATCTACGTCTCTCTTCCACCAGAATGTCTTCATAGGGAGCACATGCTCTTTAAAAACTGCCTGGCTCAAAATGGACATTTATCAACTTAAATGTTAGCTGAGCTAGACTAGGTTTATCTTACTTATTCTGCTTATTTGGCTTTTGATTACAATTACCATAGGTTTTTCCTGTGTCTCATCTCACTTGGAAAAAAAAGCTGGTCCCATGTAGTGATTCTGGGCTCTTTTTGCTTGGCTCGTCTGCCAGGATAGAAGCAAGGACTCCAAGTTCAGAAGGTGAACTAGGGTCAGATTACTAAATTCTGACCTAATGCTTTTTTCCTACTGACTTAGGATAATGAAAAAAAAATGCACGCACTTTGTATTATGAAGATTCAAGTAGCATCCTAGTTCTTAAAAGAGCTCCTATCAAATATAGTAAGTAATTTTTACAATGAGAGGGAGAGAGAGAGAAAGAGAGACACACACACACACAGAGAGAGAGAGAGAGAGAGAGAGAGAGGGAGACTGGAAAAAAAGTTATTACTTTAAGAACTGACTGTTGGATTCCTAAGAGAATGTGTTCTCACTGTTTAGAAAGTTTCCCCAAGGTATGGAAATAGAAGAAACATCTACAGAAATTGCTTCCAGTTATAGAGAATTTGCATCCCAATAAAATATTTTTTTGCCAAAATCTTTATTACTGGAAGGTAAAGTAACACAGTGTTAAGTTTTAATGGAGGCATCTCTCTGGTCCTTTTGTATTCTTGGTATCTTCTTCCTCTCTAGCTCTAGGCCCTCAAGCCATATTTGGTGGCCAGACCTTTCCCTGCCACCTTCCTTAGATGCTTTTTCTTATCTGTGTCTAAATTCAAGACTTCTTTCAAGGTACAGAGGCTGAAGGCCACATAGTGGTTTCCTTTTTTTTTTTCTTAAGAAAATAATCTTAAATGTGACCAGCTCAGTCCAGCTCAGATAAGGTGACACCTTATACTTTACTAATGACGAGCAAGACTTAAGTACAGGAATTTTGTGAGCGTATAAATTAATCAAGGAATTACCTAAATGTATAAAGGAAGAAAATCACCAAGTGGAAGGAGAATCTATGTGGTATATCAGGGAAAATGTTCTGATTGAGATCAATTTTGGACTAGCGCCAGAGAAGTGTTGATTCAGCCTGAGAAAGGCGAGAGCTTTGAGGGGTCAGAGGAACACTGGAGCATGTCATCTGTGTCAGGAACGAAGAAAAGTGGGAACATGGTAGAGACTATTCAGTGCTTCTTGACATTCTTTGATTATAATGACACATAGAAAATAATGTCTGTTGTTTGTACTGCAACTGGGAAAAATAGAAGAATGGTAAACACCCTTCTTAAACATCTAGGGGCCGCATCCAACAGCTCCCAGACTCAATGAATATATGGATAATCTAAAACCCATTTTTGGTGTATGAGTTGAAAAAAAAGGGACAGATTCCTTTCAGAAACTTTAACGGATTCTTACTTCACTTGAGTGGAAAGCAGATTAGTGCTATGTAGGCTTTGCCAATGTTGACCTTCAATTTTTTTTTTTTTTTTTTTTTTTTTTTTTTTTTTTTTTTTTTTTTTTTTTTTTTATGTTTTAAAGGCTCACAAGTCCATTTTGGTGGGTGTAAAATATACAATCTGGTCACAGTGATCATCTGTTCATTTGTGAATCATTCTTTCTCTCCTGGAGAACAGGTTTTTCTCTGACCCATTTATGATATGAGTCATAATGCCCTATTTAGAGCTTAACTTTTAAAATGTAATATTTTCATTAGAGATATGCCACATAGAACATACCCCTGGTTAATATATCCCAGTAGAAAGCTCCTTGTTTTTAATAAACAAACATTCATCTCTCATTTAATATTTTCACCTGAAAATAAAAACTAGAAAAGTAGTTTTCATGCCCCCAATAATACATGATAAGCAACAGCATTAACAACAAAAAAAATACTCGGAAAAACCCTTGAGTTTTCAGATAGAATGGGTAGAACTCAGAATCTCATGTGGGTAGATGTCTTAAAGAACACTGTAAATGTCAGTAAAGGGAATGCTACTGGAACCAAGAGCGACCATGTTAATGGGAATATAAAACAACTATTTTTTTAATAACTATATTAGTTGCTTAGTGATCAGAAAGTAATGTCTTAGGTATTTTGTATCCTAACATGGTAGTATACTTTTTGTTTATTTATTTTTTTAACATTTATTTATTTTTGAGACAGAGAGAGAGAGAGCATGAACAGGGGAGGGTCAGAGAAAGAGGGAGACATAGAATCTGAAACAGGCTCCAGGCTCTGAGCTGTCAGCACAGAGCCCGACGCAGGGCTCGAACCCACGGACCACAAGATCATGACCTGAGCCAAAGTCGGACGCTTAACCCACTGAGCCACCCAGACGCCACAGTAGTATACTTTTTAAACAAAAGTGTTTTACTATGCTGCAATTAAAAGATATTGGGTATTTCAGTGTGTCATGTAGTTCATTATAGTTTTTCCAATTTAAATAATAGAAAATGGATCCTCTAATAGGCAGAACAATATCCCCCAAATGTATAGGTTCTAATAGCTGGAACCTGGAAATGCTACCTTGTTTGTAAAAAGGATGCTTGCTAATGTGATTAAGTTAATGGTTTTGAGATGAGGAGATTACCCTGGATTATCTGGGTGGATCCTGAATGAAATCACATGTGTGCTTATAAAAAGGAGATAGAAGGAAGTTAGACACACCAGAGAGGAAAAGGTTATGAATGCTGACAGCCACCAGAAGCCGGAAGAGGCAAGAAACAGGTTCTCCCCTAGAGCTTCTGGAGAGAGCCAGACTCTGCCAACACCTTGTTTTTGGCCCGGAAATACTGATTTTAGGCTTCTGGCCTCCAGAACCGTGAAAGAACAAATTCTGTTGTTTTCAGCCACCCACTTGGTGGTAATTTGTTATAGCAGCCACAGGAAACTAATACAGGTCCCCAGTCAGCATTTTTATAAAGAATCTCTGAATTTTCAGAAATGGATTTCTGATGTTTAGTAAATGATGTGATGTGTGTATTTCCAAGTTTCTTGGATGAGAGCCTACTTCTGACACATACACACTTTTTATATATCCTCTATTGTGACCAACGTTAACCACAACTGCTTACCCCACATCCAAAAGTGAACTGACACGCTTCTCTCTCCTTTTGTGACCACTTGGTCAGACTTTTGATCCAGCATTTCTCCAGGCTTCTGCCCCTGCTCCCATCCCATTATCATTATCTACTACCTCAAACGGCCTGGCTGGAGGCAGAGGATGTTGTATATTGAAAGTCAAATTTTAGAATGTTCTGAAAGAAATCTAGTAAACAAATTACCTATGCCTTGACAATAATAAAGCACCTATATTATTGATCATGTTTTGTAATAACCAAAGCATTGGTGACAAAGAATAGTCCCATTTTGCTGAAATGTAGAGGTACAGTATAGTTTTCAAAAAGTTAAAAACGTGATTCTCTTATAAATACAGAATGAATGCATATCGGAAATGTTATTTGAATCTCAGTGTTTCCCCCCTCAGCTCATGGCTGACCTGGGTCCTCCTTGGCTCTTGCTGGTTTGGAGTAGTTCTGAAACTCAACTGACTCCCATCTGGTTTTGGCCTGTCCACATGTCATGTCTTCTAGTGGCTCCTGTCACTCTGGGGATAACTCACAGAACTCTTGGCTATAGGTGAAGTTATTTTTTCTATCTGGTAAAGATCAGATGTCTCTCAAATAAATAAAATTAATTTGTGCCGCTATGGATAGGATTCATTTGCGTTGCTTTCAGATAAGAGTCCTTTACAAGTGCTGTCATTATTCTACCAGTTAACCTTACCCCCACAGAGCTGTAAAATAGTCTAATCAATAGAAAGGCACACCCCTGTAGGATAAGATAATCTCTGGAAGGTCAATTAGACACCACCCAGCGCTCGATGGAAAGAATACTCAGTAATCTCCTTAGTAAATAGTCTCAAGCAGTATTGATTTATTGTGCTGCCTACTCTGATTAAATATTGACTTTGGGTATTACCACTCATTCCTGTCACCACTCCTGCTCTATTTGTTTTTTGGCTAATTATGCTTGCAACCCCCATGGTTGGAAGATTTCCAGGACTTTCCTACCTCGAAGTGTGAGCCCAGCCTCTTACTGGATCCAGACAGAGTATATGCCTCACCTCAAATCAGAGATCTATGCCATTCCTGACTGTAATGAACCTCTTCCCAAGGATAATAGACAATAGGCAAATCACAATCCCCCACATTATGGTATGGTTTTCCCCAAGGACCTGACAAGACAATCACCATTAGCATGTATTCTGAGTAGCATCAGCACGACCGCAAGGCAGTAGTACAAGGCAGCCTCTTCCTGGGATGTCAGCGTGCGATGTGGCAGCTGTAGAACATTCCATCATCAAGGGAACCCTTCTGAGTTCCATCTTCATTAGGAAGCAGCACAGGAAGCCAAGGCTGATATTTTGAATGACAGGAGAGTAGAGGTAGCCTCTCCTCAGGTCAGACAGAATACTACTTTGAAATACTATAGGTTAAAAAGAAGAGAAAAGATGATTTTGTTTCATGGTCATAGTCTAGTGAAGGCCAGCATACAGATATGGATTATACACTAACAGGAAGAAATATATTTAGTAATAGTTTCCAAAAAGAAGATGCTTTTGCCACTTGAGTGAATGATTCCACTAATTAAATCATAGAATCAAAAAGAAAAAAAAAATTATAAATCTTAACGAGTAATAATATGAATATACAAATTGACGTTACCAGTCATTTTCTACATGATGTTGGGCAAGTTCTGTAATCTTTCTAAGCTTCAGTTGTTTTATCTTTGAAATGGGCTTTCAGTCATAGGATTAGATGAAACACATGAAGTACATAGAACAGAATCTAGAATATTGCAAACAAAGAATGTTAGTCACTGCTGCTATACTTCTCCTCCTCCTCCTACTGCTATAGCAAATATTATTTTATATTCCCATGGTATTTAGTATTTTCTTGAAATAATGGAAATTTGAAGAATGAAACCTACTTAAGCCAAGCAGTTAAAGCATATTTATCCTATCAGAAATAAGGCGTCAGAGCTATTTAAAAATGGACTTCATTATAACATAAACAGTTTCTTGGTTTTTTTTTTTTTTTTGAATTTTAAGTAGGCTCCATGCCCAACATGGGGCTCGAACTCAGAACCCAGAGATCAAGAGTTGTGTGCTCTAATGACTGAGAGAGCCAGGCGGCCCAATATACCATACATAATTAAATGGCAAATGCTTAACATGAAATTTAGATTATAATGGAGTTACCAAATAATTCATGCTTTGGAGGCACCTCTACTGGTGCATAAACAACTAGTAATTTTAAGAAGTCTATTGAAAACCATACTTGTTTTTCTCCTACCATAAGCACTTATAAAGAAAGCACTTCTCTTGCCTGAGGCACAATAAACAATTGATAACTGTAAATTTGTAGAATACCACAGAAAGAATGATTAGTAATGAAAGAAATGGATTATGTCCTTTGTTGTTTGACTTTTAGAAAATATCTTTAATCTATGTTTTGGTACTGTTGTGCAAGGCAGAAAGAAATGTGTCAAGGGAGAAAATAGATGTAAAAATTATTAAAGTAATTAGACCATTTAATAGTTTCAATTAATAATTATGCAGTATTTGAGATAATTCATCATCTGGTTTCTAACCCATTAGTAATGACCTAGTTTGGTTACTCCCTCTTGCCCTTCTGTTTCATTCATTTTTTTCTCACATGGGCTTATTCTTTCAATATTGGCAAAGTAGCTTCTTTTCATAATTTTCATGCTACCTGTATAGAAAAATTATCTGAATTTGGACACTGGTTTTTGCCGTGTTTTGACATTAAGTACAAAGCCTCACCATTTAATTTTTTTAAAGATTTCTTCTTACTTTCTTTTTTCTCTTTTTAGCTAATCTTCTGAAACTTTTCTGAGCTCCCACAAATGCTTCTGACTTGCACATGTGTCACTGATTTCATCACAGTAGTTTCAGAATTTTAATATTTCACCTAAATCATTGGAATAGGTAAAAAAAGAAAAAAAAAAAAAAAAAAAAAAAAGACTGGGCTGCCCAGGTGTCTCAGGTGGCTAAGTGTCTGATTCTTGATTTTGGCTCAGGTCACGATCTCATGGTTTGTGAGTTTGCACACTATTTTGGGCTCTGTGCTGACAGCACATGGAACCTGCTTGAGATTCTCTGTCCTCTCTCTGCACTTCACATGCGATCTCTCTCAAAACTAAGTAAATGAATAAACATCAAAAAAAAACCCACCTAGAATGAATCCACAGATGTGATATGATTTCTTATATTGGCATAACTCTTAAGAATCAATTTGAATTTGAATTTCATTTGTACTGACTATTTGACACTTAAAATGATCCAGACTTCTTTTTTCCTTTTACCAGGTTCCTAGTGATAAGTAATATTAAATGTGTACCCCAACCAAATTGTGCCACGCAGAGCCTGGAGAGAACAGATAATAATAGCTTTCTGGAAGACATTTTCGGGTGACCTACCCAATAAAGGGATCTAATTTGTAGTACTCATATTGTGAGGGACTTTATATACATTATTTTCATTTTCAAAGTAATTCTCTAAATTATATAACTATGCTTATTTTAGAAATAAGTAATTTCATTGCTACTGCTAAATCTGAATTTAGAGTCTGTGTTGGTTTCATCTTACCGAGATATTCCCTACCATGCAGAGACAAATAAAGAAGTGCAAATAGATCAAATAGATCATCTGTCAAAAGCCAAAAAATTAGAAATACGTAGTATAGCCAAATACCTACTAGATAATGACTGGTATTGTAATTGAGTGGTAATGTTCCAGAAATTTGAATAAAATATAAATTAAATGGAATGCTAAATCCCACCAATAATCCCCGCCATGTCTAACTAAAACAGTGCCAAGGACAAATTCAATTATTTCAAATAATAAAAGAAAGAGTTATATGTTTTATTTATTTATACAAATTTTCAGTCTTATTTATAAAAACATCATGTTATAAGCCTAAAAAACCAGGCAAACTGGGAGGTCTAAATTTTGTTAAAAATCTCAAAAGGATTCAAAGCATACACACACACACACACACACACACACACACACACACACAAACACACACCCATGATTGGTTATCACTGAAACTCAGGTTATCCCTGAATATTTCAAACATCATCTTTTTTTGCACATGCTATCAATATTCCCCCCTCCTGAGAAAGATTCAGAGCATCAGTTCCTTGAAGTTTCAACTTCAGCATTTATTGAATGAATTGGACTTGAATGTGTTTGGTTATTATGAGTCAATAATACTACGCGGTGATCCAAAAACTGTGTTTCCAAACTGCTGTACTGAGAAGCAGAATTTCATTTTGCTTTTCAACTCTATTTTCAACTATTTTTCTACATTTGTTTGGAGCTTTTCATAAGCTCACTCATTCATTAGATATCCATGTTTATTGTGTCTTTATGACATGCAAATCATTCATTGTACTAATGTTCTAGGTGCTGACAAAGTGTTAAATATAAATTCTCTTATTTACACAAGGAATATATTTCTTAAGGTGTTTTCCTCTATATGTAAAATCACCTCAATCCAACAGAAGAAGAGGGCTTGAGTGCGTACTCAAATATAGTAACATGGGACAAAAGCTGCCAGACAACAGGCTTTGGGTTGTTATCGTTGGCTAATGTTGGATTATGCAGTGGTGAATATAATAAAATACACAGTAGAAATTGCTTATCTAAGCAAGCATCATTGCAAGGTAGAAATATGAGAGACCTAGGAAAAGGCATAAGGGTAATAATGCAATAGCATTTATCAGTTGACATTAAGAGATGTGAAATGTTTATATACAGTTGTTTTGTTTTGTTTTTTAATTTGTATATTGTCCTGAGGGAAATCTGTAAAGACATTCCATAGGCAAGGTTTCCTCAGTGATGTTCATGAGGGTATCCTTGATATTTTCAAAGAATATGATTTAAATAATTTGATCATATTGCAAAAAGGTTACAGCATCTGTTTTAAACTCATCTACCCTGCATAGTAACATGAATCAATGGAGACATTCATCACTATGCACACAACAGAAATTGTGTTCTCCTATTGATATAATTAAATACTCATAGAAGCCTAAATGCATAATAGTTTCCAGACCCTTTGTTTAATGCCAAAAATCAATGGCTCCGCTTCCAATGAACTCGATAGGCATATGTTCCTAGTCAGAACCATTGTGAACCCTCTCCAGTTTCTAAACATTTATTGCTGGTACTGTAATAATAAACATCTTGCATTTATAAAATGTAATGTTGCCTAGAATTTTTCATTTTTCAAGAATGCTGAGCACACTATCTAATGGCTCTCATATGTCCAGTGTGCCCACGAACAATTTGTCTTCTGAGTGCAGTGTTAATCTGACACCTCAAGGACAGACCTGTTTTCAGAGGGACTCAAAGAAAAGCTAGAAACATTCATAGGCTTAATAACTACTGAAAATCCTAGCACACTGTGGCTGGGATTACTCAGATTTCTGGATCGCATTACTTCTTCATGCCATATTTTGCTTAACTAAGAGTTATTAAAAATGCTAGGAGATTATTTTTTGACTTATTGCCAAATATGTACACTAAACACACTTTTAATATATGTGCATATATATAAAATCAAGCTAATGATGACATTTATGGTTCAATTGTTTTGTTTCTCATCTGGCTCAGAGATGGGTGTGTAACAGTAATGCACTTTCCATTTGCTTAAGCCCGTTGCATGTGATAACCCCACAGCAGTGATGAAGGAAGGAAATATATTCTTTGGCCATAAACACTGTGGGGCAGAGAAAAATCCCTCCTTTAAAGACAAATCCAAGATTTTGATCTTGGGTCAAGGGTAGCACATTAAACATGAGGATTTTCTGTGTTTTTTGTTTTTTGTTTTTGAAAATCTATTTCTCAAAAACAAAAACCCCACCAAAACACAAAAAATGGGGATTTCTTAATGGTGCTATTTTGCTTGGAGTCAAAACTTAAAAACTTGCATCTCCAACGGAATAAAAGATTGCTTCCTGTAAAAAAGAAATTAATTGACAAAAGAAAAATACTGAACTAAAGCTAGAAACAAGGCAAAGATATTCACACCTGGCTCCATACTGTTTGCTTCTCTTATTTGACGTGCATTATTAATCTTCACATTCCCGGGTGGCTTGACTGAGACTTGAATATTCACACCAATACCTTGAATTCAAACAACGTTTTATACAGGTGTGAGGGTGAAGTCAAATGAAAATGATATCCATCAGGCCTGCATACAAATTTTGCTCATTTCTTTCTCATTCTTTGTATTTAAGGTGTTTCCACCACCAAAATTGTCAGCTTCATAGTGATTTTTAATGTTCTCTCCATATTTCTTATTCCAAGGAAATACTTAACCCAGAGCTTTGAAAAAATGGCAACGGCTCAAATGGAAGAAGCAGCCATGCCCCTCATATTTGTTGGTCGCAATTATTTCCCTTACTGATCTCCTAGGTTATTTTTTTTTCTACCCAAGAGCACATAGGGAAGAGTTATGACCTGCATTTGATATACACAAGGCCAAAAGAATGTTTAAGGTAGAAACGATTTTTCATGTGAGTTTAGTACTTCAGACCATTTTACTTTTTTACTTAGATTTTAGCTACTGGTATTTCCACTTGGGCTAAACTGATTCATCTAACTTCCAAAGTTCACCTATCTGTTCAAACTCTAATATTGAGGATTCAGTGTTCATCCTCTATAGGCTGTGAGTATCTCTAGAATAGAAATTCAAGGTTTGGCATAAGTTCTGTGGTCTCCTGATGAGCCCAACAGTCCTGTCTCCAGCCTCCTTTTTAAAAGTTTTTATTGAAAAAAAAAATTTTTATTGAGATGTCATTGACATTTAACATGATATTTGTTTCAGGTGTATGATGTAATGATTAAATATTTGTATATATTGCAAAATGATAACAACAGTAAATCTAGTTTAACACCCATCACCACAATTAGACACAAATATTTTTCTTGTGATAAGAACTTTTAAGATTATTCTCTTAGTAACTTTCAAATATACAGTATTATCAACTATAGTCACCATGCTGTATGTTACATGCCATGATTTACTTGTTTTACAACCAGAAGTTTCTACCTTTTGATCATCTTCACCCATTGCATGCTGCCACCACCCGCCTTGCCTTTGGCAACCACCAGTCCATTCTCAGTATCTTTGATTTTGGTTTTTCCTTGTTTGTTTTTTAGATTCCACATATATGTGAGATCATACGGTCTTTGTTTTTCTCTAAGTTATTTCATTTAGCAAAACGCCCTCAAGGGCCATCCGTGTTGTCACAAACGGCAGATTTCCGTCTTTGTTTTCCTTTTTTTTTCATAGTCTGCATGTTTAATCACTTTATTTATTTATTACTCTTTTAAGTCGCTTTAAAGCCACTGACATTATCTCATGTCTATTAAATAGAACCAACAATGCTGCCTGTTTAAAATACAAGGGAAAAAAGAAAAAAAAAAAAAAAAAAGCACCGTGCACCAACCCAGTATTGTATAAAACCAGCCAGCTGGCTAGCCACAAGGGTGAGGGAAGGTGAGAGAGGAGGGGGCACCCTGGGCAGGTGGCTGAGTGCCAAGAAGGGCTGGAGGACGAAACAAAAGAGGTTAGGAGGGGAATGATTGTTATAATGAAAGGGTACAAAAGGCACTTCAGGAGAGGGGACTTAGGGGTCAGGGCAGATCAGTGCTGTCTCCACCAGGACACAGTGTTGGAGGGTTTGGTCCAACCACCTTGCATAGGACCCGCCTAATCTGCCAGCCTCTTCAGGACTTGGGGTTCAGACACTTCTCACTCTACACAATAGAAGAGAAACTTCAAGGGTTCATTTCCAGTTTTTTTAATCTTTCAAAAACATTTTCTACCCAAACTAAATTTGATTGGCATGACAAAATTGAAGGCAACTCCAAACACAACTTCCTATGTTTAAAAAGGAAACCATGGTTACTGGAGCAAAACTGAGAAAGAGGTCTTCTTTGAGCTAAATATAGCTTCAGCATTCTTTTCGTAGTTGTTTTATTTTTTTAAGTAGATCTTGGCAAAGAGTTTCCTAATCAAATGAACAAATCCAGAGTGAAGTAAAAAGGCCCATATGAGTAGATGTTTATTCCGAAGAAGTTTTCAATGCTGTGCATGACCTCTTTGCTGAGTTTCTGATTTTATTTATTGCTCTTTACATGCCAAGAACTGCTTACTTAAAGGTACATTTATCTGCAATCTTTCTACTGGCGTCATGCAATCTTCTCTGTTAGTGGTGATAAAGGCTGTGGCTTGTGAATGCGTATAAATATTTTGTTAATTCAACCTTAACACTCAAAAGAAGTTAAAACAGTTTGCTTTTAACTACCTTCATTCCTTCTCCAAAAAAGAATTTAGACAAGAGGTGAAGCACTTATACAATATCCCATATTTATGTTTTATAACTGAGGTGTTATCTCTAGTATAGATATCTGATTATTACTTCTTTAAGTAGCAGATCACATATCTTTCCAGAAATTCTTATATTCGTGTTTATATTTTATAAAAAGTACATTAAACCCCACATACTATTTCATAATGTTTATACTCTTGATATCGTAAGAACACCTGTGCATGTAAATAAATAAGTCATCATTTTATTGACCAAATAATACTTTACTGATTGTTTAATAGTTATTCACATTTAGGCTGTGTCCAACTTATTCCTGTCATGAATAATACTATGATGAAATCCTTATAGCTGTTGTTTTTAATCTCTATCACTCACTTCATGCACATAGTTTATTTGTATTCATTCTTAGGTGTGAAAATTCTGGGTCAAAGGGAAATATATATTTTGCCAATGTTCCTTGTAAATAGCATGCCAAGTTGTGTGCATATAAGCAGTATGATTCGATGTTTTTAGGGCTGTGGGGGTGTTCATAATGTTGAAAAAGGTAAGAAGAGAATTTAAAATTTTATTATGATAATTAAAAGTTATAATAGCTGCTCATATTGAATTAAATCTACAATTACTTTTTATATATTAAAAGACATTTAAATATGGCTTTCTATCTAGATATTCTTTCTCAATCTTGTTCCGACTTCGATCATAAGCTTTTACGTTTAGAAAAGTATGAGGTAACTTCAGAGTATAGAAACACATTAAACATGGAAGAGATACAATCCTGTGAGAAGAGATTGCCCTATATTCAGCCATGTGTATGAAAGTGGCACCTCAGTGTCTCTAACCACTCAGACTGAATTTCCACACCTTACCCTCTACAAAGACTACAAAGCCTACCCTCATTATGGATCCTTCCAAAACTGTGATATGTCTCTTCCAGAGCTAATATACAACATATAAGATTAACTCCTGAAAATTTAATACTTCTAATGTAAGACAACACCTCAAAAGTAATGCAAAAGAATTCCAATCTGTTTTTATAGCAAACTACTTTATAGAAAGAAAAAGGGAGATTGTCATGTCAGTCTACGTTTTTCCTTTGCAGCCATTGTGTGTAAAACAAACATTTTAAAAAGTGAGTAGATTTAAAGTGGAAATGTATGTCTCCCTGCCCCCCAAAAATCATTCTTGCAAGTTGTGTTGGAATACATCCAAGAGCTGTATATATTGCTGAATACACTTTCCCTGTGAATGGGAAAGAATCTGTACAATGAATGCCCTAACAATAATGATAAACATTCAATAGAACAATGATGTCAACGATTCTACTAGGGTGTTTTCCTATGGCTGTGGAAATTAAATAGTAACAGAGCACAAATAGTAGTGAAGCAATATACAAAGCATGCTACTTAAGGTACATAATGTTATTCATGGGTTATAGAGAGAAACAGGAAATAAGAATGTTATATAATAAGTAGGATTGATGATAAGAATACCATTGTTCCTGATTTTCAGGTAACACAGGCATTGCTTTTCATCACCCATGTGTAAATGAAGAATTATCATCTCAAATTCCACACAAACTTTCCCCAAAGAGAGTGCCATCCATTACTGTAGCCTTATTGACTTCAGTTAAGTGACATGAGACCAGGGATCCAAGGACAGAATATCTAAGATGTGCTAGGCATTGTATAGATTTTCCATTAACTTAAGCAAGAATTGCTAGCATAACTTCAGGTGCCAAAAAGTACTTCAAAATAAAACTAATGTCCCTTCTCCTGGATATTTTTTTTTCCTAGAAAAGGAGGGAGATGGATTGCTGGAAAGAATTCTTGGCATCTGAATGTTTGGCAAACTGTCTGGTTCTTTCTAGTCTGTTTCTTTTCTAATTTTGTTGATTTGTTTTTTAAGACATCACTAGGTGTATTCTTCCATTTGATTTCAACAGGATGCCAAAACAGACATTGAAAAATGACTCAGCAAAATAGCAAGTTTGTTCTAAACTACTGTGTTCATGTAAGTCATTAATATTATTAATAACCTCAAATGTAATGCATAGTGACATAGCAAAAGAACTCCTAAGAATTAGTTTTGTTTATTTCTAGTTATGGAATATGCTAGGCAGTGTTTGATTATATAAGGATGTTTCTGTTTGTGGCCTTAAAAACCAGTAAAAAAAGAAAGATGTAACCCTTTAATAAAGTCAGTATTTTGGGGACAAATACACATTATTCAGGCTATTTTTCAAATGTGTTTCTATAGTTTATAGTGATTTAACCACATAAAAAGTAGCAACAAACATGGTCCTGTTCTGCCCACGTAGTAATTACTAATACCAATGGAGAACTACTTTATAAAAAAAAATAATAATAACAAAGAAACCAAGAACAGTACTGGAATTTTTTTCACTGCACTTTCAATGGTTGATGAAATGTCATTGTTTTTAATGATGTTGTTAGGCTAGTTTGTTTATAAATACACTTTTCATTCCATTATATATGCCTTAAAGCTTGCGTTTGCCTATTAGACCATTTATGTTCAGAATAAAAACTCTTTCCTAAGTAGAAATTACTTGATGCCTATTCATTTCATTGGGAACTAAGATAGCTTCTTTTTAAAATACTGTGTTGAGAAAAATAAGAATTTAATTACTTATTGTACTGATATAATATGGCTCACAATAAATTTTGTTTCAATTCTTTGATGATGAACCATTATAAAGTAATTTAAAATAACACAATGTGTGGTGATGATTGGGACTCATACTTAGTACTTTTGTACCTCCCGCTTTAACTACAAAGGGAAAAAAAATGTTAAATACCTCAAAGTGACTCCAAGACAAATTAGTATCCTGATGAGTTCTTAAAAATTTTTAGTATCTTCATTTCTAAGAGAAAAAAAAGGAAAAACATTAAAATTTTGCATTTTTACTATAATGCCTGAGATGATTGTGATTATCTTTTTTTTTTAATGTTCAATTATTTTGAAACAAGGGGTAGGGGCAGAGAGAGGAGAGAGAGAGGATCCAAAGCAGGCTCCACGCTGTCAGTGTAGACCCCCATGTGAGCTCAATGTCATGGACTGTGAGATTATGACCTGAGCCGAAATCAAGAGTCAGCTGCTTAACCGCCTGAACCAACCAGGCACCCTGTGATTATCTTTTTCCCTATGATAACTTTATGGGCAAAACTCTGAAAATATGCTAGCAGGGGATCATGGCAGAAAAGATCAAAGTTCTCAACCCCACCTAATAGTCACCTGTTATGAACCTTCCATGTGCCTAGAATATATCAAGCAGAATGAACCAGTATAAAACATATACGACATGACCCTGTTTTTAGTTATATGTTCTCTGTGTGAGGGAGAACTTCACCCAAAACAAGTATAAAATAAAATAAAATAAAATAAAAAGTAATGACAGAAAGTTTAGCCACCATACCATATGTTTAAGATTTTCAGTAGCCAAAATAAAAATATAAAAGCAGTCAGCATATGTAGAGGTTATACACAAATTAAAATTTCTACATTCCTAATTCTTTAAAAGATTGTATTTGCTTAATTCTTGCTTCTCAGTGAAAAAGCAAAGTATTTACAAGCTGAAATTTTGCACAGTTTCCAATGTACTAACTTGCTTCTGTAATAATTAGAATAGGCTTTATTGCAATAACAGTTTCTCAAATGATTAATGACATAAACAGTAGTTTAATTCTTGTTCACTGAAAGATACCAAATAGACATTTCTGGCTGAAAGGCTGTCTTTCACATGGTAATTCATGACTCAGGCTCTGCCTTTTCTCAGGACCTTGTCATCTGCCATTTCCAACCAATCAAAGATGAAAATCAAAGTGAAGGAAGTACATCTGCCCTCATTAGAAACCTTGACTTTTGGGGGTGCCTGGGTGGTTCAGTAGTTTAAGCATCCAACTCTTGATTTCAGCTCATGTCTTGGTCTCACAGTTTGTGAGTTCGAGCCCCACATTAGGCTCTGTGCTGACAGTGTGAAGCCTGCTTGGGATTCTCCCTTTCTTCCTCTCTTTCTTCCCCTTCCCCAATCTCTCTCTCTCTCTCTCTGTCAAAATAAATAAACTTAAAAAAAAAAAAGAAATCTAGACTTTTGTATTATTGGAAGAACTTAGTAATGTGGGCACATGTACCTTGAGAGAGACTGGGAAAGGTATTCTAGTCATATGCCTGGCTCTAATTCTTCTATGATGGAGGGGAACAATGGAATTTCGTGGACGACTAATTTCAGCTGTCATTAAAATGGTTGATTGATAAAAACAAGAAATGAACTCTGATTTTCTTGACTTTAGTCTCTAATATTACTGGCATAATTAGGTATAATTTTGTATATTCTTTGCATTTGGTCTACAATGAAGTCTACACTTCTTTTCAAGATCATTTTTAGTGAGTGTAGCAAGCAAATACATAATACAAATTATGTATTTAATCAGGAATACAGATGGTTTTATATATATTCCATAAGTTAGTTTTTGAGTTATTTTTCATAAACTTTGTTAATGAAAATTATATATAAGCTTACTATAAATCCTCTCTCTAGTTAACCCTTTTTTTGATAGAACACTACCTAGTTTTTAATATCAAAATTCCTTAAAACATAACTATATCTCAATGACATACTTTTCTATTGATATTTATTGAGAAAAAAAGTTATATGTATACTTTATATATATGATGTTTATATAGTGTATGTATCATATATGTCACATGTGTATCATATATACATTTCCAAACTTAAAGATTTTTATAAAATTATATGGAAGAAAAGTTTCATTTTATGTGCCAAATACAATTGTTGATTAGCAAAATCACTGGTAGATGTTGGCAAAGTACTTGAGTGCTAGTACAGCAGATCTAGCTATCAAATGTGTCTAGCATCATGAAGCTATCACAGGATCACACTTAGTGTCCTTATTGTCTTTCCTTGTATAGATATTCTGAACTTGTTTCATTAATGTCTATCTTCTACTTAGCCTTTGTTTTCGCCTCATGTTATAAAATGTCTTTAAAAAATCTGAGAAAGCCTTAAAGAGAAGTGTGGGAAGTAAGTAAAACATATGAGAAGAGTACTTACAATAGCAGAGAAAATACAAATAATACTGTTTGATAACACAGAGCCACTAAAGACTTCATGTGTATACTGTGCACGTCAGTCAGCACTTTGCGTACTATAATAAGTAATGACAAAAATAAGCAGGAAGTCATAAAGCATTTGATAGTAATATGTATAGCGGGACAAAATACACACCATTTTATGTTGGAAAAGCTTTGGATAGTATGACTTCAATATTTTGAATCTGTTGAGACTTATTTTATAGCCTAATATGTGATCTGTTCTGGAGACTATTCCGTTTGCACTTGAAAGAATGTGTATCCTGCTGTTTTAGAATGGAATGTCCTGAATATATCTGTTAAAACCATCTGATTCAGTGTGTCATTCAAAGTCACTGTTTCCTTGTTGATTTTCTGTTTGGATGACCTATTGATGTAAGTGGGGTGTTAAAGTCCCCTACTGTTATTTCATTATTATCAATTACTTCCTTTATGTTTGTAAGTAGTTGCTTCATGTATTTGAGTGCTTTCATGTTGGGTGCATAAATGTTTACAATTGTTAGACCTTCCTGTTGGATTGTTCCCTTTATGACTATATAGTGCCCTTCTTTGTTCCTTGTTACAGTTTTTGTTTTAAAGTCCGACATAAGAATTGTTACCCATGCTTGCTTTTCACTTCCATTTGTATGATAAATGGTTTTCCATCCTTTCACTTTCAATCTGCATGTATTTTAGGTCTGAAATGAGTCTCTGCTAGGCAGTATATCAAAGGATCTTACTTTTTTTTTTTTTATCCATTCTGTTATCCTATGTCTTTTGGTTGGATTGTTTACTTCACTTATATTGAAAGTAATTAGTGATAAGTATGTATTTATTGCAATTTTGTTATTTGTTTGGTGGTCGTTTTTGTAGTCCTCTGCTCCTTTCACTCTTGCTCTCATCTCTCACAGTTTGCTGTCTTTTGTTAGTGAGATACAATAAAGATTTTTTCTCTTTATTCTTTGCATATCTATTACCAGTTTTTGATTTCTGGTTACCATTAGGTTTATATATAGCATCGTGTGCATATAGCAATCTATATTAAGTTGATGGTTGATTAAGTTTTAACCCATTCTTTACTCCCCTCCCCCACCACGTTTAAGATACATGATGTCATATTTTATATCTTTTTATTGTGTGAATTCCTTGACTGATTTAATATATATCTTTAATTTTATTGCTTTTGTACTTCCTAGTTTTCTTATCCCTACTTATGATCTTTCTTTTCCACTCAAAAATTACCTTTAATATTTCTTATAAGGCTGGTTTAGTGGTAATTAATTCCTTCAACTTTTGTTTGTCTGGGAAAGTCTTTATCTCTCCATCTATTCTGAATGATAGCCTTGCTTCTTAGAGTATTCTTGGAACCAGGTTTGTTTTTTGGGTTTTTTTCTTCCTGTCAGCACTTTGAATAGATCATGCCACTCCTCTGCAGTCTGCAAAGTTTCTGTTGATAAATAAGCTGCTAGTCTTATGGGGTTTCCCTTGTATGTAACTTTTATTTTCTCTTGCTGCTTTAAAATTCTCTATATCACTACTTTTGGCCATTTAAATTATTGTGTGTTTTGGTGTGGACCTCCTTGATTGGTCTTGTTGGGGGCACTCTGTGCCTCTTGGATCTGGATTTCTGTCTCCTTCCCCAGATTTAGGAAGTTTTTAGCTATTATTTCTTTAAATTATTTCTTCAAATAATTTCTTCAAACTTTTTGCACCTTTTCTCTCTCTCCTTTTTTTGGGATCCCTATAGTGTGAATGTTATTATGCTTGATGGTATTGCAGAGTTCCCTAAGTCTATTTTCATTTATTATATTATTTTGTCTCTCTCCTTTTCAGCTTTATTACTTTCCATTACACTGCTCTCCAGGTCACTAATCTTTCCTTTTGCTTCTTCTAGTCTATTTATTCCCTCTATTGCATTTTTAGTTTCAGTTTTTGAGTTCTTCATCTCTAATTGGTTCTTTTTTTAATGTTTTTTATCTCTTTGTTGAGGATCTTTGAAGTCCTCCTCTCTTTTCTCATGCCCAGTAATTATATTTATGACCATTACTTTAAATTCTCTATCAGGCATAGTACTTAGCTCCATTTTGTTTAGCTCTCTTGCTGTGATTTTGTCCCGTTCTTTCATTTGGGACATATTCTTTTGCCTCCTCATTTTGTTTGACTCTGTGTCTGTTTCTGTATGTTAGGAAGGTCAGCTATATCTCCTACTCTTGAAAGCAGTGGCCTTATGAAGAAAGGTCTTATAGTGCCCTGCAGTGCAATGTCCCCTGTTCACCAGAAACTGGTGCTTCAGGGGTGTCTCCTGTGTGTGTTGGGTGCACCCTACACTTGTGCCTGAGCCACTTTTGTCTTCAGTCCATCTTTGCAATGGCTCTCTTTGCTTGTTGTGGGCAGGGTTTGGTCCCTATGTTGTTAGCAGGCCAATCTGGGACGACCTTGGGTTTGAGTTGAATCAGGCCAGGTACTTGCTAGAGCTGTGGTAGCACTGAACTGCAGGGTGCTTTCCCTGGATTGTCCCCTGAGAGGTTTTTCTTGGTGGGTGTGCCCTGCAATCAGATCAGATGTCTGCCCCCAGCCTTCCGAAGTTGGACTGGTGTGCATGGTTATCTTTCCCTGTCCCCAGAAAAGGAGTCACTTTGGAGTGGTGCTGGCCCCTATTGAGGTTTCTTATGCACTGCCAGGCTTGTGGCACTGCTTTGGATGGACTCCTGCCAAGGACATGTTGGAGTGTGGGGGTTTGAAGGAGAATGCGGGAGTAAGTCAAGTGGTACCTGCAAAGCCTCTGCTTGCTTACTGGGGGAGGGGACCTGCAGCTACCAGGGAAAACTCCTTCTGAGAGTGTGTTGGAGGGGGTGAATCCAAAGAAAGGAGCAGGGGCAGGGTGTGCTGTTAGTAACCTAGGCGAAGCATGTTCACACTGTGTTGTTTCCCACTGATGCCCTTGTATTTAGGCAGCAGGGAAAGGAGAGAAATGGTGCCTGCCAGGTCTTTTGTTCTTAGAGAAGTCTCCCAAAGATTGCTGCCCCTCTAGCACACACTCTGAGATTAGTAAATAAACTCCTTCTTGTATACCTGAAGCATTTTTCAAACTGCCGCTTCTATGCTATATCTCAGTGGCAGGATTGTTTTGCTGTCTCTTTAAGGGCAAGGACCCATTTCTTATTACCCTCTGGCTCTCTTAGAGCGGAGCCCACTGATTGTTTAAGTTCTGTGTGTTAAGCCCCACTGATTGTAAGGACTCATGGTTAGGCCTGTCTGGTTTTCAAAGCCAAATGTTATGGGGATTTACCTTCTCCCATGCCTAGGGTGACTGGTATGGGGTCTGCTCCTCTCCCCTCTTTGTGCCCAAGGCATCCCTCCCTCCTGTGGATACTATCATGGGTCAGATTGGCTTCCGACTACATCTCCACCCCCCTACCCTCTTGGGTGTGGCCTCTTTTCTACATTTAGCTGTGAAGAGTCTGTTCTGCCAGTCTTAGTGTTGTTTTCTACATTATATACACTCATGTAAGTGTTACTTAGGTGTATCTGTGGGACAAGGTGAACCTAGAAATCTCCTATTCCACCCTTTTCTCTGGAAGTCTATCTCTTGACTTTTTGATACTAGCTATTCTAACAGGTGTCAAGTGATGTCTCATTGTGGTTTTGATTTGCATTTCCCTGTTGATCAGTGATGTTGAGCATCTTTTCATGTGTCTGTTAACCATATGTATGTCTTCTTTGAAAAAAAAGTCTACTCAAATCCTTTGCCCATTTTTGGGTTTTGGTGCAAAGTTATATAAGTTCTTAATATATTTTAGATATTAACCCCTTATCAGATATCATTTTCAGATATCTTCTCCCAATTGGTAGGTTGCTTTTTCATTTTATTCATGTTTTCCTTCACTTTGCAAAGCTTTTTATTTTGATGTTGGTCCAATGGTTTATTTTTGCCTTTGTTTCCCTTGCCTGAGGACATATATCTAGAAAAATGTTAAGTCCCATGTCAAAGAGATTACTACCTACATTTTCTTCTAGGATTTTTATGGTTTCAGGTTTCACATTGAAGTCTTTAACCCATTTTGAGTTTATTTCTGTATTTGGAGTAATAAAGTGGTCCAGTTTTATTGTTTTGCATATAGCTATCCAGTTTTCCTAGCACCATTTATTGAAAAGATTGTCTTTTCTACATTGTATATTCTTGCCTCCTTTGGCATGTAGTTTCTTTTTTATTTTTTAATATAATTTATTCTCAAGGTGGATAACATAGAGTGTGTAATGTAGTTTCTTTTTAATTGTTTATTAACATTTTCATTTTTTTCCAAAATATATTTAGTACATTTGATAGGCTGAATCATAACTAAATCCTTATTGTAAGGTGTGAAAACAATATAGTATACAGCCTTTACTGCCTAATTTTTAAACAACCCATATCATTCTTTTGTTTATCAGAAACTAATGTTTTAAAACATATCACATTCCTGACATGGTGTTTTGTTATTTGTATACAGTCACTTTGTTACTTATACATAGTCATTTTAGAAAATTTGTGGAAGATTTTAGGTCACTGTGCAAAACATCATAATGTATCCCATTGAAAGAATAGGAAATGGGCTTCCAGTAATCATTTCACACAGAACTTCTGATGTGCAGAAATAAATTGGTGACATTAATATAGAGTGTCTAAATAACATATTTTAGGCTATGGCTGTGAGTGAGGCAAAGAATATTGAATTTGCCATTGCTCAGTCTACAGATATATCTTTGTTTAAATTTGATCTATATGAATAGAATGCATGAATATGAATGACTCTGGTATGCTTCTGATGAAATGACATCCAATATATTGCAATTAAAAGTACTTGTTTCTATTAGATTTGGATTGAGAAGCTATTTGTATTATCAATATGAGAAAAATCTTTGTATCTAGTTTCTTTAGGCTTTTCATAAGTGAAAAATTTGGGAAATATAATTTCCTGAAGTGATTATTTACCTGTTTCAAGCTTAGAGATAAACTAAGGACATTATCTATCTATAATAGATAAAAAGCAATCTATAGTAGCTTTCTATAAAAGAGATCTATCCTTGTCTTCCTGTCAGTTCCTTCTGATTGCGTAACAGTGAAAAAAGAAACATAACAAAACCAACAAACAAAATGTGTACAAGCATTTGCCTTTTAATGAAGATTACATTGACCTAGGCTGCCATTCACAGTTATTCATATAAAAAGATAAAGACAACTATGAGATTGACTGATGTAATAACACCCTGATCAAGAAACACACACACAAACACACACACACAAAACCTTAATATAAGCCTAGAGCATCAGATGTAATACAGATTTTGTGAACACACTTGCTCTTCCCCTGAGCATTGATTTGACCTAAATATGAACAACTTTACTTACTTCATTCTAGAGTTCTGAAAAAAACATATGTCAGGGCTTGGCTTGTAAAATCAGCGGACACCTCTCTATGCTTGGGCCAAAAATCCCTGAAACAGATCCAGAGAAAGCAACAGTTCTGATGGGAGATTACAATATGTTTGACATTTTATATTTCTCTGTGTATAGAGAGCATTCAGCCTACCAAAAAAAAAAAAAAAAAAAAAAAAAAGCGTACCTGTGTTTGTAAAAGTTCAAACACCTAACAGAAGAACAGATGTCATGTGTTTTTGTTGTACTATAAACAAAGGAAAATACCCCAACATAGTAAAGACATAATTTAATATTACCACTAAAAAGTAAACAGACATTTACTATTGCCTGAGATTTCAGGCTTAATCATTAAAGTCACAAATGCTACAACATATATTTAAATTGGCATATGTATAAAATGTGGAGAAAAATTAAGCCACCGATAAGTTGAAAATATTGGAAGCATTCAGTCTATCCTCAGACTCTATTATCACTGAACTTCACAGAGTGTATTTTGGCAGCATTATTGGATTGATGTCCCAAGGGCTGAATTAAAACAAGACTTGCACCATATGTAGACCTACAAAATCTCGCTCGTTGGATACTGCCATAAACAATATGCTCCAGGCCATCTCAATCTCTTGCTTCTTTCTCTGAGATTCCCAACGGTAGAACAAGTATTTTTTCACAAAATAGATTTTCTTCCTAAGTGGCAAGACACAGGGAAGAAATAAATGGAGCTGTGACAGAAGCAGATACCAAATCCCAGGTATCAGAAGCTATAAAAATGCTAGTGTGCCCACAGCACTAAGGCAATATTTAATTGGGGAAAACTTTATAGGCACCGGGGAAAGGCTCTGTAAGCCACACAACTGTGTCTTATGAAATTTCTCTGCATAATATGATTCTAGGTGACTTCCTACTTCTTACTTCATTGGTTCCATTTTTGGACAGGGAAAAGAGATAAACTATAAAATTCTAAAATGACCACCTCATAAACTTTAAAAAATGAACTTAGAAGTCTGTTCACAGAAAATATAAATTTAATTAAGATACAATTAGCTATCAGTCTGGCTCATCATATAATGAAAAGCATCTGGATTAGTTTAGTTCTTAGTGCAATTGATGATTGAATTGTCAGAATTAATTAGCTAGTATGCTATAGAGATTCAATGTGCTGTAAGGAATGAGGAGAGGAATTTATCTGGGTCTTATTTACAATGTCTAATATATTCTTGAGCAGGAAACCGAAAGAAGAAATTAAAAACAATCCTTCAACACTGTATATATTATTCCCCTGCAACCTGTGTTTGACCACTGACTAATATGTTCTAAGTGAGAGGAAGGACACAATAAACTGCTATATCATTACTCACAGGACAGGTTATATCACACAGGCTAATTTCTTCACTTGAGGTCAGCTGGTATTTGTAGTTGTATTTTCAAGATTCTGCATAAGCCGTCTTTAATATCGCTAGGAAGCATCCCCCCATTTCTGTTACTTAATTTTCTCCTCATCACATGTGTCAAATAGAGAAACATGTGACTATTCTAGATCAGATTATATAATTTCTAGATTCTAAGAGTCGATCAACTAGAATTCCTAATATCACATCCCCTCCCCATTTTTCCATTTAAAAACTGCTTAATTGAAATTTTGTTTATTGAAGCAGATAGACCTATTATTGCAAGATTTAATATTTAAAAATAACTTTTAAAAACCTTAGATTAATTTAACCTGGTTTGCAATGCTTTTTCATTTTCAAAATAGAAAAAAAAATCTAGATTAGAATTTTGAAGATACATTGGCAAAATGTTTTTTTTTTTTCTTTTAATGGGAAAGATGTACCAATGATATATTGTCAGTTGCAGTTCACTTTTGAGGAGTTTCAGATAGCTTGTATATACTCACATGTGGAAAGCTATAGCAACAGGGCAGTAAAATGTTACTGGAGATCACTTGAGATTTAGCAAGAGCCTTTTATAATATTAGGTAACCTCCTGGAAATGTGATTCTATTCTACCTTCACTGAGTCTAAGATATACTGCAAAGATTCAAGTCCCTGGAGATCCGTGTGTGCCATAAACAAAAACCACAATTGTTTTTTGAAACTTGTTCCCTTATTATTGAAGGAAGAGGAAAGATTTTTTACCCCCTGTATATATACCCCCATATATATATATATATATATATATATATATATATATAAACACATGTTTATATGGAATATATTCTGTGTGTGTGTGTATATATAAATATATATATATATATATATATATATATATATTCCATGTGTGTATGTGTATGTGTGTACGTACATATATATATGTATATTCCAGGTAATGGAGTACATATACATACACATGTTGTATATATATCACATGGAATATATATATATATATATATATATATATATATATATATATATTACACACATATATAGTCCAGGTAATGTAATACACGCAAACACACACACACACACACACACACACACATATTCCACGTAATGGAGTAACATTCTTTGAATAATATTGGTAAATGTAGTGTTAAGGTACTATATGCAATATGAATCTTTCTACTTAACATGAAAAATCTAAAGGAGTTGCTTGAATTAAATGTGTTCTATCATACTTCATAACTCAAGTATTGATTCATAGTTTTAGAGAAAAGTATAATAATATTTACAGAATACACATTGATTAAAAGCATTTGGCTTTTGAAGCAGGGGGAAAATCCAACAAAAACAAACAAAATAACTACCTCAGTTCAATTTCTACTATCCTGTTTTACTGGGGGAAGTTCTTTCACTTCCCAGCAATTCAATTAACTCATTTATATTGCAGAGATGATGTATTATAAGGTTATTTAAACTTTCAGCAACAGTTATTTACTGAACACCTACCATGGGCCCTGGTACTCAGCTAGCCTCAACACCATTTGACTGAAAAACAAAGTAGAGATGTTGTCCTTAGGGACTTACAGAACATTATTCCAGAGAGTAAGAGAGATAGTGCTAAATAAATTGATGCACTTATTTTCCATAACTGCTTTTGAAGTAGAGACAAGTAGATTTCCTGAAAGAAAAAAATGGCAGAAGAATGGAATGGGGATCAAGGATGCCCCTTTAGATACCACCTCTGCTCCCCCCTAGTACAGTCTGGACACAGCCGCTGTGGCAGTATGGTTTAAGTGTAAGTCCGAGCATCAGAGTCAGAGCCAATGGTCAGCTGAGGTCTGCCGGCACGTTGCCTGCCTGATAGCACCAATGCTTGACCTTGCACTGTAGGTTCCAGCTGTTTGAACCTCCCTGCTGTTTCTGCCTCATGGGCCTTGAATTTAACACTCCCTCAGCCTGTTGTACTTTAGATTTTTCACATGGCTCATTCTTTCACATTCTTTAGATCTTTACTCAGATACTATTTTTCCAGAGAGGCCTTTCCTAAACATTTTAAAATTTGCAACCACCCCAAGCCCAAACCCACCTGTCCTCCTTATCCTCCTTTCCTATCTGATTTTTCTCTCCGGCTCTGATAATCTAAGATAACACGAATTTGCTTTTTACTTTACCATCTGTCTTCCCACCTATTTGTAAACTCCATGAGGGCAGAGGTTTTTGTTTGTTTTGCTCACTGCTGTAGTCCCATTGCCCAAGACAAGGTCTGTGGCATAGTAAGCAATCCATAATATTTCTTGACCTTGGTATAATCGAGGAAGACCTGCCTGAGGAAGTGATGTTTAGCTAAGAAATAAATAAAGGACTGGGAGTAACAAAGACTAGGGGCAGGTGTTCAAAGAGGAGGGCATTGGGAAGGGACAACTTTTGAAGCCTACAGAATCTGGGTCTAGGGAAGAACCGAAAGACAGATTTGATTAGGGGAAAGTGACCTTAAATGCAGCAAGAGAGACAGAAAACAGCCAGTTCGCACATGTATCTTCCATTTCGTACAGAATTTCTTTCCTTTCCTTCCTTCCTCCCTTCCTTCCTTCCTCCTTCCCTTCCTCCCTCCATTTCTTTCTTTCTTTCTTTCTTTCTTTCTTTCTTTCTTTCTTTCTTCTCTCTCTGTCTCTCTGTTTCTTTCTTTTTATTTACTTTTTTAAGAAAGCAAGGAACTAAAGTTTGGAAAAAAGAAAAATAATGAAAAATAATATTTTAGCCAACTGAAGCAAAGAAAGAGCAAGTGGGGCAGGGGGAGTTGGGAAGTGAGAGGAAAGGAGATGGAAATAAACACTTGTGAGCTCAAGCTTTGAAGGCTATAGTACCTAAAATAATGGAGATCATGAAGGAAAAGGAGGGGATGGCAGGAAATGAAAAGAATGAAAGAAATGTAGAAAGAATAAATCAACATTCTGTACCTACATTTACTTAATCCCTTCTGTTTCCATCCTATCACTATGATTCTGTGTTTTTTCACTTTTTTTTCTTTTTTTAACTGCTTTTCACATGTTGCAATTGCTAACTTTTTCCAGTGATGAAACACTTGGTGCAGTGTTTCTCTTACTTTCTTCCCTCATGATACCATCATAAACACAGGTCCCCTGCCCCATCACTCCCAACACCCCTCTCTGACAGTTCTAACAACTTCTAGCTCTCCTCAACTTTTAACTCCAATGTCTCTCTTTGACCCTGATGCTAGCCACCAACTACGTGGTTCCTTTTTCGAATACACTAGCCTAGAACATTCCCCAGTCCCTCACCCCCTTGACTAACTTTGATTCTAAAACTAAGTGGCAGCTACTTAATTACTAACTCCATGTTTTATATTTTTATTAACAACATATCTCTTGGTATCATGATAATTTGTTATACTAACCAAAATTCACCAACAGAATGGGACACTGACTGGAACAACAGGCATGGGCAGAGACTGTCCTGGGTCACACTTACTTTTAGGGAACATATCCTGGTTAATCTGTTCACTGTTGTTATCTCTGTCCTTTGAGAATATCATCTCAGAGTAGAAATAGGGCATTTCTAAACAGGGCACTTGAAAGAACAGCAGCAAAGTCAGCAGTACAGTGGCTAACACTTACTGGAACAAGGATTATTTGTCACATGCTGTGCAAAACCCTTGTCTTTAGTCTCACACATGCACATAATTCTATTTGTTGATTTCAAGGCCATGGTAGAGAAAGCCAACTGAAATACATTTTATTTAATGACAAATAAAATAAGCCAATTGCTATATAATCTATAAGCAAAAGTTTCTCAATTACAGGCTGAAATACACACACACACACACACACACACACACACACACACACACAATATTATATATATACCATTTGAAAAAGAAGTTGCTTTTTTTCCCTAAAAAGCTCTGCCAATGTTTTATACAACTACAGGAAAAGCTTCCTTATAATAAACCAAACTGTCTCATAACATAATTCAGTGTAGCCTTTTTGAGACATACAATCAATTCTCGTTATCCATGGTAGTTATGTTCTGTAAAGTCACTGCAAATACTGAATTAATGAATACTGAACCTAGGGGAAATACAGGGTTAGGTGCCTATGAACCTCTGGTCACAAAATTGTCATCAACTGATCAATACGTAATCTTGTTTTAGGTGCATTTCTGTTAAAGACACATTATATAGTATATTTTATTGATTCATTAACATTGAACTCACAGCAAATAGCACTCTAACTTCCTGAACAGAGCTTAACCAACAAACGTATTTTCTCCATAAGGCACACCACAGCCTTTATGAACTTAGAAACACTAGGCAACACTTTGGCATTATACTTGGTGGCCATTTAAACAGCAAAACCTGCAGTCAAATGGATAAAAATGTGAAAAATGTGGCACTGAATAGACCACAAAAGCAACACTTACGGTAAGAGAACTGAAACAAGAAGATAAAGTGATACCTTGTTCAACCTCAGCTGGGAACATGAACATTTGAGGTTCAAATTTTTACCACTTTGTACATATCTGCAAATGACCATGAAAGTTCCATAATATTGACTGGCAGTTACAAATACCTTATATTGAGTAGACAGATTTGCAAATACAGAATCTGCCAATAATACAGAAGCCACAAGTGATGAGGCTTGATTGTAATTTGAGCTATGGCACTCCCATGCTTAAAAAATCTTGTCATGGCTTTAGAGTACATTTGGAATAATACTGCTTCCTTAACATGGGCTGCAAGATCCTGCATGCATCATGTCCCTTTGTCTGCCTTTTTAATTTATTCTCGCTCACTACACCCAAGCACACCGATTTTTAATATATTGATGACTCCCTCTCAAACCTAACCTTCCACGTCTAGTTTCTTCCTTGATTCTGAGCCACAAATTGATGTATCTGACTCCATATTGGAAAGCTTGGTTCAGATGCCTAAGGAGAAACTTCAGCCTAACACAACCACAGCAGAACTCATAACACTTCCTCCCGGTTCTGCTCCTCCCTCATCAGAGTGAATGTCTCCACTATCCATGAGGGGCTCTGGCCACCTCAGCTATCTTTCTGGCTATATCAGAATGCCAGCCTTATCTACCTCTGAGACATGGCATTTGTTTTGTCCCCGGGATGGAACTCTCTTCAATCCAGTGTTTTCAAGGTTGTCTCCTTCTTTACAGTCTGAGGGAATGCCACATATTCACTGAGCCCTCCCATGACTACCCTTCCCTCCAGGTCATTCCATCATATCAACCTGGTTCATTTTCTTCATAGCACTTCTCACTTCTCACTTCTCACATATGTACATTCATATACATATACATGTATATGTATATGTATATGTATATGTATATGTATATGTATATATATTTAAACTGCCTCATTGCAATGGAATATATTATCCTGGTGGGCAGTGGCTTTTTTCTCCTTTACCATCTCATTTCTGCCACTTAGAACAGGCAGTCCACACTAGACCCTCTGATGTGCGTTGCTGCCTGGTCTAAGGCATTTCCCACATAAACACTTTTCTGCCCCTGGGCCATTGCTATCACTTGTTGCTAGTGTGGATGGATCAACTATGACCCATTTTTCAGAGCTCGTCTGAAAATTTTACTTTCTCATTGGAACCTTCTTAAACAATCCATTCCAAAATAGTCTTCTGAGTGCTTGGGTGGCTCAGTCGGTTAAGCACCAGACACTTGATATCTGTTTGCATTGTGATCGTGGGGTTTTGAGATTGAGCCCTGCAGTAGGCTCCATGCTGAGCATGGAGCCTGCAAGAGATTCTCTCTCTCTCTGTCTCTCTCTCTCTCTCAATCTCTCTCTGTCTCTCTCTCTTTCTCTCTCTGCTCCTAACCCCCTCAAAATAAACAAATAAACATAAAAACAAAGTAGTCTTCTTGTGGAATGGAAAAGAAGAGAGAGAGAGAGAGAGAAAGAGAGAAAGGCAAACCATAAGACATTCTTAAATACAGAGAACAAACTCAGACTTGCTGGAAGGGAGATGGGCAGGGGATGGGCTAGATGGGTGATGGGCATTAAGGAGGGCACTTGTAATTGGCATGGGTTGATATATGTAAGTGATGAATCACTAAATGCTACTCCTGAAACCAATATTACACTATATGTTAACTAACTAGGACTTAAAAACTGAAAACGAAAGAAAGAAAGAAAGAAAGAAAGAAAGAAAGAAAGAAGAGAGAGAGAGAGAGAGAGAGAGAGAGAAGAAAGAAAGAAAGAAAGAAAGAAAGAAAGAAAGAAAGAAAAAGAAAGAAGTCTTTTTGCTTGCCTCTAGGTGTTGTGTTGCTTGGCATCTTTGTATTTAAATTATAATTTTACTTGTTTAACATGTATCTTATTCACTAGCTTAGGGGTGAGCAATTATGGCACATGGACGAAATTCAGCCTGCTGTCTGTTCTTATCAATAATAAACCTCCATGGGAACATAGCTACACCTGTTTGTTTAAGTGTTAAGTATGGCTGCCCTTGTGCAACAATGGCAGAGTTGAGTCATTTCAGTAGAAACCATATAATATTTCAAGCCTATGATATTTAGTATCTGGCCCTTTATAGAAAATTTGCTGACCCCTGCCTTACCTTACAGGCTTCTTGAGGTCAGTAATTCTCTTTTAGACATCACTGCATTCCAAATACCTAACATAGTAGGTATGCATGCATGCATTAACTATTATCTCTTGAATGAATGTTGAATTAGTATTAGAATGTTGATTTAGTATTGGATATAATGTGATTAAACCTTTTTTTTATATTAAAAAATAAAGCATTTTTTGTGAGTGTAGCTGTTTTTTGCTGTACTCTAAATTGCTTGATTTAAATTATTTGAACTTGGGGCGCCTGGGTGGCTCAGGCAGTTGAGTGTCTGACTTTGGCTCAGATCATGATCTCACGTTCTGTGAGTTTGAGCCCCACATCGGTCTCTGTGCTGACAGTTCAGAGCCTGGAGCCTGCTTTGGATTCTATTGTCTCCCTCTCTGTCTGCCCCACCCCCACTCCTGCTCTGTCTCTCTCTCTCTGTCAAAAATAAATAAACATTAAAAAAACTTTTTATATTATTTGAACTAGATTTATTTCCCATTATTTCTATTTGTTATGTAACATTAAAATAACACAGAGAATTCTACCTATTAAACCTCTATTGTTGAAGTAACATAAAAAAAAAAGTTTTGTGTTTTTTGGGCCCCTCGATTAAATTCACAGAAAATCCTAGAACGTGGTGAGTTTAGTTCTCTTGCGTCCTGCTGATCTACAGGTATCACTCCTCACTCTTTTTTGGCACAGGACTGCTGTTGAGAGTATTTCCAATACTATTCAAAATCACCTTAACTCTCATTATTACAGATATAGTATTGTGTGTCCTTTGAGATTAGATCTGTGTCTTCTGTTGTCCTACCTTGAATGTGACTCATTCGAGCTCGGCTCAGTTCATTTCTCATTGCTTTTCTAATTTGCCAAGTTCATTTTGAATACTGAATCTATCTTCCACAAGTAGCCCTGTCTTTATTCTCTTCAGGAGATTGAACTCATCTACAAATTTGATGAGCCTATTCTCGATTCCATTTTCCAGGTCATTGAAAAAACACTTAAGCATCCCTGGAACCAAAGGTGACCCCTTCAAAACACCACTTGTTATGTCTCCCCAACCTGACACTTATTCATCAATAATCTTTCTCTGGGTATGGATGGCCGTTCAGTCTATTGTTGGCATAAAGTAACAGAGTAGCAAAAAGTGTTCAGGAAAAGTATTTTGCTACAGGCTTCCCAAAAATAATGCAGACAAGTGGATGATGCTGTTTAGAAGTGGAATCTCTTGTGTACATGGAGAATTATGTTTTTGTTGTTGTTGTTTTTATAGTTAACTCTGCAGCGTGGCCTTTCGTAAACACTGTGATTAGACATACAGTTGTTTTGTTACGGAAGTTTTTTGTTTTTTTTTTTTTGTTTTTTTTTCTCTAGTCTCCTTTCTATCTGTATTCTCTGTCTTCTGTGTTTGAGTAAGTCCTGTTCATTATATTGTTTCTTGGTATTTTCCCTTGCTCTGTCATGATTAGAGCCTCAGTTCAAGCTATCACTACCCCTAACCAAATTACTGGGGAAAAAAATTCTTAACTGATATTAATCTTAACTCTAAACTCTTGTTATGCTCTTAGAGGGAAATATCTTGTCAAATATTATGTTGTTTTGTGATTTCTTATGATTCTAAGGAATTGTAAGTGGTTTTAATTGTCCCCCTAAATCAAATAAACCTCTTTCTCCTTGTTAGCTCTGGCTTTCTACCGTTTAAAGCTCAATTCATGCTTTGTATCCTGATAAGCAAGCAACATAATCACCAACATTATTTTATAATAACGTTTGCTGATAACATAATATGCTTTTATTAGCAGCATTTTCATTTTACAAATCTGTTCTTCTTTACCAATGTAATATTCATAGCTACTACCTTTTTAAAGTATTCATATGAAGAGCAACCTTATTAGCACTTGTAACTATCTATATAATTTTTTATTTATTTTTTATTTTTTTGGAGAGAGATAGAGAGAAAGTGTGTGAGCTGGGAAGGAACAGAGGGAGAGAGAGAGAATCTCAAGCAGGCTCCATGACCAGTGTGGAGCTGATGATGCAGGGCTCGATCTCACAACGATGAGATCATGACCTGAGCTGAAATCACGAGTCAAACGCTTACCTGACTGAGCCACTCAGGTGTCCCTACATTCTTTATAATATTATAATCATGTTTTGATCTTAATACCGGTGAACTGTGCATTTAACTGTGATATCTTCTTAACCTCTTTGGATCCTTTGGCACAACTCAATCCAAAAATAGAACCTTGACTACAACATATAATTATATGTGGGCTTTGCTAACTAAAAATTTAAAAAAATAATATTATTATTAGCATAGTTAATAATCAACACCACTAAAAGTAAAGAATGGGAGACTTAAAAATGTTACCTAATATAGTTAGGAATTCAGAAAAACTACCTAAAGAACAATTTTTTAAATACACTACCAATAACTTAAGGACAATTTACTTGTCTTTTAAGAATAGCATTAATAATGTTTCAACTTATATTTACGCCACTGCCCATAGCAGACTTGCATATAGTGGGTACTCAATAAAAATCTGTTAATTTATTTGTCAGTATAGGTATATAAAGATACACATTTCTAACTCATTTTGCTATATTACATTCATGTGCAGGGAACTGAGGAGAGCCAACAAGAGATACTTACAGCATAGCACCCATTAAATACTGAACTTTGGCAGCACAGTGGTCCTTTTGAGTTTAGTTAATAATTTTAGTATCGGGTCAAATGGGTGGCTCAGTTGGTGAAGCGTCGGGCTCTACCTGTCTGTCCCTCTCTGGGTCTCTCTCCCTCTCTCTCTGCCCCTCCACTCACTCTCACGGGGCGTGGGAGGACGCTCTCTCTAAACAAACAGACAAACAAACAAACAAACTTAAAAAAATAATTGCAGGGCGCCTGGGTGTCCCATTAAGTTAAGTGACCAACTCTTGACTCTTGATTTCAGCTCAGGTCATGGTCTTATGGTCCTAGATGAAGCCATGCATCAGACTCTGTGCCGACAGTTCAGAGCCTGTCAGGGACTCTCTCCCCTTCTCTCTCTGCCCCTCCCGCTCCTCTCTCTCTCTCTCTCTCTCTCTCTCAAAATAAAAATAATAAACCTTAAAAAATAATAGTAATTGTTAGCAGCAAGATTCATTAATGAGGGAAAGTAGGGTACATAAAAGTTTTTCACAGTGATTTCTAAATAGAAAGAACCACTTTGTTGGAAAAAGTTACTTTCATTTTCTAAGCAACAACAGAATACAAGATAAAATTTACATGGACATTGATGGTAAAATATTTAGCATATACTCAACATTCAACCAATATCTACAAGTGCTGAAAATTATAGGGGTGTTTGGGTGGCTCAGTGGGTTGAGCGTCCGACTTCGGCCCAGTTCATGATCTCGCGGTCCGTGAGTTCCAGCCCCGCGACGGGCTCTGTGCTGACAGCTCAGAGCCTGGAGCCTGTTTCAGTTTCTGTGTCTCCCTCTCTCTCTGCCCCTCTTCCTCTTTCTCTCTCTCTCTCTCTCTCTCTCTCTCTCTCAAAAATAAAGAAATGAACTTTAAAAGTGCTGAAAATTATAAGAAATGGAATTATCAGGGAAGACATTCTGCAAAAGAAAATGAAAAAGACAAAAAAGAAAAAAAAACCCTCATATTTATAGGTAACCTAAGGTATTAACAAACAATTGCTTTGTTATTGAACGTGTTACTGGTAAAATAAAGACATGAGGAAACAGATGAGTTTCCTAAAAATCTTTTTAGAAAGTTTACTAATTTATGATTGGATTAAAATACATATTATAATAGAGATTGTGTTCTTGATTACTGCTCTACAAAAATCTGGATTTACTAAATAGGTTGTACTGCCTGTACTTTTCCATCACATAAATAAAACGACACATGTAACATGCCACTGTGAAATCTTAAAGTATTGTAGAATGATTATTTGAACAATGAAAACCAGCTTTCACTCTTCTGATACTTCCTGCCTAAAGGATTTTTAGCATTTGCTTTAGGTTTTTTTCAGATTCCTTTAGTGTTCTTTAAAAAGCAATGTCTAAATATGTATAATCAAAATGTGCTGTAGTAACCCTCCACTCACTTGTGTGACAAGTTTTAAATCTTGGTGAGAGAAAAACAGTTTCTTTTCCACCAGCTTGTGGAAATATTTTTGAAGTATGGAAGTACAGTTAGCCATCTTTTCTAATATGAATAAGGTAGAAAGTAAAGCCTTAGCAGTCATTCTTGGGAGTCAGTGCTAGCAAGTAAGCTAGGATACATTTAAATGTGTATAATTACTAAATTAGCCCAGATTAGGAGGCAATGCAACATGTTTCTAATGACTGGGAGTTTGACCATCTATTCCTGTCACCTACCAACTCTGACTTTTGGTAAATTATTTAGTATCTTGTAGCCTCACTTTCCTCACTTATAAGATCACTTCTAAAGAATAAATGAGTTAATACCTTCAAAGTAATGTATAATTTCCTGGGGCTGCTGTAACAAGTTATGATAATCTTGGTAGCTGACAAAACAGAAATTTTCTCACAATTTTGAGAAATCGTGTATTTGGAGGCCAGAAGTCTGAAATTAAGGTGTCAGTAGGATTGGTTCCTTCTGGAGGCTCTGAAGGAGAATCTGTTCCACACCTTTCTTTTAGGTTCCGGTGGTTTACAGCAATCGTTGATCCTCTCTGGCATGTGAAAACATCACCGATCTTTACCTCTGTCTTTACATGTCTTTACATTCTCCTCTGGGTCTCTGTCTCATGTTTTTCTTCGTATAAGAATACCAGTTATTAGATTTAGGGCTGACCCTAAATGCAGATGATCTCATTTCAAGATCCTTGGCTTAATTACACCTGCAAAGGCCCTATATCCAAGTAAATTCACATTCTGAGGTTCCTGGTGAGCATAAAGTTTAGGGAGACCCTATTCAACCCATCACAAGTACTAAGAACAGGTCTGGCACAGAATAAGTCCTCTGTCAGTTTATAAGAGTGAAAAATTGGATTAAGTTAAATAAAAGCCAGTAAGAAAATGAATATATCAATTATGTAAGTCACATGCTAACCTTTATAACTCATTAAATGATGAACTCAATCTATTTGTACTAATGTAAATAAATCTGGAAAGTATAATGTTGAGTTTTAATAAGTAATCTTCAAAGCTCAAGACATATTATTAGGGTAAATTAATATCATTGCATTTAAGGCTATAGCTACCAAATTCTTGATAAGCATTAATTTTGATGAGAGGAAAGGAGTATAGGACTCGGGAAAAGAGAGAATATCAGGGTCTTCAACAACTTTTGTCATAATTACTCTTAAACATATATTTTTTAATTTAATTTAAAATAGCATCAAGATAATAAAATACTTGGGAATACAATTAAGCAAGAAGGCAGAAGAGAATACAATTAAGCAAGACGGAAAAACACAACACATTGCTGAAAGAAACTAGACACCAATACATGGAAAGGTATCTCATGTTTATGGATTGGAAAATTTAATATTGTTAATATGTAAATACAGCTCAAAGAAATCCATAGATCTAATGTAATCTCTGTCAAAATCCTGATGATGTCTTTTGAAGAGCTGGAAAAATCAATTCTAATCTTCATATGGACTCTCAAGGGGCTCCAGATAACCAAAACAATCTTGCAAAAGAACAAAGTTGGTGGTCTCACAGCTTCCGCTTTCAAAATTACTACAAAGCTGCAGTAATCAAAACAGTATATACTGGCATAATTACAGGCATATAGACCAATAGAGAGTCCAGAAATAAGCCCTCATGTATATCATCAAAGATTTTAAAGAAGAGTGCCAAAATCTCTATATAATGGGGAAAGTGCAGTGTTTTAGCAAACGGTATTGGGAAAACTTATTATCTACCTGTAAAGGAATGAAGTTGGACCTTTACCCAATGACATAACCAAAAGTTAATCCAAAATGGATCAAAAACCTAGAGCAAGAGCTAAATATATAAAACCCCTAGAAGGAAACATGGGAGAAAAGCTTTATGACATTGAATTTGGCGTTGATTTCTTAGCTATGACACCGAAAGCACAGGCAAGAAGATAAAAAAAGAGAAATTAAATTAAATCAAATTGTAAAACTTTTATGCATCGAAGTTCACAATTATTAGAAGGAAAAGTCCTACAGAATAGAAGGGGAAAGTATTCACAAGTCATATAATATAACCATTCAGTTCTCTCCTGTGTTACAAAAAATACTTGAGGGAAGCATCTTAATAAAGTATCTTGGTAAATATTGTATTCTCCAAAAATACAATTGTATTATACAATTGTATTGTAAATACAATTGTATTGTATAGTACAAATTTTTTTTAATTTGGCCTTTTGGTGGAATTGATCAATACAGTCAAATGAGTATCATATAGATGACTTTTGACATAATTCTAAATTTTTAAAAAAAATTTAATCTGATCCTTATTTGGGTTATGATAGGCAGACACATATATGTATCTATATGTACATGTTTATTTATGTGTCTATATGTTAATACATATCTAATTATTAAAAAGATCTCATTATATAAGTTCTGGAGAGTATTACTTTAAAAAAATAGGTCTAAATGAAGTTTGGAAGTTTATTGACTTGACTGGCCTAGTTTCATTAATTAGATGCTCCTAATTTGCTTTATTACTTGCTTACTATATAATCCGCTTCTCTTTTTCAGCCATTTCATGGACATAACATCTTGTAATTCATCATTTATCTGCTCATTCATCCTTAAAGTTAATGCTTTACAAAATCCACTTGAAAAATGTTTTCGACACCCAAGTATATGTGTGTCTCCAAAATATCATTATTCAATTCATTTGGTAAGAAAGAGATTTTTGGGGGGCGCCTGGGTGGCGCAGTCGGTTAAGCGTCCGACTTCAGCCAGGTCACGATCTCACGGTCCGTGAGTTCGAGCCCCGCGTCAGGCTCTGGGCTGATGGCTCAGAGCCTGGAGCCTGTTTCCGATTCTGTGTCTCCCTCTCTCTCTGCCCCTCCCCCGTTCATGCTCTGTCTCTCTCTGTCCCAAAAATAAATAAACGTTGAAAAAAAAAAAATTAAAAAAAAAAAAAAAAAAAAAAAAGAAAGAGATTTTTGGTTTCCTATCCAAAGCATCTACTTGTCTTTTCCAGGAATAAACTCCTTATTTATATTCCAGGAAATTAAAATGACTCCATCAACTTTGGTTACATTTGTGAAGCTAGTATATAAGCAAAGGTTGCTGGGTAAAACCTTTTGGATTTTCCCTTTAAGGAAACTGAGCAACACTTATGGGCTTCTTTACCCTGCCAATCTTCCTTCTGATCATCACAAAAACAATGACCAAAATTTCAACAGCAATTTTGAACCTTAAAGTGACATCTATTATTAGCCAAAAATGCCACAGCAGAAGGAAAGATGGTAGATATCTTACTGTTTGAAAAATTACTCCATACAACACTTGGAAGGCTACTTCTACATTGCTCTTAGTTGAACAAAGAAGAAGTATTGAATAAATATTGCTCTTGTTTAATCCACTAGTGTGCTTTTTTTTTTCCCCCAGTTACTTGTAGGGTTGATTTTCACTCAACCTCTTCATTCATCTCTAATTAGTTACGAAGTCTTGCTGCTTCTAGCTTTGGAATTTCATTTGAATCTAAATTTTTGTTCATTTGTTTTTAGTATTATTATCATTAGTTAAATCCATCTAGTCATCCTAAAGAATGAAGTTCAGTAAGTTTTCTGTGTTTCTGATAAATGCTTTGAGAAATATTAAGATATACAAACATTTCAAAATATTTATGACATCTGTACTAGGATACGAACATGAGGTCAGGTATCAGGGATACAGAGAACGACATTGATTATCCAACCACAGGCTTATATTCATTCCATTGTATAAAGTTCCAGTTCAATGATCTCATCACAAGTAAACTTCACAAACACAGATTAAAATCCCATTTTTTTTTTATAATTGAGGTTTGGGGAAGTTAAATTACTATTAAGTGATGGAATAGGGATTTAAATGAAAGACTTGTTAAATCTCACTTTCCACTGAACCACAAGTGCATGGCATGAACGTAGGGGTAGAAATGGGAGTGGAATGTGAGGAGGACTAGAGTATATATGTCTGTGGGGATAGTCTCAAGCAGAGTGAAAAGTGATAATCAAATGAGAAATGTAGGTCAGTGCCTGAGTTATTGCAGCAGACTCAAAGGCTGTCTTGCCTTTTTCTAATCCCTTCCAATTAATCTTTCTAAAATATATTTATCATGCCAGACACTTACCAGAAAACTTCCAACAATGTTTCTTTGTTCTACATAATCTTGCCCCTCCCAGACTTTCTCCATGATTCCCCCATTCAAACCCTTTATTTGATATAGTCTGTTTTTGTCATCATTTCTGACCCACATGATGTCCTTCTGTACCTCTGAATTCATGCAACCCACAATGATTTCTCATTTTTCTGAACTCTTATTAAATTTATTGTCTGTATCATTCTTTCTGATCATAAAATCTCATTTAATTTATTGTGTGTGTATATTTTCATCTCAGGTAGTTTGTAAAATGTCTTGGGGTCAGACACTATGCCTTGCTTTGCTTCTTTATGATGTCTACATCAGTATTAGCTAATAAGAAGTGGCTGTTATGAGTTGAGCTGAATTAAAAATTGCCTGACATATCTTGAAGAATGGTGAAAATAATAATTTTATTTTATAGTTTTAGCATTTGGATTAATTGAGTCACAAACATTCTCCAATTAATTTATATATTTTCTCGTATTGGCCTAAGTAAAATTCTAAACTTGGTACAACTATTTTTTAGATCTCTTTCCTTTCATTTAAATTCCCCTGTGTCCCCTATCTCCAGCCTTTGCCCAATTTTTCCATCACCCTGGTCTATCTTTTTCCACACATAAACCTTCCTTGGCTTCACCTCCTCATGTGGGTTTATGGAATTAAGACTTTCAACCAACTTGGAGCCTTTTTGATGTTCTGTGTTCCATTTTTGATACCCCAAACTGTTCATATTTCCCAGGAAAACTCTTCTGTGATACAACTGGTCCTTTGAAAGGTGTACTGTACTAGCCTTCCAGTGACCACTAGCTAATGTCTTAAACTAATCCAGAGGATAAAGAACAATTTAAGAAACTATTCTAGGGGTGGAACTGTTCTCCTCCTCCTCCTAGATCATTAACATTTTACCACAGTAAAAATTTGTTAAGAATGCTCTTGACCTTGGACAGAGGGCATTTTAAAGAAAGTATTTAAGATCTAATAGAGTAAGACGATGACTAGGGTTGGAAATATTTTTGTCATAGAATTATATCATGCCTGGTCTCATAAAAAAAATTCTCCTAAGTATTTGTGAAATTCTTGATTATTCACACCTTACTGACAAACCTAGGTATACTTTTTTTCAGAACTACTGATAGAGATATTTCCTCTGCTCTAATCCTGTGCACCCTGTCTTACTGATATTTTATCCTGTACTATTAAAATCATATCATCAAGTTAATAGAATACTTAATGTTTGGGATATACACTTTTTTTTTCTGCCAATGCATGATGTATTTTAGAGATGTAGAGTCAACAACAACCAAAAAAATAACAATTTCCCCTGTTCTAGAACGAGCAGGAATACAACTTTCTGCCCCATCTTCACCTTACATACAATTGCAACCACCTAAACCACACTAGATAAAAACACTTCTATGTAGAAGACACAATTGATCTCACGCTTTAATGCGGCTCTGTGTGTTTCATTTCTTTTGTTAACAAGGCCAAGTATTGAAACCATGGGTTAGAAAGATGGAAGGATATGGAATATTGTTGAAGATAATTCATATAAAGGGTATTTACATTTAAGAGTTGAAACAATTTTATTCAGAAATACTGACTTGCTACCAGGGATTAACACAAGCATTTTTTTTTTATTGCCTTAAACTCGAAAGTAAGCAGTTTGGAACGCAAATTATTCACCATTTGGGCTTTAAATCTTGGCCCAAGCGACACACATGTTTTGTTTTTTGTTTTTTTTTTTTAATAAAATCTTGAACCAGATCATTTAAAAATACCATGAATTTTGGTTTCAGTTACATAATATCTTAAATATTTGAATATACATATAAAACAGAAATATTTGTACATTATTTTTAACAAAATATTTTGATAATGAATTGGAAATGGCAGATCACATTTGGAATTTATTGAAACAATCTTATGAATCAAACATCGCATCCACATATGATCGCCACAGTGCCCATAGTCACTATCAGGACAACTAATGAGGATACCGTGTGTAGATGGGATGGTGACAAACTCAATGCAAAGGAGTGAAAATCAGTGACAAGGGGTTTGTTGTTGGGAAAATTCTGATTTTTACCTTCCTAAGGCGGGTGGGGAGCAGCAAGCATTAGATCATTAGTTCATAAATTAGACAACATTTGGTATAAAAGACTCTCTTGAGAATAGGCTTATATGATTGGTTGTGAATAAACCTAGAAATAAATCACAGTAAAGTCTGTATGCTTCTCCAATTCTTACCCAAACTTTGGTATATAAGTTAGACTGGAAACTCCCCAGGACATTGTTTCTTGGGATGTTTCCAATATGTCCCATTTTCAGCCAAGATACAAAAAAAAAAAAAAAAAAAAAAAAAAAAAATCACAATGAAGGTATTCATGGTATTTTATATAAAACCATGATGTAGTTTTGTTTGTTTTTCCGATGAAAAATTTTGAACTCTGAAAATGCTAAAGTTTGGCTGATGTTCATCAAACAGATTTCAAATAGTCACAGATAAACTTTAACCTAATTTACTTAAATCCAACTAAAGAAAATTAAGATTAATTGCTCTCCTGTTCAGTATTTCTATAGGTACATCTGTATTCTTTCAGTAGCATATTTTCTGTAACTTGAATATCAATGTTTGCTTATAATGTCTTTAGGACATCCAAATCTTTGCACATAGAAACACACACTGTAAAATAACCAGACATTGTTTAAAAGGCCCTCTCCTTAATGGTGACTATGTACAAACAGTAGTTAACCATTTAGGTATCTTCAAGTTGCATTGGCCCCTTGGGTTACATTTAAGTCACAGTCTGCTTTGTCTCCAGTATTTTTATCTCTACTCCTTGTTTTTATCTCTGCTCCTTTTTCTTGGTACTCAATACCCACTTTTATGATACCTTATATTTCTCCTTCATCATCTTTTAATACTTTTTTTTTTTTTTGCATTTTAAAGCATATTTATTCTTATTCTCATATTTTGGGTAGAAATATAAGGAATACATTTTTGCTAATATTTAGCAGATTATTATAAACATCCAAAGTCAGAGGACTATAAATATGGATGTCAGTATAATGTGGCATATAGCATAAGACCATGCTGTTATTCATGACCAGATTTTTATTTTGTTTATCTTTGACAAAACTTTTAAATAAATCTAAGTTTCATTATTTAAAAATTTTTAAATATTTTTATTTATTTTTGAGACAGAGAGAGACAGAGCGTGAGCAGGGGAGGGGCAGAGAGAGGGGGAGATACAGAATCTGAAGCGGGCTCCAGGCTCTGAGCTGTCAGCACAGAGCCTGATGTAGGGCTTGAACTCACGGAGTGTGAGATCATGATCTGAGCTGAAGTCGGACGTTTAACGTATTGAGAGCCACCCAGGCGCCCCTAAGTTTCATTATTTAAATAAAATTTTCATGGAAGTATAAATTTATTTTCAGACCTATTTTCTGTCTTTTTGTCTCTAGAAATAAAGTGAGAGGGGTTTTTAACAAATTTTTTTCATATACTCCGTAATATAATTTTACCACTGAGTAAAATAAGCTTCTATTAGAGCAAATATAGCATTAATTCACTGGAAAATGGTAAAACATTAGAGGGAGAATAAGAAATTATTACTCAAAAAATAGATTTGGATTGATTTAGGGAAATGTGTAAAATGAATATAAAATTAAGAATTTATTTATTTATTGAAATTCTTAGTTCTTCCTTCTTCCACTAACTTGCAGTGTACCAGTTAGAAATATTAAGAAACATTTGCTGGGGCACCTGGGTGGCTCAGTTGGTTGAGCATCCAGCTTTGGCTTAGGTGATAATCTCGAGGTTTGTGAGTTCAAGCCCCATATCTGGCTAGCTGCTGTTAGCATAGAGCCCGCTACGGATCCTCTGTCCCCCCTCTCTCTCACCCTCCCCCACTTGCACTCTCTCAAAAATTAATAAAACATTTTAAAAAATTAAAGAAACATTGGCTCAAATGTTTTAACTATAAGAAACTGTGTCAATGAATTATTTTTAAATTACATGTTCTTAAGCAATTCTTCCCCTCATTGATCCTTAGAACCATTAGTGCGACTTCTCTGTGGGCTGGACAATATTTCTATTTGGACACACAAAGCTTGAGTATTTAATTCTAAATTATAACTACCAAGAGAAATAAAAGAAAAAATCCGTTCCAAGTTTTCTATAAAAGAAAGCGATGAGAATCATTTATTTTGTGCAGGATAAAATTTATTTTGTACAGAGACTGTATGACATAGTGAAGAGTGAAGATTCTAGAGTCAGATCCAATGGTATTGTGCTTCCAAATCATACTATGTGACCAACTCCAACTCTTTCCCTCAGGTGCAAAAAAGAGAGATAATAATAGCAATATTGACCTTAAGGTGTCATTGTAGGACTCAAAAGAGATAATGCATGTAGCAACTGTTCAATTACCATCATCATTATTAATAATAGTAGTTGTGCGCTATTTAACAAAGGGAAGTAGCTCTCAACAACATAGGAAAATAGATCAAACAATTCTGATTTGGGAAAGTGAATTATATTCATTCTGATTATTATTATTATATACATTCTGATTAGTTTTGATTGTCAGAGAGATGACACAGAAAGCCCTAAAGTTTCCGTGGGTTAAGGTGCTTGAGATAATGTGTGGTATGCAGGCAGAAATAACCTACAAGCGAATTTTTTTTTTTTTTTAACCATTGGCCTCAACCACATTAAAAAAAAAAAAAAAAGTCCTATTGCAGAATGTCAATCTGCCTGACAGTGTAAATCTCCTTAAAGCAATTTAATTCAGATTAAAAAGATAACCATGGCTTATGCGGCAGAATGAGGGATCTGTTTCAAATCCATCACATTAACACTATCAATAACCCATGATGACCCATGATTGAGTAGTTTTAATTAAGTTCAGTTGGAGTATTGGGGGAAAGGTGCTTCATTTAATCCTTCATTAATAGTTAAAGTGAATATTATAAATACCTCTATAACTTCTGTAGCTTGAACATCTTTCTTTTTTATTGAATTTATTGTTTTTCTTTCTATAGAGTAGTGCCATTTGGGGAACTCTGATTCCCAGGAGCTTTAATGCTACCCCACTTCCAGCACTATAAAACAGAGGCCTGCTGTTTTAATCACGCCTCTCTCTCTCTCAATGTTGTTTGCGCCCTGGTACAACCCATCTGCCTTGAATCTAGGGCTCCGCTGGGGCTGCACACATCTGCCAGCCAGACTACCTTCGTACACAATTACTCAATCCACCGTAAGGCCCTTTAATAGGAAACAAGTGTGACAACGGCAAGCCTCTTTTTCTTTTTTTTTCCTCCTCCCTCTTAAACCACAGAGTCAAATAGCTCTAATAGAGATGAAGCTTGATAGATCCGCCCAGGTGTAGGTGAAATGGTAGAGCCTCAGGGGTAATAGATGCTGTGCTCTCATGCTGAAGTTTAGCACTCTGTCCTGACCGGCTCGCTAGCAGCAGTGAGATGGGCTGCTCCTTGTACAGTTACAGAGTCAACACGCTTCTTGCCGCTCACGTTTATGCCTAATCCGGAGGGCAACCTGGAGCTAGGTAAGAACAGCAGAACAGCTCTTTGACTTCAACGTGTGGACAAAGGACAGCAAATGCAGTAAGTGGAAAATTTATTCTTCTTTTACTTGGGAATTAATTAAGGATGTTTACTCTCAGGGAATCCTCTAAAGACTGCAAAAGTGAACTAGCAAAAAGCCTGCGTTCATAACCCTGTGGATTTCCTCCGGTTTCGTTTTGCACAGTGCCTTGGCACTGTCACTGAAGCTTAAATACTCTGCAAGTGACTTCCTCATGCAGAAGGTCTCGGAACTAAAATGTGGTGCTAATAATATTGCTAATTCAATCCTGTAGCCTGGCATATTACTCACTATTTCTGGGTGAAATGTCCTTTATTGCTGTCAGGAATGATGGTAGCAAGTGTTTTGTCACAGTTCTGACAATAAAAAAAATATGTAAGAAGCACATACTTTTCTCGAAAATAGTTTTCAACTTTTCTGCATAGCTGTATTGTTATGTCACTGTTCGTTAATGTGTGGCATTTGCCTGAAATTTTGGCTCAACAAATCCATTCTACAGCTCAATCTCTTACCAAAGAAAAGATGCTAAAAACTAAACGCAGTATTAAGTTGTAGCAGCAATGACATTGATAATGAATTTTTAAACAAACAAAACAAAACAAAGGTCATTTGTCTGATAGCATAGGAAGAGATATTAAAGCCAGATGTAGGAAATCTCAACTTTGACTTCTTGGTCTTTCATGCTTGGTTTAAAGCAGCCTTAACTTTGCGTTTACTTTGCATTTACAACTTGAGATTCACTATTAAACTATATTTGAACTTCAAGTTCAGATTTGATCTAAATGCAGCCCTGTTCCTTGAACCCCCTACTCTGATTTTTACTTGGCTATGGGGAATCTTTTTACTACTATACCATATATCCTGAATTGTGTTAACAAGCTAACTGTGGTGGACTTTTTCAGGTGGAATGTCAGCCAATGTGAAAGAATGTGTTTGCTGTTCAAATGTATGATGTTCCATGTAAGAAATAAACGCATGGGACATATGCTCTGACAAAGATTCCAGTTAGGATTCTAAATTCAATGCATCACATATTGCCCAAAGATAATAATATTAAAAAGGATGCAGTTAAAAACTGTCAGCACATCATAATAGCTCTTTGCAATCATTCAAGGATTTTTTTTAACTTAGGCTTTTTTAAAAAATTAGTCTGGAAGGCATTGTTGTCTCAAAAGACAATGTACATATATAGGGTACATAGACAGGTGAAACTGGATAAAACACTATTGCATTGTTTAAATAATTCCCTACCGGCCAGCGTTTTGTTTTTGTTTTCTAACTATTACAGATGGACATCATTGAAATTGATGGTTTAAAAGCCATGACGGTAGAATCCTGATGACTCCTTTGTGTATATTCAGAAATGATTTATCTCGGATAAAGTTGCTGCTATGAGAGGTTTAATTAATTATTGCTTGTTAAATATATTTCTTTAAGAATTGCATTTGACATTACTGATGGTAGAGTAAATGCAGTTTAAAAGTCATTCTTCATGAAATACTTAAACCGACAATTGTTGGCATTGAATAGCGGTCAATGTCTACCCCCTACAGGGAGAGAATCTAATTTCACTATGCCTTCCCCAGTACATGAATACCATGGAGTACAGTTCACACATATGAATGCTGTAACCGTGTCAATGACTCCAACAAGTGCCCCTTAATGAAAAGGTCAGGTCTGTGATTAATAGGAAGCCTTTTTCAAAGGCTGGACTTCACTTCAGCACTGCCTTTAGATTTGTTTCTCCTTGATTTACTTCATTTGCCTTTCAAAGTATAACAAAAATCAAGTGGTACTATGCTGCACTTTTTAAATACTCTGTGGTTAATTTTATATGATGATAACACATTGGTTAGAATATTTGGTTCGGTAAAAAAATAAGTAAGTGAAAAAATAATTCAAGCCTATTTTTGAAGGCATAGAATGATGAATGAGAACTTTACACTTTATCCAAAGAGTTAGAATATATCGCCTTTGCTTAAGTTGCAGTTAATTTAATAAATTTGAAGAGTCACTGTGGGAATAAAGATGGAGTGACAGGAAGGGTTTGATATTTTACACAAGATTTATTATGCTTAAATGGTAGCTATATGCCAGCAAGTAAATATACACAAAGAACTCATGCAAATAATGATTTTTCACCAATGGTGAAATTCATTTAAGGATATGTAGCTAAGTGGTGATAAGACAGTAATTAAATCTATTGATATCCTCAAAGAAGCAATTGAGTCATCTATAATTTACAACAGTGGCTTTGTTATAACCATCCCAGTTAAATCTTATGCTGGAAAGCATTAAGGTTAAGTCTAACTTAAAAGTAAAACAAATACTTTTTTTACAGGAATTACATTTTACTAATAAATATCCTGTTGAAATTTAAGCAATTGACAAATTACATTTTAAATAAATACCCTTGTCTTTTCATTTATGTAAGTGTTCTGTGTTGCTGTGGCTTTATCTGTACATGTTTTCAAATAAGATTGCAGTAGGAATAATTCGACAATACAAATAATGGAAGTAAGTGGAAAATATATATGCTATATTTATTCACACAAATTCTAAAATACTTGGAGGAAAATTTTTAGAAATCACAGGATATATTAACTTATTCTAAGAGATCTCCTTCCTTGAAGAATTTTAATTTTTAACCATAAATCAACACAGGATTTAATAACTCCATTTTCACTTAAAACAAAGGAACTATGTTACATATCAAGATAGAGAGTATGGGGAAAAAGACAGCGAAATTTCAGTGGTCACTCAAGGAAGAGACAGTGTGGCCAACTGTACAACAGGTACAATGCTTCCTAGATGTGCTCCCACCTTATCAGTGCCCACAGTGTCTTCCGGGTACTCTTCTATCCAGGCCTCCATTTTTGTTATGAATCAGAAGCCAACCATTTCCAGATAGGGTGCTATGAATAACATGAATTGGGCACTTGCAAGGAACCAAACACTGCCCTGAGCATTTGGCACCCATGATTTATTTAGTCCTGATAGCCCAATGAAGTAGGTACTGTTTCTATTCCCATTTATTAAAGTAAAACCAGAGGGGTTGAAGAAGTTGACCAGTGCTATGTAGTTGGTAGGCAGTGGAACTTGGATTCAAATTAACTTTGCATGAGGACAGATAAATCTTCTAAACACTAGACTGCACTGCTTCCCTAACAGGTGACTTCATTATCAATGCCAAGTTGACTTTATCTCTGATCACCTGATCAGGACGACTTGAATTCTGAAAGAGATTTATAAATAGAAATAGACGACCCAATCAAACAAAACGTAAATCGTTAAATGCCAGTGAGTAAGACCACACTTCAGTTTACATCATCGTTCAGTATGTATAGACCCTACTACTTTTCAGAGGTTTTACGACAAGTATGGGAGTTACAGCTATATCTCAGCTATTGGGAGAAGAACTGGTCCTTTTACCCTCACTCAGTTTTTAATTTTCCATTCGTGTTAGGTCTCTGAGAAGAGTTTGTCAACTCCGGGTATTTCCAACCAATCCACTGTTGAACTTAACAGGGGTGATGCTAATCACAATGGTCTCTGAATGAGAGTAACCTAAACACATTCCCACCAACCACTACGGCAGTGAAAAAAAGTGAGCAGTTATTCACTCTTAAAGATTTTTCAGGCCTTAGTTACTTAGTAGGACCATCTGGATTTTTTTTAATAGAATGATCATTGAATGTCTCTTTATCTGTGAATACTTGTGTCATGTAAGCATAGCCTAGAAAAAACCTATTTGAAATATTTTATTTCAGATACAGATTTTCCAAGGAACTATATCTGTCGTATGACCCTCTGCTGGAACACTTTCTCCCCCAGACAGACCTTTATCAATATGATTGAGAATATTCTTTGTAGAGAACTCAAAAACAAAATATTTATGATAAAAAATACCCCTTGTATTTCATAATATAACTTTTGTCATTATGGGCTTGTGTATCTTCTCCCAGATAAAGACAGAATATTCATTTTAAAGGGAGTTTTTTATTTCTAAAAGCCTATCTTATCATAATTGTTAAGGTGAAAGATCCACTTTTATATACACAAACAGTTTTATGCATGGCAAATTTAATGAAAATGAGGAAATTACTTCAAATTTTTAGCGAACCCAACCCACTTTTTAAAAAACTGGATATGTAAAAATGTTACTTTAATTCTCATATTTTCTTTTGTGTTGATAAAAGATATCTGATGAAAAAAAGGTATGGGATGAAGATATTTAAATATGTTTGGCATTTATAAAACCATAGACTGTTTTTATACAAAAGAAGACAGAGAAGAAAACAAGTAATTTTTTTTTTCAAACTAATCTTAAGATCCTAAGAGAATTAATCTATAGTGACAAGATCTGAAAGCCCTAAAAACCTTGAGGATTGATGATTACTTGAAAAACTTTGATCAGAGACTTCCCTATCACTGTCATAACTCAAAGAGATCAACAGGCTAGCTTCTTGAAGTTAATCTTACCCTCATAAATCCTTTTTGGATTATCCAGACAACACTTCATTTTCATTTGTAGGGTCATCTTCAGTGGGAGGGTCTCCTAATCCCATCCCCTTCCTTTTTTGGCCTGACTCATCCCAAGCCTTCCACCAGGGGTCCAGTCTATAATTAATTCTGATATTGTCTCATACTGGCTTACTTACTACTGGCTTATGTCCCAGGGAAATACTGAGAACACTGTAGGTTTAGGCATTGTGCTGACGGACAGTTCCGTTCATATCTGGTGGTCACAATTTCTATAGTCTCATACATCCTGAAGCCAAAAACAGCAGTCAACCACAACTCGATTCATGCATGGTCCTTGCTTTGTGTGGAAGGAAGGCTCTTGGTCCCAGTTTCCCTAACACAAATCAAGACTCCTAGCTACCATGGGTTTACTTCTGCAACCAATATCCAAAAATTCTTCTTTTCTATCCCTGCTTAATATTAAACATTCTCTTCATTTTAGGCTCATTGACACCTATATCCTGTTTAGAGAGTGGCATGAATTTTTAATTTTTTTATGAAGTACATTTTATCACTGCTGTGTGTTCAGCGTTAAAGTTGCAGGTGCGACAAACTCAGGGTTTCAAAGAAGCATTTCATTAGCAGTCAACTTCATTTTGTTTTATTCCTTAATATTGTACAAATTACACATGCTACATCATAACTTTCCTGATAAACTGTATTTTCAGTCATTCTAGAATTTATTTTCCCTAGATAACCATCTGCTACTAAGTACGCATACCCATGTTAGTATTTAAACTTGGGTTTGACTGAATTACAAAACTAAAATCCTTATAAGTGGAATACTGAACATGCAGTAGAACACTGGGGTTCAGGTCCTCTTTTTGACAATTATTCGCTCATTTTTAAAATGTATAGAATATCGGCCATGCAACATTTTTTGATTTATTTGCACACGAAAGAATTGTGAAAAGCTCTTTGTAAAGTGACCGGGAAAAATGAGAAATTTTTATGAGACATAGAAGGCCATGAGAGTGCATAAGCTCAGCATCTGATGTCTCATTCAGGACTTGCCTGGCTTTTAAAGGGTTTTGTATGTGTGGAGGACTCTATGTTTGATATAACTTATGTTGTATAAACCATCACACATATTTTCTCCCCTATATTAAAATATATTTCAGTGATGTTTAATCAGAAAACTTTTATCTCAGCCTGAGTTTCATTTAACAAAATATGAGTTTCCATGAAAAATTATGTCTTGACGTGAACAAACACTTCTCAATTTCCTTAATTTGTGAGCTTAATGAAGGATTCATATTTGATTTTTCCATTTCTTGGTGGGTCTCTTTTCAGTCCTGTTCTGACGGATTTAAGAAATGAAAGAAAATTAACAAAGGAATCCAAAAACCTTTACCATTTAAAAGTGAGCCTCTAAAACTGAATCCTGGAATTCAGCTTGGTTTACCCTATAGTCCTAGCCAAAATTGCCTGACACATGGTGAGAACAGGAATGCTGTACTAACAAAAATATCTTCATATTCACATAAAACATTGACATATATTGGCATCTTTGCTCTTAGCTACCCTATGAGATAGTATAACACTAATACATTCATTTTTTTCACTTCTTAAATAATGTTAGAAGTATATTTTAACAAGGCTGATTTTGTGACCAAGTATTTAATTTATACAAAATGAAAATTTGAGCAAGAAAAGCTTATGTGCACTCATTTCATTACCTTGAAGATACAAAAGCAAATATATGTGGGTGAATATAGAAATGTAAAGTAACTACAGGGTGTCCTGTCATTTACATTATCTCATTTAATCTTCACATTGATAGCAAAAGAGGTTTGTCCTTTGCAGTTTACAGATAAACAATGTGTTTTACTTTCTCAATTTTATGAATAACATTAAACTAATGAAAGTATTTCCAAGTGGCTGATATACTATGTGAAAGCAGCAAATGTGCACAAACATGCTCGGATGCCCACATGCAGGGTAGCTTGGGAAAGAGGCTATTTTTTTTTATAGTTCCAGTCCTTTGGACTGGAATTTAGAGACTCAAACTATTTCAATACATTATGGACCTTAAGGATGCACGTATACACCGTATATGTAGTAAGACTCCTACCTGACAAAAGTCTTAGTATTGCCATCATATTTTGATTCAAGAAAATATAAGAAATGGGTGTGATATCAATGCCATGTGTTTCAAGAAGGCATTTTACTTTGGTACCTTTAGGAGAATACAAATGTTATAGATGATTTTATCATGTACAAAAACATGCATATTTTATATCAGACCTTGTGTTTATATCATGTTTTTAGGCATATTCATTAATTTCTGTTACAATAATGTAATAAATAACTTGCTCCTTGTGTGTGTAGTTTATGTGTCAAAGCAAATACATGCGTGTATGAATGATTTCTATTATCCGTTCCACAGTAATAGCTCTTTTAAATAAAAATGATTTTTCTTTTATTTAAAGAACTATAGTTCATAATTTAAAAAACAAATTTTATCACAAACTTTTGTGTGCACCAACAGGAAAAAAAATCTATGAATTTAAAATAATTGTTTCCTGGCTTACTTGGGCTGCTTTAGAGTTTTGAATATTTATAGTAATCACTTGCTATTCTCTGCTGCTATAGAAACACTGTATTTTTATATTTAATGTGTTACTTTAAACAATGACTATGGCTACGGACAGCATTACATAGAGATCTTGTAGGTTGACTACAAGTTTTTAAAATAATGTTATTAACCTTTTTTTTTTTAATTTGTTCATTTTGGAAATTGTGAACTTTGCTTTTTTATTATGACAAGACCCAAACATTTATTTTATTAGTAGGACTTGGGTTGTATATTGCCCACGTGGAATCTTTTTAGACTCTCCAAAACAACTAGACTCACAAAACTGCCATTGGCTATTGCTGACACTAGCCCACTGGGAAGGAGGTAGGATAAGAGATGACAACAGACTGCCAGCAGGACAGCATCAGCGCCTCCCCTTGTGACAACAGAGAAGATCAAAATGGGGGCGGGGGGTAGGGGAAACACAGGATTAGAAACCCTGTTCCCTGTGGAAACCGATATCTTCTGTTACAACAGGGGTATAGCTAAGTTCCTGCAGGTGGTCTGCCCGGTGAAAATAGTCACCATACTCAGGGAAACCTGTCAGGGGTCTTACTATCAGATATTTACAATTTTCCCAGTCTATATACAGCGTAGCAGTCAAGGTCCTTTGTGCCATAGGTAACTTTTCCTAGTAATACCATTAGCCTTTTAATTTTTATCATGTTTACAGGGAAATAGAACTAGACAGCTCATAAAAGATGAAATTGGCATGACAAAGGGGAAAGTGCATTGTATTCTCTATCCACAGATAGTTAACATGAAGTTCGAGAAGATTCGTTTGAAGGACTGCCATGGCATATTTCCATTCTGTCTACAAAAACTAAAAACCTCATTTGCAGTTATACTTATTGCGCAGAGACCTGCTGTCATTTGTCGTTTTGATTTTGCTTCCAAAATATTTTAAGCATCTCTGCCCCTCTGTAAACTTTAAAAACTATATATACCTACACACCAACATTTTGAAGGGCTGAAAAAGATCTAGATCCAAGGGAAATTTCTGTCCTTTATATGAGATTAGACTGAGGAAGGTGAAGACTACATTTTCTAAGACTAAAGCTCAGAATCAATTATGTAACTGCTTTAAATACTTAAGGCTTCACATAAGATACGCCTGGAATTGCTTCCAAAGCTCAGGATACTAGTTCTGGAGGACCACCTTTGATATGGGAACAGGCTAATAGGACCCATCCATGGTACGTCACTTGTGGCTGCAGCAATAATGTTATATGTCAGCATGTCTTAGGGGAAGAAAGTGCATTTGGCAGGAACTCTGGCTTTTCTGGAGAGAAGCAGTATCATGGGCAGATGATAACTTGGCAAGTTCCTGCAACTGCAACTGTGTCCATTAAAGTTTAAGGATTGACTCAAGCTATTTTTTTTCTGAAAGGACTAAGGGCTGGGTACGTTAAAAACATTTTGAGTGCATTTACTCTTGCGGTTCCCAATCCTAATTACTTCTCAAAGCACTGCTAAGAGTTTATATTGGGGCACCTGAGCGGCTCAGTCTGTTAAGCGTCTGCATCTGGATTTCGTCTCAGGTCATGATCTCATGGTTTGTGAGTTCGAGCCCCACATGGGGCTCTGCACTGACAGTGTGGAGCCTGCCTGGGATTCTCTCTCTCCCTGTCTCTTTGCCCCTCCCCAACTCGTGTGCACACACTGTCTCTCTCAAAATAAATAATATTTTAAAAATGGAATTTATATTAGTGATATTTAAACAAGTGAACACTAAGAAACAATATGCTATTCAGGTTGTATCTACTAGTTTACTGTCTAGGAATAGATATTAGCTATACAGTAATTATAAAATGTGTGTGCATTTATATACATAGTCTTAGATAATGACTAGACAACTTACCAAATTTCAGAGATTATACTTGTATAAAGTTAAAATAAGCATGGACAGATCATTTAAAAACATATATCATTTAATAACATTAGCTACATTTTTACTTGTAAAATGAGAAGTTTTAAATAGATAATGCACCTAGTTTCTTTGGTTTCTAATTTAAAATATGTATACACACATTATTTCATTTGTAATAATGAACAGCACTGTTTAAAACTTAATTTAAAAACTTTGAGTAAGATAACAAGGCTATATTACTCTTATAGAGATGTGTGCTGATATTTAAAAAAAATTATTTTTTATAATACATTTGATGACTTAAAGTCAGTCTTGACTGAATTAATAAACTCCTGAGTAATTAAATATCCTCAAGTTATTTGAATATTGAAAAATAGGACATTGATTCTTTTATTTAATTTTTCTGGTTTCTGTTAAGTGCTGATCATGAATTAAGGAATTAAAAACCATTTCTTACACTTTAAATAGATAATAATTTGCCTTTTTTTCTATTCTAGATACTTTTTTATTCTGTCAAACTGTAGACCCCATAATGAAATGGAGATGGTACAGTGTAATTAGCTACAAATAGTGAACTTAATTTATCTTAAATTATGTGTAATAAAAGAAAAAATATGAAACCACATTAAGAATGATGTTACTTAAAGAAATAAAAAAAAACGTATTGCAATTAGTTCATGTTCCTTTTGAAATTAGAGCTATAAGTCTTTGGAAAATTCGTCAGAGATATATGAAGTTTCTATTAGATCTTTTTTGTTTGTTGGTTTGTTATGTACCACATTTGTTACTTAATAGATAATGAGTTTTAACATCAGCTCTGGCTGGTTCTCTTAATTTGAATACTATGCTTAAAGCATCTTTTGATTTCTTTTAACAAGATATCTCAAAGTTAGAAGATCTTTGAAATAGTGTGTATCCTTAATTAGATTTGATCCCAACCTGTGCAGCACAAGCCATTATTAATTGAGATTTATGCAAAAGAAGATAGAAGTAATGAGCATTTGAATGGCTCATGGATCAGTGCAGACTTAAATTTACTGTAGCATGTTTTCATTGATCACCCCTACAGTTAGGGTGGACTTTACTGAGAAGCATAGAGAACTAGGAAATACAAAGAATGGGATTGACCTTTAGCAAATTTTGAGTGTTAGGAACTTTATCTTTGATAATCTCCCCTTCACTTCACAACTTTTTTCAATTCAGGGAGCAATTTCTCTTCCCTTCTCTCAGCAGTTGAGTCACCCCCTTGCTCATAGACTTCATACTGACTTCCGATTACCCCAAAACTTGAACTTCTGCCAACAGCAGCAGTTTTTTTTTTTTTTTTCCAGTTCAGAAAGCTCCATGCTCTTAAATAGTCTTTACTTTTTGACATTGTCACCCTCTTCCCCAGTAATTCCTAAATCAAAACACTCATTCCTTGGGTGTAGTAATTACTGCTAGGTCCAGGACTGGAAGTCAATTAAGCAAAGACACAGAATGTTGAATGAGTATCATTCAACAGTTTGATGGGTATCTTTTAATTAATAAGCCTTTAACACTTTGGGTGTTTACATTTTAGTAAGAGCATTCTTCTGATTCAAAGCGTGTTTCTAATTTTTGAAGCTTCAGCAAAAATTTGAAAGAGATGAGCTTCCCCGCAAGTGCTGAGCTCCGTTCCTTTCCACCTCTAAGTTGTGATCGGTCTCTGGCCAGCTCTGACCCAGGAAGCTGCTCCCTGGCTAGCACTCTTAGTCCGGAGAGCAGGATCTATGACAACTTGGTGTCAATTTTTGCTGTCCACTCACTTTTGCCTGTTCTATTCTCATGCTCTAAACATTTTGAAACCAGCCAATAGAAGAACCTTACGGAATGCAAATCGTATTTAAGAGAAGTTTTAAAATTCGCTTTTCACGCTTATGTGTTACAAGTCCATTTTTCACCTTCTCTTCCATTCCAGGTGTTCCTGCTTAGCCCCTAACCCCTACATCCTCCTAGCATACCTTCCTTCTGAAATCAGTTGGAAATTCAGAGGGAGTGAAAAAAGGAAAAGAGAAATAGAAAAGGCCCTGACTGAATGTTGCTAATTGAGGGAAAGTGAGGCTGCTCCATGTATGAAGTATTGTTCCCAGTGGCTGCTGCCGAGATGAACATTAATCTTGTTTTAGTAAACTACATTTATATAATTAATCATGTTGTCATTTGGGGGTTAGTGATGCAGTTTGCCTTGGATAACTGCCGGATACTGCAGACCTTTACGCTAGCCTAAACTTTTCTGACTTCCCTAGTCTAAATACCTTTACACTGAACTCAAAGTTAGTGTGCTAATGTCGTTTTGCTCTAGCTATTTTTTTTTGTTATCCTTGTCCTTGTTTTAAGTTGCTCTTGAGATTTTACGTGAGAAAAAGAAGAGCAATTAAATATTCCTCGCCAGTGAATTTCTTAGTGATATTACTGATAAACTGTGGATGTAGTTCAGTGGTTAAACTTTGCCAGAGCAAGTATGTATATAGCACATGCTGTCCCTGACACACTTGAGGTTGTACACTTTTTGAAAGAATGAAATATAGCTGTTTGAAAACCGTTATTTTATGGCACGATTTAAACATCCTTCCCAATTCTATGAAGCCTTGAGCTAGATAGTATCTTTTCCTGCTCTGAATTCTGTACCATGTATTACTTGTGTCATTTCTTTGATAGCTGCCTGGACAGAGGCATTTCCATTCCCTGCTAAATGCTAAGCTTCTCGGACACAGAGACCAGGGCTTCTACTTCTTTGTGTGCAACACAGCCGTGACAAAGTAGGTGTTCAATAAACACTTTTTGATTGAGGATTGACAGTTTCCACCCTGTATATGCAGATTGAGGGGTCTTTACCTTCTGTCTCTATACCCCATTTGCTGTTTAATTGGCTATTAGCTGGAACTGATTGATAGACATGAACACTTTTTTTTTTTTTTAAAGAGAATTGGCAGCTATGTAAATACAGCACTTAACCTTAAGCACTCAGCCATTAACCTTAATCACTGTCCATTAACCTTAAAGCACCCCAGGTTTCTCCCCTTACAATCCCCCAAAGCAGACCCCACTGAATGCATTCTTTAGCACGGAAAAAGAATCTTTTAGAATGTTTTTCTTATTGTTCTATGAGTGGCTATAAAAAAATGTATTTTGAAAGGGAACACTTGACTCTATTTCTTTATGTAGATGCTAATTAATTTTCCAGGTGTTCATAGAAAGATACAATATTGGAAAAATTATTTTGAAGAGCATGTTGGGATATATTTGGTAAGGAAAAAACTAAACAATGTTTTTTTTTAAAGTGCCATTTATAAGGTTGATAATCACAAGTGCATTACATACCACTTTCTAATTAAGCCTGGAAACATGAAAAATAAACTTTTTCTATAGCTGCTACTAAAATCATATTTAAAATGAACTTCAGATATGTAGGCACAATCACTTACTTTAAGAATAGTGGCTTCCTGAAATACTTTATATCTAATGTCAGAAAATAACAAAGAAAGAAGAATAAAGGCATTTCCTTTTTTAAACATAACACTTTAGATTTATTCTTTAAGTATACTCATCAATAGAAATAACCCCTATTATTGAAATAATTTTAATGAAATGATAAGGAGAATAATCATAATCCTTTATAGTCTATAAAATTTATGTTTTCTATTTTGGGTGTTTCACAAAAATTATATAATAATGGTAATGGAAAGATGCAAAATGTCACCTGTCAGTTAATGCATTCCAATTTATTGTGTTTGTTTTATATCCTAGTTTTGTTTTACCAAGATGTATATTCACAACCTATAGTTGTAGTAAAATGACATGACAAAGTTGCAAAAAGTTTTGTGTGTAATTTTATACATAATGATGTTTTACAGCCTCAATCTTTGGAGGGAAAGCAGTGAATCAGTGAAGTTCCCATTGTATTTTGAACATGATACATCTTAGGGTGAGGTGGACTAGAATGTGGGAGGATGGCTGGCGTTTGGGGAGGCAGAGAGAGAGCACCTTACTGTATTCAGGAAAGCAATTTGATACTAATGGACTGATTATTTTTAGATTTGCCAAAGTGCTCAGTGTTGCTCCAAATCCCAGAAGGAACTGACACTAGAAGGTGTGAGCAACTGAGGTCAGGGGAGGGTCTCCCTTACAACTGCATTTCAAGGTATATTTTAACAAATGTGAAATCTCACTGGAAAAACAAACCAGTGTAACACGATGACTTCAACTCCACAAAGATGTTACTTCAATATTGGCTGGTTAGCTGTTCCCTTGGAATTTTCAGTTACCTAACTGAGGAAGAAGGTGATAATGAGAGAGGGACTCGAGAAAAGAGAGTTCAGGCAGAAGGAGCTCCACAAAGGCATCCAATCCAAAACTGACCTCCTATTTTGAGAATTAGTCAATAGCTTTCACAGCAATTACTCTCCACATGCTTAGTTGCCTCTCTAAGCACTTCTGTCATTCATTCATTCTTGGCCCCCGAGGAGGCTCTTGAAGGTACACAGACACTAAGACCATAAATGAACAGTTTCACTTATTGTTTAGTAGATTCCATACCCTCACATCACTATATATATGGATAAATAGACATAACCATACACACTGACATTCTTTTCATACAAGGTGAGGAAAAATAAATGCAGATTTAGCTCCAAATTTGAACAAGTAAGTGGAAGTAAATTTCTGTCCTTCATCTTTGCAGACTGTTGAAATATATACATTTGTTCATTTGAGTAATGTTGCTTAAGGAGCCATGTCACTTTAAGAATAGGTCATTGCACTTGTTGAAACCGTGATGTAAACATATTAAGGGTATATTTTGAATTATTATTTTCTTTTAAAAACACATAACAGGTACTCTTCTATCATGCTTTTTTACTCACAAAGGAACAACTAGGAATAAGACAAATTTCTTTCCCTAAATATGATTATTAAGTGCTATAATACGTGAGATCAGATAATAGAAAACTGATTAAAATGTCATCTTATTTTTTTTTTTTTTTTTACAGAACTTGGTTAGGAATAATAAGTAATTGTAGCCATGTCTCCAAGTTGCAAGACATGGTTAATTTAATGATAACACAATTAAAAACAAATTAAACCATGTTGATATTGTACAAGCCAATGTCTTACATCAAGTTCTAGGGACTACTTAGAGAGTTTGGACTACATAAAATGTATATTATTTTCTAACCTCTGTCTTTTCTATGTTTACTCTATCACCTTTTTGTTACTTACCAGTTTGGATGTTCATGCATGAGAAACACAAGATTCTAAAAATGTACTTTATTAAATACTTACATAGCAAAACAATATACTCAGTATTAGTAAAAGCAAATTTTTAAATTTGTTTAGTATTTTTATCATTTCACTTGGTCACCTGAATGCCTAGCATATATTAGATATTCATGTTATTTATTGAATCTTTTTTCTTTATAACAATTTTTATCTATTTATTTATTTTGAGAGAGAGAGACAGAGAGAGAGAGAGAGAGAGAGCATATGTGGACATGTAGGAGAGGGGCAGAAGAGAGAGGCAGAAAGAATCATAAGCCAGACTTGATCTCACCAACTATGAGATCACGACCTGAGCTGATACCAAGAGTTGGATGCTTAACTGACTGAGCCACCTAGGAACCCCTGAATAAAATTATTTAATTCTTCAAATTAAGCACTGTTAGTCTAGTTTCATAAAAGTAACTTCAGATTCTGCCAATCTGTTGCATTGTTTTGCACACCCCCACCTGGTTGGTGGCTCTACATTTGGACAGCTGAGACATATTTAAAAGATTCTTAAACCAACTTCCCCTTATCCCTAGGTTCTAAAGAAAGAATGAAAAAAAAAAAAAAAAAAGACTTTCATGGGAATCAGAAATTGCCTGCATGAATACTGTTTCAAGTGAAAGCAGAAATGGGTGCCACGGATTAACTAGGAGTTTTATAAGTAAATCCCATGCACATCACCTATCAGTTAACAAAATATTTGTTCAGAATTAATTACGTACAAAAGATTGGGGGAAAAAGAAAGAACATAGGGATGCCTCCTACTTCCCAGCAAAATCACCCGGTTGCGTATTCTGTGAATTTCCTTCTTAAAAGACTTTTCTTGAAATTCATTTCGATCTCATTTTATCTGTAAAAGATTGAGGTCAGAGTGTCCAACCCAACCCAGTAAAGTCAGCTCCAACATCTGTATGACTGCATTTTCTCACTTGAGATTTTTTTTTCAAACGTTAAGTAGAAAGGAATTTAAGAAAATGATATCTGTTTCATATGTGTTTTTACCCTTAAAACAGCAAGTCAGTGCACCACCACTACCCCAAAACCAACACAAGAAACAGCTAACCACTCATCACATTCACCCACACCCTTACACCAAATGAACAAACAAACACATAAGCAGACATAAAAAACAAACCAACTACGAAAACAGAGTCTGCCTCTCTAACATTTCATCATTGCAAGGAAATTTCAGGTTGAATGTGTATAGTAAAATATACTTTCACCAGGGAATGCGAGGGGGGCTGTCCCTACCCCTCCTGGCCTCAGCCCCAGCACTCCTGGGACCCAGCACTCCTGGGGGCGGGGGTGAGAACTCTGGCGCCTGTAGCCCATCTGAGGCCTGCTGGAAGAAAAATGATGTCACAGATGTTTCACTGTTTCTTCCTCATCTCCTCTATTTCCTTCTTTACTTATACCTTTAAAGGCGTTTTCCTATTTCCAGTTTGTCTTCACTTTTTCCAACCTCTGCCATTTTTCCAAAGCTCTCACGTCCCTTAGCTAGAGGGACAATTTTTCTGACCAAATATAAACATTCATTCCCACTGGCCCTTTGCATTTTCTCTTAATTTTGACTGCGGATGGAGCTGCCTTTTTTTTCCCCAGGGTAGAAGTGAGGGTGTGAAGATCCTCCCCTGAGTTTGCCATCTCTAGGGAGGCCCTGGAGACTACTGGCTATTAATTAACATTTTATGATGCCCTTCACACCCTTCAGAGGAAATATACTGTATTAACGCCAAATAGTAATAGTTCAGTTCTCCTCTCCTTTGGGTTCTGGATGCACCAGCTCTCACCCTCCTAAGGGGGGTGGGGGGGGGAATGTTAGACTCCATATTATACCTACCTAGAGGATAAAATGTCAAGTGTAAAAGCTCCTACAAGGAGGAACGCTTTGTACCAATTTCAAAATATTTCTCTGAAAAGAAAAAAAAATGAAAAAGGGAACACTCTTCAGCTTAACTATTGGATGAGAAAACCCACTCCCCTGGAATTCTGTACAATATAAATAGGGAGCAGGATTTCTCACCTGTGCTTCCTGTAGCTCTTTCACTAGAGAACAACCTGTCTTTTTGAGAAGAGCAAACTGTGGGTTCACTTGTCTCGAAGACCACCTTCACCACGCAGGAAGGTCCTGCTCTAGGTGAAGTTTCTGTGTGATGCTGTTTTTGGCTTGCACACAATTGTGTCTCTCATCCATTTTTTTTTCTTTTTATTTAAAATCTAGAAAACGGGTTCCTCTAGTGAGGAAATTTCAGGTTTAGTTCATTTATATTCTGTAATCATATTATTTTTAATATTACGTTAGAGTCACAGAGATCCGACAGAAACATTACGTTAGAGTCAGAGAGATCCAACAGAAACTGTCGTTTTTTTGTTTTTTTGTTTTTTTTTTTTTCCCAAGGCCAAAAGATAAGTAAAGATAAGGAAAGTGACAGAGTTAGGATTCTCTCACTTCTAGCAGTAGAGACCCAGAGCCCTCGTTGTCACCATGATGGAACATACACAGCCATGTAGTGTTTTGAATTCATCCAGATCTCAAAGATCTGGACCCGTGTGTGTCTCAGGTATCTGGGCTTTCTTGCACTAAAGGTATGGAAAATAGAACTGTAACTCACTCCTGCCTCAGGGTAGTGTTATCCATTATATTTTTCTTTTTAAGCTTTTCTTTTCATGGAAAAGTATCCTCTTTGAATCTGATGTTTAAGGTAATTCTTACAGTTTGGGGATTCTTATTTATGACTGGAAATTCTCTTCTTAGTTTCTAAACCGTCTAAATGATCAGATATGTTTATTCAGCTATTCTCATGGTAATTAAAACACGCATTATATTAGAACTAAATGTAGAATACGAAGATGTATCCACGGATAGCATTTAAATCTTTCCCATTTCTTTTATTCTTGTAATCATAATCATTTTTAAGTTAAAATCATGGGAGATAAAGGGATTAAGCATAAAGTTTTATGTGAAAAACTTCAGAGGTTAATAAGAAGAAGGAAACTAATATTTAATAAGTACTTAGGTATCAAGTATTTTGCCTAACCATGTTTCTATCTGTGTGTGTGTGGGGGGGGGGGTTCCTTTTTTTCCCCATCAAACATATCTGTATGAGGAAAGCATAAATGGTGGCTCAAAGAGATTGAGTTGCTGATGTTCATATCTAGCATTGGGAAGAGCAGTGATTCAGACCCAGAGCAGCCTGACTCCAGTTTTGTAACACCAGGTATCCTTGTTACTGCCATTCTCACCATTATTGGAAATGTTACCAACGGTCACTACATCTCTCAATAGTAAAAGCTGTTGTTAATCACACTATTTGCCATTTTGCGGGGATAGTATTCTACTTTTTGAATGTCAGGGTTTCATGATGTTTCAGATTTTCCTTTCTCCATTGTTAAAGTCTACTGACATAACTTGATGATAGTTTAGTTGAGTGGACCTATATTCCTCTGAAATAGTATAGTGAAGTGTGTGTTAGTGAAAGTTTAAAAGCAGATGGGGCGCCTGGGTGGCGTAGTCGGTTAAGCGTCCGACTTCAGCCAGGTCACGATCTCACGGTCCGTGAGTTCGAGCCCGCGTTAGGCTCTGGGCTGATGGCTCAGAGCCTGGAGACTGCTTCCTGCTTCCGATTCTGTGTCTCCCTCTCTCTCTGCCCCTCCCCCCTTCATGCTCTGTCTCTCTCTGTCCCAAAAATAAATAAACGTTGAAAAAAGCAGAATACTGATTTGTGACTGAGTTTACTTCTTCTGGCATATGATACCTCTAAAGTATTAAAAAGTATTTTATAATTTGAGAACCACTGGATGTATTATCTAATATAAATGGGGGGGTCATGTTTTATCTGAAAAAGTCTGGAGAGTTTGATGGGAAAAAAGACAAGTGAAATACGGATTAAAAGATAGAGCAAATATCAGCACCTTCTTGACCAATATAAATGCAAAGCATTTCATAAATTTTAACCTATTTCTTGAATAATTAAGCTATTGAGTAAGCTCTTCTTGCTTTTTTAAGGTCTAAGAGCTTACTTTGCCACCTCCATACCCCAAAATCCATATTCCTTCAAAGTCTAAAGACTTCTTCAACATTTACATAATTCCTGAAACGTGTTGGAGTGGGGAAATCAGACAGTGCAACTCATTTTTTGCATTTTTTTTGTAGCCTTTGACTTTAAGCCAACTTTCCCTCAATTCATGAAATAATTTTGCCATTTCTCTTGATTTTATTTATATGGACATAAAAGCATACATATGTGTGTGTGTGTGTGTTTTCCTTTTTATTGCATTCATATATATTAATATTTTGTTAGATTGGGCACTCAATTTGAGGTTAAGTAACCCCTAGAGCTGTCTACCGCTGTTCATTGAGTTAGTCTCTTTAAAACTCTATTAAATTTAGTTAGCAATCAGTGTCAAGTCAGTGCACTTAATAATAATCCTGAGCATTCACCTAAGCTACTAAGGGGAAAAAAAAATCTGAGAGGTGATTTGGAGGGCCACTATTCCTAGTGTGTTGCTCACAATTATAAGCAGCAATTTTTTACTGGAGTCTAAAAATGGATTTCCCAAGTCAGCCTTAGGTATAAAAGCATGTTTCCCTAGAAACCAGGGGGGAAAACATGCATAGAAGTTTGGATGGTTGAGACGGTCTTTTTCGGCTGGGGGAATTAGGGGTTTTGTTGCACTCTGGCAATTCCAGGTCTAGATTTCATAACGCGTTCGTTCCTTCTCCCTCCCATGAGGCAAGAAAGCCATTGGGATAGGTTGCTAACACAATTTCTATTTTTATCCCTCAAAAGACTGGAGTTATTGTCCTACAAATCTAAGCTTTGCTTTTTTAACAACACTGTGGATGTCAAGGTCTTTTGATGCTTCCTGCATGTATTTCTTTCTTTGTACCTTGGAAAAATGAGATATGTTGACATTAACCAACACTTCTGACATTTTAATAAAAATATTATACTTAAAAAGATAATATACTTAAAAATACTTAAAAAATACTTAAAAATACTAAAAAAAATACTTAAAAAAATATACTTAAAAAGATCACCTTTAGGGATTTTCTTGGATCCCTTTAAAGATTTCTAATCTGTTTAATAAGGGAGACATAAATACGATGAGTCCCAAAATGTTAGTCTTCTGGAACATCATATCGAGCAGTCACTCTGCTGAAAACAAATACTGTTGGGGGGGGTGGGGTGGGAAAACATAGTGTAATATCAGTTCCCCTACAAGCCCACTCATAAGTATTAATAGTTTGTGGCTCAGGACAAAAAGAAACATCCCAAAAGATAGGGAAAATGATTGAATTCCAGTGTTTATCTGGCTTAAAAACACAGCTTCTTTCAAGTGTGTTACTGGTTCTAAACTTGAGAGTTTTTGTTGTCATCCATGATTAAAATACCATCATTTCCCATTCCAGTCTTTTACTTGCCTATTGGAAGACCACTAAAGGAGGACCATCTCTCTTTTTTCTTCCTCTGTCTGCTCTCAACAATTTCGTCTGTATTGTTTGCTAGTCAGTAGAGAATCATAACCTATTTTTGCCTCTGACCCCGGTAATTTTACCTGTAAAATCCAATTATGAAAAAAAAGGAGTGTCAAGTGTGGTCTTGAAGGGAAAAGAATTCATACCTCAGGCAGCCAGATGGGTGAATGGGAACAAGGTTGAGAGACAGGCCTACTTTTATTCCTATGGTAGTCTTGTTAGAGCTGACACTAAGGAATGATACTAAATAAGAAGTATTAAGAAATTAAAAGATAATTGGCGAAAGAGTGCTGGGATTTCTGTGTATAAACTTTGCTATATACTATCTTTAAGTACCAGCTGTTGTCTTATGTATAAGCCTCAGGCTTTTAGCATTAACTGAGAGTCTTTTTCTTAAATGCATCACACATTATCTTTAAGTTAGGTCACTGGCTCTCAGCATGGTAAGACTCACCCACCAAGGCCCACACTGTATTTTACTATGTTCTCACCTTCCAGAGGAGTTTTTAAATTTATTTTCAAACAATATTTCACAACTGAAACAAACAAATGATATTTCACAACTGTAACTATCTTCTGCTCTCCACAGGCTCATTTGGGTCTGTTCAAATGCTGTATCACACAGCCTACTTCTAATCTAAAATAAAATGTATTTTTGATGAGGAACACGAGTTTGGCCAAATTAAAGAAAAATAAAAACAAGGTTTTTCAAGGACATTATTTACAAGGAAAACACTTTTGCTTATTTAATTTTGGCCTTGCAACTTCTGATAATGGAAACAATAGAAGATTTATAAACTTTTTATGAAGTGTAACAAGAACTTAAGGAATCTTACAATGATTTTTTCTGTCCTTCCCATTCTTCATTAGATTATCTAGCTGTAAATTTAGCAATTGGTGAATATTTATTGAGTCAGCTAATCTCAGAAGTAATAAAATCTTCTCTGATTTAATTTTTGTTTAGAACAGTTAAAGTTTTTGTGTTACATTTATTTCATTAACAATTTTTAAAGAAACTAATAGCACAGATAACCATTATTTCAGATTACGTTTGAGTTTGTATTTTTTTAAAGTCTGTATTCTTCGTGAATAGAACAAACTATCAGAATGGTTGGGAAATAAAATTAATTATCGTGATTATGTGAAAGAACTCCTTACTGCCTGGTGGTAACAGCAGATTTATCACCAAGACACCTCATTTTACATAAGTAATTAAACCATTTTATAGAAGGAACCAACTATATGTGAGGAATTACACAAATTGACCCAAGCTACAGTCATATTTATTAGAAGAATGCTTTCACTTTTTCAAAAGCACTTTTCACATATACCCCATTTAGCACATATGGGCAATTATTTAGGTGAACAAAAAAAAAAAAAAAAAAGAAATTCTTAATGATCATCAGTTACCATGTAAAAGCACAAAGACTTTCCTTATGTTTTGGGACACAAAAGAAGGAAGTAACACAACCTGCAGTTTATTATTTTGTATCAGATGCAAACCTTTTTCTAAACTTTAAATCCAACTGAAAGCAGCTGCTGGAAAAATATCATTACACTGTACCTTAAGCTACAAAAACCAATTTAATGGTGACATTTTATTTTGTTCAGATGGTCTGCTCTTTTCTTCTGTTTAAACCAGTAAAGCCTATGGAAACTGTATCTGGATGAAATCACTCGAAGGTGAAGGCCCATGACCAAAAACATTCTTTAAAGATTACAGGGTTCTAGTCAAACAGGATAGCAGCACTAACAAGATCGAAGGTCTCCCAAAGACAGGAAGTAATATTACATCATTCATATACATAACTACACGTTCCCTTTTCTAGAGAAGGATAGAGAGTTTATGATTCAAAAATATCAATACATAAAACATGGGCATTACTTTTAAAACACATGTGGATGCCTTTCAGGTCAGCCTATTTCTATTTTTTTTTTTTAAAGATGTAATCACTTCTCTGACCTTGCCAGGTCAAAAATTTTTCATAAAAGTTCCTTAAATGTTGACCATTTTATTTATTTTTCCTGAAATGGACTGTAAAAAAGAGAAAATTGCCTGTGCTTTTGTTACATATCAATATTATCACGAACAAAACCCGAAAAGTATGCACAATTTGACACTAAGACTGACGTAGCTTTTTCGGAAATAGTTGTATTTTACTGCAAAGAGTTAGTTAAAAAAAAAAAGAAAACAAAAGCTACTCTTGATATGAATCCAATATTCATAAGTCTTTTATTAGAAAAACCTTGGGACCAGATTGTTTAATCTAGCGCCAGTCTTTGTTGAACATGAAGGTAAGAAATCTCTCTGCCTCTCTCACTAATTTTTACCTTTAAATTATTCTTAACCGATAACACACTTTTGTTCATTCATTCACTCATTCATAATTTATACTTAATCTCTGAAAAGGACTTAACATTAAAGTTATGGATAACTGAAAACCATTGACTTAAATGGTTGATAAAAACAAAGAGCGGGAAGAATATAAGCTAACACGGTTACTGTGATATGAGCTTCATGGCATCTAAGAACCAAGCAAAGTGCCTTTGTAAATGACCTTAAATGCTGTAAACTAAGCACCTGCTGTGGATTGTAGTTATAACCTTTCCATAAGTGAGACAAGTCTTGCCACTTAGGAATGACTCCCAGGTGGTCCTGGCACAGCCTGGTCACATCTGCTAGGTCTTAGAAAAGTGGGAGTGAATGTTCTGCATGCTGGCATTGTGCCACATGACCTTGCTGAAAGTTTTGTACCAATAAGAGTTGCAAAAACTCCCAAGATATGGAGAAGGAGAAAGTTCCAAATTAAAATACAATAGTGAGTACCTCCAATAAGCAACTTTCCCTCTGCTACTCTAAATTTTCCTAATTCTTTGATGAATTTATTGGACTAGATCATTTCCAAGAATTTACTCTTCTCTCCAGAAGTCACAACAACTATTTCATCTTCCCAGTGGTAGCCTACATAGAGTCTATCATTTACTCATTCAGCAAACATCACCCCAGGTTTTCATGAACAAAATATAGTCTCTACCTGCCTTAGGCTCAGAGTTTTAGCAGGATATACAGAAATGTAAGCAGATTATTAGAATAAGAAGTAAGAAAGAAATTGCTATAATGCTACTGTTGCTTCCAGATGTGTTGAAGGAAGTGCATTAGCCTTCTGGTGGGATCAAGAAAGCCATTATCTTGAATGAGTTAGGTAGATAATGACTATCAAAGAAGGAAAATGGGGAGGCACGTTTCTGGTGGAGAAAATGGTCTTATGAAGGTAAAAGGTGAAAAAACAGTTGGTTAAGGAAAAGAAGGTCACTGATGTTGGAATGCATGGAAAATGGAAAAGTGGCTTAAAAAGTAGATAGAGGCCAGATCATAACAGTTCAGTGCTTAAGGTCATGGACCCAGAGTCCAATGCCTGGATTTGATTTTTGACTTAGTCATTTATGTGGTCTACAACTCAAAAAATTTAATTTATGTCCTCTTAACCTCAGTGTCCACAAAGACAATTAGATTGCTCATTTATATTATGCTAAGGAGTAAATTAAATAATGCAAACTAAAAATGAAACTTCAACAAGACACCGAAAACTGAAAAATGCAAAATTGCACATAGAGGTGCTGAATCACCACATGTAGATTTTTGAAGGAAATTTCTGAACACTGGTAATCCATCTTGTTTGTAGGCTAAGAGTGAAGTAGAGGAGGGAGGATGTATGAAGAAATTTTATTAAAAAGAGTGGTTGCCACCTGGTGGGCATCCATTTTCATGGGAGAAAGGGGTAAAGTGGTGTTATCTCCATCACCTCAAGCCTAGAGAACTCCAGAGAAGAAGGTCTCAGCTGGGGACATCTGGATCACTCATAAATGTGTTCCAGTGAAGATGGTTTCTCCCATCTTCAATGTCCAAGGTACTATCTTAGCCTCCAGTCTGAGCTTACCTGAGGTGGAAGATTTGTTGCTAAGTCAGGTTCATCTTGAATATGCATATATGTATGTATGTATGTATGTATGTATGTATGCATTCATGTATGTATAGATTTTTTTTTAATTCTAAATTGAGGCTGTGTTTTGTGGCTTGAGTGATCTTTTACCTAAGAAAGCACAGAAAATCCATAGGCTTGTCAGAGTTTTCTTCCATGGGCCGGGAAAGGTAAACTTAATGACAAATGTTTTTGAAAAATGGTGAGAGAAAAAAATGAAGTTTTAGTTTGATTGTGTCAGAGTCCAACTCACTCCACATACCCCAGTTGAACATTAAAGCACCAAAAGGAATAGTTGGTAAATAGTCACTGGTTATTTTTTGCAGCGTTAGAAGCCATGCCAAGCTATGAAGTAGATCCTGGATAAATTGAAAAGCCATTAGAAGGAGAGATAAATGATCAGATTTACATACCAGAAGATAGTTTGGAGCTAAGGTTCAGTCAGATGTGTTGGGGAAGAGGAAGAAATGAGAGGAGGCTGTTTAGGAAGCTACTTAATATCCTCCAAAAGAAATGTTAGTGTTTGTAATGAAATCAGTAACCAAATTGAGTGTAGATTTGGTAGATATTTAGGGGTAGAATGTAGGACCAACAGACATGTACTGAAATAAAAAATGCCAAATGTCTTTTCTAGTTTTCTTGTTTGAGCAATAAGAAATAAATGAAGAAGAATCAAATATTTTATTGATAGTATGTTGAATTTGGGATCTTTCTGAGAGTTCCTGTGAAATATATACAGTTGGAAATAGTCACTCATGCTCAGTAGTCAAACTTGTATTAGAAATTTTTAAAAATTGAAAATTATATTTACTTATACAGAACACTTAAGACTTCCAGGAATAATTTGAAAATTGCAGATCTCAGATTAATCTTCCCATATTTTATTTGCGTTTTACTAAGGTATAATCTATATACAAAAACAATGGACATAATTTGATTAGTTTGTAGTATGCATACACCCATGAGACAATCATCACAGTCAAGGTAACAAGCATATTCATCATCTCCAAAAGATCCCTCCTGTGTTCTTTTGTTTTGTGGTTAAGAGCGCTTAACATGAAATCTACCCTTTTAACAAACCGTTGAGTATGTAGTACTGAATTGTTAACTATGGGCAGTGTGTTATACAGCAGATTTATAGAAAATCTGGCATAACTTAAACTTTATACCCATTGAACAACAATCCCCCTTTCCCATTCTCTTACCCCATAATCTCATTTAATATACAAGTAAATGATAATGGGAAAATGTAGGTGATTTGTTTAAATGTGCACACAGTTTAGATACATTTATTTGTGATTATAGATATCAACAGTGGTAGTATCAAAACTTATGTGTTTATTACCCTTAAGCCTCTTTATTCTTAGAGCCACCCAGTGTGTATGTGTGTGTGTGTGGGTGTGTGTGTCACACACACCCACACACACACACATATATATATACACACACACATATATATATATATTTATATATTTATATGAGACAACCTCAGGTCTCTATGTTTACTCCTCATATAACTCCAGTCCCTGATAAGAATGAAGAAAAAGCTTGTATAATCAGATAGACTTGAAACAACTCTTCCTGCTTCAATCCTCTCTTTTTCTTTATGTTGTTAGAAGGAGTACATGCTCCAGCTTCAAAAAAGTTTTAAAAAGTATAGGTTACATAGTAAAAAGTCTTCCTCATACCTCTATGCTCCAGAAGCAACTGAATAGGACTTTCTCATGTATCTCTTTTATGTAATATTCTCCATCTCTGATACCTGTTGTTGATAGTCTAATCTCCATGCATTTATTATGATGAACTTTATTAAATGGAAAACAGATCATATCACTACTCCACTAATTATGTTTTTATATGTTCTTATGACAATTAGGGGAAAATGCAGAGTTTTTACTGTAGATTTTAAGGTCCAAATCATGTATGCCTTGCCTACCACTTGGGCATTATCACACTCCATGAGACCCTTCATTCACTACCTTTGCTCTTAAGCCAATCAAGCATGCTGATGACTTCGTCCATTGTACTGGTCCTCCTTTCTTTCTAGAATGTTCTAGAATGTTTCTTTCTAGAAGAATGTTCTTTCTAGAATGTTCTTTCCCTATCTTCCCATGGCAGACTCCTTATCCTTCAGCAATCAGCGAAAACATCAGCTCCTCAGAGTAAACTTCTTTTCTTTCTTTCCTCTATTAACTTCAGTACACAATTTTGAAGAGAAAGATTTGAGTTCTTCTCTGTACTCTGCCCTCACTTGCTGTATAACCTCAGGCCTATGACTTTTTTTAATATGAAATTTTTTGTCAAATTTGTTTCCATACTACACCCAGTGCTCATCCCAACAGGTGCCCTCCTAAATGCCCATCACCCACTTTCCCCCCCTCCCACGCCCCCATCAACCCTCAGTTTATTCTCAGTTTTTAAGGGTGTCTTATGGTTTGGCTCTTTCCTTCTTTGTACCTTTTTTTCCCCTTCCCATCTCCCATGGTCTTCTGTTAAGTTTCTCAGGATCCACATAAGAGTGAAAACATATGGTATCTGTCTTTCTCTGTATGACTTATTTCTCTTAGCATAACACTCTCCAGTTCCATCCACGTTGCTACAAAGGGCCATATTTCATTCTTTCTCATTGCCAAGTAGTATTCCATTGTATATATAAACCACAACTTTATCCATTCATCAGTTGATTGACATTTAGGCTCTTTCCATAATTTGGGTATTGTTGGGAGTGCTGCTATAAACATTGGGGTACAAGTGCCCCTATGCACATCTCCAAAGACAAGGGAATTAAAAGGCCTCTGACTTGTATAGATCTTTTTTTTAGGTTGAAAAATCGGGATAACATTACTTTATTGTCAGGGTTGTTGTAAGAATTCAATAAAAAGAAAGTGTTACATGTGTTAATTTATCCTTAGTTCAAAAAAATTAAGTTGCATTTCTTTCGTTAGAATTTGAAGATCAAGAAATCTAGGAATAAAAAAAGAAAAGAAAACTAGGAATGTATCTGAAGAGAAAATGATAGTTAATGGAGATAAAAGTTTCTTGATCATTAGCCATGCCCAGGACTTATTATTTAACTAATGCATTAACTATTTATTCATCAATGTCTAATCTATATTGGGTAGTGATCTTAGTCCCTGGCAGAATAACATGGATACATGTAATCTATAGAGGAAATAGGCATATAATTATATTGCAATACATGCTATTAATATAGTAAGTACAATATTTTATGGGAACATGAAGGAAGAGAAAGCTTTATATAGGCCAGTTTGATTTGATTCTCAATTGAACAAGTGTTCAACAAAGAATAAAGTACAAGTCATTCTAAGAGTAAAATTATGGATGGAACTTTAACAAATTCTAACACTGAGGAGACTGTAATGCGAACGTTCAGATTGTAAAGTTTTAAAGAACAAAGTTCAATGGAGTCTAATGCTTCTGAGGTGAAATGGTTTAGATTTTTTAAGTGGTTATAAGATTTGCATATGAGGTGTCACTGGTAAGTTTATCAAGAAGTGTTGCCTTAAAGTGGTGCAGGCAGAATGTACATTCACTGTGTTGAGGAATGGAGTGAAAACATGGAGAATAGAGAGTGAGACTACAGTTTCAAAAAGTTCAATGCCTATTTATAGGAGAAATACTGAGTGAAATTATAAAAACTAAAATATTGAGGGGAAGTGTATTTAATGGAGGAAACTTCAATCAGTAAGAGGAGAAGAAAAAGGAGTAGAGAGAGGGCATTTGAAAATATGGGAAGTGAGGTCAATAACGTAGGTGGAGGGACTCAGAGATGCTTCTTTTCTGCCTGGAGAGAGTTGATGATGTCAGTTACAATTTGAGAAGTTGTGGATTGAACATATGCAATATAGCTTATAAAGCAGACTCTTAACCATTTTTCACTAAAGCCCTCTTGTCCTTTTAACTTGGGATCCATCCTGGCTGTGAACTCTAGATGGAGTAGGCATCCATATGTGGTAACTTGCTTCTGCTTTTAGAAAAGTCTTTATTATTACAGACCTACTCAAAGGTTTGAGGAACATGACTAATTAAGAATACCAGACTGTGAGGAAGAATAAATGTGACTTAAAGGAAACCAGCCAGACAAAAGAACAGACCACAGCTATTCTAATTTCAAAAAACGAGAGTCTTTAATGATCCTGTTAAGCTAATGTCAGTATCAGTGATCAGGAAAAATTAGCTCCTCACATTCTTTCAGGGGTCCTTTGGCTTGTTTACATAAAATTCCTTGGGAAGACTCCAGAAGTCACAGTTGCTATATGTAAAATTTTGTCATTTTTTTTCTTGCTTGATTAATATCAACCCCTGAATTATATGCTGCACTGTAAAATATTACAGCAGCAATATCCTAAAAATGTAATATAAACTAAAAATCAGGCCATATATCTTTCGTTAATTCCTCAGGCTGCTTTGATAGTAAGGTATACTTTTGTGAGGGGGAAAAATATTCAGTATGTAACATGTCAATACGTAATACCAGATGGGAAAATGCTTTATAAATTGTAAGGTATAGTCATATATGAGGCACTATATATCCACAGAGAGAGAGGGGGAATGATTAAGATATATTGGCTATCACCAGCACTTGAAAAGTATAAAAAGAAACTCAAAAGATAGCTTAGCATCAAAAAAATGTCCAAGAAACTGAATATCACAAAATTTTAACAGTATTCCTGAGGCAGTAGACTCTAAACCTCTAAGTCCTGCTATTGAAACACTGGTCTTTGTGGCCAACATGGTAAACTTAAAAATTGTGAGAGAACTGAACAACCCAGGATTAAATGAGAAATTAGAATCAAAGAACAAAATGAATTATGTTTGTTTTTTATAAACGTGAAATGAATTCACTTCTTCTGTGTGGTTTAATTTTCTTTCATTTGAACTCACTCCACCTTAATGGTATTCAGATTAGCTAAGCATTAGTAGTTATATATTCTAAAGTAGTTTAACCCTTCTCAGAAAGCCTTTGTTGATTTTGGTCATAAAAGGTCTATGCGTAATTTAAAGGAAGGTGGAGAAGGCACAAATCTCCATTATTTGTTCATGGCCTATGCTGATTATAATGCACAAAATATTATCTCTTCAAGCATAAGTGTTCTGAATTATGCATCCAAAGTTTGTCTTATTCAAAAGAAGTGAAGACAGCTGTAAAAAAGAGCTTTCCAAGTATTTGTGCATCAAAAAATACATATTCATGATGGAAAATTACCCACCAAAAAATGTGCTCTTTGCAAGGGGCAACATTATAATTTTGCAAAAGTTAAATCTTGTCTTCTTCTTACTCTGTTACTACGTTACTCCGGGTAGGACACAGTGGGATAGTCAGTGGAGATCCTTGAAATTTTCTCTTTTTGAATGTTTAAACATATCGAATGTAAGAACCAAATTTTGAGGATATAAGTGACTGAAACATAAGGCAGCTACAGACTGCTCACTAGGAACATTTATCAACATGTTTAATCTGCAATTCATTTCACATCCCATGTATAGAGCGTCGTGTGTATTAGATGGCATTTCGAATGAAGTATATTTGAAGTACATTAAGCTTTCTTAAATAAGAAAAATGATATACTCTATGAATTTTGAGGTTATATTTAGGATGCTAAAATAATTTTATACAAAGAGATGTATTTTAAAAGTATAGGAATAAATAAACCCACTTTCCAACTGCATAGCTTGGGGATTCTCCTGATTTGAAATCTAAGTCCATCTTTGCATATGAGTGTAAGCATTTCAGTGAAGCTGATATGATTCAATTTTATATTTTGGTACACCGCGGTGTCAGTTTCAGGGAGTCACAAATAACACCTGAAACCAACACGCTGAATTCTGGCTCTTCTACTTCCTACGCAGACTTCCTTTTAGAGCCTTGGCTTCCTTATTCTTGAATGGGGGGAAAAATCCTGTGTCTTCAGAGCTTTGTGTGTCTTAACTTAGCATATAGTAAAGCTACAGGTAAACTGTAAAATACTGATCAAATGGGACAGAATGTTATATAATTCAAATTGCTGCTATCCAAGTCCACATGTATACTGGCATCATTGAAAAGTCTTGGAGACCTAAGTGGCGAATAATTTACCTCAATTTTACCAAATGATGAAATTTGAAAGGGTGAATGAGTTTATATTCTTTGCTTTACAGCTAGATGGTAGAAAAATTGATGCAGAATAGCCTGCAAATTGCATAATATTCTTCCCAAATTATTATTATTATTATTATTATTATTATTATTATTACTTGTCATTTTTCCCCTCAGGATTGATTAGTAAATTATACCTCCCCATACTTCATAACATTTTTGGAAAAGTTCCCGAAAACATAATTTATGACACAAAGATAGTACCATATTACTAGTTACTGAGTATGTTGAGTCAAGGAAACAAAGCCAAACTTCTGTCCCCTTGCTTTATTTGCCATTCAGTCTTCAGGATTGTAAAGTCTAGTGGAAGAGAACATTTGCAATTACAACACACGTCTTTAAATTAGTTTTAAAAACTCTCAGTCGAGAATCCTTAACATTTTGAACATTACAGCTATTAGCATTGTTGAATAGAGTTCATGAAACCCTCTCTAATGCCTCTGAAAGCTTATATGTAACAAATATTTATATTTTATGAAGTAAATCATAATATGAAGAAAGTTGTATTTCCTTAAGATTATTAAAGTGTTCTGAGAAAGTTAAAAAAAAACTTTATTAAATGCAAAAATTGTTTAGACTGTCAAGGAAATCTTCGAGAAATCCGTAATAGAGACCGTACATATTTTTGATCGATTTTCCTCACACCATTGACTTGAGTCATATCTACTTTCTTTCATCTCTATCAGGGTTGATAATATTTATTGTTAATAACCTGCTACAAAGGTTATTGAAGTTAGTTTTGTTTTTTGTTTGTGTGCTTGCTTCTTCTTTGGAAAACAACTTGAGTCCTTTAGAGAGAATGTTAAAACATTGCAGCTCATCATTACTATTTTTGTTTTATTATAAAGAAACAAAGCATAAATAAAAGGTACCGATCAGCATTCCATGGAGAATTTGCTTTGTATCAACAGATCCAGTGTGAATCTTTCTTGTTCTTAACAGTTCCGTAGATAAACTTTTTCAGTACTTGAAGCTAGAGTATTTAGAAATATGAATATGTGTTTTTAACTGAAACTCATTTCACATCTTATATGACCTTTTCTTACTGATACCACAACAACTTTATGCAACATGACACTGAGTTACATGTTGGAATGTAATGAGTCCTTGGAGGATTTTTGTAGAGAGCAAGCACAAAATTATATATGTATATATCAAGTGTAAAGGCAGGAACCTGGAGGGTGACGGTATACAATACACACTCAAGATAATTTAATAAGAATGGGAGATGTCAAGTAGTTGTGTAAAATCTAGAGGTTGGACCTGGAAGAGAGGTGGGAGGAGTCCTGTAACCACAGAGCTGACAGCCTAGAGGTCCTTTCCTCAAGGAAAGGTAAGACAAAGAAAAGTAATTGCTGGAATCTTTTAGAAAAAGCAATCAAAATTATAAAGTAAAATGTCAATTTCATTGATTTGTTTCTATCATCTGCATAGAAACAAAGAGCTACCCTGACTAGTAACTTTTTTCTCTGAATTAATGACATCAATATGTTAAATAATGAAGTTAAATAAATTTTTTAAATACCCATTTATTCTCTTTAAAGAGGGACACTAATAAAAGCTGTGGCACACGTCAAATGAGCAGTTAAACATGTTTTTACCAAAAGGCGGCAGAAGGAAAATCACTCCCTTGGTATAAACATGAGGTATTTCTTTCTCATTTCACAAACAAGCATTGCCTGTGCTTGTAACGCTTCTGTGTTGAGAAGATGAATAACGATTCATATAAATTACCGCCTTTCAATAGAAAGTAACGTAGCATCCACACAATTGAAGAGATAGGTGGTAAACATAAAATCTTTCGTAAGGCAACATTATCAGTGCACAGAAGTACCAGGACTAGAAGCCAAGTACACTTAGGACCTGGTCTCATGCCAAGACAATACCCCTCATTTCATTTACATACAGTAGCCCCCCTGACTGGTGGTATCACTTTCCCTGGTTTCACTTACCCCCAGACATCCTTGGTCTGGAAGGAGATGATCCTTTTCCTGATGAATCATCAGAGCGTCAGTAGTAGTCCAATGCTTCATCACCATGCTTGTGTCATTCACCTTCCTCTACTGATAGAGGCATGTTATCACTTCAAGTCACTAGAAGAGGCAGCACAGTACCCTAAGATAGTTTTTTTTTTTTTTTAATTTTTTTTTTTAACGTTTATTTATTTTTTTGGGACAGAGAGAGACAGAGCATGAACGGGGGAGGGGCAGAGAGAGAGGGAGACACAGAATCGGAAACAGGCTCCAGGCTCTGAGCCATCAGCCCAGAGCCCGACGCGGGGCTCGAACTCACGGACCGCGAGATCGTGACCTGGCTGAAGTCGGACGCTTAACCGACTGTGCCACCCAGGCGCCCCCCTAAGATAGTTTTTAAGAGAGAGAGATGATGCTCATTTAATTTTAATTGCAGTATATTATTATAACTCTTCTCGTTTATTATTAGTTATTATTGTTAATCTCTTATTATGCCAAACTTAGAAATTAAACTTTATCATAGGTGTGTCTATATGGGAAAAACATAGTACATATAGGTTTCAGTATTATCCGCAGTTTTAGGATCCACTGGGGGTCCTGGAAAATATCTCCCATGAATGGGGGGCTGGGGGGATACTGTACATAAGTATGTATATATTTATCCATCTGATTGTTTCCTATAACTGTGTAACATATAAGTGTACTTTCTTTTGCCCAGTAATTGTTTTATTGTTTTCCCCCAAGGATTGATTGGCTGATATATTTGAAGATATTAAGAATTAGAAACATGTTTCCCATATATATATATATAAATCAAATATGTTATATCAAATATATCAAATATATATATATTCTCAAGTCAGAACACTTCAAATAGATTCAGGGTTTCTTTTTCAACTTCAATTTAAAATATATTAATTAGTTGTTTAAATAGAAACATTTGAGATTATTTCTTTAGCAGAAATGCCTCACTTAAACAAAATAATTTTCTTGGCTTATTTTTAAGGATTATTGCAAAAAATCATTTATTTTTTTAAGTGTATTTATTTTGAGAAAGACAGAAAGAGAGTGGGGAAGGCAGAGAGAAAGAAAGAGAGAGAGAGAGAGAATCCCAAGGAGACTCCACACTGTCAGTGAGGAGCACCATGTGGGGGCTTGAACCCATGAACCATGTGATCATGACCTGACCTAAAGTGGGACACTTAACCAACTGAGCCACCCAGGTGCTCCACAAAAAGTAATTTCTTTTTTTAATTTTTTTTCAACGTTTATTTATTTTTGGGACAGAGAGAGACAGAGCATGAACGGGGGAGGGGCAGAGAAAGAGGGAGACACAGAATCGGAAACAGGCTCCAGGCTCTGAGCCATCAGCCCAGAGCCTGCCACGGGGCTCGAACTCCCGGACCACGAGATCGTGACCTGGCTGAAGTCGGACGCTTAACCGACTGCGCCACCCAGGCGCCCCCACAAAAAGTAATTTCAATTCAAATTTCCTATGTATTCAAATTACTTGAAACTTTATGAAATAGATACAATTTTTGTTTTTTCGGTTACTAACAAAGAAAAAAAAGACAACCCTTCCTCCTCTAAATAATAAATCTTTCTCTACTTTCTAATCCATTAACTAGAATCAGCGATTTCCTTCGAGTTTGCTCTGCACTCAGATCTCCATTATCCATGGTAGAGCAATGGCAGAACTGAAATTTAACAAATGTTCGTGTGTAGCCACATAGATATGGAATTCATTTGTATGTAATTGAACAAGAGTCTATTCTGTACTTGAGGAATAACTGACTCAGGAGATGCTAGAAATTTGCCACTTTTCTGTTCTCCACCCTTCCTGACACTCCATTCCACACTAGAGATAGCATTATCATCAGATTTGTTCAATGTACTAGGTGTTCAGTGGTGCATCCGAGATTGGGGTTCATTTACCTTTGATTCCCAAATTCAGGTGTATTTAGTGAGACACAGAAGTCGGCATGAGGTCCGAGTTTGAGTAGCTGACTTAAACCAAGTCACTTTGGGTCTATTAGCCTCAGGTCTTCGTCGTCATAATGGATAGAAGATTTAAATTACAAAATCGCTCAGGGATTAGAGTCTTTAATGTACAAATGGAGATCTGTTTGTGCACCCCTACAAAGTACTAACGTACTGTAAATAAACTGTAAATTAACTATAAATAAAGCAAAATGCACTATGATTATATGTAGATGTCGTATGAAAAGAAAATTAGGCTTTTGTTTTTTAATAGACAAATGTATTTAATGCAGTGATTTTTAAAAGGTTTAACTGTAGTATACATAACTATGTGGTTACGAAACGAATATACCCATGTTTATTAAACTCTCACTATTTGTAAAATTTAAATCTTTCCACTTGCTTGATATTAGACTCTTAGTTTTACACCGTAGGATTTTTATCATTTGATATCTAGCTCATTCTTAAATGGTTAAGAGATGATGGTGCCTCCTTAGCCATTGGCTTCATTATATTATCTGACACATAAGTACTCAACAATTTTGATGAATGACTCCTGTATTAATTTAGGACCCCAAGAGTTCTACAGCCTAGAGTTTTCTTTGGACCTTCAAAGTGGAATAATAGATTGTACCATATTAAGAGTTCATTTATCTTCCAGCCCCTAAATTGACTTGAATCAAAGAGCCTAGATGTCTGAGGATCTAATTTATTTTTATAGGCATATCTTTATAAGCATAGGGGATTAGAAATAAGAAAGGGAGCTATTTTCTGCTTTTTAAATATTTTCTTTTCCCATAGGACAATTTAACAAGTTGTGAAGTGCATAAAATAATTTTAGAATATCATCCAAAACATCCTTATATTTAGGCATCTTGTTCACAAGTGTTAAATCTACTTTAAGGCCTGAATTGTTAAGGATCACATAAATTGGGTAGCTGCCAAATTTCCATCTCAGTTTATGCTGTGTAGACAGAACATGTATCCATATGACCTGCATGAATCAGCCATTCAGCTGTCTCACAAGCTATTTTAGCTATTGCCTACTGCCTACTAGGTAAGAAAGAAATTTCATTAGCATGAAAGTTAAGGTATTTTTTTGTTACTGCATTGGTTAAATCTTTTTCTATCTCTTCCTGCTCTATCAGAGCAGGCTTTTGCTATTGAACTTTAGAAAAATACAACTCATAACTTTTAAAAGTTGTTTCTAATTATTAATTTGAGGAAATTCTCATCATTTACTTCTAAGTTTTACATAATAAACTTAATATCATTCTCTTTATCTATATGCACATGTATTGATACAAGACTTCAGACCAAATTGTAAGGAGAAATTGCTCATACTGAAATTTCAGAGATTTATCTCCCCAGGGCAGGGGGGTGGGGAAGTCATTGATAAGTTTGCTAACTGTTGCTGTCACCGACTCAGATTGCTTAACTAAACTTAACAGTATCTCTTATACCTTTTCGGTTATTGTAGAGGTTATAAAAATATTTTATTAATCAAGCTTCTGGGAACGTTTAGCAGTATTGTTTTCAACATTTAGCAGTATTAAATTATTAACTGTCAAATATTTTTTGTTCAATACGATGTGAAATATTTTAAAAAGTAAAGCTATTAAGGTAAAGAAAATAATGTTACAACGTAAATTTTGTACTCTCACTGAAAGGAATGTATTTAAGCTATTTAACGTACAGTAATTATATAAAATTGTATTTATTTTTGTCTTAAACTTCGTGTTTGAATGTGTAAACATCTTGAGAAAGAGGTATTCATCCCCACCCATCAAATTTATTTAAAAAATTAAGAATTTTTTTATTTTTAGCATACTCTTGCTGCAAAACTATGTTCCATATTTTAATCAAATTCAACTTTCCATTGAGTGGAATTAATATGGTACAGCACTGTCCACTAAATTTGTCGTAAGTATTTAGTGTGGTAAAATGAGAAGTACTATTGACATACAAATGTGATACCAGCTAAATTGTTCATTTTTATTTGAGGTCTTATTTTTAGAGTAGCAAGGTATCTCAATGATAGTTTTAAAAACCATGCTAAATTTTCAAGGTGCTGTTTGTTAATATAACTGAAAGAACTGTTTTTATTTGGATTACACATATAATTACCAGACTTCTATCTACTACTGGGATCATATACAATTAATTTGACTGTACTTTGTTGCATAGTGGCATAGATTTAAAGTCACAGTGCATTGTTTATATGGTTGAACATATGTTTTCTGAGTTTTGATCTTGCCACCAGATGGCAGGAAAAATCAGAGTCAAATAGTTGTGGTAAGCAGCATGAATAAGGATTTTGTTTTCATTTTGGGTGTTTTTCTATTGTTGATGCTTTGCACAAAGCCCAAGACATCATAAATATAATGTGAATAGACAATACCTGCTAATTGTTGGTAAATGTTTTCTATTTTTATAGTGTAGTCATGCTATAAATAACTTTTAATATATTCATGCTATCATTGATATGAGTTTGAAAATTATAATTAAAGTTATTGTTTTTGGAACGTATAGCTTGCTGGAATGATTAGAGCTGTCAATCCCTGAACTTCTCTGCATAAAACAACTAGTCACTTTCCTTCTAATGGCACAGGTCTTTACTTAAAATAATGGCCTGACCATGAACTGTATGATCAATGAGTACTCAGCAAAGAGACAATGGGAAAAAAAAAAAACAAAAACAAAAAAACACACTCTCACCTTAGTTCTTTTATGGTCAAGGCCAAGCAGGGACTTATCTATGGCTGATAAATGTTTTACTAATGCAGTGTATATATTTTAAAGTCTTAGTGTAATGCCACTTGACATCTTCCATAAATAAAATCCAACTTAATTGTAACATAGAATAAAGGCAGAAAGAGAAAATATTCCCAAACTGCACTAAAATTCTACAGTTTTTAAATCTTCTACATGTATGCTTTTTTCCTTCATTTTTTAGGAAAAGTTCAGAACCGTTAACCCTTTGAATTATACAAAGGAGAGAATTGAGGCAAGCTTTAAAAAAATAAATGATTGGTGCATGTATATTATAGATTCATTTTTCTTTGCTGTCATGATTGCTTCAATGCATATGCTTCATTTTTTGATAGAGCAGTTTGCTTTTCCTTGATTATACTAGAATATCAAGAAGGACAGGCATTGTTTTCTTCATCTCCTAAATTTTTTTTTTACATTTTTATTTATTTTTGAGTGACAGAGCACAAGTGTGGGAGGGTCAGAGAGAGAATGAGACACAGGATTCGAGGCAGGCTCCAGGCTCCGAGCTGTCAGCACAGGGCCTGGATGTGGGGCTCGAACTCACGATCTGTGACATCATGACCTGAGCCGAAGTCGGACGCTTAACAGACTGAGCCACCCAGGCGCCCCTGTTTTCTTCGTCTTCTAAAAGAACACCTGTAACTAGAATTAAATCATCTAATCAAGTTAAGTTTGATTCGCTGATGTGATCTTTTCACAACTTTCTTTGGCTTTATTAACAAATGAACTTTTAAACTTTTTTTTTTTTTTTTTTTTGCCAAGAAAGGCAAAGAGCTATTCTTGATAAATTACAGATTACTCCTTCCTGAGATCATGTAAATACTGAAAGACTCTGAATAGTAGGAGTGTTTCTTTAAGGTGGCTCCATTATATGCCATTTCCTGACTTGGCACAGAAAAATGTAGCATTGCACTGTGTGAATTAGGATGAGGTCTACTTGTCATTCAAAATGTGAAATAAAGTCTTATCAACCCTAATTTCCTCTGAAACTAGACTCAGAGGATGTCTCTTTCCACACTTGTTATTGTTTAATTTGCACGACAACAGGTATTCAGTTTGTGTAAAGATACAACTCTTATTTTCTCTCTACATTCCTTTGTCTTTGATAAAGATGAATCAAACAAACAGGGAGTTATGGACTAGGTTAACATATAAAATCTATGAGGATGTTACCCGTAAACTTCCAATATTAACAAGAAGAGGAAAGACCCGACAGTTTACAAAGATATACTTCTGGAAAACAGACCCTGGTTTACTTGCACAAACGGTCACAGAGAGTGACAAGTGACCCAGTGCACCAAGTTCAGGCAAGTTGTGAATGAAAAAGAAAAATAACACCTGTGGTCAGGGACAGATGAACTTTGCACCCATCATGCTGCTGCAGGGAAAAGAGGCAGGTGAATTGTTGCTGCTGCTGGCAGGTCTTTTATGGGCAGCGCCCTATGGAGCACTGCCTTTGGCAAAAGTCTGTGGAATGTTCTTCTCCATATTTTGGATTTTAAAGGTTTTTTACCCTAATTCTTAAACCTAACTAATTCTCCTTACTCAATAGTAACATAACATCATATTTCATACTGAGGGTCAATTAAAAAGGAATTACTAGGTTTAGAAAAGATGTAAAGTAATGAGATAGAAATCATTATGACACTTAACCTGGGCCACAGAAACACCAGATTTATATTATCACTTGTGCTACTACCTACTATTTTCTGAGCGTTTCTGGGAAAAACATACAAATGCTTTCAGTTGGTCACAGCATACTAACAAGGTGTTGGCATTATCGACACTTGAATAACAGGATTCAATCCTCCATTATGGTTCCATGACCTTTATTGTTCATAAAACAAGTCTTATGGTAGATCACTCATCCGGGGTAACATGGAAGTGGTTTGTGTTAGAAACTCAATTATTTTAACCACTCTCTGTTTTCTTTGTATCCTGATTTAAAATAACAATCTTGAGTCTACTTGGTACGTGCTTGTTGTGTCTTGCCAAATGAACTCACAAGCTTTATCGGGTGAAATAACAAAAGCGTGATCCTTACATGAATCTTTTTATCTGTACTCCAGTCTGATTAGTAAAAAAGAATGTTAAAGGTAGATTTTAAATAGTAAAGATAAACATTTAAACATTTTTAAATAGGTTTGAAAAATGACACGTTAAATACTATTTTTTTTTTTTTAAATTTTTTTTTTCAACGTTTTATTTATTTTTGGGACAGAGAGAGACAGAGCATGAACGGGGGAGGGGCAGAGAGAGAGGGAGACACAGAATCGGAAACAGGCTCCAGGCTCTGAGCCATCAGCCCAGAGCCTGACGCGGGGCTCGAACTCACGGACCGCGAGATCATGACCTGGCTGAAGTCGGACGCTTAACCGACTGCGCCACCCAGGCGCCCCTAATACTATTAAATTAATTTGAGATTAGGAGTATGAGGAGGAGAACAGAGATTACAAATTTCAGTCATGTAACTGTTCCTTTACTTGAGGAAAATATCTCAATACTGAATAAAGTTAAAAGGAAGACCTTTAACTTCTTCATCAACCTAACTTGGGAGAAGGAAAATTAGAGAGATAATGCATTAAAAGATGAAACTATGTTCCTATTTCCAGTAAAGTGTTCAGTCAGCATGAACTCAGCGTACAACTGGGTCATCAGTGATTTTCAAGTCACTGAGTTTTGCCAGGGCAAATTTGCTATGATAAATTTGCTTTACATTTTCAAGCCATACAACCTCATAAATCAGTACTGGATGTCAGGAGTTTTTGAGACTTCCCAGACAAGAAGACCTTAGCTCCTTCTGCATGAAGTACTCACCATATAGAAAGCCAATTTCTATCTATTGTCATGCTCTGTAAAAATCACTACTATCACCCTAAGACTAATCTGAATCTTAAGGTTAATGATTTAGTTTCACTTATTCAACAATAGTTCAGGGCTATAAACATCTGTAATCAATTTAAGAGTTATTTGTGATAGCTGGGCAAATTTGTTCCAGAATGATTCAAAATTGACAACAGGGGATTTTCCTTGGGACTTTCATTACCCATGGACCTGACTTTACATATCACCCAAAGGGGATATTTTGCTTCCCAAAAGGGAAGCAAAAAAGTTTCTGCATTGGTCTAGGAGAGATGTATGTATGCTTAACAATTTGTTTTTAAACCAGCAATTTTCATTCTGAGGATTTATTTTAAGTGTACACTCTGATCAATCAGCAAAAAGATATGTACCAGGGTATTCTTGAAAATATTGTTTGGAATATTGAAAAGCTACAAACAAAGCAAATGCTGGTCAAAACAGAACAGTTAGAAAAATGAGAGTAGTCTCATGTAATGGAATTCTTTAAACTTTTTAAAAAGGAATGTGATTGGATTTAGAAAACAGAGCTCTCCATGATAGGTTGTTTGTTTAAAAGGAATCCACTTTTAATTTTTTTAATGTTGATTCTTTTTTTGAGAGAGCACAAACAGGGGAGGGGCAGAGAGAAGGGGGTCACAGGATCCAAAGTGGGCTCTTCACTGACAACAGTGAACCAGTGTGGGGCTTGAACTCACAAATCCGAGATCTTGACCTGAGCTGAAATCAGACATTCAACTGGCTGAGCCACCCGGGGGCCCCTTAAAAAGAATCCATTTTGAAGAAGGCATGCAAATATGACCACATTGCTATAAATGTAAAGGAACAAAGTTAGACAAGAATCCTTTCAAGGTGTTCACCTCAGGGAAGTGAGAAAATATTTGCAGAAGAAACTATTTTATACCCGTGTGTGTGTGTGTGTGTGTGTGTGTGTGTGTGTGTGTGTGTGTATTTGCTATGAAGGTAAGCAAGTATTAATTACATTTTTATAACTAAACAAGTATTTATATAACCAAGAAACTTAGGACTAAAAAGTTTATTTGGGGATTATTTATGAATATGTTGATAAATAATTTATGTGTATACATATAAACATTTATGAATAATCATGCATAAATTATTATAAAATTATAACTACTATTTATAGAATGGCAACAATAGGCTAGAAATCATGTAAGCTTTTCATACAGTATCATATTTAAACAGCACAAAACTCAGGGGTAAATTTTGTCAATACCCATTTTACACAAGAGGAAATTGTTCCTTAGTTAAATAACTTGTCTAAGGCCTCCTGGCAATTAAGTAGGTGAACTGAGATGTGAACCCTGGTCCAACTCTGAAAGCCTGAGTTTTGATTGGGAATAATGATTCCCAATAACTCTTTAATGGGGCCCTTTAAAATGAATATTAAGATATTCTCTGAGAGTATAACATTAAAAATGTGACTAATTATGGGGCACCTGGGTGGCTAGGTCAGTTAAGCTTCCGACTTCAGCTCAGGTCATGATCTCGCAGTTCACGGGTTTGAGCCCCGCATCGGGCTCAGTGAGGACAGCTCAGGGCCTGGAGCCTGCTTTTGATTCTGTATTTCTGTCTCTCTCTGCCCCTCCCCCACTTGTGTCTTGTCTCTGTCTGTGTCTCTTTTTCTCTCAAAAATAAACATTAAAATTTTTTTAAATGTGAATAATTAGCTGAAAGGTATTCCATCCTTTCTATCCATTATAATGAAATAATTGTAAGAAGTTATAAGCTAAATTATGATGAGCAAGCCATTCAAATCATTGTAAGTACGTAGGTAGACAATCAGCTTTCTCACTTATAAAGTGGACATGATAATAGGTGGAGTATCTCCTTCACAGTTGAAAAATGATGAGCTAATATTTATGAAACTGTGTTGGAAAATGTCAAGTGGTAAATAAAGTTTTACCTGATTCAGGAAATATAATATTAAGACTTACTTTTTCTGTTGATCCCTCATATGCACTTCACTGATTCAAAATATTTTTGTTGCATTTTTTACATTGTTGAATAGGAAATATTTAAATAACAACCCAGACATAGTCTTTTAAATATAACTGAAGCCAGAATGGTTGAAAAAATTAATCATTGCTTCTTTCTCATGACATGTAAAATGAGCCCCACAATGCATTAAAGGTTATTTCTAGATTGAATTTCATGGTCAATCATTAAAATCCCTATCTTTTATAAACTCTAGCCTCTGTTCCCAAACTTTCACTTTTAAGTGCCTGGCAACTATAATTAAAACCAATTCTCCACTTACTTCATCCCTGAACCCATAGAGCTGAACACCACACCCATGCTGACTGGTCTGTCTTTAAACTGGTGGTCACGAACCTCAAATAAGCTCATGCTGCCTAGAAATTACATTAAGTTGCAGGAGTCCTTCACTACCCTCCCTCCCTCTCCCCCTTCTCTACATTAAACTTGTGATAATTCCTCCCTCATCTTCACTGGCAGTTGATGACCTTGCATTTATTCACTGAGAAGATGAAAGCAATGAAAAGATGATTTCCAAAAGCTTTCACACCCTGTCTACCCACCCACCTGTGTTGTGTTTATCTCCTCCAACTTCTTGAATGTAACTGGAGATAAAATTGTCAGTGCTGTTGGCAAAGACCCAACTTTCCAGTGAGGTCTGTTCCCATCCACTCAAAGTAATCGTTCTCTCTTCCCTATATTTTTATTATTATTATCCCCTTCTTCTTCTTCTTCTTCTTCTTCTTCTTCTTCTTCTTCTTCTTCTTCTTCTTCTTCTTCTTCATTTTTCTCTTAATTGGATTCTCTTTCAGAATACGGTATACTGTTGTTTCTCTGTTTTTAAAAAGAAAGAAAAAAAAAACACTCAAGATATATTTTCTTCTTGCAGCTACTGCTCTGTGTTTCTATTTCTGTACAGTAAAATTCTTTAAAGAGTGGTCAATAATTGTTTGTCCATTTCCTTACCCTGTTGTCTGTGTTTATTTGTCTGTGTCTTTGTTATAACTGCATACAGTAAGTGCACAGGTTTCCCTCCAGCTTGCTCTATGCTTCCAACCAGGGTCCCCTCCTGGGCAGATGGCAGGTGTGAGGGCCTGGCTATCCCTGCCATGGCTACATGATGGGCAGAAACCTCTTCCAGCCCTAGTCTTACTTGGTGTGCTGGATACTTTTTGTTGTCAACATGGTCAAGCTGGGCACTCCATTACTCAGAATTTACTTCTCCATATAGTTTTGGTTAATGTACAGCTCACCAAGTCTTTTTTCAATAGTTTTATTCCAATATCATTGACACGAAGTGTTACATTAGTTTCAGATGTAAAACATAGTGATTCAACTTCTCAGTACATTATACTGTGCTTGACACAAGTGTAGCTACCATTTGTCACCTTACGCTTTTATAATATCATTGACCACAGTCAATTTCCTATACTGTACCTTTTATTCCCACGACTTACGTATTCCATAACTGGAAGTCTGTCTCTCCCACTTCCCTTCACCCATTTTGCCCATCCCCTGATCCCCCTTCTCTCTGGCAACTCTCAACTGTTCTTTGCATTTGTAGATCTGATTCTGCTTTCTGTTTATTCATTTGTTTTCTTTTGTAAATTCCATATATGAGTGAAAACATGTGGTATTTGTCTTTCTCAGTCTGACTCATTTCACTTAGTGTAATACCCTCTTAAGTCCATCCATGTTATCACAAATGGCACAATCTCAACTCATCCTTTTTGTTTCTGAGTAATATTCCAAGATATGTATGATACATATGTATGTGTATATTACATCTTCTTTATCCATTCACTTACTGATGGAGGCATGAATTGCTTCCATATCTTGGCTATTGTAAATAATTGTAAATTGTAAATTGGCTATTGTAAATAATTGGCTATTGTAAATAATTCTGCAATAAAATAAGGATATATATATATATATATATATATATATATATACATATATATATATATATGTATGTATTTACATTACCATTTTTGTTATCTTTGAGCAAATACCCAGTAGTGGGATTACTGGATCATATAGTATTACATTTTAAATTTTTTTGAGGAAACTTTACATTGCTATTCACGGTATCTGTACCAATTTACATTCCTACCAACATTGCAGGAGTGTTCCTTTTTCTCCACAGCTTTACTAACTTTTGTTATTTGTCTTTTTAATTTTAGCCATTCTGACAGGCTATCATTTCCTAAATTCTCCCATGCCTCTTTGTAGTCAAACCCTTTCTCCACTCTTAGTCTCTGGCAACCACTGATCTATTTTCTGTCCTTAAGATTTTGTCTTTTCCAGAATATCCCTATAAATAGAATCATAAAGCATGTATCATTTTGATTCTTCAGTACATTTGAAATTCATCCATGTTCTTGCATATATCAATAGCTTGTTCCTGTTGTGTTATTAAGTATGTTTCCAACTTATGGATATAGTTCCTCTAATTTTTTCTTAATATGTTTTGAAGTTTTATTATTAGGTGTATATACACATAGGGCTGTTGAGTCTTCTTATTAGTGTTTATAATCATAAAATATTCCTCTTTGGTAATACTACTTTTCTTGAAATCTCGGCTTAATATTGATCTATCAATTCTATCCCTCTTATGCTTAATGTTTGTGTGGTATATTTTTCAATCCCTTGCTTTAACATGTCTTTTAGATCAAAATACATATTTTTAAAACCCCAGACAGCACATATTAAGTGTTCAGTTCAGTGGATTTTGACAATTTTGGTACTTGAGTATGCATGTGTAATAATTATTCTTAAAAATATATTGTACATTTCCATCACCCAGCCCTCTCTCCTGTTACTTTTCCTCACCTCATCACCCTGACAGAGGAATCCACTTTGTGATTTGCAATTAGCATAGAGTAGGTCTATCAGGTCTTAGGCATTACATAAATGGAATCCTACAATATACATTCTTTTATATCTGTCTTCTCTCCCATTGTGTGCCTTCCCTTTTCCTTTATTTGTATATGATTTTTTGGATGAACATAAATTTCCAATTTTAATCAAGTTCAGGTTATGAATTTTCTCTATTTTATGTTTCATGTATTTTGTGTTCTAAAAGTATTTGCCTATCTCAAATTTGCAACTGTAAATCCCTATATTTTCATATTTAATTTTATGGTTGTAGCTTATATTTAGTTTTATATTAGCTTTTGACTGTTCTTTGTACTGGAAGCTAAGGTCATAGTTCATTTTTTGTTTTTATTTTCATTATCTACTTGTTCTAGCATGATTTCTTAAATAGATTTTTGCCACTGAACTTCTCTGATGCCTAGGTTGACAATCAATCGAACATATCCATGAGAGCCTTGGGGCAACTGAGTGGCTCAGTTGGTTAGGTGTCCAACTTTGGCTCAGGTCATGGTCTCCTTGTTTGTGAGTTCAAGCCCTGTGCTGACAGCTCAGAGCCTGGAGCCTGCTTTGGATTTGTGTTTCCCTCTCTTTCTGCACCTCCCCCGTTCGTGCTCTATCTCTCTCTAAATTAAATAAACATTAAAAAAATTTACATGTGAGCCTTATGGTAGTCCTCTCTTTTCTATTCCATTGATACAGATCCTTGTACCATTATCATACTGTTTTGATGAACATAAATTTGTCTTTAAATCAGATAGTTTAAGTATTTCAAAAGTTCTTCTTTTTTTTAGATTCCAAGTTGTCTTTCCATTTCTATATAAATTTTACACTTACCTTGCTGTTTCTTCAAATATCATTGCTGAAATTTTAAATGAGTTTGCATTGACTCTATAGCTCAATTTGTTGAGAATGAATATTTTAACAATATTGAAATTCAGTTTATCTAGGACTTATTAATCGTTTCAGGTCTAGTTGGTATTTCAGTGAAGCTTTGACAACTTTAGTTAATTGTTAAATATTTTTATGTCATTGATATTATTGTGATAGTTTAAAAAGTTGTTCTGGGGCATCCTGGTGGCTCAGTCAGTTAAACATCTGACTCTTGATTTCGGCTCATGTCATGATCTCATGGTTTGTGAGATGGAGACTGATGTCAGGCTCACGCTGACGGTGTAGCACCTGCTTGGGGTTCTCTCTCTTCCTCTCTTTCTGCCCTTCTCCCACTCACAGTCTCCCACTCTCTCAAAAGAAACTTAAAAAATGTTTTTAAATTAGTTCTTGCTAGTATATACAATTAGAGTTGATATCTGTATATGGGAGTTGAATCCATAACTGTGCTAACCTTATGTAGAAGTCTATGTAGAAGTCTACTAGTACTTTTTAGTAGCTTTCTTAGAGTTTTCTACTGATAAATCATGTTTTTTGTAAATGTTTTACTTCTTTTCTATTTTTTTCTGCTTTTATTATTTCTTTCTTACCTTTATATTTAGCTAAAAGTTCAAGTATAACATTGATAGTGAATGGTTGGTAATGAAATAGTTGATGATGATGAAGATATTGAAAAGATCCATGGAATCATTAGACCTCTTTTCCTTGTTCCTAATCATAAAGGAAAAATATTAAATGCTTCTCCATATTTTGATGTTAATTATAGGATTTTCATAGATGGTCTTTATAAGGTTAAGGAACATTACTTCTCATCATAATTTGTTGAAAGTTTTGATCAATAGTGAGAATTGGGGCACCTGGGTGGCTCAATGTGTTGAGTCTGACTTCAGCTCAGGTCACAATCTTGCAGTTCATGAATTTGAGCCCGCGTCAGCCTCTGTGCCAACAGCTCAGAGCATGAAGCCTGCTTAAGATTCTCTCTCTCTCTCTCTGACCCTCCCCTGTTAATTTTCTCTCTCTTCTCTCAAAAATAAGTAAAAAAACATTTAAAAAATTATAAAAATATGGTTAGAATTGTATTTTATCAAAAGTTTTTCATTCTCTATTGAGATGCTCAAAACATTTTATTTTATTCTATTAATGTGATGAATTGTACCAATTGTTGTTGTTGTTGTTGTTTTTGTTTTTAATGTTGAACAATTTTGCATAAGAACTGTTTAACAGTTTTGTATGCAGTTGGCCAGGATGCATATACCTTTTTGCTGTTGTTATTTTAAGTTTATTTATATACTTAGAGAACCCAATTAGGGGCAGAGAGAGAAAGAGAGAGAGGGAGAGAGAGAATTCCAAGCAGGCTCCATGTTGTCAGCACAGAGACTGATGCGGGGCTCATCCCAGAAACTGTGAGATCATGACCTGAGCCAACATCAAGAATCAGACACCCAACTGACTGAGCCACCTAGGTGCCCCATGCATATACCTTTTTTATATGTTGCTATATTAGATTTTCTACTGGCTTTTTTAGGATGTTTTCTAGATTCACAAGATCTGTCTAGAGGCAATATTCTTTCACTTTGTCTTTATGACGTTTAATTATCAGGTATGTATGCTGGTCTCATAAAATGAATTTGACTGTGGTCTGTCCTCTATTTTATGAAAGAGTTTTGTGTAAGATTATTATTGTTACTTCCTTCAGTGTTTGACAACATTTAGTGGTATATCCATCTGGACCTAGAGTTGTCTTTGTGGGAGGGATTTTACAATGAGTTCAATTACTTTACTTAGATGAGGCTATTCAGATTTTTCTCTTTCTTCTTTTGTCAGTTTTGGTAAGTAATGCTTTATAAGGAATTCACGTATTTCATCTAATTTGTCAAATGTATTAGTGTAATTATGTTCACCAAATCACCTTATAAACTTTTTAATGTCTGTATGATCTATAGTGATGCCTTTTCTTTCAGTCCTGTTGTTCATAACTTGTGATTTTTTTCTCCCTTTTTCTTGATCAATCTAGTTGGAGATTTAACATTTTTATTAACTTCATCATTTTATTAATTTTATTAACTTTAAACATTGTCGATTTGTTAGTTTTCACTTCATTTATTTTTCCTCTTATTTTTGTCACTTGATTTCTTCTACTTAATTTAGATTTAACTTACTCTTTTTTCTATACCTTCCTAAGGTGACAGATTAGGAAAAGTGTTTTCATGTAGCAAAGTGATGGCTCATCTTTCTTTATATCTGTGCATGTTATTCAAACCTCTGCTTTAACTATACTCCAACACACATCTTCTTGATATAGATATCTTGATTGTGCAGATCACGAGTTTGGGAATTGTTTTGCTGTGCCATTCTGGGTCACATCTTTCATGCAGTCAGATAATGGCTGAAGCTAACACATTGGAGTGCTGAAGCTACTGGAAATTATCCGGACTCTCCCTCATCCCCTTCTTTCTGTAGTCCCAGAGCCTTTTTGTATGGTTTCTCCATATGAGTTAGTTTAGAGTTGCTTGTGGCTTGATGACCTGAAGACATTCAGTCTGCTTGCTGGTAGCTCAGGACTCCAAATTCAAGTGTCCCAGGAATTCCAGGCGGAAGCTATAGAACTTGCAGTGACCTAGTTTTAAATGTCACACGATATTACTCCAGCAGAGTCACAAGCCTGCCAAGGTGCAGGGATAGGACAATAGATGTCACCTTTTGATTACAGAATGAGTGGCATTTACATCTCTTCCTACATTTTAAGAGAATGCCAGATGGGAGATACTGTGGCTATGTTGGGAGAATATAACCTACTCTATCATCTTTGGCCTATGGGTGTGTATTACTTTTTAACAAAATAACATTTTTCTTACTAGTTTCTCTCCCCTGCTCCAAATGGAATTGTTATGAATATTTGTTTACTTCTTTATTCTTTTATTAAGTAGTGCTTAGCACATGGTCGGTACTCATAAATATTTGAATAAACAAATAAACGCACTGATTCTGTCTCCTATCTCATGGATTTACTAATTGCAATTTTCTAACCTGGAAATACTTAAAATTTTCAATTTTTCTACTTTTTTTTAATTTTTTTTTTTTTAACGTTTTTTATTTATTTTTGGGACAGAGAGAGACAGAGCATGAACGGGGGAGGGGCAGAGAGAGAGAGGGAGACACAGAATCGGAAGCAGGCTCCGGGCTCCGAGCCATCAGCCCAGAGCCCGACGCGGGGCTCGAACTCACGGACCGCGAGATCGTGACCTGGCTGAAGTCGGTCGCTTAACCGACTGCGCCACCCAGGCGCCCCTAAAATTTTCAATTTTTAAAGGTAAATATACTTTTGGCCCACTATGAATCTAGTACAAATTCATTTGCTTTATTTTTTATTTTTTATTTTTTGATTAGATCATGGTTAGCATTGTCAGAAATTTTCACATGCACTGTCATCTTGCCCCTGTTTTTTTGTGTTTATAGATTTAATTCCTTTCCCACTTTCAAACAGTTAGTAATTCCACCAGCAAGCTTTTTATAGCTTTAATCTAAATCTTCTTTGTGGGTGGCTAACCTTTGACAGTCACTGTTTGAAAAGTCTCATCAGAAGTATCTATTTTCATGGCTCTGTTTTAATATCAGACATGATCCAGAAATTTTCATAGCACACATATTTGTTCTGTCAAAATAAAGTAATTGTGACTGCGGCCTTGCTTCTGCTCAGTCGAAACACTGTAAATAAAACCAGCACTGTAGTCAGTAATCTAAAATAACATAATAGTTTTCCTTCTCAAGCTATACTCAAGAGTTAAGGCAGGAGTGAAAATCGGGTAAAATTTATGCAAGTGGGCACATGAACTGTCCCTTGTCCTAGGCCTTCCGTGCTTCCTCATACCTCCTGTACTCTGTTCACTGTGAATTGTTTAGTATGAAAGGGGGGAGGGAGAGGGAGAGGTTACGTGTGCATTCTCCCTGTATAATTTCTGAGCTGTGTTCTAAGGGCTACAAACAAGAAAGAGAAAAGCCATTTGTCATCGTCTTACTTTTAGGTTTTTAAGTCACAACAGACCGAGACAGGTACGGGTGGTTAACGTTGCTTACTCTAAATTTATGTTAGATCCAGCAGAGAAGTCGCTGAATGTAGAAATAATTTAACTTTCTGACTCTAATGAGTTAGTTTCCTCACCTCTATTAAAAATAAGCATCTTTTTTTACTCTTTTCTCTAAAGCTTTTTAATGGAGACTATAGAGAAAGAAAATCACCAGTGAACAAGTGGGTTCACATCCTGCCTTCCTAGTGTTCACTTTTTCATTGAAACTCTTTTATTTTGTTACCACTTTGTCATCTTGCTCAGGTCTGTCTAGCACAACAGTTTCTGATGAAAATCCCCTTTCCTTTAGTTTCTTTTGTACAGTTGACATATATTGATACTTTAAGAATGTTGCTTTGTTTTATATATATATATATATATATACATACATATATATATATATTGCTTTATTGTATTTAGAAAGAATAAAAAACAATAATGAAAAAATATTAATTAAATCTGTTATAAGCTGAAATAAAAAGGAAACCTTAACAAAATGCTTTATTACATTATATAGATTACAGGTTTTCAAAGCCTGAAAAACCTGAAGTATAGGTCATTACCTTGCTGACATACCGTGAGCTCTCAAATTCTTGACTGTTTGTACATGGTGGATGCCATCTTATTACCTAATACACCAAAGCAGTATTCAGGGAATATATTCTATGTCTTTGCTAAGACGAGGGGAGGGATGGGTAGGAAATTTTCTTACTACACAGTTATTGGTTTGAAAGGCATGACATTCCAGTGGTTTGCCGCCCATCTGTGATTATATGCATAATGAAGTAGCTCACACTTCAAGTTAGTTCCAACATCTTGCTTCAGGAGAAGTCATTTGACTAATTACAGCTACATGCACCAATGCAATTTTAACTATATGATGATCATAATTATTATGGCACACCCATTATAATTATAGGCCTGCTCTACTATGGATTCCATCACAACACATCAGTATGATGCCTTGAAATTGTGGAAAAAAACAATTGAGTTGTTTGAACCTAATAGACAATGTGGCAGGGCCATCTTATTCTATTTTTTAATTTCATTTCATTCACACAGATACTTACAGAACACACTATAAACTTCTTGAGTGCAACATTTATATCTACTCCATTTTCATCTTTCTATTTTATGTTCACAATAGACACACAGTCAATACATATTTGTTGACTGCTGGAAGGATAGCGCTTAACCTCCTTTTGATTAACAAAGCATGCTCCACAGTCTGTGGTCTTTGGAAGTCCCTGAAACCATATAATGCTTATATATTTTATCCAGCTCTTTTCAATATGGCTTGTTTGATTCACAACAACTTACTTTCATTATTCATCTTTGTAGGCATCAACTTTTATTTCCTTCAATTTCTTATAATTAGCCTTTTAAAAATAAGCAAAGTTTAGTAGGGGAGCAGTTAATGTCACATTGGCCTAAGGAAACACCAATAGTAGACTGAAATATAATCATAGAGAAATTAATTTTGAAAAGTGGCATATGAGAACTACTGGTCATGGTAAATATTTTGGTAGATTCATGTATTTCAGTCCTTTAATGTTCTATTTGCTTTTATTCTATAAATCTGATTACTGAGCATTTCAAGATACCTTTTATTGACATTCCCTGTTTGAAAATACTGTCTATCTGGAATGCTCTGTTCTCATGTGTCATGATAGAATATTAGTGTAAAGAAAAAAACTCTCCTTTAATGTTTGTTTTTCTTTAAAGGAATTTTCTTCTTTTATTTAAAAAAATCAAAGCTAGAAATAGAAAGATAATCCTGTAAAAGCATCAGACCAATTTTGAAATTAAATTTAAAATGTTTATCAATGAAATACGTTCTACTAAAATGAAAAGGAAAAATAGTATCCAATCTTATGAGCGTACTACATAAGACTATCTTAATTACAATATCAGTTTAAGTAATAGACCACTAACTAGAAAGAAATGTGCAAAGGAGAATGGCCAAAGCAGGGGAGTTACTTGAATGCTAGCAATAAAATCTAATTACTAGCTCAAATGACACGAAATCCCACCTACCATTTCTGTCTACTTCAGTTCATCCTGTTATTCCCTTTTTATTGCAGCTGGTCTTCCAGGAAGGATTAGCCAGTAAAGCTTACTTTCCTTTGATTTACCATTTATCATTCTTTGTTTGGCCCCTTTGGGAATCACCTTAATCATCCAGAGAGACTATTGTAAAACTTCTTGTGATCTTTTATACTGAAGGATGATATATAAAAGCACATAGAGCTGAGAAGCTGTTTGAGAAGACAGTCACTGGGATTCTGCTTTGTCTGTGTTCCTGTCATGGAATTGAATTACTGGTACTTAACTCAACATAAATGACCATTTAAAACTGTTTGGGGAAGCCAAATGAAAAGATTTGGGGACAAGTAAACAATTTCTCTTTCAGAATGAGTAATTTTTACACCGTTTCCACATACAAACAATTTAGTATTTGGCTCTTCATAGGACATAAGATAAGTAGATAAAGGAAACTATGCCTTAAGCTCAGTCACAATATGAATGTATTAATTTTTTCCCCATTTGCATAAGAGAAGCATTATAAAACAATTTACAGTCTGAGTGACTACTAAACACATATCTTGTCACTTCTACATTAAAATTTTGAATGGCTCCCATCATTATTAAGCTTTGTCCAAACTTATTTACATGGCATCTAGGGATCTGGTTCCTTTGTCTCTTTGGAAAACTACTCACTGTTCAGTGTGCAATTATGCTATACCTCCTCATATATAATCTACCCGACTCCTCCAGAGAAAGGCCATCACTTTCTCCTCCGCATGTGGTTCTATCAGTTCATTTATTATGTTATATTATAAGTATTTGCTTATGTATATTCTTCTCAACTGGAAGCCCTTTGAAGGCAGAGTACTCAAGTCTTTGAAACTTTATTATAAAAATATCAATGAATGCTTATTAAATTGATCTTTACCACATTCCCTTAGGTTACTGATTACCAAAAATGGCTTCATCTCTTATTCTATACTGTAGATTCAATTGTTAGGATGGGTTTATTAATTATTTTTCTATAATCAAATGTAGGTTGCCTTGCTATTCAAGCTCTGCTTTTTAATTTCTGTAACTTCTTTGAAACATATTCCATTTTCTTCCACTTATTAGCCTAAGTAAATGAGAGTAAAATGCTTTCTTCATTGAATTCCGTTTGAATTCAGTGAATTCTGACTCTAAAATGAGCATAAGGTTTTAAAAACTAGTTAGATTTTAAATTTGGCAAACTATGACTCCTTTTAAAGAAAATCTTTAAAAGACTAATAGACTCCTAAGATTCCATCAACATCAAACAGGATATAAAACATCATTTGATGACTCAGGTGTCGGTGAATCATAATTATGGAAACTAGATTTCCCCTCAAGTGGTCATGGGCAGAAATGGCAAGTTTAAATACACTTAGTTTTCCTCTAAACACAAACTTGGATCATTAAAAAACATGTATTTCCCAAAATGTCCTCTAATTAGGGCTGCCCTTTGTGTAAAATATTTAGGGCAGCTAGATTGTTACGAGAAATTATTTCTCTAAGTAGCTGTGCCTAGTGCTATTAATGTTAAATTCCATTATATCATTTTACTCAGGGAAAAGGATAGTGAATCATATTGTAAATAATTAAAGCTTTACAAGCATAACGATCTCAAAAATATTATACAACTTAGTTGTTTCTTTTTTTTTAAATTTTTTTTTTCAACGTTTACTTATTTTTGGGACAGAGAGAGACAGAGCATGAACGGGGGAGGGGCAGAGAGAGAGGGAGACACAGAATCGGAAGCAGGCTCCAGGCTCTGAGCCATCAGCCCAGAGCTTGACGCAGGGCTCGAACTCAGACCGCGAGATCGTGACCTGGCTGAAGTCAGACGCTTAACCGACTGCGCCACCCAGGCGCCCCTTTAGTTGTTTATTTCTATGCCAAAACTAAATGTTGACTTGAACACAGTAACACACACACACACACACACACACACACACACACACACACACACACACAGACCTACCCTTCTGTGTATGAATGGATATGGAAAAAAGTATGAAAGGCTTTTGAGACAAATGATTTCTACCTTGAACCTGCATCATCCTCCAACACCTGGTCCTCCCAGCCAATCTGTTTCTGATGTATCCTTCCCATGAACCCTAGTTCTTTAAGGGCCAGATTACATACAAAAGGTTAGAAGTTCTTATTTTTCACATCAATCTGATTGAATAATTATAATCTACATAATTTGAAAAACATGTACCTAAACTGATCACTTTTATATCTTTATAACGATAAATGGAATTTGTAATCATTTTAAAGTTTATTCATTCTATGAAATTTTAGCTGTCTTTATTCTTAAAAAAATCATGTTTGCCTAGAAGAATGTACTGTCTGTTTTCTTAGCATTATATAGGAATTTAGTAGTTCTTATACAAAATGTCTCCTTGTTTGGAAAGTATGTTATTTAGTTAACTATGTTGTTTGGATAATATATATGTCATAATATTAATTATTTTTGCTTGCCTAAAATTAAGTATATTTTAATTATTCTCATAATAACTGAAAGCAGTTGAAATATGCATATCTTCTTCTGAACATGTTATGTCATACTTCTAGCCCTCTGGAGTAAGAAAATTATTTAAAAATGGGAGATAAATGAAAGAATGATGTCAATGATGTCAAAGAAAGTTGTATGTCAATGAAATGAAAGAATTGTCAAAGATGAAGCCTCCCTATTGGGTTTATATTCCATTTAGGTTGACAGAGTAACAGATTCAGCTTCTCAGTATATTGAGAGAGGTAGATAGTTAAGGTGAAATTTAATATGTACTTTAACTTTTTGTCTCCATAGCTCACAAGTTACATTTATAATAGCATAAGCTCCTGGTAGCATGTTATGGTGCCTAAGGTATTTCTATACTGGTTGGCTTTTATTGGTATTCTTGTCAAAGATATGTTCAGAAAGAAAGAGTCCATGTCCATTTCCCTGCCTCGTCTTCCTCCTTCTACCATTTATTCCCATCAGCAGATCAAATTAAAATGATGCAGTTATTTTGACTTGCCATTTTTTATCATGTTGTTTTTTTGTTTTGTTTTGTTTTGTTTTGTTTTGTTGTGGGGTTTTTTTGGCACATCTTACTACATGGGACATTTTTTTGAATGAAAGATCATGTTCATTGTTCCCAGCCACCCTGAATGAAATTTTTAATCACATAGACTTTGTTTTAAATCATTAGAATTCTTAATCATAGCCATTCTTTGTTTTTTTGTTTTTTATTTTGAAATGGTGATATAGGCAAAAAACAACTCATGGAGAATTATTCTAGCTTCTGTTCAACTGCCTCAAGAAAAGTAGAGAAATTGAATGACATTCTTTGCACTGGTTGAATAACTTAATGCCCCAGAATCCCTCTGACATGGTTTCCTTCTTTACCAGAGGTATAATCCTGACTTTAAAAGCCCCCTCCTTTGGCACTGCTTGTCTCCATATCCTTCCAGGGTCAGTCTCCTCACTTGTGCTCAGGGGGGAGGCACATAAAATATGGTGATTTGTTGGCTAGCAAGTATTTTATTTTATCATGTTAAAAATATTTTTAAATGGAGAGTAACCAGTATAAACACTCAAGTTGTAGCCTTCCAGAGGAGATTAAGAAAGAAACTAAAGGCTTGAATATGAAATCTGGACATCAAAGTGGATGTATTTATCTAAAAAAGTATAATGATTAAATTTCTCTCTACTAATAGTCAAGGGTAGTAACTTTAGAGCTCAGTAGAAGCTATTTAAGTTAGATTTGTAAGAATCCTATGATTTTGTAAGTTAACATTTGTAATGAGAATAGTATTGTTGTTAACATTTTCTTTTAAATTGTAAAAAGAGCATGCACACGCACACATACACACACACACACACACACACACACACACACACAAATGTGCTTTATAAAAAGGCAGAATAGCAGATTGAATATTTAAGTCTGTCTTAATCTTGTAACTACATTATTAGTGCACTGCTAGGTTAATTTGCTAATTTCTTAGATGTAATATCTATATATTTACATATATATGTATTAGATATATATTTATATATTAAATATATATCTAATACATATATATATTATTGATTGTGGTCCATTGACCAGATCAATCAAAAATATTTAGTGAAGGCCAACTATGAACTTGATATTTTTCTAGGACCTAAATATACACTAGTAAACAAATATTTGCTGTCACAGAGCTTATATTCACTTGAGGAAACAAAGGTATTGAACCAGATAGATGATTCATAGATAGAGAGAGAGAGAGAGAGAGAGAGAGAGAGAGAGATATGATAGAGAGATAAATATTTAAACTGTTATGATAAAAAATAAGGGTATAAGAAAGAAATTGAAGTAGGACATCTCTGGGGAGAAAGTTTTTGTGAGTTTATTTTATTTATTTATTTTGAGGGAGAGAGAGAGAGAGAGACAGAGAGAGAGACAGAGAGAGACAGAGAGCAAACAAGCAGGGGGAGGGCAAAGGAAGAAGGAGAGAGAGAGAATCGCAAGCAGGCTCTGCACTATCAGTGCAGACCCCAATGTGGGGCTCAAACCCAAGAACTGTGGGACCATGACCTGAGCCAAAATTAAGAGTCATATGCTTAACTGACTGAGCCACGTAGGTGCCCCTCTGGAGAGGAATTCAATTCTCTTTTACAGTGTGGCTAAAGAACCAGTCTTTGGTGAACAGACATACATGAGGTAAGGAAACTCATGGTTATGTACAGGGATTGTGTTTGTGCTGAAAGAATACCAAAGACCTCAAAAAAGAAATGTGCTTGGTGTTTTCAAGAAACAGCAAAGAAATCAGTGTGGCTGTGGAGGAAGAGAACTAGGAGGTACGGTTATGGACACGTCAGAGGCCACATAGTGACAAATTCATCTTCAAGGCAAATAACTTCAAGTCTTTCCACAGTACTCTTATAGCACCAAGACCACAGATATGGCTCTTTTCATGCTGGACTTAATGGAAAGTGTTTTATTTTTTACAACTTTGTGCATTATGTTATAATGAATTAAAATGTCACAATGATTGCTATAATCTACTTGAAGGCAGGTTTAATATTTTATTCATAATTATAATGTCAGAATCTATGAAAATAGTTTTCATTAGTCAGCACGCATATATTCTCAATGAATGAGTGAATATTTCCAGTCTCTTCTTACAAGAAATAATATAACATGGTTAAGAGTACAGACTGAGGTTTAGACTGACTGGGTTTGAATTCAGTCTCTCTAGAGTTGTATTTCTTTTCAAACTGTCAGAATTACAATTAGTGTCTTAAATTTATAACAGTATAATTTTCATTGATACCAAATTAGTTTCAATAGCATACAGAACTCTGCTCCTGTATGATTCTGTTTTTCCTATTATGTTGTTGGCAACAACTCTAATTTTATATATTGTATGCCCAATAATGAATTTATAATTATATTATGCATTTGTATTTTAAATCATAGAAAATAAAAAGTGGAGTTACAAGTGAAAATTTCAGTAACTACTACAATGTTTTAACCCCTAGAGAAATTTGGATTAGGTTATTATATTCCTCACATATAAGTTGATGCCTGGGAATAACTAATTCTTAATAACAATATCCAATAAAAATTGAAACAATATGCTTTTAAATTATCAACTTGTTATTATAATTGGAATTGTTTAAATATAAACAATAAAAATATTTTCCAGGCCATTAAGTTAAATTACTATACAATTAAAAAATTTCAACAGAAACTTTTATGAGAGTTGAAATAAAACAACATTTTGTAATGTTGTTTGTAATATAAACTAGTCATAGGATTTTTTATGTAAAGAAATAAATTTATAACCCATCTGTATCATTTAATTTTTTCAGGAACTTTATTTTTTTTTTCAACGTTTATTTATTTGTGGGACACAGAGAGAGACAGAGCATGAACGGGGGAGGGGCAGAGAGAGAGGGAGACACAGAATCGGAAACAGGCTCCAGGCTCCGAGCCATCAGCCCAGAGCCTGACGCGGGGCTCGAACTCCCGGACCGCGAGATCGTGACCTGGCTGAAGTCGGACGCTTAACCGACTGCGCCACCCAGGCACCCCTAATTTTTTCAGGAACTTTAAAGTGAATATTCCTGTCTTCTGTTATGCGAGTAAACATTTTATTCAATAATATTCATCAATTTAAAAATCCCAAAGAAGGTTTTCATCAACTTAGGAATTCTAGACCAAATAGCTTAGAGTTATCTATATTTATGATAAATTTATGGAGAGTTGTGAGTCTTAAAATAAGTCCAGAGTATCTGAAATAGGTTTGAACTGTTTATTTGCAATAAAGCAGAGCACTGCTGAATCATAATACAAATAGGAAAAATACTTTTTATTCACACTGAAGTTTCTCTGAACGAAAATTAATTATCTATTTATAATATAGTCAAATTTAAAAGAAATTTAGCTCAGAGCCTAAATTTGAAAATACTTTAGCCAGTTACAGTCATCAAGCAAACTAGGGTTTTCAAAGGATTGCACCTTAAAAATTACAGGTACGCTGGAATTCTTAATGAACAAGCCAGGAACTGTATTTTATTTCTCCTTGGAACAGATCTTTCTTCTAATTAATCTGCTATATTAGATCTGTGGCTCCATGTAAATTAAAACTAGATGAACAGCCTCTGCATCATGTTCCCCTGTGAAAGTTGGTCTTTACTCTGAAGCCATTTCTCCAAATATTGTTTTAAATTATACCTGTCCGTTTTCAAAGAGAAGGAAAAAAAACTTTGAGAACATTTTCATTTTTCTGAATCTCAGTTGCTGTAATTTTTCCAATCTGGTATCTCACTGAAGATTACTAGTCTAATTGAGATAGCTCCTGTCCATGGAGCTAACCCAAAGTTTCATGTTTGAAAGATTTTTTTTTATCTTCAACTCTTCGCATTTACAGGGTAAATGCATGTGACTATAACCTCCTTTTAGAAATACTGATTGGGAAACGATAACCAACAACAAAAAGAACTCATAAATGCCCCACCAATTACAAAAGATGCCAAACATTTTTGTAAATCGGTACAAGCAAGTCTTGACTACATGGATATACTTCTGAGGGCTTGTGGAATTAGGCCCACATTATGCTTTGAAGAAATCCTAGGAGTTTAGTTAACCAAATGGAGACTACTGGTCTAATTAATGAAGATAGAAAATGTAAAATATAAAAAATAAAATGAAATAGCATTTATTGAGTATTAAATATACGCTAGGTAATTTCGATGCTATATTCCTATCATACAGTAAGAAAAGTAAGCACAGTATATATTTAAATTGTCTAATGATACCCAGATTATGGTACCAATTTTGATGTTTAAAACCTGCTAAAAACAAACAAACAAAAAAACCTCTCACTTGAGAATTTGAGAGTCTATGCTCCAAATTGCACTGCCTTCAATGAGTAGAAAACCAAGACATATATACAAGCAAACTGATCCCATCTTAAAATTTAAATAAGGAAAATGCCCAAACAAGCCAGGTATTTCATTGTTTGTGTCTGCAAACATTTATGTTTAAAAACTCCAAGCTGGGGCGCCTGGGTGGCACAGTCGGTTAAGCGTCCGACTTCAGCCAGGTCACGATCTCGCGGTCCGTGAGTTTGAGCCCCGCGTCGGGCTCTGGGCTGATGGATCAGAGCCTGGAGCCTGTTTCCGATTCTGTGTCTCCCTCTCTCTCTGCCCCTCCCCCGTTCATGCTTTGTCTCTCTCTGTCCCACAAATAAATAAACGTTGAAAAAAAATTAAAAAAAAAAAAAAAAAAAAAACTCCAAGCTACAGAGAGATTGGAAAATTAGCAAAATTAGCACCTATATAGCACATCAACTAGATTTATCAAGTTGCTTTATCAATGCTTTCTGCCATTGCCAAGTGGTATTTTTCTCGACATTATGAAACACAATCCTAAAATACCTCAGCATGTATATTCTCAAAGGCAGGATATTCTCTTACTTAAATAGCAATATTTTATCATATGCAGGAACTTTAATTTTGATTTCACAATGTCAAAAAATTCTGAAACTTGTTAATAGACAAAAGATTTAAATTATATGTTTCCTTTGGGACACTTAGTACAAATTGGTAATTTTCTATCAGCTGATCCATTTTATTATACCTATGATTTATAAGATAGAATAGGCTAACTTACAGGTTTTTGTCTGCACAGAGACAAATGATTTCTATTTATTGGAAATGATAACCATGACACCTACTGTTTATTGACTTAGTTTTGTATCTAACCCAGCATGTGATCCTATAATGTCTTATTAATTTGCCTATAAAAACCTAACTCTTTATATAATCTTAGGTCTAACTTTAACAGCTCACTGATTATTCATTAATTGATGAACCAGATAAAATGTTTGAGATATATATTTATTTTATATTCATGTCATGTTTTTAACTTCCTGAAAATTATTCTTTAATAGTAATCTTATCTAATGTAAGTCCTTATTCAAATCTCCCCAAGTGCTTCAAAATATTCTTTGTAATTCTTTATTTGTTTGATTATGTTGATCCAGGTTTCGGTCAAGTATCCCATATGCAATTATTTTACATTTCCCTCTAATTTTCTTTAATGTTGAAGAATAGTCCCTCCATGTCACCCCTTTTTGGTTTTTCATGATATTGACCTTTTTTTTTCTTTAAGTATGCAGGCTAATTTTGTTCTAGAATTAAGATTTAGCTGAATGTTTAGTCATGATTAAATTCAGGGTAAGCAGTTTGGAGAAGAATGCTACAGGTGATATACACTCCTATTGTATCAGACTCAAATAATGACATTTGGTCTTTTTTTTTTTTTGAAGATGCTAAGTTTAATAATGTGGTTAAGGTGATTTCTGGGACTTCACTTGGTAACCACGGTTGATAGATGAGTATTAACTTGGTTAATGTGATTTCTCCATTATAAAGTTACATTTTTTTTGCACATGGTTTTCAAGCTATCTATGGAGTGTTATTTTCAGACTATGTAAAGATCCTATTTCACAACAATATTTTAGCCAAGGACTTAGCATGCTCTGATGATTCTTGCCTGGAACAACTATTACACTGGTATTTGCATAACCAATTATTTTATTTTAAAACATCAGTGCTTATGGGTGATAGAAATGGTTAAGGGAGTTCAGGGTTGGAGATAAGAATTAAATGCACATATGCATGTGCATACCATCAGATTTCCAAGAATGATGAATACTTGATGCTATTTTTAAAAACATAAAACAAGTAAATATCATAACTTTCAAAAGTGGTGTCAAATAAATTATACTGGTGAATAATGCAGGGATTAAGCCATAAGTACCATTATAAGGCTCAATAAAGTATCAATTGATAAAGCTATAAAAGTTTATAATGAAGCAGTGTGTGTGAACTTGACTCTAATTATCCCTATCTGCTAAAATTGGAATAAAAATACTTCATAAGACTGTTTTGAGAATAAAAATATTACATGTAAGGCATGGATCATATTTCCTAGCATGTAACAATGATTTTTAAATGTTAGTTGTTTTCACTGCACTATATTGTCCTACTCATCATAGGATTTCATATTTTATTTAATTTTTTTTAAATAACTAATATAAAACAAAGGAATAGATGCCTTAAAATCTAGGTTGCTTTCAGATCTTTCTTCCTTACATACACTATTTCATTTGATGAATTTGCTTTCTACTGTATTTTCTATTTCTTATCTTAAATTCCCTGTTCATTTTTTAAAATGGCCCAGGTAAAATCTTTAGAGAATGTGACTTTCATTCTTAAAAATTTCATTTAGAGAAGACCTGGCAACAGCAACATTACTCTACACATATGGTTATATGTTCTGTGATGTCATAAATGTGGTAGTTATAATCAGTAAGTTCCTAAATGGAAGGTCAGCAGTAGTGAGAAAGAAATAGAAATGATTTCAGGAGCATGGATAGAAAATTAAATAAGTGAGAACTATTAACATTATTTCATCTGTTTGTAAAAGGTAATATTTCCTTCAGACATTAGAAAGGTAATTTTTAATTAATTCTTTATATTTGTCTTGAGATAAGTGCTTCATAATCAGAAAAGGAAGTGTGCTTTGTGTACTGGAAATATCCGTGCAATTACATATGCATGTGCACGTGTGTGTGTGTGTGTGTATGTTGGGAGAAACCTGTGTAACATCTTTAGGCAGAACACTTTAGACAAGCTTCCTAAACTTTTAATCATTTCTATTTGGAGTACTATAGCCTGGGGAAGTATCATTGCATAAAGTATCTCAACCATAGGGTTTGCCTTTGTTTATATTTTGAGTTAAAATGGAAGAAGTCGTGGAAATAGTTTAAGAACTTTAAAAATCCCTCACAGACAAACAAAAAGGCTTGCTTTTAAAATAACTCATCCAGTCTAATCTTTACATCACTTAGAGCACAACTACAAAGATTGCTCATCAGGAAAGGATAAAGGGAATATGCTGATGGTTCTTTGTAAATGATCTAGCTCTTGTTTTATTTGCCTCTTACTTTGAACCATTTCTATATCAAAGTCATGTCTGGTAATGAAAGAGCTTTGGGGGGATTTCTGACTGACAGGTACCATTACTAATAAATTGCCTCAGAATGTAAAAATGTGACCCCTCAGGTGGTTCAACCACATTGTTTGCAAACTGTGACTAAGTATCAAATTCCAGCTTTTTTGCTAAGCACTCACCATGGAACAATACAGTTGCACTCTTTAGTGCTTTGTCACTGATTGTGTAGGTCATAATTACGGATTCAACTGGGGATGAATGGCGGAGAATGTGGTTGTGCAATTGGCTGTAAGCAATCTGACCCTGCTTGATCCTTGCTCCTTGAAAACTTGTGACTTCCCATAGCCTCTTCCATTATCCATGTATGTGGTTAGTACTGCCTCTCCACCAACCTTTTCATCAATAGGCTTTTCAGGTCATTGCTTTGTAGCCTTATTGAGGCATATGTTTTGAGTGATCATAAATAGTATCTAGGAGATCACAGTTTGCCTAGCTCAGTAAGAAAAGTCACAATGGGTATCTTAAGAAAGAAGGTGAGAAATGTTGTAGAACTTTATAGAAATCACGCATTTTAAAATAAGTACACATTTAGGGGCGCCTGGGTGGCGCAGTCGGTTAAGCGTCCGACTTCAGCCAGGTCACGATCTCGCGGTCCGTGAGTTCAAGCCCCGCGTCAGGCCCTGGGCTGATGGCTCGGAGCCTGGAGCCTGTTTCCGATTCTGTGTCTCCCTCTCTCTCTGCCCCTCCCCCGTACATGCTCTGTCTCTCTCTGTCCCACAAATAAATAAAAAACGTTGGAAAAAAAATTTAAAAAAAAATAATAAAAAATAAAATAAGTACACATTTGAATTAAGGAAGAATCTGAAGAGAATGGAGAAATGGAGAGCAAGATACAAGGTGTCTATTTTATAGAATCTATTATATTACTAGGATTCAATTTTACAAGTTTTATGGACTCCATCAAGATCCAGCCTACAGGTGGTCCATGACCTTTTGTTGAGAGAAAGAAGAAAACAAACATGAATCTAAAATAGTGTCTTTCTTAATCCAGCTCTTTCTCGTTTGCATGAGAGAAGGTAAAAAAAAAAAAATCTCAACATCTATACAAAAAAAAACTTAGGATTTTTCAATGGAATTTTTTTTACATACCCTTTAAAATAAAAAAAAAAGTTTAATAAATTTAGCCCATTGACTTTTCCTACTTGTTTTGTTAAGACAGCGCAATCAAGAATGTATCATCATACACATGTCGATATTTTAAGAAATACGTACTGTTACGTTAATAGTTTACTTTTCCAATGGGTTTAATGTAAAAGACTGATTTGGCTGATACTTTGGAAATACCATAATGGAAGTAACAGAACACAGAGTCAATGAGTCATAGTAATTAGGGAGCAAGGGAGAAGTGGCTAGCCTTCTAGCATCCTGCACAATAAATTATTTCTGACAATACAATGTCTGATTACATCCCATGCAAGTTTATGCTCCAGTAACAGTGCTTCTCCTTTGTCCCTTAAATATGTTGAGTTGTTAAAATAGAAGTGCATAACCCCAATCATCTTACAATATTATGAAAGAAAACTCCCAAGTAGGCTGCTACCATTTCTCTCTCCTATTCGAGAGATCAAGTATCACATAAGGAAGAAGGCTGTTTCTACAACTCTGTTGATGATTCTGAGATCTGGCTAGCTTCTCTTTTAAATACACACCTACACTCAGACACACAAATGCACATGCTTAGAAACATTTTTTAATACACTTACTTACTGCAAGTCCGTATCGTTCTATTTTAAATCTTAAGATTTAGGGGCAGTGAAAAGTTCCACCCCCTCAAGAAAAGCTGGAAGAAATTCTATCTAATAGTTGCCACTGTGTCAATATAAAACTATTTTTTTTTAGGTGCAGGTATCCTGGGAAAATAATCAAATAGCTTTTAAGAGACCAAGTGTGAAGAAACAAATACTTTTGAATGCTTTAAAGGCACAGGGTTAAATGCTCCCCCAAGCAATTTGCCATTTCCGTGTTAATTCAGTTTGTAGAAACATATAATTAGAAACTCTAATACCTGCATTTTTCTTTTCTTTATGAGAAAAACATGTGCTAGTGCACAGGGCAATGGATACACTGGGAAGGGAACCTTTTGTAGGGTGGCTTTATATCTCCTGCGTAAATGCCACAACTACTACATTTCCAACAGAAAACAAAGCAAAATAACACTTTATTCCTTTATTGGAAACTAGCACCCCTCCTTAAAACTAAAATAGGTGCTTTCATGTAGCATTAGTAATTTTCTTCTTTACAGGTGTTGAACAAAGTAGCCTGGGGAGTGTGCAACCTGGGCTGGGAATTAAATCCAGGTTGTTTGCTTAATTGTATAATACATAAGCATATAGGCACTGGTTGATATTAAAAGAATGCCTTTTATCTTGAAAATTATAAAAGAAAATGCCCTGTGATGAATAACCACAATCACTACTTGTAAAAGAATAAATATGGTGTGTATAGTTATGTGTATATAGTGTATAACATGCATGTATGTTTATTAGTGTAAAAATATAATGATTCATATGAATTTGGTTTTCTTTAAAAAGTGAACAATTAAAAAAAATTTAAAAAAGTGAACAATTATAAAAAGATAACATTATTTTTGTTATTGATTCTTGTGAAAGACTAAAGAAATATTTAACAGGCTCATAGTATTCATTTATTTTGGCTTTCCCAGTGGGAAAATTGTCTTTAAAATCAATTATTATATAACTATGTTACTCCCTAATTCAATTTGTATAATTCTTTCCAAACATAAAAAAAGAAAGAAAAATTGAGAGAAAAGTATAATATTTATATTTCTTACATGATATTACAACTCATCCCATTTTATATCTCATAACCAAAGAACCTCAGGATCCAGTTCATGATTCTTTGAGAGATAAAATTCTTACATAACTTTAGTGGTTTCTATCTAAATTAATTTGTTTCAAAGATACCTGTTTCCACCAATCGTATTACATTGTGTAGTTTTTCTCATCTAACTTACTTGGTCTAAGAATGTCAGTGATTCAGAAAACACATTTCCTTCTCATTTGGGAACAGTGAACTCAAATACATATACACAAATAGATTTTTTTTATTTTAATTCAAGAAGAATTTAAATAATCGTTTTTTTTTAATGTTATTTTGTTTTTGAAAGAGAGTGAGTGGGGTGGGGGCAGAGAGAGAGGGACCAGAGGATCCCAAGCGAGCTCCAGCAGTGAACCCGGATGTAGGGCTTGAACTCACAAACCAAGAGACCATGACCTAGGCCTAAGTCCAACTCAACCCACTGAGCCCCCCAGGTGCCCCAACAATAGATGTTTTCTATCCAAGGATAAGTAAATGAGTTTCAGGGAAGAGAACAATCTTCTATCATGAATTAAAAGTAAATGCTAAGTTAAATATTAATAATACCAAATTTATACCCCCTCAAGTTTTGATTTAAAAACATTTGGGCAGTTGTAAAATGCCAAGGAAGTAACACAACAGGGTCTGATGAGAAAGGTGCCATTGTTCTGGATTTGTGCAATATGGTAGATGTAGGATGACAGAATTTAGAGGATGCAGGTAAAAAAAGAGTTCATTGGACTGCCATGCAACTGTGATTTTAAAGGATTCAATGAGGAATTGAGAAAGGAGGGCAATGTGGTTGAAATGTGTGAAACCTCTGAAATCTAGAGAAAACACTTTTCTAAGAAGTGAATCGTCAGAAATGTCATATGCCACAGGGATTTTAATCAGGACAAAAAGGGGTAAAAAGGTATCAGATTTATTTATGTTAAATGCAACAGCATAAAGCTCTTGTTATAGGTTCTGGGAAATTGCAGGCACATAATAAATGGTAGCTACTATTACTTTCAATAGGAGGGATGGGATGAAAGTCAACTTTACAGTCTTAAAAGACCAGTTGGATAGGAAAGTGAGGAAGTAGCTTGATTAAACATGTTTGAAAGTTGGGAGACAGGAACTGAAAATGAATTCTCAGTCAACATGTCTTTTGGTTGTTTGGTTAGTTTGCTCATTTTTGCTTCCCAAAAAACTGCCCTAGTCATTTGAAAACATAAATTGAATGAGACGTGAATCACCTAGCACAGTGCCTGGCATGAACATGCAAAGAGGAAGCAGTCTTTTTGTTTACCACATGTCATGCCAGTTTCATAAGTTTTGCCTAATTTATCTCACTTTATTACCACAAAATCGCATGGGCTGGGTGCCACTCTACCAGAAATGGCATATCATTCCAATATGTAGATTTCCATATAAGGAAATGAAACTCCATAAGGCCTTTCTCAAAGCTACTCACCTGGAGGGTTTTGTCTGACTCCTCTCTGCAATGTTACATTGTGTGTTAGAGGCACCCTGTGCCCACGGTACATAAAAAATAAAAATAAATTAAAAAAAAAAAGGGAAGACATTCATGGAGAGTACTTTGGCAAAGTTAGAGTTATTTCAGAAAAATTCTAGAAGTTTCAATGCGAGATAAACTCTCAATAAATGCTTATTGAGCAGCTGATTAATACTTTTCACACACTTAACTTTTCTTTATACAACACATTTAATTAGAACTAGACAATTGAAGTAACAAGATAAAGTTAGATTACTACTTGGTTTTAAAAGCATATAGAAATGCTGTGGTTTTCTATAATTTTGAATTTCTGGCATGGTGTTTAGTTGCCTTTAAAAGTTTTCTTTACAAACTTAGAGATGTAAATCATCAAGATTTTGAAATCTCAAATGATAACCATCATATTTTTGTGGGGTTTTTTTTGCAAAAGAATATATATGTCATATTGTCATTTATATAACTAACTGAACACAGAACAAGAAATCCCATACCTTTTGTTACCTTATGTTGGACAATGATATAAAGACATCATCCAAATCATCAACAAAGGCATGATCAAAAAATTTGCACATGCTACTTTTTTATTAACTACTAGTTAGTTATCCTGCTAAGAATTTATCTTTATTTCACACCTGATGAGGTACATAATGCTTTAATAAGGAAATAGAGGAATAAATTATGGGTCCCAGATTATTTCCCTAAGGCAAGAAAATAAAATAAAGAACATGCAGAAAGAAAAGAGAGAAATAAAACTTACTGTTTTTTTATGATTTCTTCTTACATGTCAAATCTTCAACTAGGAATGTTTTCCAGCTACATATGTTTTAGCCTTTGGGTGTTTGTTTAATGACAGTCAGTTGGTAGGTAAATTTCATCATATTTTGTTCTCCTGAAAACAATTTTTTATCACTTGCTTCTTACAAGAAAGTAGTTCTAGGTATGGAATTATAAGGTACAGGAGTTATTTTCTTTCAATGTATTGAAAACATTATTACAGTGCCTCTAACTTCCATTGTTGCTTTTGAGATGCCACTCTATTACCATTCCTTCACAAAGGGTCTATCTTTTCTTTCTTGCCATTTCTGAATTTTTTTTTGTCCCTGAGGTTCTTTACTGTTTTACATGATTATAATTACTATTCTAGTACCACTATACATTATATTGCTATATTTTGCTCAGAACTTTTTTTCATTTACCCCGTTCCTAATTTCTTACTCTCCCAGAATAAGATGTTTGAAGTCTTTCATTTATTTTTATAAATTTATACTTATAACTTCATAATTACATCTAAAAATTCATAATTACATTAATTTTTTTCAAATATTGCCTCTTACCTATTTTTCTTTTTACTCTGGAATTTCAATAAGATGTATATCACACTTATTCAAGTCATCTTCTGTGTCTCATACAAATATTTGATATTTTAACTCCTCTCTGTGATTGCCTCATGGATATTTTCTTCAGTGTTATTTCCAGTTTTTCCTTCCACCTGGGTGCACTGAATTTTTCACTTTACTTTTTTCACCTCTGAAACTCTGATTAGATTCTTTTTTTTAATCTCCACAGACATTATAAAGTCTCTTGATCCTCACTCAAATTTTCAAACTTATTTTTATTTTCTGAAATGTATAAAATGTGTTTATTTAAATTACGGTCTTAAACATCTAATACACCATAGCTCTGCAAGTGAACTTGTGCTAGTTTTCACTTGTGGTACGTTTCTCCCCTTGGTTTTTATCTGGGTATAAGAGTTCTGAATTGAAGTTAAGTTTCTATAGTGTAGATTTGGCATTTACTTCTGTCACTTGCTTAGGGGGCCACACCACACAACTTGTGTAAAGGTGAGGAGAAAATCTACATGAAGATTGGATTATAGTTATGATTTCTCAAAGGATGGTTTGCCCCCTTACACATAATACCAGTGACATAAGGAAGTTTATTTACTGTCCCTTCTACTGTTGGTTTATTGCAGGTACAATCCTTTGGGACCCTGGGTTTATAAAGCAATCTCCCACCATATCCTCTAATTTAAGTGTGTCCAGGGCTTTGTCTTATATCTTGTGTACCCTGAACAGCTATCAGAATAGATACTTACAAATCCCCCTGGGTTTGGTGTATGCATCATTGTAGGGTTAAAAAATGGCTTTTAAGCACACCTAATTCCTAGTGCTCCACTTTTACTGTTTTTTTTTTTTTGAGAATCTATAGATTTTTACATTTCTTATCTTCACTAAAAAGCATGTAAAAAGTTACATGTGACATTTTATATAGCTTTCATTTGTTTTCACTGAGAGATCTATCTTCAGTTTAGTCTACTAATTACTGCAAATTCCGATTACATATGTCTTCTTTTATTATATGTGAATGTTTATCTATATATTGAAGGTATATGTTTTGGTTTTTAATTTTTTTAATTTGTTGTTTCAGTCACCCATCAGCTTTTGTACTGATAATGAGCCCTTTGTTAGAACTGATGCAAAAGACAAATTAATGTTGATGCAACACATTCATGAAGTCAACTTCTAGAATTCTGTAGAAAGCTGGGTTCCTCTGAATTATATCACAGAAATAGGATCCCAGTTGTACCTGAACTACTCATTGAAAATTAGCAAATGATAAACAAAGTGCTACATGAATAAATTCTAGAAATCTGCTGGACAACACAGTGCCTAAAGTGAGTATGGTATTGTGCGCTTAAAAATTTGCCAAGAAGGTAGATTCCACATTGGTAAGATTCCACCATTGGCTAGTCAACACCCATGCCCATTTTACATGGAAGATATTCACCTCTCTCATGAGGGAAATCTTCCAAAGCCTCATCCATTTATTGCAAAAGGCTTCTTTTCTACAATACGTAGGTGATATGCATTACTTTCTGACAGGTTAGATGTGACTACTCATGATCGAGAGATTCTGAGTTAAAACAGAAGGCCTTTGTCTTTAACACACCTAACAGACAATCATGGAGAAGAAAGGTTATCACTTAATTTTTCATGTTAAATGTGAACAATTGGAGTGTGCCGGGCTGGCTCAGTCAGTAGCACATGCGACTCTGATCTCGGGGTTGTAAATTCGAGCCCCATGTTGGGCATAGAGATTACTTTAAAAAAATTATTAAACGCAAACAACTGGAAACACACATCAATTGCTATTGAGGTCATGTATCTTACCCAGTTGGGTAGTAAAGGCAGGAAATTCTATCCTGCAAGTGAAGTAAGTTTCTTGATTAGCCAATCACTCTGTCCTCATTTCTCTTCCAAAATCTTTACTTCTGTTACTTAGAGAGGAACTTTGCTTTTTGTTTTCCTTTCCATCCACATCTGAATTGAATGCTGGGGAAGCTGTTCCTTCTCGAGGAGCCACTGTGTTAGCATGTTCCTTCCCATTGATAATAGTTTGGAGGCCCAGAGATTTCTACAGATGTTTCCAAGCCAGATCTATTATTTTATTAGTGCCACATTTCCTTCAGATTTTAGTTCTCATCTATTTGCTTTTAATCAATTCCATGCTTCTGTAGCTATGGCCAAAATTAAGTGCTTAAACATAATCCTTAAACTACAATAGAGGAGGGATAAATTGCAATTGGCTTTTTACTAGAGGGTTTGTCCCCTTGACAAAAGGTACTGGGAAGAGTGTGGGAGACCTCCTTACTGCATCTTCTAATAAGGTTGATGTGTGCATGCTGGCACTTATACTAACTTCAAGTAGGAAAACGGAAGTTGGCTTTTCTAATCCTATCAGGCTTCAGGTTATGAGGGTGAACTCTCAGGCCTGATTGCAAGCCACAGGTGGAGAGTGCCTGGCTCCAAAGAGTAACTCAACACAGGCCAATGTTCTGAGTATTAATTACTCATCCGCCAGCAGTTCAGCCTCTGCTAGCACATTGTCTACGTCCTGAAGAGGTTCAAGCTTGAGAAAAAGTTTCGCCATATCTTAACAAGAGTGTCTAAAAGTCAGGAAACTTTGGTTTCTGGCTTTTCTTCGTCCCCCCACAAGCAATACTACTTTTAGAGGCTCAGCCATCAACCCAATTCTGTCTGTTGAAGAGAAGTATTGGCCCTCACTGGTGGCTTAGAAGCCTTACTGATGGCTCAAGGGCTCTGCATTTGAATGTCTTCTTAACTGTTACCTTAATTGCTCAATATGCTGAGTCACTTAGCTCCTTGGGGAGAAGAGAGGGAAAACAACAGGAAAACTGGATCACATTCTTACAAACTTTATTTGTGACCAGAGGGATCATTTTTTACTTCTAGTAGTAAAGGAGTTAATACCATAAACATCGCTGAAATTGAACTAGGAATTGGTTCGCTGCTGCTACAATGATAATAATTCTTGAATACCACCAGCCTTTTTTTTTCAGGTAGCTCCATATATGAAAAGTATCAATAAAAATGCCCTGTAGCATCTGATGTGTAGGAGGGTTCCTACCACAATGGCATTGGGACTCCTTCCAAGGAGCTGTACAAGTCTCAGTATTACATCAAGACAATCAGTGGCTGCGCTTGCCTTGTAAAGTGTCTCAGAAATACTATTGTACATGTCATTATATTTATTTTATATTTTAATTTATGCAGTTAATATTTGTGGCTGTTACTTTGGTACAAAAAAAAATCATGGTAACCTGAGTTTAATATATGGACATACAGAATAGGATGAACAAAGGATAAGGAAATCACCTGTATCTTTTTAATTTCACCTTGCATGGGAAATGTCCAATGATAGGAATTATTGAGTGTCCTTGAATGTATTTTAAATATTTTCTCTTTGTCTCTTTCCATCTCTCTCTTTTGGTTTAAAAGGCTTGATATGCCTACAATTATATCAGTTCTGTTTAAAGCATAAACACTTCATCTTGATCCCATACAAGTGTATTAATATTTTTAAAAATATTGCTGTTGGCATATGGCAACAGAAAAATAGGTGAAGTACAGTTTCATTCAAGTACACAGTTTTTTTCTTTATCATGATGACTACTTTAAAGTTTCTAAGTAGAATTACTTGGCTCAACAATGGCTCTTAGATTGTACAAAGGAAGGGTATCTCCAATCTGTATTCAGCAGGTATGGTTAGGATCTCTGTACAGTTTTATTAAATTTGACATATTAATGTTGCCAAGAATTTGGAGATTTGTGAATTGTTTTCTTACCAGCCCAGGCTAGACTACTCAGAAGCCAGGTGTGCACCGTTGAGTTACACAATTACATACTTGAAAATCAAAAGGGGGAAATGAAACCATAAAAGCTGCATAGACAGGAAAGCCAAATGCACTCTCAGGGCGCATCATTACATACTTCAGACTAGCAAAATAGGCCTTCCTTCTGTAAACAGTGAATAGAGAGATGGGAGACTACATCACATTGACACGTGGGGAGAGACACAGATTAGATTCACTTCAGCAATTTTCTACCTTAGGAGAGCACTTCCAACATAACTGGAAAGTCAAAGCCAAAATAAGCTTTGATCCCATTTTATCTAATCAGGAAAACTTCTACAATGTATTTGTTTTTCTTCACTTGATTTGGAGTCTGACAGACAGAAAGTAGCTTTCTTTGCAGAGAACTTCATCACCAATCTGTCCAATCCCCACATCATGAAACATAGACGTGGAGCCCTTTGCCTTCCCTCTTTCTCCTCCTAGTATCTTCTTTTTGTAAAGTGTTCCTTGTCATTCATTCCTTTGTAATTATAAAGAGCAATTTTGATTTCGGTACCCTAGGTTGCTACCTGTGATCATAACAGTACGGAAGTATGTCAATTAACTTTCACACTTTTATTTTCTTAATCGTATTTAATGAAGCTTTGTCTCTATGTAAACCTTGGGAAAAGTTAGGAAATCAGGAAGTTTTGTGAGGCTCATACAATGAAACCTTAGGAAAAGTACGGGGCCTCTTATCAGAAACTAAATGTGCCTCAGATACTGTCTCCCTCTGATAACCTCCTAGCTACTAGAAACTTATTTATGTTTTATTATGTGTGCTTCCATTCCTAGGGCTTAGTATAGTTTCAGCCCATAGAAAAGAAATGAAAGCATATACAGTTTTATTTTGCATTTCAATTTGTTATATAAAAATACAGGTCAGAGATACAGGTAGGTGTATGCAGTTAAGAAAGGGAAAATTAAACCAAAAACCTTCTAGAATCCATTCATTGATGGTTTTCAGCATAATCATCAGTACACTCAAATAATCTTTGGCCTAAAAACGTGAAGGAGAACGTGCTTGGAAACAGTACAGATTCAGGAGGAATTATCCTTTAATTCTTTTCATCTTCAAAAGGCACACTATAGTTTCCATCCCTTTTTAAAGAGAGGTATAGAAGCAGTAATGTTACGGTTACTTAATTATCAACTTCCATGAAAACATCTAAATCCAAGACAGCTTAAGAACCAGGTAAATGTTTTAAAAAAGTGTTTTCAGCTCAGGTTTCTTACATGAGCTAAAAACCCACCTGTCCACTAAGAGGCTTTTTCCAGAGACGCTGAAATTCAAATGTTTTGCGATCAGGAAAAGTCTGTTCACTGTTCTTTTTGTTGTTGTTGTTGCTTCACTTTTTGCTGCAGTGTGGTGGTGGTGGTTGTTGTTTTGGTTTCAAGGAAAGGTATACTCCAGCCTAAAAAAAATCCTTTGTTTTAAGGTCATATTTTACCCTAGGAAACGAATTGAGTTCTAGCCTCTATCTGTATTTACCATGATTCCTGTAATGAGGTTATTTCCACTGTGCACAGGTGGTAAACTTATCTCACATGGTTTTTATATAACAGCCAGAAATAGCAAGCCCTGAAGAGCAACATCTAATGGTATCATTAAAATGATTGTAAACATGCCTGTGGCGGCAGATGTGAGCTTTTTTTCTGTTGATACACATTCAAATTGTTTGGTAAGATCAAACAAACGTAGAGTTTTAATATGTCAGACGTGTCTACATTCTAGCAGGTTCTGTTTTTAAAGAGATCTGTTTCTTTAGAAGTCAAGACAGCTATAAAAGAGCCAGACTCAGATCAGATCCAAAGTCGAAACTCATTTTCTCTGATTAGAGCAGAATTCTCTGTCGCCGTATCATTTGGTCAACAGTTTCCAATGAAAAGAGATCAAGCAGAATAATATTGCAGGTATTAAAATAAAATGGTGGAGGCAAGTGTGTCGTTTAATTAACGGCACTTAGGCTTTGTCCAAGACAAAATTAAATATTTTTGGTCATTAAATTTACCTTGTCCTTCTCCTAACCCTTTCGCTTCTCAGACCAACCTTCTCCAATTTATTAGTTTACTTAGAATAGTGTCACATCACGTGTTCTAATTTTCAGACCATGTAAAATCAATTCTAGGAAAGCTGGTTAAGTTTGGAGTTCTCAAGCCAAAACTTGGCTTTGGTTTTTTCTAGCGGTGAAAGAATTAGATATCTCTGGCAAGTTCCACTAATACGATTTCTTTCTTTTTTTAAAATGTTTATTCATTTTTTGAGAGAGAGACAAAGAGCACAAGTCGGGGAGGGGTAGAGAGAGAAGGAGACACAGAATCTGAAGAGGCTCCAGGCTCTGAGCTGTCAGCACCGAACCCCGTGCAGGGCTCAAACCCATAAACCGCAAGACCATGACCTGAGCCGAAGTCGGATGCTTAACGAACTGAGCCACCCAGGTGCCCCACACTGATATCATTTCTTAACATTAGCAGAAACTTGTGGATTAAATAACTTTATTGTTTGTATGGAAGTGGAAAAACTTCCAATAGAATGTGTTTTCCAATTAAAGCTGATAACATCAAATATGTCATAGATGCATGAAGTGCATCTGGTATTTTATAATAATTTTCTCATTTAATTTTCTGGGCCTAATATCACAGAGCTAATAAGTCAGGATTGTCTAAAAAACAAACAAAAGAACTAACACTCTTAACCATTAGAATATATGACCTGTTGTTTTTTTTTTTTGTTTCTTTTTCCTTTTCAGGTAAGGGTTAGCTACAGAAACTTCTCTTTTAAAATAGGTGAATACAATGTTATTTCTGCAACGACTTAGTGGAAATAGGGTGAGGGGTAAGGGTACTTTCCTTTCCTGTGACTGAGCACGAATTTGCCAAGATTCCATTTTCTCTGCTACATTCATGTATACTCTTATACTTATTTTAAACCATTGGACTCTTGTGGAGAATAATATGTGAGAAGACATAGCATGCATCTCATTTCTGGGCTAAAACTGTGAGAATTTTAGGTATCATTCTCCAGTCTCTCTCTTCCTCTGTTGAGTATCTTGTAGGCCTTGTATTGTGGACCCAAAACATAAAAACAGTGTGTATTTCTGAGTTGCTGCAAGGAGAGTGGTACCCAAAGAATTGCTCAAATATGCATTGGATTCAGAATAAATAATAAATAAGCCATTGTTGTTTTGAACACTGAAATGTAGGCATTGTTCATTTCTATCTAATTTAGCCTATGTTGGCTATTGTAGAAATTGGTACCAAAAGCAAATTACTATCTAAGAAAACCTAATTATCAACCCAGTGACTCAGTGATGGGTGAACAGTGGGAGAGCTGATAGATGATTTTGAAAGATGGAAATTCATTCCATGCAATAGCAAAACGTTGGGATAATATGAGCAGTAGATCATGTACCTAACAAATTTGTGACTCTGTTTTGAAAGCAGGATGCTAATATAATGTGTATGATTTGCTATTAACTCTATTTGCCAAGGCATAGTAAGAAAAAAAAAGGGGGGGCTCAGACTAGAACTGGATACTTTGCAAGCAGAAGTGAAAGAGGTATCAAGAGCCCTTCAGTATTGGTAAAATAATTACTTCATGACCCTAATAAGTGATGAGTGCAAAAGTATTTATAGATACATGTCTGGTAACATATGTCCAACTGATTAAATTGCCTCAAAACAAAGAATAAGTTAAGAATATGGCACTCAATAATTTGGTAAAATGACTCAAGACAAAGAAGAGATTAAGAGTGTGGCTTTGCTCCGATATTCAAATAGCTTATATGTAGCCCCATCATATACAGAGAGTGAATAATGGAATGCGAGAGTAGAAATATACAAGATAGAAAAGAGCTGATTTGTTCTAGGTACATGGAGAAGATTGGAATTAAAATCTGCTGGGTATGTATAAGTTCTCTTGGTAAAGAAATTATGAGTTTGGTCCAAAAAAAAAAAAAAAGACCTTTGAAATGCCTCTAAGTTCCCAAACTTTTTATAAACAGGAAGACAGCTGGGAAAGCGCCTCAGACTCAAAACCACAGAATATTCCCCCAACCCACCTCTGATGGGAACACGTATAAGGGGAAAGGAAAAAGCATTTTAAAGATGAAGCTAGGAGATAGAACAGTTGACTCTGGAGGCTTCCAGAAAGAATCTAAACCCCATGGAGGAACATTCCTCAATCCCCAGCCCCAGTTTAGCACCCCTAACAATGCCAGCTGACAGGATGCAAGTATCTATGGACTAGTGACTGCTGTGTGTCTTGTCCTTTCTTAATGGTGTCTATTCTGTTTCTGTTCTACCCCTATCATTATTATTATTTATTATCATTTATCATTAAGTGTTCATGTATGTGTATGTGCATGTGTGAAGAGGCTCCCTTAAGTTGTCTTTTTTAGTTTATAAGTTTCAGTCAAAAGCAGTGACATCTGAACCTGATAGAGAGAGACTCTCACATTTCAGCCAGAGGTCTGGGTAAGTTGAAAGCAGACACTGGATTGGAACTGTGAGTTATCTCACTTGGAAAGCAGTTGAGTGTGTTTCTTTCTAGATTAGTGGGAACAAATGATACTGGCTGACAGAGAGAGTCCTTGAATAATACTCCTCACATACTGCATTATTCTATATTTTTTTGCTCCAGAGGTTAGGTTAATCCAAGAACTAGTCTTTATCAATGAAAGGTGAATAGAAGTGACAAGTGTATTTTTCAAGCTAGGATACTTTGGCTTAGATTTTCTAATCTCTTTCTTCCCCTAATGTGGTAATAACAAAAACTTGTGTTGACATGAAAGTCACATGATTGAAGCAGCCTGGATCACTGAGTTGCTCTGCAAAGGATAGTGGCCTTGGGAAGTTATGGGGAGCCCTAGTGTACTTATAAGAGTGAGAAAGGAACTCATATTGTGTTAGGCCTCTGATACGTGTGTGTGTGTGTGTGTGTGTATGTGTGTATGTGTGTATACATATTTTATTGCTATCTAACCTGACCTTTCTCAACTAAACACCACTATTACCACATTTAATGTAAATTATAAAGAGACATACTACTTTCTGGTCTCAGGCTGAAAAAAAAAGTTGGATTAATTTTTTAACAGGTTTATATTTGTTCATTTTTATTCTTACATATTATAATTATGAAATTGATCTCTGTTCTATTCTTCTGAAGTCACAAAGCTAGAATTATTTTCTGAGTAGAATTCTGTAATATAGACCTAAAATAAAATGTAACACTTAATAACAATTCAAAAATAGTGTGAAACCTACAGATGACAATTGTCTTTCATTTCCCAGTGTCACAGAAAAGTGATCTCTGCCCTGACATCTTAGCAAAAATAAATAGAACAAGGAACCAGTGAGTTATTTACAGGACTCATTAACTTTCATATGACCCTATTTGTAATTGAGACATTTGTGTCCTATAAGTACCCTCCAAGAAATGATTAATGAAGTTTCCAAACGTTCTAAATTGACTGACATAGAAGGGAATGATCCCCTTCTTTAAAGGCAAACTTCTGTGAGGTCCAGGCAAAAGGGGAGACTTCTCTTTTAAATAGTTCATGGTAGTGTCTAACACAAACATATTAAAAATATAACTGTGTTTTTTCCCCTAAAGTTTAAAACACTCAGTAAACTAGGTCAATAAGGAGGTAAATTTATCATGGTCTTCTCTCTAAATTAATTAATTGTTTAAAGCACGTTTAGATATAAAACTCTTTTAATCTCACTCGTAGTAGTAGCATTCCACAAATGTGCTGATTAGCACAGAAGAATTGCCTTATTAGATATTTGCCCAGGATTTTGTTCTATGGACTAGTCTTAACTATAACCTTATCTATGCCGTAAAATGTAGAATGGCAGTCTCTTGAGTTTGATCACAGTGTATGGCTCATTTGAATAAATTATAATCAGTCCTCTTATTAGGTTAAGTGGTAGGTCCTAAGAATTATCTGCATCAATGATTAAATCCTCCCTTTCATTAGTGTAACTTTGTTATAGCTGTAATATTAAAGTGTTAAAAGCTAATTTGAGAAGATAGTAATATAACAGTATATTATTTCAAGTGAACTATATTTTCTTTCAGATTTACTGTACTTTGGAAGTTTTTTGTAGGTAAAGATAACAGTTCTTACATTTTATCTTTATAATCAATACCCTCCTTTTGGATTTTTCATCTCATATAAAAATTAGTTATGCAGTGGGAATATTCAATTATAATTCATCCCGGTTATTTAATATTTTCTATCAGAGAAGTGCATTGACCTAACCTAACTTGGATTATTCCTGTTTTTTTCAGTTTCTTAAATAACTTGAATTTTTCCAGTTCATATTCAAATTAATAGTTTTCTTTTTAGAACAAGGTGTATTTTCCAGAAATAATTAACATACATCACTCTATAAATTTAAGGCATACAGAATGATGGTTCAACTTACATATATTGTAAAATTGATTACCACATAAGGTTCAGCTAACATCCGTCTTACTGTATAAATACAAATTTGAAAAAAAAAAAAAAAGAAAGAAAAGAAGAAAAGAGAAAGACATTTCTCCTTGTGATGATAATGCTTACAATTTACTCTATCAACAACTTTACTATGTATCATACAACAGTGTTAACTATATTCATCACATTGCACATTACATCCCTAGTATTTATTTATCTTATAACTGGACGTATGTACCTTTTGACCACTTTCCTCCAATCCCTGTTACCCCTACTCCCCACATCTGGTAACCACAAGTCTGATCTCTTTTTCTATGAGGTATTGTATGTGTGTGTGTGTGTGTGTGTGTGTGCGTGTGTGTGTGTGATACCACATATAAGCAAGATCATACAGTGTTTGTCTTCTCTGTCTGACTTATTTCACTTAGCATATATCCCTTCAGTATCCATCCTTATTGTTGCAAATGGTAGGATTTCCTCCTATTTTATGGCTGAATAATATTCTTTTATATGTGTGTGTATATGTGTGTGTGTATACGTGTATACCACAACTTCTTTATACATGTATTTATCTAAAGTGACATACTCTTGATTTATTTACATACTATATACCTCATACCTGGCCTTTTATCTGCATCTCCCTAATTCTTGTTTGTTTAGAATATACCTAAATAATTTTCCTAAAATGTCAATTGAGTCTTGAACTTTCTTTTTTTTACTTATTTTTATTTTTATTTTTAATATAAAATTTATTGTCAAATTGGTTTCTGTACATAGACTCTGAACTTCCTTATTCATAGTGAGTTACCCCTTTAAGGCAAATTCCCTAACAAACATTTAAGGCCTGCATAGAATAACCTCAAAATTTCCAATCCAATTGTATTTTCAACTGGTTTTCAAACTTTAGTTTTGGCCTGTTAGGGGTGTCTTCTTCCTCTTTGCTGTCAGAATTTGGGCTTGGACAAGAAAAAGAGGGGCTATCCTACATAGGGCTGGTTTTTTAGACCCCAGAATATGGGAAATTGAGCCCAAATATAGGTTAGTAGAAGATCAAAGAGTGGAATTGTGTCAAGCAGGTGTGACCAGGAGAATAGGAGAGGATTGTAGACAGAAATTGAATATTTTTCGTAATTTATTGAATATCTAAGTTTTTGTGTGTTATGAGGTCTCAATGAATGTCACAGGGAGCTATCTGAATTAGAGTTTTTCAGAAGTTACTCATGCCCCTTCTTAAGGGAATATTTGTGACTAGAGACAACCCAAGAGCAGTCTACCTATTGCCTCACCTGTGAAAACTACTACCAAGGTCATTGTGTATTATTACTTGGATGAAGGAGGGATTCCATGATGGAATATTCTTATGAAAATGGGTTTAAGTTCTGTAGTTTAGTATCATGACTGACTTGAAGAAAACCAGAGAATGATTAAAATTAAGATATTTTTTCTTTCCATTCAGCCATCTTTTACACTAAAATCAGAATCAGTCTCTGTTTCTTGACAAGAGCTTACTTCAATATAAAGCTTAGGAGTGATACTTTAACATTAGAAAACTTTAACAAAGTGAAAGAGATTATCCCATCATATGCCTATGAAATGGCAGGAAAATAATGGTTCCCAAAATGTCCACATCCTAATCCCTAGAACCTGTGAATATGTTATCTTACTTGGCAAAAGAGATTTTCCTGATTTTACTAAGGTTAAGGGTCTTGAGATGGGGAGATCATCCTGGATCTAAACCAGTCTAATTACCTGAGTTCTTAAAAGCAGAGGACCTTTCCTATAGTCAGAGAGAGATGGCCACAGGAGAAGGATTCATTTCCCTGTTAATCATTCTGAAATGTGGGTTCTTTACGCAAGAACCAGAGAGAGGCCTTTAGAAACCTGAAAAGTCAAGGTAACAGACTCTCTGTGAGGGCATCCAGTAAGGAACTCAACCCTGTTGACCCAGGGTATCAGGCTTCTGACCTATAGAACTGTAAGATAATAAATTTGTGTTGTTTTCAGCTACTAAATTTTTGTTAATTCATCATGGCAGCACGTAGGAAACTAATACCCATGCCAAATCCGTCCCATTTTCTTGAGTTTGTTCCTAGACCTCCATCAAAGTGGTCTCAGCCTTCCACTGCCCATCCAAAGTGCAATCATAAATACAGAGCCTGGGAAAATATTCACCTTCTCTGAACAGCCTGTTACTCTTTCTAACTTCCACTACTGAGCTGTAGTATCTGTAGCCCATTACTGTACAATAGAACCCTGCATTGCCATCTGAAGATTTTGTCCCTTTCACTTTTGCCACCAGCCTCGACTGTAAACATACCACAGATATGATTTAAACTTATCCTTCTTTAGTGTTTTCCAGTGCACCTGGATCCGTGTTCATTTTCATTGCTGAGAGTCATGTGAGACAATAAAATTACTTTTTTTCAATCTTTTCGTTTATATTTACTCTGCCATTTTTATGATATTTTGTGATAAAGCAAACAATTGAAATACACTGCAGAAGGTCAGTCCATTTCTTTGGGAATATATGCTGGCCTCAATATTCCAAATTCACTCAAACCTGTCATGGAATTTCTCAAATTGCCTTATAGTTCATTGAAACAATTTTTCCAAAGTCTAATATGCTAAACTCACTCTCCTTCTGAAACCATAAATTTTATTTACATTTTTAACATTTGAATCAAAATAACCACAGATTAGTTGCCAAACAAATCTAATTTATGTTTTTAGCAATTGTGTGTGAGTCATGTAGCCAGTGTTTTTGCCTTACTTGTTACAAATTGTTTCTAATTGGAAAGTACTGTCAGCAGTAAAATATGAAGAGAAAAGCCACCCGTACTTTGAAGTTTATTGGTTACGAATATTGGATGGGTTTTCTCATATTAATTTTGGTGAGCATGAAGCTTAGTTGCTTTTTTCCCCCTCTGCTTCAGTTTCATCACCTCATTCTAGTTATGGAAGAAGATGGTGATTTGGGGGATTTTTTTCAAAACCAGACCACTTCCTCAAGTGGAAGCTTTGTTCTTATAAATAGATAAAATTATATTCATATGTTTGGTAGATGAATCCAGCGGTGTGCATGTTGAACAGAATCTCTCGTGAGTAGTTTCCTTAATTCTGTGGAATTTCACTCTTGAATTTGATCAATGGAGACAATTCAATCTGAAAAATAATTTTTCATGATGACAATTATTTTCCCATAAACACACTTCATTTGCATGCATGTACTTAATTTTGTTAGATGAGCTTTGGAGATGTTCACCATAGAGTGATAAATTACCTCCATGAATTATAACTGAACTCTTAACTATTATAAAAATTTAAGTTTTTTCCAATTTATTAGAATACAAATGCTTGAAAACATAGTAATGGATTTAATTTTCATATTCATAAAGATTAAGAAATTAAACAAATATAGGTCCATATATAATCTTTGCAATTTACATTTTGAGGGTTTATTTATTTATTTTTTAGCTTAGTTTTATTTATTTGAGAGAGAGATAGAGAGAAAGAGGGAGACAGAATCCCAAGCAGGCTACACACTGTCAGAGCAGAGCCTAATGCAGGGCTTGAACTCATGAACTGTGAGATTGTGAACTGAGCCAAAGTCAAGAGTCAGACACTTAACTGACTGAACCATCCAGATGCCCCATACATTTTGAGTTTTAAAATAAGTATACTGTAAGTCATATAAAATGTATTTATGTCTAAATTAACTGCATATACATTTTTAGTTTCTTTACAAAATAAAGAAACTTAAGATTGCTTTTGAAAAATAATAATGTTTATTTATTTTTTAGAGAGATTTTATTTTTGAGCTTTTATTTATTTTGAGTGGGGAAGGAACAGAGAGAGAGGGAGATACACACTTCTGGCTCTGAGCTGTCAGCACAGAGTCAACGTGAGGCTTGAACCCATGTGTTGTGAGATCATGACCTGATCTGACATCGGATGCTTAACTGACTGAGCCACCCAGGCGCCCCTAGATTGTTTTTGAATATCAATAAAGTTAGATTGAAGATATTATAAACAACTCCATTTACCCAGAAATATTGGAAATATAGATTTTATTTGGCATTGCCTATGATGAAGTATATCATCCGCTCTCATCACTGTATCAGATTGAAATTACCATCAGTGGGACGTTCCTAAGGAGAGGAACCCTCCTTTGATCATGGAGGACTTTGGGGTGGGTGGTCAGATAAGCCTGAGGGGACTTGTGTAAATTATATTCCCTAAGCAATCATTCCTTATTACTGATAACTTGGCTGTGTTCAGGTAAATGCCTTTTGAGAAGTGGTACCTGGAAGAGATTCATCACTAAAAACGCGAGGCTCCTCCAAATGGGACAAGAACATTTGGCAAGTCACAGCTGAAGTTCAATTAGTTCCTCACTTTGGATGGAAACTTTTCCTATTGCCCTGAGATGTCTTCACATGTCACAAAGTTCTGTCTCTGTGGATGAATAGCAGAAACCAGGGCTAAAAATACCATACTGGGCTGGGAGGTGGATTAAGTGAAGTCGTGCCCCAAAGTGCTCTGTATAGTAGCCCTGATAATGAGGAAGTTTTCATTGAATGGAAGCTGTCACTGCATACGATTATTAGAAGGATGAGCAGGTTGGCATAGTAAAAAATGTAACAATTGTCATACTTAATATTCCTAATACTGTTACTTTTCTTCTGAAATCACCTATTTTATTTTATTAATGTTTATTTACTTTTGAGAGAGAGCACACATGAGTGGGGGAGGGGCAGAGAGTGGGAGACAGAGAATCCAAAGCAGGCTCTACGCGGCCAACACAAAACTCAACACAGGGCTCTACCCCACGAACCATGAGATCATGCCCTGAGCCAAAGTTGGATGCTCAGCCAACTCAGCCACCCAGGCACCCCTGAAACTGCCTTTTTATTTTTTTTAATTTTTTTTAATGTTTTTTGTTTGTTTGTTTAAGGCAGAGAGAGACAGGGCATGAGTGGGGATGGGGCAGAGAGAGAGGGAGACACAGAATCTGAAGCAGGCTCCAGGTTCTCAGCTGTCAGCACAGAGCCCGATGTGGGGCTCGAACTCACAAACCATGAGATCATGACCTGAGCCAAAGTCAGACGCTCAACCGACTGAGCCACCCAGGCACCCCGTGAAACTGCCTTTTTAAAGTACCAGTCCGTATTTCAAACTTTACCTCTCTCCTCAGGATTGCAGACAATAAGCCATAGTGCACATGGTTCTGTGCTGCATCTACCTCACAAACACAAGTTAACCTCTCTGACCCTCCGTACCCTGGCAGTCATGTACTCTGAAAACAACTGCTCCCACCAAATACACCTAGTGTCACATGGCTGGAAAAATACCTGTTACCGATTCATAGACCAATGATGTTATTCGGGGCTTGCTTTTGTTGCAATTTTTATTTTAAAGTCTAATACTCCTAAATATATTTAAATGGTTTATTGTGATTTTTTTCTGATAATGACAATTCTGAAGATTATTTTAGTCTAATTATAAATAAATTCAGATAAATACAAAATGATAAAATAAGCTAAAAATAAGCTAAATGCCTATAAATCAGAGACAGTTTTAAACATTCTCTTGTATGGGTGTATATGCATGTACACACACACACACACACACACACACACACACACACACACACACCATGTCCCACAGTTAGGACCTTATTAAATGGTATTTTGTAACTTTCCTTGAACAATGTATCAATGGAACTACACATGTTGGCAATGAATATGAACATATACACACACACACACACACACACATATACTATGTATATATGGACAAACATATATATATACATCATTCATAAATATATATGCATTAAATATGTAAGTGGTTAATATATATGCATCTTAATAGGTGTATAGTGTTCATATTCTATAATTTACTTAATATTCCTTTTTTGATAAATGTGTGCTTTCCGTTTCCATAGTTATTAGCAGTGCTGCAATGCACATTCTCATGTAAATGTCTTTGTACACATATTTATTCCTCTTTGGATAAATTCCTTGAAATGGAATGGTTGGGCAAAGAACATACACATTAGGATTTGGGGTACATATTGCCTTTCACAAATCTGTTACTGAATTTTGTCACAACTAGCAATGTAAAATTTTACAGTTTGTATGAGTTTCATTCTCTGTTCCCACTTTTTTCCTCCTCCTGGCTTCTGCTCATGAGATGATGCCTGAGATCCATTACTCCTGGTGATGTCACACCATGCTGTCTTGACCATGCTTTCTTAGTAACTCGTAGCTGGGCAATTTCTTCCAAGTTACAGGACCACTTTGCTGAACTTCTTGATTGCTTAAGCCAGTCTCATCTTATGGTATATTTATAATAATTTCTTTTTAAGAGATAGTATAGAAAATAAGGATGAACATCACAACATCAATGAATGTCATTTAAACTTTCTTTGCAAATAATGCTCGTTTTTACTTGCCACATAGTAGAGTAAGTGCTGTATATGTATTACATAAACTATTAAATACTATTATTAATATTTTACTTTGCAATAAAAAAATGAAGCTCAGAAAACCTTAACTAGTTTCCAAGGATAAATAACCAATGAATAGCACTTTTGAACTTATATCCACAATTGTATGATTACAATTCTGCTCTCTCTCTCCTTTTTCTTTCTTTTTTTTTTTTTATTGTGTTAAGAGCACTTACCATGATATCTATCCTCCTAGCAAATTTTAAGTATATAATACGTTATTGTTGACTACATGTACAATGTTGTAAAGCAGATCTATAGAGATATTTATCTTACTTAATGGAAACTGTATACCTATTGATTAATAACTCCCCATTTCCCCCTCCCCTCACCCCTGGTAACCACCATTCCGGCATTTGATTTTATGAGCATTTCTACTCTCTTAACCACCATGATATACTGTCTGCATTTTGATCTTATATTATTTTTGAGCAAATATCTGTTACTGAATTCCATAATAAAAGGTTATTGTTCACATTCTTTCCTTAAGAAGATTGCAGACATTCTCTGAGAGATACTAGTGTAAAATATATTCACATAATTATGGTAAAATCAGAATTTAGTCAGGCTTGTAAAAAACTAATTTCTGTACTTATTTGACAGACTCTTCTATTCAGTGAGCATTAAATAGCTATTATGGCATAATAAAGTATTATACATTCAGTGTCTTAAAACAACCATCAGCTTAGTCAGCTGGGGTTTATCTGAAGTAAGCTTCTTTTGCAGGTTGGTTGGGGTTATTAACTGAGTCTGGACTCAGTTTGGGCGGCTTATCCAGGGCATCGCTGTTCCACATTCTTCTCATTATCCTTCTGAGACTAGAGCATCAGCCCCAGCATGTCCTTCTTACGGCAATGTCAGAAGCACCAGAGAGAAGATCAAAACACGTAACATTTCCTGTGCTTGAAATTGGTGCACTGTTACTTACCTCTGCCTCAGTCTATTGGCCAGAGCCAATCTTATGACCAAACTCATAGCCAAAGGCTAGAAATAAATTAGTCCCCTTTGTGGGAATGACTGAAAAGTCATACGGGGGAAAAAGGCATGAAGATAAGAAGGGAGCAGGCATGGGGCGGGGTGGGGGGGTGGGGGGGAGGCAGTAATGCAAACTGCCACCAAAACAGTTGCACTTAATTTGCAAATGTAGTCTGGTTCCAAACTGAAATAATAACCTATATTCGCAATCATTTGATCATGGGATAGAATGACTTTCCAATTTCCTGAAAGAGGGAGCAGATGCTAGACTTCTTGGTTTTGGTCAGGTGTTTTCTTCCCATGCAATGATACTGCTCATGTTCTTTAAGAATCTCTTGTGCGTCTCTCTGGGTTCAGTTTTCAGCACTAAAACCTCTCCGTGAGTGACTCATTCAACTAGTCACCACCATATCCACCCACTCAACCTCATGCCACAGCCTCCAAATCTGTGGCTGCTGTGTCACGTAAGCATGAAAACAGTAGAATCCAGAATTCTTATTCAACTGGTGCCAAAAAATCAAGACTTAAAATTTAAGAGGAACATTTGAGAGTAATTGTCTGTAAGAAAAATAGCTTGATTGCTGGGGAACCTGATCCGAAGGTGACTATTACTCACTCACAGTGAGTTAAGCGGAAATTGGAGGAGGGAATCATAGCCCAGGAGTATGACTGAAGATAGAAAGCCGGAAATGTCTAAAGCAGCTGAGGAGGTGAACATAGTTTGTCTAAAAAGATAAGGCAGCTGAACAGTGTGAGAAGACATGAGCCAAATTTACACACACCCATAGTGGAAATAATCTCTGAGTATCCAATTTGGGAAAAAGTGAGGGAGTTAATAGTGCTAAGAGTGGCTCGTGATGAGAGAACAAAGAGGCACGTGATTCCTCAGAGAGAGATCAGTAATGCTTCTAAGGTGTCATAGAAGAATTCCTTGGCCACAGGAGAGAGGTGTTCTTTTTGGGTATTTTTAATACCAGTTTGCCAAGAACGTTCCGGTTTGGGTCAAGGTTGAAACATAAAATATTTTTGGTTGCTTGCTTGCTTGTTTTGCTTTTTTTAGACTATTTTAAAACAGAATTGGTGTGCCTGGCTGGCTCAGTCAGTAGACCATGTGGCTCTTGATCTTAGGGTCATGAGTTCAAGCCCCGTGCTGGGCATAGAGATTATTAAAAAAAAAATTAATACATAAAAAAAAACAGCATATGTTTATAAATAAATAAATAATCAATGGGACAATAATTGAAGTAACAAAGAGACTATTCATCAAGAAGAGGTAGCATGTAAATAAATGGGAGGAAACCCTGTTTCTACAAAGGCTTTGACTCTGTGTTGTGTTTCAGTCTAAGTAGAACCTAAAATAGTTTTAAGGAAATTATTAACATCTTTACATCCTCATAGCCAAAGTCTTCAAAATAATAATTGTCTCAAAGCTAAGTAAAAAAATACAATCAACTGTCTACTCATTTTTCCAAATAGAAATATACAGAATGTCGTTTCTTGATTTCTTTGAGAAATAGGGCTGTTTTTGAAATAAGTAATTCAGTACCTATAATTAATGGGTGTATGTTTTAATATTTATTTTTTTATGTATTATAATTTTACACTATGATCTCAACAATTGAGACCTAAATAACTCATCCAGTTTCATGTAAACATGTAAACTTTTGTTTCATAGAATTACTTTAAAAAAAATCAAAGTATTCTGCATCAGGGTAGAAGCTAAAGATAATTACAAATTTTGGATATTATTAATATAACTTTAAAAGTTTTTTTTTTGAGAGAGAGAGAAAGTGCCCAAGTGGGGGTGGAGCAGAGAGAGAGAGAAAGAAAGAGGTGGGTTCCCACTGTCAGGGCAGAGTCCAATGCTGGTCTCAAACCCATGAACCGTGAGATCATGACCTGAGCCAAAACCAAAAGTCAGATGCAGATGCCAGTGTTTACAATTACAAATTGAAATGGAAAAGAGAGAAAATAAAGGAACTAGGGTTGAGCTATGGCTAAAATAGGAGTTGAACAGAGCAACTAAATTTATTGCTAGGTTTTAATTTTTTTAAATTTATTTAAAGCCTAGCTATTCTAAATTTGCTGGAAATTATAACTCATCTACGATTTCTGTAAATATTTCATATTTTATTCAAGGAGATAACTGTTAACTGTGGAAGTATGGAAGGAAGCCTATGTATTAATAACATAAGGTAGTAGAATATGTGTAGGCACATTCCCGATTCTCCAATGAGCCTCTGGAGCTGTGGGGCATGCATACCACAGTGTGGGGATGAAGTATATGGATTGTAGTTCACATATGTTACCACACTTAATCTTCATATGTTCCTAAACACAACTGTCTACATTTCATGCTTATACTCAAATCCTGCAGTGTCTTCCTTTGCCCAGTTCCTTAGATCACCATTACAAGTCCTCGAGAGTCTGTCCACAACCCACCCTTTCTGATGTCATCTCCCACTTCTGTCCAATAAGATTCTGTGCGTCAGTCCCACTGGCCTATTCATGCCACCCACAATTCCGCAGATAGTCAGCATCCTCCCTTTTATTTTTGCAGGTTTTTTCCCCCAACCTGGGATGACTTCCTACACCTTGAGCAAAAATTATACATCCTACATCCTTTAAATAACAGGTCTCCCTGGTGGCATTTCGGGATCATTCTAGCCCATGATTGTCTAACCGTCATCTGAAAGAGTAAAATCTGTATTAATAATTTTTGCTAGTAGACAATTATTAATTTACTAATTAGTAATAAAATTTTATGTTGTTTTGTTAGTAAAGATAGAATGAATTGGCTAATATAATGATTGTTGTAATAAAGGACTATTAGGTTGGTAAATGATACATTTTTATAAAGGAATGAAGTATTTTCTGTGTTATATTGTTAACTCTTTTTCCACATATGTATGTATTCACAGCTTATGGAAAATGAAAAACAATGTCAGGCGACTAGTAAAATACCATATTATTACTTAAGGAATGTAGTATTATATTTTTTTACAACCACAAGTGCCACATTTCATCCTCTGAATAGCAGGAACTCAAAAAAAAAAAAAGCTTTTTTCTATTGAATGACTTACACTTGGTACTGACCTACAGCTTTTCTGTAATGTACCATTGTTCAATATGGCTACCTCTCATTCTTCTATCTAGTATCTTCCATCTCTTACCTCCACTCAGTATGAAATTTAATTTTGTTGTCCAGAAACACCAGGGGACCTCTTGCATCGTTTAAAATGAGATCTCAGGATGCCTGTTTGGCTCAGTCGGTTAAGCGTCGAACTTAGGCTCAAGTCATGATCTTGTCGTTTATGAGTTCAAGACCCCCACTGGGCTCTGTGCTGACACCTCGGAGACTGGAGCTTGATTCTGAATCTGTGTCTCCCTTTCTCTCTGCCCCTCCCCAGCTCGCACACTGTCTTTCTCACCCTCTCTCTCAAAAATAAATAAACATTTAAAAAGAGAATTTAAAGTGAGATCTCCACTCCTTACTTATTATGACCTTCATGTTGCCTCAGACTACTGCTTAGCCCTCCTGCTGTTCATTCCACCTGAATGAGCAAGATAGCCTCTCACTCTCCTTGAACATGTCAAGGAAGGTTCCATCACAGATATCAGCATTTCTCATTCCTTGCTCTCATCTCATGTCACCACATCCTCAGAGAAGCCTTCCCTGATCAGCCTAAAGGAAATAATCTCCATCATTCAATATCTACTCACACTTCTTTGCCATTATGAACTTATCAGTACCTAACATTGTATTTATTTGGTCATTTGTTTATCATCTGTTACCACTTAAAAGAATGGCATATTTGTGCATGTAGAGTCTTTGTTTTATTTGCCATTTGATTCACAGCATCTAAATTACCATCTGCCGTATACTATATGTTCAATTAATCTATTTTGAATAAATGAATTAATATTTTCAAATACCTAGATTAGAAATACACACATGTCCTTCTTAGTTTGCAGAATTAGGGTGTTAAATATGATATTTCTTGAAGAGACTGACTGTTCTAAGCTTCCAGAGATCAGGCTTTTCTTTTGTCCCGGGTCTGTAACTTCTTGGTAACTCTCAGAAACACTGTGCATCTCAGTGTCTCTTCATGCAACAGTGACAAATATTACTTGCCTTTGTCCTTACCATTTGGTATCATGAAGCTGATGAACAAAGTACTTTAAATATCAAAAGTCATTTTCAACAGCACATTATTAATTTCTGGGCCTGGCTAAAAGTGATTCTTCTATTTGATTCCAAAGAAAGATAATAATGTACATTTGGTAAAAATCCCCTAAAAATAAGTCTATATGGAACACAGGATATTAAAATTGCATTCTTCTTAAAAAAGTTCCCAGACATACTAAACTTGTAAAATGTCTGGCTCTGAGCTGGTTTGAGGTTTTGCTTGGACTCCAAATATAGGCTTGTGTATTTTATATGTCCATCTCTGTAATTATTGATTTCCATTGGGATGCAATTTTGGCAAAGTGAATTTATTGTTTTCAGTGAGAACAACAATACTCTAATTCTAAATTTGCCAAATTAACAGTGTGTTCTGATGATAACCTCAGTTTCAGGACTGGACACATGCTTGAAGGAAAATCTAAAGATCCATCATTGAGATAAAATGCAGTCACCGTGTAGACACAAATACAGAAAGAAAAAGAGTAAGTACACACACACACACACACACACACACACACACACACAGACTATATAATAACTGAGGTAAGATCAGAATACAACAACAACAAAAAAGTAAACCAAAAAAAAAAGAACACCTTACCTAGATATTTAATGATGTCAAAAAAATACCATAATTAACATATATTTTCTTTTTTAATTTTATTTAATGTTTATTTTTGAAAGAAAGACAGAGTGCAAGTCAGGGAGGGGCAGGAAAAGAGGGAGACACAGACTCCGAAGCAGGCTCCAGGCTCCAAGCTGTCAGAAGAGAGCCCGACACGGGGCTTTAACTCATGAACCACAAGATCATGACCTGAACTGAAATCAGACACTTAACCAACTGAGCCACCCAGCTGACCTTAACACATATTTTCAGTAGCAAGTACTTTTGTCATAATCATTTGGCCATATCTCTGCGAAAAGATTGGATTCAATGTTTTGAGGAATAAAAAAAATCTCCCAATATAAAATCTATAGATTCCTATTTTTTACAAGATTGTGAAAGTATTATGTAGCTTTGAGATGCTTTCAAAGCAAACAAAAAAGCCCATAAGTCATCAATCCCAATACAAATTCTGACCTACTACGGATGTGATATTTAAGTGATCTATAAATAAATGACTTGGTTTTAAAATGATTTTTGTCCTCTCCAACTAACCCTTATCACAAAGATAAATAAACATGCTTTATCATCACAATTCAACTACAGGGACAATGATTTAATTCCATAAGTAAATTTGACATATAAGTCACCTTCTATTGGGTGGGAAAAAAAAGATTACATATAATGAAAAAATACTGGGTTCTAGTCAGAACCTCACTCTTTTGGTGAGCAAGATTCACTAAAAATACAAGTTGTAAAGAAGCTGTAAAGAAAAATAGACTTTTTGAGGTTTATACCCCATTTAAAAATATTTTGGATTATTATCTATAAGTAAGCTTAAATATTTTGTTATGTGTTTAATTTTTCATAGCACCTTTGGCATTACATCATGCTTCCTTATTTACTCTACTAAACCATAATGTCTGTGAGAGCATTAATTCTGCCTTAGTTATGTTTTTATTTTCAGTACTTTCCATACTCTATGGGAAATTACTACATATTTACTAAATATGTTACTATGAAGGTCCATCATTTTATAAACCTAAGATTTCTTGGAGGTCACTTTTTTTTTTTTTTTTAATTTTTTTTTCAACGTTTATTTATTTTTGGGACAGAGACAGACAGAGCATGAACGGGGGAGGGGCAGAGAGAGAGGGAGACACAGAATCGGAAACAGGCTCCAGGCTCTGAGCCATCAGCCCAGAGCCCGACGCGGGGCTCGAACTCGCAGACCGCGAGATCGTGACCTGGCTGAAGTCGGCCGCTTAACCGACTGCGCCACCCAGGTGCCCCTCTTGGAGGTCACTTTAAATAAACAAGATTGTAGATTCGACTATGGGAAATTGAATGGCTCCCAAAGAATTAAATCCAATCTCTTCAGACTAATCTTTTCTTTCATACTTGGATTTCAGCCTACATTTCCAACATCGACTTCATCTACCTCTTTACATGTAGGTTGACTGCCCGTTATTCCAAATGTCTCTCTTGCTGTCCCACCTGTCTGTTTCCATTCCACTTTTTCTGTCTGGGATGCTATTTATCTTCACAGGTGTTTTGTCTTATTGTTTTTTTTTAAATTTAAATAATCTCTACACCCTATGCAGAACACAAACTCACGACCCCAAGATCAACAGTCGCATTGCTTTTCTGACCCAGCCAGCTAGGCACCCCTCTCATCCACAAGTTGTATCAAAAAGCTTAGAGTCTTATGAAACCTTGATTCACATCCATCCTTCTCTCTCTGAAATAACTGGAATAGCTGAAGATAGCTAGACAAGATCGCCATCTTTTTGGAACATCTGTAGCAAATCTGTCTCTTGGATGCCCACAGAAATTTTTAGCAAAACTATTGTTTCACAGTTATATTATAAGAAGGTGTGTTTGATTTATGCACATAACTTAGCTCTTTAGATGTATTTTAGAATTCTCAAAAACACAAACACATATTGTGTACATTATTTTGGAAAGTTTACAGGTTTAGTTTAAGAACACTTCTTTTTAAAGACCACTCTACATAACCTAAAATAAAACAACAAGCATTTATTGGCCTGTTTTCTTAAATGGAAAATTCAATAATTAGACTGAATTATAGAGATGTAACCATAACTGATAATTCCACACATAACCTATATATTGACTTATTATTAGAAAACACCTGTTACCCACAGTCCCCTTCTCATTCCTAGAAAGGTTTTCCTGTCAATTGCTTATCTGTCCTGTGTAGAGAGGTTATGAATTATTGGGACCAGGGTTAGTGGGAAGTATTGGGACCAGGGTTAATGGAAGTATTTCATAGAGTTATCGTCAAGATTTGGACACACTACTTTAGCTCTCAAGACCTCAATTTGCTCAGAAACTAAAGTCACAATGAGATAAGCCTATTTTATAAGTTTTGTGGACTTTTTTGCTTTTTTTTTTTTGAAGGTTAAATGATTTACACGTAAATTGTTTAGAGTATCAGTCTGCTTAAGAAATGTAAGTTTCTGTCATCATTAAATGAGTTCATAATGAAAAATCATACCTAACCAAATAAAGGATTTTTAATCATTATTTTCATATGGCTTGTTTTGTAATAATATCAATTTCTCTGCTGGTATGCCTGTCATCTAAATATCTAGAAAATGAAATGCGTTTTTCACTGAACAGAAAGGCCCTTCCTCACTTGCTGTTTATGGATGAACTGAGTGACTCTCTTGAGGGAGCCTGAAGTAATTCTACCTTGGAGCGCTCATCCCTCGAGGCAGAAAGGATGTGTGTTCCCTGTTCTTGCTTTTGATTGGGCGTAAAGCAGGGTTGTAACCTACAAAGTCATGCAAGGTGAAGTGAGAATTGTATGGAAGGATACATTTTCCCCTATGGTAGTTTTCACATAATTTACTGTTTTCATATCACACTTTTATACCACTTATTATTCCTGTAATTGTTTGTTTAGAACCTGTTTTTCTCCACTAGACTGTCAGATTTATAAAAGGATGATATATATTTTTGCTTTGTTCAAACCTGTGTTCCACAGGCCTACTTCAGGTCTGTGGTATCTGTGAGGTTCTTAGTAATTATATGATGAAGCAAATTTTCATTATTGGAGCACTACAATGTATTACTCTCGCTGATTGTTAGATTGCTCATAGGGTGCAGTGAAGTCAATAATTAAGGGACAAGTAGATCTCTGATACATAATAAGGGAAAGAAGAATTGATTTTTTGAAATGAAGATTTGTGATGGTTTCAATGAAAGCTTTCAAAAAAGCAGTGGAAAAGCCTTTAGTTTTTTCCCTAGTAAATATAATATTCAAATAAATTAGTTGAACATTGGCATCCCTAATTGCTAGCTTAATTTTTTATAACCATGTTATGATTATCAAATGTAAATTATAATTTAAATGTCATAATTTTATCTTATCCAAGATAAAACATTTCAAGTATGAGCTAAATTAATGATACTGATCAGAGATGTGTTATCTGTTCACAGTCTCTTAGAATCACTTATTATACACTTAGAGAAGTATTATCTTACTATGTGTGTATGGATCCCACTGTCAGAGTAGTATCTGGTTCTGATTATCAAAAAAAAAAATGTTAAATATATAATTCATTTGGAAAAACTTCAGAATGATTCTGAAGTTGTTCCCAAAGGGAAAAATATACAAAGTGTGAATACATCGTTTATAAGGGGTAGCTAGAAGTCACCTGTAACTGTGGTTACCAATATGAATAAGCATATCAGTGGAACAAACCACAATAACTACGCATGAGGTGTAGTCAAATCTAGGTCGGAAAGAAGAGTCTTTCCAAAAGTAAGGGACTTGTGTAGGAAATACTTCTTGGAGATTAAGAGATAAAACCTTGAAGCCCACTTAAGAGTTCTGGGACTTGGACAAGTTATTTAAATTCTTCCCCTCTCTTTCCCAAGTATAAAACTGGCATAATTGTAGTAAGTGCAGACAGCACAAACCCAGTGTTCTAAAACTTGGACTATTCTGAGCCGTGAAGTCATCACGAGAATAATCTTTTCTGGTTCCAGACTCTAAGTATGTGTGGGATACTCTTCCAAGCACAAGTGTTTCAAGACACTGGGTAAAACAATCATGTCTCCAGCACGTGGGCTAAAGGGGACTCTGGCACATAGTATTACTCTTCTTTGTCACATCATTTATTTTCCTGTGGCACAAACTCCACCCGAACGACCCTCAGTTCTTCCTGCTGGGTCGAACCCACTCTTTCACCTCTGTTTTTCCTCCTGATTGTTATTGTATAATTGCCATAATTATATGTGTGTATGTGTGTATAATTCCCTATGTAATGTCATAGCCAGGAGATAATGGTAAGGCAGGATTGATTCTACAGCTGGCCAGTGGGTGTAGAGTTAGAGCATAGCACAGCTTTGATCAAGAATTGTAACTCTACTTGGTCCAAGGCCTTCTGTGTTTTTAACTGCCCTCATTCTTGTGGTTAAAAGAATGCAAACAATTCCACAATTCCAACTCTTTTTTTCTCCTTGTTCTGATGGGTTTTTTTTTCCCCTCCCTCCAAAGTGTCCTCTGTGTCCTCAGGGCCTGTTTGACCTGAACATTTTATTTGGAATTTACTTCTTTCAGTTCCAGAAATTACTTTTGATTCATTTTTCCTTTTTATTATGTAATAAATTTTGCCTCTGATCCATAAATGTTAGTCAAAAACAAAACAAAAAACAATGACATAGTAATGTTAATAGAAAACTAGTTTTTGTTATTTGGAAAGATAATAAATATTTAGGTTCTTATGTCATATAAAAGAACACATCTTGGGTGATAAGACACTTAGGTTTTTTTGTGCCATAAAACAATACACTTTTACAATTGGTGGCTGAAACACTTAAGTGTAAATAAAAAGTCAAATGAGTAAAATATTTGAAAATGAATAAGTAAATGTAGCTAAAATCTAAAATGGTAACAGATTTCTAAGCTAAAATGACAAGAATATATTGTAAAGAAAGAATTAATACTTGAAAAAAACAAACGTTTTCATTTGAAAAAGAATTGTTTTAATATATTATTAATGTATTAATATATTTGTATATTTAATACATCATTTATTACAAATATATTATTTAATATATTTGTATATTCTATTTAGCCAACATTTATGTGCAAACCATAAATTTAGACAGTGTTTTGGGGGAATCTGACAAAGGATTATGTTAACATATAAAACTTACTGATTTCAGAACCTCATTATATTTTTCAAAAATTATTGAGGACCTTAAAAGGTTTTGTTTTTACCTATCAGTGTGTACTATAATAGAAAATAAAACACAGACACTGAAAAATATGTATGCCTTACCTCATTTAAAATTGTAACAAACTAATCACATAACACAAATACTTACTTTAATGAAAAAAAATATTTCTAAAACAAATTAGTGAGAATGTAGCATTGTTTTGTATTTTTATACATTCCCTTAATATCTGGCTTTCTATTTGGGTTCTCATTCTGTGTCTTTTTTTTTTTTTTTTTAAGTTTTATTTATTTTTGAGACAGAGAGAGACAGAGTGTAAGCAGGGGAGGGACAGAGAGAGAGCAAGACACAGAATCCAAAGCAGGCTCCAGGCTCTGAGCTGTCAGCACAGAGCCCGACGGGGGGCTCAAGCTCACAAACCGCAAGATCATGACCTGAGCCGAGGTCGGACCCTTAACCGACTGAGCCACCCAGGTGCCCCTCATTCTGCGTCTTTATGCAGTCTGTGTGAAAGCACCCATCTGTGGTCTCTTGAAGCCAACATTGTATGCTCACCAGAAGATGAGGGTGAAAGAGGCAGATTATACCTTCTTATTATTTTCAAAGTAGTTTTGACCTTACAGAACCCCTTAAAAGTTTTATAGGGTCATACTCTGTGGATCTGTAGTCTGTAGATCACACACTGAGAACCATTGTCCTCAATCAATCAGGGCCAGACCAGGAGTTGGGAGTCATAACAATGTCACAAAAGCAGCATGGTGGCTGTATGCTTAAGTAGAACTGGAATGGGTGTGAAAGTAACAGTCGCAGAGTTCTCCAAACTAAAAATGAACTGTTATGTAGCCATTCAAATTAGGTTAATCACATCAATCATATGGAAACATGCTTACCTTTTAAAATTAAGTATAAAAAGATACAAAACTATATTTATAGACACTTTTTAAAGAATTACTGGAAGTTTGATCTAAATAATGCTGTTAATACTTTTTTTTTATTTTTAACTGGGTAAAATCTAGAAAAAAATCCTCCTCAGAATTATCAGTGATTGCCTTTGGGACATGGATGTGTGTTTCCAAATGTCTAATAATGCAAAGAGTGAGAATCCAGTCTCCATCTCCTGGGCTATAATGGAATTTTAGGGCACTGAACTGTTTTCTCTCAGGGTTCCTGTTTCTCTCACTTAATGAATCAATTCTTTGTTGGTTAGAATTAGGTCCAGAGTAGTCATTTCCCAAATAATTCATTTCCTTTATCTTTTGATGGATGGAATTTTCAATAAGGTGTGTCAGGAACTTGTCAGATGATGTGACTTTGCTGAAAGAGAATTTCAGCAGATGTCTATAGACTGACTCTCCCATTGCTACTTTGTTTGGCTTCTGAGGCAGCTCAGTGATCTGTGTCAGGTCACGTCATCCATTTCCTTCCTCCGGCTGTTGCTCACTCCCACACTGCTGTTTGGTTTGTAATGTTTCCATTTCTTCCTCATCTACTTGAGTACAGCATGTTTCCCTACCTAGATTAATGAATGAACATTTCTTTTGAGCAAGCACAGTGCAGGGCTCTCTCTGCCTGCTCAGTCCCTCCAGCAGACCATGGTCCAGGACTGGAGTTTCGAAGAGTGTTTCTCTATCATTTGGTAGGTTTCCATAGCGGGGTCTGCAAACAAACTGATTGCTTCTGAAGAAACACACATGCAGCAAATTTGCGCATATATATGAAGTTTGAATATAAGAATTAATTTGATTTCTCACAGAAGTCTCATATTCTTAATTGTTATATTCCTAATGTGTATTCAAGTACTAATGAGTTGGTTTGCTTGTCTCAGCTAGCATTCATTTATGCTACAGCTTATTTCCATTAACCCATTTTCATGTATTTGGACAATTTATGTTTGCTTTGTGAACTGCATTTTTGTCTCTCTTGTCTCACATTTTTATGTGCACCCCTAATATCAAAAAAATGGCTAAGTATATCAAATACAGTTGATGGAAATGTAAAATTACCTATGAAAATACTACAGTTCCATGGAAGCGTATAAATACTAATCATTAATAGAATTCTATTATAAATTTAAAAGGGGATTCCATATATGCTGGGCACATGAAACCTCAAGAATGTGCATTTTTCTGAGAAGCTACAACTGAAAGGTGAGATTAGGAAGTGCAGGAAGGATGATCTCACAGTGATGGATTTGCTCTTGGTCACCATGATATTCATTGTTCTGCAACTCTGTCCAATAACATCCTGGATCTTCCTGATATATCCATAACAAGTGTTCAAATATGCTTCCCAATATTGCTGAAGCACCTACAAAAGCCTGGAATAATAAGAAAGCATTTGTTGAGTGTTTATTATGTGATTGGAATTGAGAACTCTCTAATTCTCTCAACATCACTGTGAGATAGGGATTTATTATTGCCATTTTATGAATATGATAACTGAGTCTTGGAGGAATTAAATAACTTGTTCAAGGCCATTCAGGTCTTTATTGGTGAAGGAAGAATATTTATCTCAGAGCTTATCTTCAGAACACACTCTTAACCATTAAATATACCATATAAAACTACACAGGCATTACTAAAACAACAAAAAAACAAACAAAGCAAACCTAAACAAATAAGAGTTAAATGATTTTCAAGACTGTATAAAACTAGCATAGTAGTGAAAGAAGGGAGGTGCTCCTGGGTGGCTCAGTCAGTTAAGCATCTGATTTCAGCTCAGGTCATGATCTCACGGTTTGTGAGTTTGAGTCCCGCGTTGGTCTCCGTGCTGACAGCTCGCAGCCCGGAGCCTGCGGCCTGCCTGCTTCGGATTCTGTGTCTTTTCTCTCTCTACCCCTCCCCCACTTGTACTCTGTCTCTCAAAAATAAATAAAAATGTAAAAAAAGAAGGGAGAACCTAGAACCACGCTTGTGTTCCATTTCTCTCCTGTGAATTTTTTTGCATAGGAAGATTGAAAAATACAGCCTCCTCCCCCAAGTCCTTGGGTTAATGTCCCAGGCCTAACCCTGAAGATGCTTCTTTGACTCTTTTGATGATTTCATTTGTATCCACATGATTTAGCAATAGGAATTTTTCTGGGGATTCTCCTTGCTCAATGCACTTTTCTGGAAGGCTTCGTTTCCTACTCTGTGTCATGAGATTCATCATTTGGGGGGCTTTGTTATTTAGTGACTCTCCTCCTTTATATGAACCCTTCTCCCTAACGATGCCTGTTTATTCTTTTTCTTTGAATATGGACGATTGCTTCATATTTACAAGCCCTAATCCCCATGCTTAGTAAAGATAGATGTATTTATTTGCATACATGGCTATCTCCCTTGCCCCAGTAGTAGAATTTCCTCCACTGTGTCCTAGCTCTTCATATTTTTAAATTTTTTTTCTGTTTTGTTATTTTTATTGGTTCCTGTGTATCATAGAAGAATGTTATAATCACCGATTTCTATGTTACATCATTTCTCCCAATCATTATAGATATTTTTTCTTCCAAGTTGTTAAAGTTTCTCAAGTCCATTGAGCTCAACTCTTGTGAGACAAACTCGGCACTTCATGAGAGCATGCTCCTAATTAATCATCTCTCCTTTGGATCATGATCTCCAGTAGAACTCATGGCCCCTGTGGTTCTCTCTTCGGTGGCTACTTCAGAAATTGTGAAAAAGAGTGTATTTCTTTCCAAGATCTAGTCATTCCAAACTCCAAAAGCCCCAGCTTATATTTTAGGGTGTTTTTTTTTTTTTAACTAGTTTCTGATATCCACCAGGAACCAATTCACACTAATTAACACTAGCCTTTGAAAGTCAATTAGTTTTATACCACCCAAAATTTAGAGCACAAGGTCTCTAAGAATTGTACAAAATTAATTAAGCCCACCTTCTATGGAAAAAAGAAATTGGCCAAATCTAGTAAGTTTTTTGTAGGAGATTTAAGATATTACATTTTCTTTCTGCCTCTGTGGTTTGACCACCCTGCCAAGACAGGAAATTACATTGTTTTTCTCTTTGTAAAACCAACCCTTGCTCTCTGTGATGATTAAATACATTTCTTACTAATTAACTTCCTGGTTAATTTCTCATACCGGTTGTGGAAAAGTTTCCTAAAGTTACATGTCCTTACATCTTTGTTTCTGGCCAACAGTATATGCACTGAAATAGTATCACAAAAATCCCTTTTGCCTTTCTTGACATTGTCATGTAAAAGTGATACCTCTTTTGTTTACCCTCCCTTTCTTCCTTCTTTCCTTCAGTCCTTTGATAGATGGTACGTTTGTTTACCTTCTGTCCTCCTGTCACAAAATTTACTGTCAATTGTATTTGAAGTGGGAAAGAATGAAGATAACCCAGTCCTGATTTTGTTTTGAACAATTGAATTTCATTCCATTACTGTTGAGTATATGACAACCAAACTAGAATACCCTGTTTTGTCTCATTCCTGTATTGTTCCTTTCTGACTTATCATAGTTTTATGGCAAAAGTTAAGTATACTTGTATATGCTACGAAGGCCTGTTGAAAACATCTCTCACAGTAAAATTTGTACTAAGTATATGAAGTTATAAAGCATTTTCAAGTATTCAAGTTAAAAGACAAAATATGGAAAAAAAACATATATTAAACTTCTAGTTCCTGATAACAAAATTTTCAAAGGATATTTATAGCTGTACATTTTTAAAATTCAAAGTCCATTTTTGTCCTTGATCTCAGAATCTTTAAAGGATTATTTAAACTTGTAGATTGTTTAAAAATTGCTATAGGTAAGGATAGTCAACCAAAAAGTGTGGCTTACTCCATTCCCCCTTGAAATTGAAGGGGAACCTGCATAATAAAGTATATATTCTAGACTCATCATGATATGCTCCAAGTAAATTTGGGTAAGGGTGAAATATGTTAATACTTTTGCAATTACAGTCTCTTTCATTGTAACACTTCCCAAATCTAGCAGAGCAAGGATTCTTAAGTTGTTAGTCTATTTAGGAACTAATTTGTCAAGATGAAATAGAAAAAAGGTGTCATATAATTTACCCTATGTGGTTCTCAGATAGTCTTAATCAAAGCTGACCTGCTTTGTATGATCTTTAAAGATTGAAAAATGAATTTTTTTTTAAAACTTGGAATTTCAGAACCTATCAGTTTTGCAACATCATAAAAAACTTAAATATCATTGTGCAGCTTTTATCAGATATAAGTGTTTTATTGTTTTAAAACTGTATTTCATAATGAAATAATTCTATTATTTGTATACACTTAAACTGAGGATATTTCAAAAACCAAAATAAGTAAAGCAATTAGACTTGACCCAAATGAAATCCTCTTATAGTTAGACTTTTTCGCAGGTGCAAAAGTTATTTTATATGAAAAAAAATGACAGACTTTTCAAACTGCATATTTTTCTCATTAAAATGCATATTTAAAGGTCTTGATTTCACAATGATTTAGTTTTACTTTATGGAATTCAATTTACATGCATTTAATAGGCTTCTACTAAATCACCAGTTATAATTAAATAACACATTTCAGAAACTTTTATGTTTAAACATGTATTTATGATTAACCTGTAGAGTCCAGGCTATTTTCTTATAAATGGACTAGGTTAAAAATAGAGTTCTGTCTATTCTCTTGGAATTACAGTAAACTCAAACAAATAAGGTCTGCTTTTGAAATAAGTTATAACATATACATTGGAAAAAGTAAAATTAGTTAGCACTGAGGTACAATAAATAGCTCTCTTACCACTAAATTATCTTTTTAAATGGCAAGTTCAACTCATTATATTGCATGGACTGCACCATCAATATGACCCAAATCCCTACCCAATTTAAAACACTAAAATAAATTGCAAAAAAATATATACATTTTTAATATTAAATATCTATGTTGTTTATTGTGTATAATGGATAAAGAAGATCTGTAAAACACAAGGCATGGATCAGAAATGTTGCAAAGATTTGTGTAGTATTGTCATTTCTTGTTAAAACCATTTCTGGAGATTTTAAGCTATTTCCTTTCATTCCAGGATATTTCCATTTGCTTCCATTTATAGCACTCATTACACAGGCCGTGAATACTTCAGACCAACCAGATTTTTCATTCACATTTTATTGACCAAGGAATATACATTAAGAAGTTACATTCTCAAGCACTTACAAATTGGTCTTATATTCTTAGTCTTTTTGTTTAAAACATTTTAACTTGGACTTACATATTTTTTGAACTTTCTTGAATTTCCTCCTCAGTTTTGTCTAGATTTAGCAGACAGAAATTTTTCCAAGTGGGAACCATATAACGAGCCTTTGATCAGATTTTTTTAATTAAAAAAATATATATATATGTATATGTATATGTATATATATATATATATATATATGATAGCTTGATGACCCTGTGAAATTGTGGTGAGAATAATTTAAAATTTAGTCATTTACTTGGTAAATTAAGGCTTTCTAGAAGACATTTATGTAGCTTCTGCTTATCTAAATATTATAAAATCAACCTATATAAATATGGTATGTATCTCTACCTGAATATAGGTTAAACTTCTAGTTAATCGAGTGAATGAAATCATTTCATCCTACAAAATAGATGAGAAATTGAACAGAGTCCAAGACTTCAAAAGAAGCTTTATTTTTGTTATTCCAGAGTTGTGAAACACTGGAGACTTGTTTTCTGGTCAAAAACAGTTGTTTCTGCTCTCACATTATAGACATTCTAATTTAGGGAATTCCATTCTGTATACTTAATTTCCCTGAGAATCTTAACTGGAAATGGTCTGTGTTGTCCTCAGCCAGTCATGAAGGTCTGGTATGCAGATGCTGTATTTTATTCTGATGAGGTTACAGTGGTAGATAAATTGATTTCATGACTTGAATGAAAAGATAAAATTTGCTATGATAAAAAGAATAATAATTTTCATATCATTTTTAGAAGAATGACCTGAATTTATTAGTGATTCTAAGTTATTTTTATCTCCTCTGTTTCCTTAGCAAGTATCAACTATGCATCTATGTGTTTCTTGTGGTGGTGCATACATAACATAGAGACTCAGAAAATATGCCATTTGTAAAAAATCACATCTAAAAGGGCCAGCATCAAATTATTTTCTGTCCCAAAGGCAGAAAAATTTCAGCAGTCCTGTTTTGTCTCTATCAGTATTTGGCAGGATAAAACCTATTGTGCATATGATTTATGCATATTGTGCATATCATTCACTGTTTCTTCACTATACATTTTGTTGTTGTATAGGAAAATCTTTTAAAAGAAACTCTATTCAAAATTCTGGCAATTTCATGGCGGGGGGTGGGGTGGTATTTGGGTAGTATATAAGAAAAGGAATAGAAAGGGGAGGAAAGTGGAAAATGAATGGGTGGGATAATGGTACAAATACTTGGCTTCTTACAGTTAATAGTAAAATCTATTTTAAAATGCTGTATCTCTCATATAAAAGAGGAAATAAGGAATTGTTTGTTTAATAGAAGAGTAAGTTCAGAACTATCTCACCACTTAAGGAACTACCATTAATTGAGTTGAACACAAATCGTTGGCCTAACTTTCCTTAGCTGTGTAGATCATATAGAGAGTAAGCAATTACTTCATACAGAGGGAAATATGTTGCCAGTGCGTTTTGTATAACCTTCTATGTCCAAGAACTCTCTGGATTTGTTACGTCATTATAAGTTTTGCTTTAAATTTTAAATATTTATAATATCATTTTGTTGAAATTTTATTTTCAGCTAGAACATGGTGACATTTTTATTTCTCTATTTTTTCAGAGCATTAAACTTATAGTATATGACTTGCGAGTAAGTGTTAGTGTGTTGAGATAACATATGTTCTCAATAGGTAACTGACACATAAAAGAAGAAAAATGTGATTTAATGAAGCAATTTCAGAATTTGTAACTTAACATATGGTTTGAGAAGAGGATAAAATCAATAAACAATGTGGACCTGAAAGCTCACAGACAGAACTACTTCTTAGGTTAGATTCCATGTTTTATGACATTTTAATGTTGTGATCAGTGAAGCTTTCTTATTCTCTCCCAAAAGTATGCTATGGAAAAAAGCAACCTTTCAGAATTTGATGTCCATTCTATGCATAGCATATCATGTCAGTTTCTATTCTAATAGGACAAAGAAAATGAAACACTTTCTCCCCATATTTTATATTAATTCACTCATCTATGTTGAACTATGTTTTACCCATCTGAATCTTTATATCCACTATATAATATATGTTATGCAGGATCACAGAAATATATTAGGTATCTGGAAAGTATATGAAGAAATAATTTATCTCATAGAGAAGAGTTTCTTATGTTAAAAGTTGTTGTTTCTAGATCACTCTACTTTATTTCAGGAGACTCTGAGAACTGGTACAATTGATGACCAAACTTCTACAACACATCTATTATGTTAGAAGAGAAAGAAAGATGTGTGTGTGTGTGTGTGTGTGTGTGTGTGTGTGTGTGTGTGTGTGTGTAGTACGTATTTGGTACAGATTAATTTGATACTTGTCCTTACCAATCCAAATATTCTTACCCACTATCTTCCCGTAAGTGACCCATCAGTCTCGCTTATTTGATCTCAATGAATATTTGTGGATATAATGAATATAAATGAATGATGTCACAGTCTGACCCTAACCTGTTTATTTTCTGGTAGTCTCAGATGTTTTTTGGTATGCAACAGCATACTGTTACAGAAATGTATCATCCTCCCCTGCCCTGAAACTATAGTCGTATTACATAACCGTGTCCTTGAGATATCCACATTTGTTTAGTCTTGGCTCTTAGAATGCTGTCAGCATGACCAAGCAGCTTCTTGCCTTATTATAGAAAGGGGTTTACTTTAAGAATGTAGTTGAATTTTTGAAGTTCTATTTATAACTTCTGGAATGGGAGGCAAAGGTATATTATATTAAAGATCAGAAAACTCTCAATTTCTAATGTAGTATTTGAGAAAATCAATTGAGAATTTGGAGAGCTATTTTTAGAGGCCTATCCAAGATGCGGTATTACCACAGGAAGCCAAACAGGTGGTCCCTGTGTGAATGGAGAAATAAGCATTATCTGTGGGAAGGATAGGAAAGAGTTTTGAAGGCCATCTAAATATTAGAAATGTTGACTGGTCTTTATACAAGTGCTGTGAATAAATGCTTGCCTTATACATGCTTCTAATCCTGGCTATCTAAAAAAATACTTTCTAATGTGTTTCTTTAAGGTACATGTGTGTGACAGAGAGTTTGTGTGTACACATATGATTGCATACACGCTTTCCTAAGTTTATATAACTTTGCCTTTATACAACTAATCTTCTCTCTTGAAAATAATCTGTCTTCCAAGGAGGATCACAACACATACACAACCCACCTTATCTTCAGTCTCTTTTCAATCACTAACAATTCTTCATGGACACCAAGTGTCATGACAGATGAAGTTGACTAAATTTCAAGTTACTGGAGTGTATTTGGAAACAATAAATGAGAGATAAAGACAACTGGAAAATTCAAGTTATAAGAATAAAGTAACCATGGTAATTACGGATTTAGGTGCTTGATGGCACAGTTGTGCTCTGAATCCCTCTTTGGTTACCAAGCAGCGTTATTATTGATGCTTTCTAAGAACTCTAAATTTAGACTTTAATATGATATAGCAGACCCTGTATTTTAAAACAAGATAAATGAAAAATAAAGGTGAATATATCCATAGTTACATCTTTAATATGGGGGAAATACAGAATGCAAAGACCCCAGTAACTGGGGCTGGGCAAGTGTATTGGGGTCATTAGTTTATGATTTTCACAGTGTGCATGTCCAATCACAAATAGCATATTTTTCCCAGTTTCAAAAAAAATGAAGTTACCAAACACATAAAACTTTTGTTGGATTAAAAGTATATTATAAGTGTATTGATTGCTTTCAGTGGAAATTTACTGCCCTATGAATTTTCAAAAGGAAAATACTACCTCATTCCCTACTCCCTGCAAAGTTCTTGATTGGACCCTATTATATATCAGGTACTATAAAAGGATATTGCAAGTACTATTGGGCATAGTGAGGGAGATGATGTGGTATGAACAAAGACCAAGTGGATGAAAAGGGAAAATAGGGATTGATATGAGGAACAGTTTAGTGGTCAATGCAGTAGAGATTGAGATAGATTCACTGAAAGGTCATGGGATTAAACTGATGTGGAAGATAAAGAACAAAAAGATGTCAAGGTTAACTTCTAAATTTCTGGCTTGTGTGACAGAACAGATGTAACCCTGAAATAGGGAACGTTAAGAGTTAGGTCAATTTGGGAAGACTCCGGGCAACAAGAGTGTTATTTCCAATTAGGATATATTGATACACCCTGGAGATGTCAAGAAGGCAGACAGAGATATAAGTCTGGAGCTCAGAGGAACAATCTGGACTGGAGTTAGCATGGTTAAGAAATCTTTGAACAGTTATTGATTCAAGTCATAGATACATCTGAGAATGCCTAGAGATTACAGTGAAAAAAAAAGGACCTGGGACAAATTCTAGGGGAAAAAAATCAATGAAGCCTAATGCTGTTATGAAACCAGGTAAGGTAAGTTATGGAAATACATTATTGGGATTATTAATACAGGAACTATGGGCACACATAGAAGCTATTGCTCTGGTGGATCCAGAAGAGGGACAGAGAAACAATTTCCCTCTAGCCACAATGTCTGTCCAGATGAAGTACACTCTGCAGCCATGTCTTCCTCCCTTTTCATCTCCTCTGTTCACTTCTTCAGGAAAACCTTTCTGACCTTACTGCATGTTTAAGATCTCTGCATTGTATGCATGTAGAGGTATTTATCATTCTTCAATTTATTTGAGTGGTTTTTTTTTTAAACTAATATTGGTTGCCTTTCTTCAAATTTAATCTTCTTAAAAGTAGGACCATACATATTTTTGCAGTTCATTTGGATCCACAGTACCTAGCATATTTGTTGGGAAAACGAGGGGAAATATGAAGGAAGGATGAAAGTGGTAGGGAAAGGAAAAAAGGAAGAGTGGAAGTGATAGGGGAATAAATGAAGAACCCAGGGGGAATGAATAGGCTTCCAGAAAAATATGAAGTATATAAATCTGAAATGGAAAAAATTGCCTCAAAATTTAAGTTCAAAACACATGGACTAAATGAACAACTCTTAACTATATAACTTGATGAATTATGTCTACAATGTGATACACACGCACACAAACATACACACACACACAGAACCACCACTAAGATAAATATATAGGGTTCCTTCATACCAGTTTCCAGACAATGATCTACCAGGGAAAACCACTATTTTTTTTTATCACTAGAGACAATTTTTCCCCTTTTCTTGAAAATGGAAATATACAATATGTATTTTTGGAGTCTGGCTTTTACTCAGCATTATAACTGTGCTTTGATGTTCTGATAATTATTTATTTTATGAAGAAAATAATCAAAATATACCATCAGAAACGCCTTTTTTAGCCAAAGAGGAAAACAGAAATCCCAGCTGTTGTTGAGTGATTATACCTTTTGTAATCTATGTGGAAAAACTAATCTTAACTTTGAATACATGTTGACAAGTACTGTTTTCTCTCATGTATAATAGTCCCATGAAACTAATCCTCTTATTTAAAAATTCTGCACATTTTATTTACTTCTTTCCTAACACTAAAGTGCTCAAACTTGAGCAAAGCCATGTTAATGTTTATTTGTGGTGAAATTTAACTTTGAGCAATATGTTTATTGACTTTTTAAAAACATAGATTTTATTTTTTAAAGCCATCTTAGGTTCACAGAAAAATTGAGTGGGAAGGGCAGAGTCCCCATATTTGTCCTGCCTTACACACATTCAGTCTCCCCTACTGTCAGCATCCACATTCATTTTTTTCAGTTGGTAGTATTGAAGTATAATGTAAGAATAAGTGTAAATTTGATTATTTTTTTTAAAGTAAACTCTAAGCCCAATGTGAAGCTCAAACTCAAAACCCAAAGATCAAGAGTCACAGGATCTACCAACTAAGCCCGCTGGGTACTCCTAAATTTGATGTTTCAACAGACGTAGACTTAGGCATATACTATCATCTTCCTACCACCACAATCATGCTATGGAACATTTCTATCATCCTTATGCCCCTGGCCAGTCAATTTCTTCATATCACTTTGGCCACTGGCAACCATTTATCTTCTTTATGAATCTAAAGCTTTGCATTTTCTAGGATTCCATAGGAATAATATCAAGAAGAATATATTCTATAGTGGCTGGCTTAAAAAAAAAGTTTATTTTGAGAGAGGGAGAGAGAGTGTGCACCCATGCATATAGAGGAGGGTCAGAGAGTGAGGGAGAGAGAGAGAGAATTACAAACACTGAAATTGCGGAGCAGGACATGTGGCTCAAACCCAGGCGCTGTGAGATCATGATCTGAGCTGAAACCATGAACCAGACACTCAACCGACTGAACCACCCATGCACCCCAGTGGCTGGCTTATTTTAATTAGAAAATTCTTTTAAGGGTCATTCTTGGTGTTTCTTTCTATTGCTAAGTAGTTTTCCTTTGCATGGATGTACTAAAATTTATTTGTCTAATCACCAGGAGATGGACATTTGTTTGTTTTGTTTTGTTTTGTTTTTTTCCTATTAAGAATAAGTCTACTATTAGCATCGAATGCACAGCTTTGGGTAATTGTGTGTTGTCAGTTTCTTTGGGGTAAATACCTAGCACTTAGACTGCTAGGTTGTCTGGTAAGTGATGTTTAGCTTTATGAGAAACTACCAACATATTTTCTAAAGTAGCCATACAATTCTGCATTCTTATAAATGACTTATGTGAATTCTGCATCCTCATCTACAGTTGATGTTATCAGTCTTTTTAATGGTAGCCATTAAGTAGAGTATGTACTGGTAGCTCATTGTATTGAGATGAGTGTGTGTGTCTCTGTGTGTGTGTGTGTGTGTGTGTGTGTGTGTGTGTGTGCGCGCGCGCATGTGATGCTTTTCCTTAATGACTTATGACACCGAGTTTCTTTTCTTGTGCTTATTTGCCATTGGTATTTATTCTTTGGTAAAATCTATATGCACATATTGCCCATATTACTTAGAGTTGTTTGTCTTATTAACTTGCAGTTCTTTATGTATTCTGGTTGCAAGTTCTTTTTGAGATAAATATTTTGAAAATATTTTCTCTCTTGTAATCTTTGCCTTTTAGTTTTCTTAATAGTATCTTTCAAATAGCAGAAGTTTTTAATTTTGAGTCAGTCTAATGACTCTACTTGATTCTTCATGTCCTAGTAGGGCTTTCCACTCTGTGTGATGGAAGCATGAACTATGATCTTTTAGCTTCAGATATTTGTCTTCCTATCACTTTTTAAAGTGGTTCTTTCCCTTTCCTGGGGTAGTCTACTCTCACACATGAGTAGGTCAGTAGTCAGCCAAAGGCTTGGAGAGTCCTCTGCAGATATACCTAGGTCTCTTTCTTTCTATAGATCTCTCCTCTTCAGGACTCTGGCCAGCAAACTGTAACTGCCTTGGCATTTCAGAACTTGGCTCTCTGTTTCAAATCAGTAAGAATCTAGTTCTGTGCATGGGTCTTTTCCCTGTCTCCACACTAGAGTCCATATACTGCTAAGCAATAAGTTGATATAAATGCAGGGCTTACCTTGATAATTTCCTTTCTCTGAGGGACCACAGTCCTATACTCTCTGTTGTCCAGTTCCTTCAAATCAGTATTCTACGTATTTGTGTGTGTGTGTGTGTGTGTGTGTGTGTGTGTGTGTGTGTGTATTCTAATTGTTTAAGGCAGAAGAGTAAATCTATTCCCTGTTATTCCACATTAGCCAAAAACATTGATCTTTATCTTACATAATATTGGAAACATTGTTTAAAAAAATCCATGTCGAGTGGATTGACAAATATTTCCATTTAAGAAAATGTAATGTCAAGAATATCCATATTCTAATATATTCTAAGGAATCCTTTGCTATTAATGAATTTATAGATTGCTTCCTTCTATAAATAATTTCAGTGTGAAGATCCTAAATTTTCTATTTATATCTCAAGTCACTCCTCCTCTCATGATTCATATTGTTATTTTTTACTGACGTCTCCACTTGGCTGCTCTCATAAGCACATCAGCTACCTCCCAATGCCAGATTATCCTTACCAGACAAGTGTTTCCTTAGAGAATCAGTATTTGGCAGAGGATGAGGTAGTGTTCAATAATCACTCTAGAGTATTTAGTTTGAATAAGGCTGAATTAAATTACTTTTAAGTATCCTAGTGGCCTAGCTCATTTATAGGCAATTTTATGCATCATAGGCAATTTAATCAATCTAACTTCGTTAATTTTCCATATTGTCTGCTATAGAAGTCTTCCTAAAAATTATAGTGGATCATGTAATCCCCCTGCCTTCAGACTTTCCAGTGTTTCTCATTGTCTGGAGGAAACTGAAAGTCTTACACATGGTATCTGACATGGTTCATGATACAGTTAAAGTTTATAATTCCAGTTCATCTCTCTCTACTTTTATTCTTCAAGAGTAGTATATTCTGGTGGTTAAGGTTATGGGCTTGAGACTTCATATGTCTTAATTTTTTTAGCTATACCTTCATGTAAAACATACTGAAATGCTCCAATCCTGAGTTTGTATACTTAGATAAATGAATTTAGGTAGTAACATCACAGGCTTGTGATTGAGATTGTGACTGAATGAGAACATACATCTCAAGGCACAAAAGACATGATGTCTGGCACTTGGTAAGTGCTCATTAAATACTGGTTATTTTTCTTATCTATTGATAATTAGCTCCTTAGTTTTCAAAAATGTACTAAGTATAATCAGGAGGCCATAATTTTGCTCGTAGTTCCCACAGCGTATAGAGTTTTGTTGGTGTTGGTGTTACTCGTGTTTCTGCTAAAATTCTTGGCATCATTCAAGGCCTGATTCAAATCATAACCTCTATAATTTCGTGCTCGCTTTTGACAAGTAGAATTATTATTGTCTTCCTTTGCATCCTCATAACAGAGTGCTCATTCCTCAACTGTAAGAATTTTGTTAGAAACTCATTATTTATTGCCATATTTACCAATCTACTAGATTGTGTGTTCATTTAAGAGATGTATATATAGTATATATAGACTATATATATATAGTCTCTTGGCTTGGACTATATATATATATGTATATATATATATATACATATATATATATACACACATATATATATAGTCTCTTGGATATATATATATATATATATATATATATATATATATAATATTTGAATGTATCTTATTTTCCCTGAAATGTTTATCTAGTTGAAAAACAGAATTTGAAGGCTTGTATCTTTTCTTATTTTATAAAAATTTTCTTAATTCCATTTAACTTGTTCAAACAGACAAGGTCCTTATGCTCAAGGCATTCACAGTGTAGATTTTAAATAAGTTATGTATTCCAAAAGAAAGAAAAAAAAGTTACTGTAGTAGCAAAGATTAAATGACTCTGCTTTGAGAGTTTGGGAAAGGCTCCCTTGAGGTGGTGAATCATAAGATGACACGAGAAGAAGAGCAGAAAATAATTTTCTTGGGAATGAGAAGGCAGGAAATGCATTACCAAAGATCCTAAGGTGTGAGGGTCATAAAATTCTGTAGTTATATTTCTCTATTAAAATACTTAAAGGGATAGGTGAGCTGAAGTGTGTAGGTAACATGATCAGAATTGTAATTTTAAACATCACTTCAGTGGCAAGCCTTATGGAGACCACAATAAAGGGGAGCTAGAGCTAATGGGAGAATAAGGAAGCTATTCCAGTCATCCAAGTTTGAGATGTTAGGCATGTGGATGGATGTTGTCAGTAGAGAGGGAGAGAAGGAGATACAATTAGAAACGAATCACAAAGTGTAATTTGCAGGACCTGCTAATGTAATAAATGTGGGATGAGGAAGCGGAAATAATGACTCCCAGGTTTTAAGACAGCTAGATTCAAGAAATGGTGTAAGAATGACCATAATGTTGGCAACTTGCTCAAGATTTATACTTTTTGGTTCAGAAGAAAGCAAAATACCTAATTTTGCCTTGAAGTAGTTTATGAAATTGATAAAACAAACATATTTGAAAGCAATATTTAAATCTCTAATATTGCATACTTAGGAATTGCTTGATAAATGGGTGCTAGAAGAATAAATTAGTTAGACACAAGATCATATTAATGGCAGGGAGCATGGAATGTATGTGCTTATCATATGGTTGATATTGTGGTAGTTCATGTCTGCATGGAGTGAAATGGAGGCTTTACTTATCAGATTATCCAAAATTAGGTGCAAAGGCCTGTTTGTTCAGTATCCTTTTATTCTTTTGAAATTGCTTCACTCCTCTGTTTTCCTTTGTACATGGAGCTATAACCATCACAAAGGTTAAGTGGAGAAATTTACACTCTCACAAGTGTTCTAATTTCCCTCTTGTATTACAAAATATTTTATAGAAGATATTTTGAAAACAAATTTGACTAGTTTTTATACATCATTCAGCTGTATGTAAAAGATTGAAATCTTTACTATATATGTATATATATATAGATATATATATATAAAATCAATATATATTAATGATTCTGATACAAGATTGAAATCTTTATATGTATATATATAATCAATATATACTAATGATTCTGATACATTTTCATCAGAAATACTGAGACAAGTATAAATTTATTGATATCTAGTTGACTTGATGCAAATATTCCTAATATATGTTATGTGTGTCCTTCTAAATCCATCTAGATAAGTCCATATTGAATTTAATATAATTTTATGGTTTACAAATGGAATGTCTAGCAAAAATCCTTGCTAGAGTGAAATGTCCCTTCTAAAGTTAAAAAAAAAAAATCTTCAATGACAAATGTTATTCTCAGTCAAGGAATAGAGATCTCACTGGATTGTTAATATATTTTAACATCTTTTTTTTCTTTTAGGACTTTACCAAGGAAAATGTCACTTTCTCAAATTTTCTCTTAAGTGCACTGTGAATTCATAGCTGTTGAATTGTCTTTCTAACATGATTTGGTGGCGGGCACCTGACTGGCTCAGTTGGTGGAGCATGCAACTCTTGATCTCGGGATTGTGGGTTCGAGCCCCACATTGTGTGTAGAGATTACTTAAAAATAAAATCTAAGATAGTTAGGTAGATACATAGATAGATGAAATTATTTTTTTAATTTTTTTAAATATTTCTTTATTTTTGAGAAAGAGAGACAAAACGTGAGCAGGAAAGGGGCAGAGAGAGAGGGAGACCCAGAATCGGAAGCAGGCTCCAGGCTCTGAGCTGTCAGCACCGAGCCCTACGTGAGGCTCAAGTTCACAAACTGTGAGATCATGACCTGAGCCAAAGTCTGACACTTAACCGACTGAGCCACTCAGGTGCCCCAAGATGAAATGATTTTTTAAATCTTCCCTGGTATTTTTCCCCCTCTCAGAAATAATTTAAGTATCCTAAGTAATTATTGGAGTATTAGAATTACTTGTTTCCTCAATTTAATGCATGTGGGCAAAAGGGTTCTTCTATGGAAATTGAAACTGTTCAGGAATACTAACGTTAATAGGCTCTTAAAAGATGCTGTCAGTGAAAATAGTCATGTTAAAATTTTAAAACTGGTGTTTAAATTGAGAAAACAAAACACTCTTCAGACCTACTTCACAACGTTCTTCTCTTTGTTGTACTTATCAAAGAAAGACCAAAATTAAAGCAGAGTCACAGAATATTAAGCCATGTTAGCTGTATGAATGGACCCAAATGCTCCAATCAAAATAACCACCCTAATAATCTTCAACTCCATACCTCATGTGCTCAGAGCCACAACTATGGAGAAAAGTTTTTCAAACATTCTCTAAGTCGCCATACCCTTTCCACAGTTCTTGCCAAAATTCTACACAGTAGGAACTATGAAAACGCGTGCCAAACCCTCACGTTCCTCATATAGCCTCTAACAGCTGCAAACCCTTAAGCTTCAAGTGCAGCTGCCCTAAGTAGAACTATTGAAAGGACCCACAAAGGCAGATACACAGATTACATATGTTCAATAACTTTAGAGCAATAGTAAGAATATGTGGTTATATTAAGAACATTAGACAGGAGGGAAATTACACCAGCACTCTCTAATTGACCTTGCAGAGAGAGTCTGATCTCCCTGATTGTGCTTCCATCAGTGGCCAAATCATCTACTTTTGTTAGGATTATGTAGTCTTTCAACACACGAACCCACACAAATAGAGTGCATTGACATTGGTTCGGTTCATGCCTGCCCTCTGATTTGTAATTTTCCGAGGGAGTGCCATTTGAAGAGATAATTCCTGAAAAGTCTAAAGCAATCCCTGGCACCAGATTACTCCTAGAGACCCAATATATGTGCTATATATACTAACATGGAAAATGGAGCCTACCACAGAAATCTGAGCTATACCGTATAAAAAACAAAGAGCGAATTCATCTGATAGAAATAACTTAAAACATATTTTCTCCCAATTTTTAAAAACTAGATTTACCCTGCAGTCTTTTTTCTTATTCTTAAATATTAAAATAAGTTCATTTAATACTTTAATCTTTTTTTCCTTTTCTTTTTAAGACTGTTAGAAAATTGGACATTTTTGGATTGCTCTCACATGCTTTTAGCTTTTAACTAATTTTTTTAGTTGTATGAGCACTATCAGGAAGGACCATGTGAAGACAGAAACTGGCATTTGAAGATCTTTTAGTGTGGATGTGGGCAAGTGAATTCCCATCTCTGCCATTTTAGTGCCATTCTATTCATTTATGCCCAATCTGTGCTGAAACTTCCTCCTTCTTCAAACATCCATCATTAGAAGCAAAGGAATAATCCTGGAGTTAGAAATAAGTGAAGCCTAAGAGTAACTTGAATGTGAGGTGAGGTTATATTGTATTTAAACTCTTGGGCATCATAAGTGTCAGTGTATAAAATATAAAGAGAATTAGCATTTTAACGATCAGCTCTTACTACCTATTCTAGTACAAAAGAGGCACAATGTTAAATTTTGGAGGGCAACATAATTCTAAATAATTATTTAATTTATGGTTTAACTTCCTCATCCAACTAATCTTTACTTATAATTAAAATGAGCAGAATTGTGTCACTGTAGCTTTCTTTATGGATGTCTTTTACTCTGTCCTACTCTATGCAACACTTAATTTTCATTTATATCATCTTTACTTTATCACTTACCCAACATTGAGATATGTAGAATATTTTCCACTGTATGTGTATATATATATATATATATATATATATATATATACACATATATATGTATATATATGTGTGTGTGTGCATATATATATAGATATAGATATATATCCTTGTAATGAACATCTTTGTAAATAAAGCTTTTGTTAGACCTCGGGTAAGATTCCGTATCCCTGAAGAGTGGGGCTCATCATTCAACATTCTCCAGAGGTGTCACTGCTTCCTGAAATTCTTTGATGGGGAACATCAATTGCTTGGCAGTTTTGTATGCTTTTCTTTTTGTTTTTCCTTTGAAAGTGCTTTGGGTGCTACATGTAGATCAGGATGAACGTGTGCCAGTGCTCCTTTCCCGCACTAAATGCAGTGAGAAGTATGACCTCAACCCCCAGCTGCACAAGGCATTTAAAGATCTAGGGAGATTGTTTATCAAGGAGTTTCCAGTGATCGAGATTGTAAGTTCCCTTCATTCAGATCTCAACATAATGATCCCTCCCTCCAAAGCCTTTTTATATTAAATTGAATTTGAATCCATTCCTCAGTGAACTTTCATCTTGAGTTAATTATGACTCAATGTTCCTCAGCCTCACTAGTCTTCTGTGGCTTAGGATATGGTTTTGAAACAATGCCAGCTGAGTGCAGCACATTATGGTACACAATGCAGCATTGCCCAAATAGTATTATGGGAGAGAAGATGAAAGCTACCTGTGTTCTTTGAGTATGACCTCTTTGTTTTCTCTTAAAATGCGTGTTTTAAGGGAAAATATAGATGTGACATGGGTCTGTGCATTTTTTGTGTGTTTGTGCACACATGTATTAGTAAAAATGTGCTGTGTACAATAAAACTTAATTTCAGTATTTTTCTCAACAGCCATTTTGGAATTTAATTACATATGGCATAAAAATAAGGCATTGAATTGGATACCAATAAAAATAACTAAAATTTTTTAATGCTAACTATGTACTAGTCACCTTCACTTCCTTTAGGTTAACCTGCAAATCATTGCTTGGAAGTGGCATGATTTTGCAGATGGGTTAACTGACTTCAGAAGTTGTTAAGTTACTTGTTCTAAGTTACCTAGTGAGCAGAATTAAAACTCAGAAAATCTGCATCACCTTCCTTGTTTCTAATCACAGCACTGAGCCACCTCTATAACAAAGATAACTTTATGCCTAGAGAAAGTGTTAGCATGATATAGGTAACAAATGTGTTATTTGTAGAATGTGCTATTGTATTTAGGTTAGGCTTTCCTGACCTAAGTTAGATTTAGAAGGTAAAGAAGGAAACTGCGATACTATATAATTTTTTCATATTTTAATGTGGGCAGACTATTTTACAAGGCTGTAAGACACACTACTTAGTAAATTTGTGTGTGTGTGTGTGTGTGTGTGTGTGTGTGTGTGTGTGTGTACATATATAATGGTAACATTTATCATCCTTGCATAGGCCTACTTGGGGATGTTTCTGTCTAATGCATTCTCCTAGTGGACCCCTGGTTTGTGTGCCTGTATAGATGACAAGGCCTCCTTGGCATTCTGGTTCCTCCTCAGGCACATTTCTCCCACAGACTCATAGAACACTGTCCTACTGTATGTAGATAAAATGGAGGTTGTGAAATGCAGTTCATGTTTTCATTCTTGCTTTGACTGAACATCTGCTCACCCAAGACCAGCTTTTTTTAGTTCCATCTACTCATTACTATGGTTACCATGGTATATACTCTATTTTAGGCCTGTATCTATTGGCGTGTGGCCATTCTCTTTGGGAAGAGAAAAGAAAAAGTTTTCCAGAGCCAAACTGGCCTTCTATTCAGTAAATATGGTAATTTCTGCCTATGCTAAGTTTCCTTCCCTCCCCTTTCCTTTTATGTTTGGTGTTCTTCTGTTTGGCAAGGATCTTTCCATCCAACTTTTTTGTGTGGATTTAACTACACATTTTCTACTTAATTACTCCCTCTGTTTTGAAAAGTTTCCCCTTAATTGCACTCATATAGGGTTTGTTTCTATAGTTATTGTGATATTTAACTGTGACAGTTGCTTGCTTATATTCTTCTAAATATGGTATCTAAGAAGTAAAAGCTCTGATATTTCTTGAGGAAGATCATGCTGTTAGTAGATTTTAACCACACTGTAGACCCATGCTGTCCAACAGGATAGATAGCCAATAGCCTTATGTGGCAACTGAGTTGCTGAACTGCGCTACTCTGAGTTGAGTTTTGCAGATTTTGAAGATGTAGTAAAAAAAAAAAAGGGAATCTAAAATATCTTAACAACTTTTATTGATTACATGTAATATTTTGTTATAAGTAAAATGACATATATTATTAAAATAATCTACTTTTTTATAACTTTTTAAAGTGTGAGTGCTAGGAAATTTAAATAAAATATGTGGCTCACATTGTATTTTAATTAGATTTTTCTGCTTAGGCCATTTATGAAAGTTGAGATAATATCAATAAACAAAAAATAGTAATTAGTATATTCACTATTTGGGCCATATTTGTATTCTTATTGTCAGCCATAATAACTTCTTGGTTTAAATGCATGTCTCCATAGTCCATAAATGCCTGTCATTTAAAGTTAATGTGTTTGAATTACCTAAGAAATGTAAATCACATAATCTTTACCTTCCAGCAAGGACTAAACAGTGTGTGTGTGCTAAATTACATTTAATATAGATACATTATATATACTATATAAATAATCTGGTAGAATTATATATTCATGTAGTTTTTTGGTTGAGCTAATAAATTATTATCCTTCTCAACTGTAAGCCATATTTGCTAACATAAAAACTTTTTTTTTAGCAGGACATCAACCTTCACTGTCAAAATATACATGCAAAAGATCTGACAAATAAAGGCATAAAGCTCATGCGTTTTTTTATGAAAGGTTAGTGGGTCATCATCATATGAAAACAATTATATTCAAATGTAAGTGTATCTATTGTATAAGCCTGTTACCCTAGATTCTACATGCACTCAATATTAATAACAAGTTTACACTGGGAGAAGAAAATATTACTAGGATTCCTAAGACTTTAGAGAATTTCTTCTCCACATATTAATTATATATCTGTGGAACAGACCCAAAACATTCCAGATAATTGAAGTTTCTAAGGGTATGTTTGAATGAGTGAGCACATTACAAAGTATTTATATCAGAAATTATATACCCAATATCAGAAATTGGTAACACATTTTAGAAAAATTTTCATCAAAAATATTCAAAGTATCATCTTGATTACAAACCATTTATTTTAATTTTTATCTTATTTAATTTTAATTGTATTATTATAAGATATAGTTATAAATAAACATTAGTTTTCTCGAAATTTTTCTTACCCACAAAACATCATTTCAGATGAAAAATATATTGCATTTCCTCTACATTAAAATATTTCCAGGGCTGGAACAATCCTAAAATTTGTGTGGAACAACAAAAGACCTCGAAAAGCCAAAGCAACCTTGAAAAAGAAAAAAAGAAAAAAAAAGAAAACTGGAGGTTTCACAACTTCAGATTTCAAGTTATATTACAAAGCTGTAATTAAAACAGCCTGGTACTAGCTTTAAAATAGACACATATATCAATAGAATAGAACAGAAAACCCAGAAATAAACCAACAGTTTTATTGTCAATTAATCTTTGACAAAGGATGAGTGGATATACAATGAGAAAAAGACAGTCTCTCCAACAAATGGTGTTGGCAAGACTGGAGAGCCATGTACAAAAGAATAAAACTGGACCACTTTGTTTCACCATACGCAAGATTAAACTCAAAATTAACAACAGACCTAAATGTGAGACCTAAGACCATATAAATCCTTGAAGAAGGCACAGGCAGTAATCTCTCTGACATCAGCTATAGCAACATTTTTTTTTCTAGATGTGTCTCCTGAGGCAAGGGAAATTAAAGCAAAAATAAACTATTGGGACTACATTAAAATAAAAAAAAAATTCTGTTCAGTAAAGGAAACAGTCAGCAAAACTAAAAGGCAACCTACTGTTCCTACTTGAACAGGAAAAGATATTTGCAAATGACATATCTGAGAAAAGATTAGTATCCAGAATATATAAAGAACTGATACAACTCACCACCCAAAAAGCAAATTAAAAATCCAATTAAAAATGGGCAGAAGACATGAACAGACATTTCTCCAAAGAAAACCTACAGATGACGAACACATACATGAAAAGATGCTCAACATCACTCATCACCAGGAAAATGCAAATCAAAACTATAATACGATATCACCTCCTACCTGTCAGAATGGCTAAAGTCAAAAACACAAGAGACAACAAATGCTGGTGAGGATGTGGAGAAAAAGGAACTCTCTTGCACCATTGGTGGGAATGCAAATTGGTGCAGCCATTGTGGAAAATAGTATGAAGTTTCCTCAAAAGTCAAAAATAGAACTACCCTATGATCCAGGAATCATACTACTGGGTATTTACACAAAGAATGCAAAAATACTAATTCAAAGGGATAGACACACCCCTACATTTATTGCAGCATTATTTACAATAGCCAAACTAAAATAGCCCCAGTGTCCATTGATAGTTGAGTGGTTACAGGAGGTGTGATACACACACACACACACACACACACACACACACACACACATATACTACATATATATATATATATATATATATATATATATACATATATATATGGCATAGATAGATGACAGCTAGATATAGATAATGGAATATTATTCAACCACAAAAAAAGAATGAAATCTTGCCATTTGCAACTCCATGGATGGAGCTAAAGACTATAATTCTGAGCAAAAGAAGTCAGTTAGAGACAGAAAAATACCATATGATTTTATTCATATGTGGAATTTAAGAAACAAACAAGCCAAGGAAAAAGAGAGAGAAACAACAAGAAACAGGTTCTTAAGTATAGAGAACAAACTGACAGTTACAGGAGGGGAGCTGGGTGGAGGGTTGGGGAATACAGGGTGGGGATTAAAGAGTACACTCATCATGAAGAGAAAAGAGAAAAGAAATAAAAGGAATGATTTCAAAAAATAAAATCAAGTATTTCCAATATTACCCTGAAATTTATATCACATAAAATATTTTACCCCATTTATAAAATAAAACTTATAGAATAGTAAATATATGTATAAATAGCAAACAAATTTGCAGTTCCAAAATATTCACTCTTCAGGAAAAATTGATCCAGACATTTGGAATCATGTAGAGAGGAATTAAAGTAGCAGTGATTTAAGTTTAGTTTTTGATTGCTGCCTTGTAGTTAATTAACTTTTAAGAGGAAACTGTTGCTTTTGGCATTTAGTGAAATTTAAGAAAAGATAGGCATGGGTGGTTGCTTTTTTTTTTTTTAAAGTACACTTGTAGACTTTAGGTATATACTCAATCTGTTAAATAGAGGAGATAACACAGTCCAGAACCTAAAAATTACATCTTTTCAGTATATTAAGTTTAAATTTCTGGACATGGGACCTAGTGTAATGTGGGAAATTTGAAAGTTATTTCACTTTAAGGTTTAAAAATAACTTCCTTGATGCCCCAAGGCTTAGAGTTCATTTAAATTATAACAGATACTTAGTCTCTGTGTATATAAGCATATGTTTTGGATAAAAGTTGCAAACTGAAAACAAAAGAGAAAAGCGTCACTGCTCACAGGCATTATGACTTTGAAAATTTCCTCTGTCTGAAACATTTCAAATAAGCACACTTAACCAAACTTTCTTCTGACTCTCTGGCCTCGGAGCTATGCTTTCTTCATCTGGATTTTTCTTCAGAAAAATATATATCATGGCAGGCAGGAAGAGTTTGAAATTTTGAAATAGTAATGAACATTCTTTTGTAACTTTCTATTCATTACAGGCAACTATCTTCATTGTTTTATTTGTTTTGTTTTAATTTCTTCTATGAGTGCTGAGGATTTTTATAAAGAGGCAAATGAGGAGTATAGTGTGTATAGAGTCAGTGTTGTGGAAAATGTTGAACAGCATCATTGTAAAGTAGGAGTGTTACTGGAGTTGAATATTGGCCAATAGAGAGTTGTGTCCTTATGTTGCATTTTTACAATCTGATGCAAGTGTGAACACCAAATTAGTGGTAATCAAGGAAGGTTATAAACATGTTTATGATGAAGACCTTAACTGTAGCTTCAAAGGAAAATTTTGGAGGATTTTAATTTTGTGACATATTTCTCAAATTGACATGTGCAGTAAGATGGAACGCTTGTTGTTTTTCTAATTTTATATAAGAAATGCTCCATCAAAGCTATATTTTTGTCTCAGAAACAGCATTAATGAAGGTAACTAAAGGACTAATGAACTAACTCTCTAAATCAAGGCCCCAAACAGTATTCAAAGAAGCAGTCTTAGATCGAATCATGACTTTTTTAAAAAGTGAGATTGTATTATTTCTTTCTTATCTGAAATGATACAATGATTCATAATCCTATTATGTTAAGTCATTGCATTGATAACATGCCTGCAGTGAGTAAATACATTTAAATGTAACCTATTTGGGTGTATCAAACTTAATAATTTTACTCGATCTTTAAGTATACTAAAGAACTATAAATGTTTATTCTGGATTAAGAGCTAATATGCAGTGATCATTTTATGTGTTTTTTCTTCTGCAATTACTTTCTATGAAACATGGATCTATCTATCTCTATATCTCACGGCATAATGACACCTATTTCATTAGATGTATGAAAATAGACATATATTTCAACTTATCAGTGCCTTTGATTGTCACAGCCAGGTGTTAATGTTATGTTCTTTTAACTATCCTGAATTTCTGCTGAAAACCAAATGAAGATTAGTTTATTTTTCTTTGTTTTTAATTTTAGAGAGATAATGAACAAGAGAGAAAGAACAAGCGGGGAAGAGAGGAGAGGGAAGGAGAATCTTAAGCTGGCTCCAAGATCAGTGGGGAGCCTGATGTGGGGCTTGATCCTACAACCCTGGGATCATGACCTAAGCAGAAATCAAAAGTCTGAGACTCAATGGACTGAGCCACCCAGGCACAAAAGATTAATTTCTTCATGTTGACAATTTTACTTGATCTCTTTTTAATTTTAGCCTTTAGTTTCATGTTGGGTTCCAGTTTCACCTAGGATCTAATATGCTTAATTTAGGAATCAGTATGACTTTTAACTTATCTAGACATTTACATATCTAAAGACTGTCTAGGATAACCTGGGCTAGAATTAAGAACATGTCTTGTCATTGGAAATGCATCTAATACAGGTTTTATGAAAAAAAAAAAAAAAAAAGATGTAGATTACATTGCCCTGAATAACTATCCATCATTTTTTACAATCATATTGATTACATTTTAACGTGCAGCGACAGTGTTATTTTTTTTTTTTTCTGGAAATGAGTCATGAGGTCTTAGAATTTGGAGCTTATTTGTAATATCCTGATAAAACATCTGCTGTGAGCCACTAGTAAAACTCATAAGGCCACACCAATCCTCATATTAGCAAATTGCACAACTCACTGACCTATGGAGTGTTTGAATCCTTTGCCGGAACTCTGATGGAGTACTGGGGAAGGAGTAATGAGTAATGGTAGAAACAAGCTGCTCAATGAAAAGGGAACACAACAAAATCCTGCTTGTGATAATTTTGTGAATAAACTAAAAGATAATACTAGAAGTCAGAGTTTTAATTTATTTACTTTTTGGGGGTTTCTATATGTTCATTCATGCAAATTATAATGTTCCCAGTATGCCAGAATGTTTCATTAATAACAAGGAAATACCTCATTGCCAGTGGGGTTGAACAGGCTCTCATCCACATTCCTATTTTATTTCAGCAGATTGAACTTCCCTTCCTTCCATTCTCCTTTTTCTGCCGCTAAAGGAGCATGCATGCACGCACGCACACAGACTTCATTCTCTCTTATTACTTGCCAGCTGTAAGGCTAAAATGCCAAGCTCTAAAATGTGTGTGTGTGTGTGTGTGTGTGTTTTCCCAAACAGCAGCAGCAGTAACATCTGGATCTATGCAACTTTAATCTTGGCTGGTTTCCCTCTTTCCTTTTTGGCCTTCCAGGCACCTGTGGACGTCCTGCACATACACAATGACATCAAACCATAGTTGGAAATCTGATTCTTTTGGTATAATGAACAATGATTAGTTAGAAGCATATAAAACCACAAACTAGGAGTAATAAAGAACAAGTTCCATGCATTGTAGATAAGAGGCAATGAAAACTTAACTTAAAAATTAAGTGAATTTAAAACAGTTAATGAAAACTAGACTCACCTGAATCTTTTAGTTTCAAACTTTATTATAAAATTGTGGGCTGTATTAAAAGCTGAAATGCCCCTTTTGTCTAAAGGGGAGGGCTCTTGTCATAAAGTATTAAACCTTGGTTTTAAGGTAAAAGAGTTTTGGAGGAAAGCCAAAAACTTCTTTCAAATACCCTTGGCAAATTTCTTAATCATCTTAGATACTTTTGGTTTTTCTGATATCTCAAAGTCTTGATGTCTTTTTGAATTCCTAACTGAATGACTGCAAAGTGGGATTTAGAGATTACTCAGAAAAGCAACCAATAGTTACAAAAAGAAAGCCATGTCTGTCGCAGGTATTGACTGCTTGAAACTCCATTCTACATAGGTCATGGTGTTCAAATATAAAACCCACAATAGAGTCTGATCTACAAAACCTAAGAGCATATGATTCTGGTCCTTCTTTTCATGACCTGGACTCATCAGTTTGTGTTTAAATGCCATGGTTAACTACCTTCAGATATGAATATCAAAGAGAGAGATAGGACAAAATCCATCCATATACTTGTGATTCTCTTTGATTTAGTACAATACAAAATATTATCATGTCAAAGTATAAAGGAAGGACCACTGTAATTGTTAGTATGAGTTCATGGAAGATTTGGGTAGAAAACTGTCCTTGTCGAATTCAAAAATAACCATTTAAGTGTGCAAAAGAAAATCTAATTACCTTTCATGCCCCCATATGCCATGGGGGAGGGGGAGTAGAAAGTGGTGGTACAATCTATGGCAGATAACTATTTTGGGTAGTTAAGGAAAAAAAAATTAGGTAATATCCCTTTGGTGGTAAAACACGTGAAAGGGTGCATATGTTTTTGCATTCACCTGCTCACAAACTATCACTGTCTGTATAATGTGCACTTACGATGTTCACCTAAACAGAAAATCTTCATTACGAATGTTTAAAAATTAGAAGATCTTACTTAAATGTGTACAGTGTGTTGTTAAATATTTTATTCACTAGTTTTTTTTTTGTTTCAAAGTTTTGATATTCGTTTTCCTAATTGTTCAGTAGGTACATGTAAAAAAGTCATTTATCTTACCCATAGTTTTGATTTTTTGACATATTTAAGAGATAAGTATATTTTGAATTCTCAATTAACTGTATTTTTAATAGACCAACCACAAATGTGAGTAGAATATATATTCAGGGCATAAAATAGTTATTCCTGCTTAATATTAGCCAGTGATGTCATAAAATAAATTGAATGTAATTGGTTTTGTGTTACTTAAAATTTTTTTTTTTATCTTTAGTTTTGAGAGAGAGGGAGACAGAGGTCAAGAAGGGGAGGAACAGAGAGAGGGGGAGACACAGAACCCGAAGCAGGCTCCAGGCTCGGAGCTGCCAACACAGAGCCCGAAGCGTGACTCAAACTCACAAATAGTGAAATCATGACCTGAGCCAAAGTCGAATGCTCAACGAACTGAGCCACCCAGGCACGCCAGTTTTGTGTTACTTTTAACTGAATTAACTTCTTACAAGAATTTGTGTTTTCCATATCATACCTTTATTCTTGTCCATTCGGTAAAAATGTGGGGCATCTGATATTAATCATTATGTTTGGCCCCAAATCCCTGTAATTGAATACATCACATATTGGGGATACATCAATTAAACCAGCAAGTACAAGCCTTAAATTTGCCAGAAAAATAATATCATAAATTACTTATAGGCTAGGACATAACTGATTAAAGACTCCAAAGGCCCCCTGTGAAAACACAGAGAAGTGCAAACATGTACTATAAAATAACATAACTTCTGGCATCGTTCACTGTATTATCTCTTCTTTTTCATGAAAACATGCTATATACTATAGATTTTAATAACTGTTGTTTAGAGAAATATAGGGAAATGGTGTATTTTATAGGGGTTTGGTAGAAAAACCATTGCCCTCATCTTATTTCAGGTTCTCATTGTTGTTCACTTGGATTATTAAAATAGTCACCCGATCTGATTTCAGCCCCTCTTGCAGGTTTCTGGGAACGTGCTCTTTCCTGCAATGTTTCTCCTCTGATTAAAATCTTCCTGAAATCTTTTGCCATGACAACCTCTCAAACCTCATCTTTTGCCTGCTTGTTTCATTAAAACGTATGTTTGGAAACACAAAACTGCACATAATCTTTGAACATTCAATGTTTTACTGTCTCCATGACTTTATAATACTGTTCACTCCGCCTGGAATGCCTTTATTATTTTATCTAAACTTGCTTTGCTATATCCCCATGAGCTTGGCGCAATCGGATCAAAATCCCAGGTTAAAATTATTTCCGTAGGGAAATCTTTTGTGAATCTGAGTTACAGTTACTCACCCTGTACTACCTCTGTGTCTTCAGTTTAGTTACATTTTTGGTCTTTTCTCCGAAATGAAGTTCCCTCATTTGGGCTTTTGAATTTCTTCAAGGCTGGACCCACATCATGTTATTTACACATGCATTTTCTGTGTCTAGCAGAGTGCACACACGCTTAGCAAATACTTGTTGAATGAACAAAGGAAAGAAGTGAGTGGACCAAAATGAATAAAAGTCAGTACAATAAAGAATATTTTTATTTTCTATAGACTTGTCAAATGTTGTTAAAATAAATGAGGTATAATCAATTAATTCAGTGTGTATGAGGGTCTGTCTCATCAGAAAAGAAACCGGCAAATACTACTTGTAGCAAGTAATGTTGTGTTTATCACATGTTAAAGCTTCTTATCCTGAAAATTACCATTGATTTCCTCTCTCTTTCTCCCTCTTTCCCCCCTTTGCTTTCTCTTTTCTCTCTTCCTTCTAAGAACTACACATTTACTATATGCCAGAAACTTCTCCAGGACATGGTGTTAAAGGGGTCATTAATGTTTATTTATGGTTACCCAACTCTCTTGTGACAGTGCAAATGAGTTTTTGAAGTGTAAAGATGGGGACACTAAAATATTTTCTTCCACATGGACTGCCATAAAAAGTAACTGGCCTCTATTATTTCCAGTCCTTGATCACTTGACTCATTTCTGGTTCTCTGAGTAATGTTCCTAAAGATTATACTGGCTCTTTTATTTCTTTATAATTTACAAAAACACTTATTTGTGAAAAGGGAATTATTTGAAATCCAATAAAAACAGACTATAGAAAAAATACGGGGCCACCCATACATTAAAGATTTAATTCATAAAACTCAAAACTGTACTCCATCACCATCATCCCAACAAATTAGAACATGCTACAAATTATCTTTGCGTTCTCTTTATTTTGTTGTAAATGCAAGCAAAAATTATGTTTTTGCCATTAACCCAATTTTGAATTTCATCACAGGCAAAAAGGCCTCACAAAAAGGAAAACAACTTTGAGGGTTGTCCATTCATCAAAAAGACCTCATACCAAGCTGCTTTTCTGTATTGAAGTTTGCTCCATTTGCATGCATTTAAGCTTGAAATCTGTGATTAAATGCTACATTCTTTACCTTAGCTAGTGATGGTGAAAGTCAGGAAACTGGGTCTAGTTCAGAACAATGCTACTTGGACAAAATAAACTCCTAAGTGGCAGTTATAATATATAAATGGTTATTATACAGATTTTATAAAGATCTCCTACATAATATTATTCTAATAGATCTTATAGGATTTAAGAATATTTTACACACTCTCACACTTTCTCTGTTAGCAATTATGCATGCTCTTTGGTGCTACCTTGACTATCTGTGAATGATCCTGGTATAATTCTTGGCACACATTGAAGGCTCAGTATTGTTGCAGGCTTTGTTTTTTTTTTTTTTTTTTTTTTTTTTTTTTTTTTTTTTTTTTTTTTTTTTGCCTCAATACCCAGGATTCATGTCTTGCTGCTTTGAAGAATGAAGAGCTAGGCACAAAATAAAATGAGCAGCAGGCAAAGTTTATTAGAGTGTAAGATCAGAAAATGAGAATAGTATGAAAACTCTCTTTACAGAGAGGGGGCATTTGAAAGTGAATGCCCGCAACTATAGGCAAGGGTCCCTGTTTTATAAGGTTTTGATCACTCCCCCACCTCCGCCCCTTCCTTCTCCCTTGTTGCTTCTTAGATTCTATCCTTGCTGGCTAGGTAACTCTAAGTGCGTAGTCATTCCTTTTTCATTGGCTCATTTCCATTCTATGACGGGTGATCTATGACCATACCGTTCCTTGTGGGTCCTACATTTTATGGTCTACTTCTTATTTTTAGTAAGGTCTTTTGTCAAATTCCCGAGGGGAACCTGAAGAGGAGTAGGTGGTTTCTGTTACATTCTTAAGAGGAACCTAGGGGTGCCTGGGTGGCTCAGTTGGTTAAGTATGCAACTTCAGCTCAGGTGATGATCTCTTGGTTCGTGAGTTCGAGCTCTACATTGGGCTCTGTGCTGACAGCTCAGAGCCTGGAGCTTGCTTCAGATTCTGTCTCCTTCTCTCTCTGCCCCTCCCTCCCTCCCTCTCTCAAAAGTAAATAAACATTTTTAAAAAATTAAATAAATCAATAAATAATTAATTAAAGAGGAACCTTACCCCGATGGGCTTTGCTATGGTCAGAGGCTCCCAGCATTGTTCCAAAATATGTGTTTTCCCCCACCCAGGGACCTTAGTTCCTAATCTTTCCCTCTCTGCCTATTTTATCCTATATTTCTCTATCATAGTATTTCCTCACTTCCTTTGCTTTTTTTCTTTCTCCCTCATTACTTTTCTCTTTCTTTTTCTCCCTCTTCGCATAAGGACTACTACAATTAAGTGCTGTCTTGTGTAATTATTCCAGCCAAAACTGATCACTTGTTTCCTAACTGCCACTGAACACACCTAATGGTCTTTAACATTTTTTTTTTTTTTTTTTTTTTTGGGACAGAGAGAGACAGAGCATGAACGGGGGAGGGGCAGAGAGAGAGGGAGACACAGAATTGGAAACAGGCTCCAGGCTCCGAGCCATCAGCCCAGAGCCTGACGCGGGGCTCGAACTCACGGACCGCGAGATCGTGACCTGGCTGAAGTCGGACGCCTAACCGACTGCGCCACCCAGGCGCCCCAGTGCTCCTAATGGTCTAAAATTAAGTTTATGTTATGAATTTTATTTTGAAAAATCCTGTGGCATTCGCTCGTATGTAAAATATTTACCTTCTTGGAAATAATGCATATCTGTTGAGGGTAGAGATCAAGTCATAAGCAGATTTTGCACATTAGACTGGCTATCACTTTTAAAATGGGTCTATAATACTGTGCCTATAACAGCCTCTAAAGCCTTTTTTAAAACAAAGATTAAAAGTTTATGTCACAGACATTTTTCCAAAATGAAATGACAAAGAATCAAGTAAGGATATGTGAAAATATTTAATAGACACATACCATTCATATATCCCATTTTCACAGGGAAATTTTTACAGAATAAAATGAATTACTCTATGTTTTTTCACTAGCTATAGAGTGACTAGGATTTGCCCACAGGCTTTATTTATAAATCCCAAGCTGAAATAAGTCAAAAGCAAATAATTCAAGAATATATGTTTGTGGTTCATGAAACACATTTAGTTTATAAGATTTTTCCTTTAATTATAGAAATGACCAATTTAAAATTGGGCTGCCAACCTTCATTTAGCCATTACTGCTATGAAAGGTCCTGCAGAGGCAACCCATGTTTTTCCTCTGAACAACTGTACAAGCTGTTTGAATAACCTCCATGCTAACACAGGCCCCTTCAACAGGCCCTGCTCTGCCAGGTTGCAGAATGTTCTTTTAGAATACTCTGGACCATATCACTCTTCAGTTCAAAACTTTCCAGTTACAAGGCTGCCCATGCCTGTCAAGCCCTTCGAAGCTCACAAGGCTCTTTAAGCTAAGTTTCCCTCCTCCCTCTGATTTCGTCTCTCACCACACCCCTTGCTCAGGCCACCAGAGTCACACGTGCCCCCTTACTGTTCCTAAAATACTTCCACTTGTATACTTTGAGTCTCTGCTGCCTCAGACTTTCTTCACAGATGTCCTCTGGCTGGCTTCCTCCCTTAATTCAGATCTCTGCAAAGGAGACCATGGCTCTCCATTGCCTTCTAATTTCCAATAACACCTCTCACTACTCTTTCTCTCCTTTGCCCCACTTTGATAGCTTGTTTTTTTTTGTTTTTTTTTTCAACGTTTATTTATTTTTGGGACAGAGAGAGACAGAGCATGAACGGGGGAGGGGCAGAGAGAGAGGGAGACACAGAATCGGAAACAGGCTCCAGGCTCTGAGCCATCAGCCCAGGGCCCGACGCGGGGCTCGAACTCACGGACCGCGAGATCGTGACCTGGCTGAAGTCGGACGCCAACCGACTGCGCCACCCAGGCGCCCCGATAGCTTGTGTTTTTAATATCATATTATAATTTACTTCTTCATTTACTTATTGTCTGTCACCTCTCCCTAGAATAGAAGTTTCATAAGGGCAAGCACTTTGCTTGTCCATGACCTCAACTCCAAAGTCTACAACTGTTATATATATATGTGAGGTGTATATATATATATATATATATATATATATATATATATATATATTTCCTGTTATATATACGCCATATATATATATATATATATATATATACATATACACACACACACACACACACACATGTTTATATATATGTATATACACACATATTCTTCTTGGTTATGGTCTATAGGCCTATTATAAAAAATAAAGATAAGTATAAATTATTACATAGAAAGCATTTATCATATTAGCCATGCCATTCCTGTTCATACTTTTTAATATGCAGTGAATGTCTTTTTTCTTTCTGCTCAAATATAAGGTCTTTGAGGGAAGGGATTGGTTATATCTGCTTAATTTTAGTCATTGCTACAATATCAAGTACATGCCTTATATATTATATCAAACAATAAGTGCATATTGAATGTTGAAAGTACATTATTTTTGACATTACCTTTGCCATTGGTAATTATAATGTAGGCAGGGATATGATATTGTGAATCTTCTTACCATCTTCACTGATAATTGTAGTCTATAATACTAGACATATTTTGATATGTAGTTCATTTTTCATAAGAATAGAGAATGGTTTTAAGACCACACACTTTATGATAGATTTCATTCTTTTTGAAAAAAAGAAATTCAAGATAAGTTTTGAAATTTCCTGTTAGATATTTTTAAAAGTTACCTATTTTTGTTATCTGGAATTCTAATTTGGTAAAATATGATTGTCAGTGTATAAATGATCATCATTTTGCATTCATCTATCAGCCAAAAACAACATTTGTTTTGTTTCAACCATATGTTCTTTTCTTTTTGCTCTATAACAATCTTGTTTTTGTTCATTCATTGGACCTGGCAAATAACTATAAGGGTTTGAATTCCGAAGCCAATTCAGCATTAACTTTATATCCATGACCAATGTCAAATCTGAACTCTGTCTAAGAACTATTGAGTAATCCCATGTTAATCTGCTCCGTGTACTAGCTCTACTAGCACTAATGAACAAGGTTTGATTGGAAACCCCAGTAGATTACTATCGTCCAATGGAATTTGATTTTGTAAGAAACCCCTCCATGGATTTATCCCACCCACCTAAGTCAGGCTGCTGTGGCTCAACAATATTTGAAAAGTCTTTCATACACCCTGTAATTAAAGAAATCCTTGACTCATGGTGCCAGGAATGTAAATGGGTTCCACTTTTATGCTGGTGAATACTAGTTCTCCAAATCATTTTTATTTATTTACACACTTTGACATTCTCTTGATTTACCATTTTTCAAAATAGTTAGGAAAGGTAATACATAATTAAAAACTTTTTAAAAAATTTATTTTAAATTATACTTAAAAGCTAAAATGCACTACTCTCTTGAAGAGAATAAACAGGCATGCATGATTTTAAAGTCATATTTAAAATAAAAATATTTGACATAAATATTTTTATTGTGCAGATGTGCTATAACAAAGAAAAATTCATAGGATATTACTTTTTGTTTGTTATAATACCAAAGAAATTAAATGTTAAATTAAAAAGTAAAATCCTTAGTCTGTGTTGCATAAACCCTGAATGATGGTAATCAACCATGATGCGTGACTAAGGCACACATCTGTCCATATGATTTATGACAGAATATAATCAGAGAATAAGCTCTCCATTTTTTAAAGAACTATAGTTCATTGTAAGAAGCAGTCATGTTTATGTAGAAGCATGGACATATTTTTCATTTATACTCTTTCTGTGGAGCTCTTTCCACTTTTCTCTCCAAATTTACTCTTTTTTACTCATTGCATGCTACACATACCCCTTGTGAACTTCCACTCAGGAAATGACATGATTTCTTCTCATCAGAGAAATGTTTTCTTTTTAAGAGGTGAAAAGCACTTATGTTCTGCTTTAGCTGAAGGTGGTCTGTGATACTTGGCATGCTTGATTATGTAATGATTAATGCCAAAAGAATATGTAGATTCAAAGCCTTGCTACAATGAATATTAGTAAACTTTAGCAACCATACCACAGTGAATTATATCTTCAGAGGAGGGAATGAAACTCTCTTGAGTATTTGATATCTTTGATTGGCATAAACATTAAAGTATAGAGAAAATGCACAATTAGTTTAAAGCCAGTGTATTGGTAGCTAATCTCCGGAGATCATTTAAAGAAGAATCTTCTCCTTGTAGTTACTTGTTAAGCACTTGTTATGCATTAAATTACATTCAGCAGTGGATGACATTCATGTAAAGATTTGTTTAATCTGTACTGCAAGCTGGCAAGCAGTGTATTATTATTTCCTTCACTTACAAGTTAGGGAACAGGCTAGAGTTGTAGTCATTTGCCGAAGGTTGCCCAGCAAGTAAGGTGGTAGGATCAAATTTCCAATCTAGGCAGTGTGACTATGCTCATAACTGCGGAGCCTCTTGCCTATGGGTGGTGGAGCCTCTCTTCTCAAATGCAGCCTTCTTCAGGAAGCCCATAATGAGTTTAAAGGTGACTGATATGATTTCCCATGTCTTTAAATCCTCAAAGACTTTATTTTATATCTTTCTTAAAATGTGCATATTTTCCTTGAATACAGTTAAAATATGATGATGATGATGATGATGATAGTGATGTGAGAACAACGATCTTTTACTGAGGGTTTACTTTTGAGAATTATTTGTGTCACAGGTATTGGCTCACTTAGTGTCATAAGATCACTATGAAGGAGGTGCTATTACTATTCACATTTTACATGTGATTAAACCAAAGTCACACAACTAATTAATTACAGAGCAATGATTGGAACTCAGACTGTCAGATCCCAGATAATGCGTCTTAAAAGTTATTGTTTTATCTTATTGCTGGATTGTACAGTGGAGGAAGACGGTGCTTTACTACTTTTATAAAGTCGGACCCTAACATTTTAATTTTACCGAGAGTTATCTCCCATAGTGTGTCAGAAAACATGTAGATGTAACTTAGGAGAAAAAAAACTTAGGAAAACCATACAAGAAAAGGTACTTTTATTTGTAAATAAATATATGTTAAATTAAATATGTAACCCTAATATAACCATAATATAAAAGTAAAGATTGTGAGATAACATTGGAATTACCAAATTAGAACCGGACTTATAAACTATCTGTTCTCTTCCATAGATTGCATCCAAACATCTTGGTTTTATCTAGGTAAACTGAAATTTAGGAAAATGTAATTGTAATCAAATTGTTATTATCAAATAAGAACCCTAGTTCCTAAAGTCAATAATGAAGAATTGAATTCAGCTAATTACGTATTTGGCTAATGTTAGGTAATTCACCAGTATTAATGGCCACTATGTATTTAGTATACCTCTGATACAGACCTTTTCATATGTCTTATCACTTAGTCTTTATAATAAATCCTGAATGGCAATCATAATTCTAATCAATTTGTAGAAGAAAAAACAGAGACACAGGGAGGGTACATAACCTGCACTGGCGTAACACAGCAAGTAAATTGGAAAACTCCATGTGATTTCAAATCTCTACCTTCTTACTACATTACAATATTTCATCCTGTATAACATAATTAAATAATTATACATAATTTATCTTTTTTACTTTGAACTATAACTGCTCTGTGCCAAGGTCATAATTTATACAGGTAACTGAGTGACAAAAGGAACACTCAATGCCATTAAAGAAAAACAGTTAACGTTACAGCTCCCATAGAATGAGAGGCATGATACACCATGCAGTGCCATGTGAGAAACCATGTTTTGGTCGGGAAGAGAAGCAAGTCCAAGGGGAGAATCTTAGCACAGAGCCTTTAATGGGGTTTCTTCAGGAAAGGCAGCATAAGGCAGAGATGCAATTTAGGATTAGCTAGTTTATACAATTCCAGTAGGCTTTGTGCTACAGGAGTAGACCCTAGTTATCTGGTACCTGGCCCTGGGTTCATTTAGGATAGGAGAAATAATGGTTTTATCCGTGACTTAGATAGGAAGGTAAGTGGTGGTGCAGTTTGGGATCTATAGTTCTGCGCATAAAGATTATGTTCCAGGGATGCCTGGTTGGATCAGTCAGTTAAGCATCCAACTCTCATGGTTTTGGCTCAGGTCATAATCTCACGATTTCATGAGTTGGAGCCCTGCGTGGGGCTCCACACTGATATTGCAGGGCCTGATTGGGATTCTCTCTCTCCCTTTCTCTCTCTGCTTCTCTCTCTCTCTCTCTCTCTCTCTCTCTCTCTCTCTCTTTGTCTCTCTGGAAATAAATAAATAAACTTGAAAAAATGCTCCTGATAAGTTCTATATTACCCGTAAGAATTAGCTACCCTAGGAAGGTCAGCCTTTCCCCAGGACAGTAAGGTCCCCAAGAGATGCCAAAACATCATAAGATATAGAAAATTAAATATATCTCAGTATAAATATAAATTTAATATACATTAAATCTATTATATATAAATAAATATAATACAAATAAATAAAATACAATAATAATAATGACTAACATGCTTCTAAAATAGACTTCCTTTTCATGAAGAAAATTAATGAATAAAGATTCCAATACTGTTCATTTTTGCAAATGGAGATGTATTCCCTTTTTACTTTTTATACATAATGCTATATGACCAACCACATGCATTTAGTAATATAAGTAGTTGATGCTAGCAATATGAATGAAATTTACAATTTTGCTAGCAATGAGAAACAATTTCTTTCATTAATATACTTTTAGAAATTGGGCTTAGGACAAATCCCTAGTAAAACTTAGCAACTTTTTTAATGTACTAGAAGGAGCCTGTCATTTTTACTGTGTAGAGGCAGAATAAGCACAAAATCTATAGATAGGAGATACAAGTAGTAATATGTTATAGTACCCAAAGACAAGAAATCATTTTCTTATGAGAGCAAGAAGATTTATATGTATATCTCCTGTTAAGTATCATCAGGATTAAAGGTAAAATACCCATTATCATGTGGCCTTGGTATGTGGTCAACATAAATATTCCATAATCATAGTAATAGTGTGGGCCTGGGAAACAACAAAGAGAATAGAGGTGGGCATGATGTCAAATGTGGCAACAGGGAGGTGGGTCCCTTACTGCCAGCTCCGCTCTGGTTGTGGGTTGACCTACTAGGGAGTTTTAGTATTTTCATGTATTTGATAGTCTGGTAGAGTCTATGAACTGCTTCTTAGGATGATGTTTTTAAATGCAGAAATTAAAAATATAGTATTTCAAGGAAAACAGTTATATTAAAGTTATAAGAATCCTAAAAAGAACACATTTGTGATTTAGTAATGTATGCCTTTTAAAATTAAAGCATTAGATAAGGGGATCCAGTGGAAGATCTAGTAATATCATAACTTGAAAGAAATGGTCAGTTATAAATGGCATTCTGAGATTTCTGAAAGAATCATAATGTGATGTGAAAATATCTGATTTCTTTTGGTGATACAGTTACAGGTATTTCTATAATGACTGTATTTTTTACTTACACTTATGAAGGAAATTCTACATGTCACTTGAAATTTAGTGAAAATAAATTTTATTTCTAACCCAAGTTCATTGATCACCTGAATTTTATACCATATTCTTGGCATACCGTTTAACCTGGTTAAGAACCTTTAGGACCTTAGGAATCTTTTCATGAAATTAAGGAAGTGGTTATGTCAGTGTCAGTGTCTTTGACATCATCTGCTTCTTCACCTGCTGCTCCCTTCCAGCTAGTTGCCCTTCTAATTACTGTACCTCAGAAAAGCCAATTATGTTTGTATTTTTTATAAAAATGATTGAGCACTTCATCAGGGTTTGGCGTAAGCTAAGCACTCTGTGGCTTATCTACCCTTCCAGTTTCCCTTCTCCCCCTAAATGTCCCCAGTCAAAATATTGATGCTAAGAGGTCACAGAGCCTGAGAACTAAGTCTTAGTATCAGGATGAATAATCTTCTAACACCAATTCTGTCACTGATTATCCATGTTCATTGACTTGTCTCTCTCTCAACTTTCTTACCTATAAAGTGAATTAAAAATACCTAACTCCCTGAAATGTTGTCATAATTAAAAAAAAAAAAGTTTAATGGTATAGGGTGTTTTAAACAGGTTTTGAGTTATAATAAATGCCCAGTAATAGCAGTTATTGCTATCTTGACTTCTGGGATTTGGTGGGTGATGCATGATAAATTGCTGTATTAATCAGCATCTATGTGGTAGATAAGGAGACTTGAAATCCCTTGAAATGAGAGTTAATGTGTTGTTTGTTTGTTTGTTTGTTTATTTATTTATTTATTTTGAGAGACAAAGAGAAAGCATGAGCAGGGGCAGAGAGAAAGAGAGTGAGAAAGATAGAATCCCAAGCTGGCTTCACGCCTTCAGTGCAGAGCCGTATGCGGGGCTCAAATCTCATGAACTTGAGATCATGACCTCAAGAGTTGGGTGCCTAACCAGCTGAGCCACCCAGATGCCCCAAAATAAGAATTAATGTTTTGTGCAGCCTTATGTGTTTGTATTATCCTGTGAGCGTGTAACATTCATAATAATCTTTTACATGAATATAGGTAAGCAAAACATTCTCAAGACCATACCTATGTATAATAGGGAGGATTTCTGAGTAGCTAGATCTCAGGCAAGTTGGTTAAGTTGATACCTGGGTCTCGTGGTATTGTATCCTACCATGTACCTCACATCCAGGTGTGATAAAGGTGGCTATATAAACAAATGTTATTGAGCAATGTAGAGGTACATGAAAGTCATTTTATGCCAACTGACCCATTTGTTCTAATCTGTACATGTTACTGGACACAAAAAGAAATAATTGATTCACACAATAAGTGATAAAGATAGAGCTTTTAATGATTTCCTTACTTAAACTATGTTCCAAAATTCTGGTAACATATAATTTTTATTAACAATTTATTCATGCTTACCAATTTGGTATTAACATTTAAAAGCTAAAGAAAGCATGGGACTAAATATGAAAAAGCCATATTTCTATTTTTTAAATGCTACCAATATTTAAAAACCATATTTATTCATATTAAATGCCTAAGAATTTTGTATCACTCATTTTAATGGATGAGGCAAAAGAGTCTCAGATCTGACCTAAAAAGTCATTTGATGAACAATTCATTTTGCTTATCTGATAATTCATATTTTGTTTCTTTTAAAAATAAAAACATAGCCCCTATCTCTAGACCAATTGGTTTTTCAGAAACAAATGTATCTTTTCAAATGATATTTATTTCAAAGCTTATTTAGAAAGGGGGCATTTTTAATAGAACTTTGCAGTTCCAGGACTTGCTGAAGTAGTTGAATTTTCATGGAGTTTGTCCTAAGAAATGCTGTCCACCAGAGAACAGTTATTTCAGTTAAATAATTTATTGGCAACTCAGCAACCATAATAACTGATGAAATATGTTGAGACAAGGAGTAGTCAAGTATAGTGAGTGTGAAATGTACTGTGAATTTTAGAATAGGAAGAGCATATACCAGGAAACATGAAGAATAATGCCTACAAAGCAATGATTATATTCGTTATTCCTATTTTTGAGCTGAAAAAATAGTGATATTTAGAGAAAGAACAATTGTGTTAAAATATAAATTAAAACTAAAAGAGTTACACTATGCTATGACAAAGTTCTATGCCAAAAAAAAAAAAAAAAATAGCCTATTACCTTTAACACCTACCTAGGAAGAGATGTCACTGAGCCCATAATATCATGGGTAACTATCATATAGCCCGTATCTAATTCTCTATACACAGCACACTTAATCTCTGCAAAATCAGGGTAAAACTTAGGAAATTAAATGAAACGGAAGAAGTCAAAGTGCGTTCTTCGGTTTACTGTTTTCACAGTCACCATCAGTGACCCAGTTTTGTTTTGTCTTTTTTCCTTCCAAGGAAAGAATCTATACATCATTTCCACAAGTTTTATAGAAAAGTCCCTCAAGGCTACATGCAACTAATGCTTCTTTGGGACAAATGTAGCCCGAGGGATGGAAAGAGTTTTGTAGAGTCCAAAAGCTGAATCTTACATTAATATGGAGAAGTGTCCTATTAGCATGATGGCTATGAGCTAATAGTAGAACTTCCTAATGTGTGCATTTTTTTTTTTTTTTTTGCTGGTATCATGAGCTTTGTGCTGGGTGTACTGGTTTATTTGGAGCCTGCTACTTGTGAAAGCTTCACCTTTTCCATTTTTAGAAAATGTGAGGCAGCAAAAAGGGTTTTGACAAACTGCAGAGATCCTGCAGAGTTTAATCAGCTTGATGGTGGGCACCCCGCCGCTCTCCTTGTCTCTTATTTTATTTGACCACTAGCAGTTTGGGGAGGGGGTGGAATTCTGCTATTGGATTATAGTTTTCAAAGAAAGTACAAGAATGTGTTTGGCGAAGATTAAAAATCTGCTTCCTACAAAATTATCAGCAAGTCATAGAAAAGAAGACTCACAGGAGCTCTGAAATGGTAACTCATGCTCTCTCTCTGTTTCTCGATGTTTCCACGTAGTGTACTTTTAATATACAGACTTAGAACACCTCTTTTATCTGTAATGACTGATAGGATACAGTGGCGGTGTATTCTCTATGATGCCAAAGCAAAGGAGTTTCGGTTATGTTAGTAACGTAGTGGATTTTTAGTTCGTGCATCTGCGTTCTGTGTGTTGTGAAAGGTCATTTTCTCAGCATAAGAATTTTAAATTATTATTATTTGAAAATATTAACTGATTTGCCTCCAAATAGTCCTTCATATCAGCACTTATTTTGGTTTTAATTTGGTTACGATGACACTGAACGTTAAAAATGGTACATATATCCTAAGGCAGTGGTCTTTCTCACTAAAACAATTTTATCTCAGATAATTTCTCTCAAATGAAAATGAAAGAAAAACATGAGAACATGGTAAAATGGATGGTTAGTTTGAAAACAGGGAGTGCTTTTTACCATAAACAACAAAAGCCAAAAGGAATTGAAGTTAGAGGAAAAGGACCCATGCTTACAAAAATGAAAAGAAAAAAAAGTAATTAGTAATACGAAAATAACTAAGAGGAAGTAATCTCTACAATTTTAGCCAATGCATATATTAATTTTAATGCATGTATTTAAATTAAATAGATTATTGGTCAAATTTATAATGAAAAATAATAGCATCAAAATATCTCACATCAAGGTATAGGTATCAGAAGAAGCTATTTGAATATAATTTAAAACAGTAAGTTTTTGTGTAACATTTTTGAAAAATTCTTAACCATAAACCTAAAACATTTGCTACATTTAGTTATTTACGACAGGAATATGTAGTTGATTGGTTTTATCAGCGTTTTGGGGTTGCATTTTGTATTATTGCATCACATTAATGATAAAATGGAGAGAAACTTTGCTAAAAATCGCTTACTAATTGTTGAGGAAGGCAATGAACTACTACAATACTGGTTTTAACAGAGACAATTTAGATAATTTCTATTTTTTTGTTTATATCCTATGATTTTGTGACTTCATAACTATAGCTGATACTTTAAATAACAGAGTTTTTTTAGATAATTGTATCTTTTTTTGTGTGCCAGTCATCCAAGAAGAATAGAAAGTATACCTTTCCATATCTTAGAGTCTTTCCTCCCCAGTGCTTGCATCTCTAGCAGTAATGCCATCAATGAAACCAAGGTCTTCAAAAGTTAACAGCTGTTCTCTGAAGGAGAGTAGTTCGTGTTCTCTCCAGCCTAAAGGTTTACATTTGCATATTTTACCTGTGCAGTGCGCTGACACATTTACCAATGACATTATATATCTTTAAATCTCAACTTGATACGATGCTGTAGAATCTTTTGCGGAATGATTTTGGTAAGGTTAATTACCATTTGGAAATGGATGGTGTGCTGAGACAATCCTTCCCAGCCAGAACAGTTAGTAGAAAATTATTCACAACAGAGAACTTCTCTGGATAACAATTTTTTCAGGTATTTATTTATTCCTCACAATTCTACAGTGCTTTGAAAGATTTATTATGAGATTAAAACAAAACAAACTACTTTCCATTAGTGTGGCACTATTCCTTTCTCCTTTTTATATTCAGAGAAAACCAGAATTTAGTCAGAAAAATGGCATTCTGATTATGTCTTGCATGCCATTTCCCTGGAATTCCTGCTATACTAAGATGGCATAAAATGAGTCCTTTCTAAAGCAAGCATTGCTCATCTGAGCCGAAGTGACTATCGTCTCTGACATGCTGTTTTCTCTGCACCTTTTGCTTCTGTGCACTTTCTGTTGTATTGTTCAATCATTGAGGCTACACTAAGTTGTGCCATGGTAACGGATGACCTCAACATCTCAGTGTCTTTATAATACTCAAGTTTATATATTTCATAAGTTGTATGTCCATCACGGGACAGTTCAGGCTGTGCTCCATCATTCTTAAATGAAGAAGCCGACCTATCTGAAACTTGCAAATCTCAGTGAAGAAGGAAAAGAGCAAAGAAAGAACCAAGAGCTCTATTTTGAAGCCTCTCTTCAGATGTGGCACATTTACTTACAGTCACATGTCACTGCCCAAAGCAAGTCACATGACTACATATAATAAAGTCAGTGGTGCTGGAAGTCTAATGTTCCTGCAGGGTCTGACTCAATAGCACTTATCTTAACAATGATACAGTTTACCAAAGTTTGATCATAAATATTCACTTCCCTCTGTTATATAAAATCCCATCTATTACAGTGTCAGACTCAAAATCTAGAACCAAATGAAGGTCTTCATCTGGAGAACTAGGAACTAAGTAAATCATTTATCTACTTTATCGCCCCACCCAACCACGCACACACACACACACGCACATTTGTAATACATTATGGTAGAACAGTGACATACTTTTAATCAGAAAGGAGAAGAAGTTAAATACAGTCAGCAAGTAGATCAGAGCAAATCTGAAATGATAGTGAGCATGATCCTTTCCTGGTTATGGGGAATGTTCTCTGATTGGTCCCCTGTTCTAATGCCTGCCAACAACTGCCTAGCCTATTATTCTCTATGGTTCTTAGCTCTTTCCTCTGGCAGATCTTATACATTATTCATCCTCCTTGACATTATCTGAAGGGGGAATTGTAGAAAATCCCCACCCCCCCAAGAGGCTAAGGAACTTTCTAAGCCTGATTTTGCTGCCAGTGGAAATTTGGGAATTCTAAAGTTTGCTTTAAATCTTGAACACTCATATTCTCTTTTATTCCAGGCTGACAGTTCCCTTGGCCGCACAACTTTCTCAAAACATTGTAGGCTTCTTATTTATACTATTTTAGGTTATTCACAACCATGCACCAGTCACCTCACCCATGATTTTTTTTTCTCTAAACTCAGGTATCTTGAAATTATTTGGCTTCTAGAAGACTTGTACCCTTTTTTATTCTATTTTCTCTGAGCCATTTCATCCAAAGGAACGTGTTTACTGGCTTCTCCCTTAATCAGTGCAGAGATACCCTTGATTTGCTCTTTGCTAAGAAGCCGAGTTGTAATTAGCTTTTGTAACTTAAAGCATTCCACATTTTTCTCTTTTACTGATTGGAGATAAGAAACAGTTTCATCTTTCAATGCTGCAAGGCCTGTAATTTCTAGATTCTCTCTCTTCCTGTTGATTCTGTTTACAAATTGGCCATAACTTGAAGCCACAGCTAATTTAGAGCATTATTTGCTTCCCAATCTATAAGTTTCCAGTTTTACTGGATGTTTCTCCAATGCATTACATGGGCCACCATCTTTCAAATCTCCAATAAAAATGTTCTTACTACTTACTGCTTGGCCCCAGGGCTGATATATAATTGATTATTATTGTAATTCTTTACTTCTAAGCACCAAATTTCATATCAATTAGTATGGGCTGTCAATAGTATATCTATTAGCATATACTAATAGTACAAAATAGTACAAAACTAATAGTATATTAATTAGTATAGCATAGTATTAGTTTATGCTGAGGTAATTAATGACTTCACAAGAAGAATAAATATTTTTCTGTATCACTCACTGATAGTTATTTGTGTGATGGTTTCAGTTCTGTTTCATTATTTTGTACTCAGATTTAAGAATTAGTTATGTCCCCAGGAAGAAAGGTGATGACAGAACCATGTTGTGGCCCCTAGAGCTTCTGCTCAGAAATAGACCATGTCACTTTTACTCACACTATATTTGCCAAAGCAAGTTATGTTGCTTACTCTTAACTCAAAGGAGTGGGAAGTATAATCTTTCAGATATGGAAGGACAGAGTAGGGCAAGCATGTAAATATTTTCACAATAATGCAATCTTATACAATTGTCTTAGAAGAGACGTAGCTTCAAAGTACATAGTATCTGGAGTTACTTGACTAACACTTGCTAATTAATGGGTAAACTAACATGCCATTTGCTTGACATTTTTGGTAAGTGTTGTTATTTTCCAATGGGGCTGATAATGCTGATGCTGCTTATAAATACTTGACTTGTTGATATTACTAAGATTAGTATAATATAGAAATTTGCTTCACTCATATAATATTAGATAGTCATTGGGGAAAAAATAGATGCTTTGTAACAGAGTTTATATATAAATAATATATATATGTGTGTGTATATATATATATATATATATATAGTATATAAATAAATGTCTATGATTTTTATTTCCCTAATTTTTCCAAGAAATTAAACCATAGATTTACATCAATCTCTGTCTTAAATAGAATTTCACCCCTTCATCTAATTACAAAACTAGATATATTCCCTGAGTGAGACCTGAGGGGTTTTTATACACATTAGACTATCAAAATATGGCATGGACCAGGTCTAGAATGAACATAGAAGCTGTGGGACAGACACTAGAAGGGTAGAAAAGATGGATGTTGAATAAACACTTCTCTAAAGAAGATATCCAGATGGCCAACAGGCACATGAAAAGATGCTCAACATTGCTCCTCATCAGGGAAATACAAATCAAAACCACACTCAGATATCACCTCATGCCAGTCAGAGTGGCCAAAATGAACAAATCAGGAGACTATAGATGCTGGCGAGGATGTGGAGAAATGGGAACCCTCTTGCACTGTTGGTGGGAATACAAACTGGTGCAGCCACTCTGGAAAACATTAAAATAAATTAAAAATAGATCTACCCTATGACCCAGCAATAGCACTGCTAGGAATTTACCCAAGGGATACAGGAGTACTGATGCATAGGGGCACTTGTAGCCCAATGTTTATAGCAGCACTTTCAACAATAGCCAAATTATGGAAAGAGCCTAAATGTCCATCAACTGATGAATGGATAAAGAAATTGTGGTTTATATACACAATGGAATACTACGTGGCAATGAGAAAGAATGAAACACAGCCTTTTGTAGCAACGTGGATGGAACTGGAGAGTGTTATGCTAAGTGAAATAAGTCATACAGAGAAAGACAGTTACCATATGTTTTCACTTTTATGTGGATCCTGAGAAACTTAACAGAAACCCATGGGGGAGGGGAAGGAAAAAAAAAGAAAAAAAAAGAGGTTAGAGTGGGAGAGAGAGCCAAAGCATAAGAGAGTCTTAAAAACTGAGAACAAACTGAGGGTTGATGGGGGGTGGGAGGGAGGGGAGGGTAGGTGATGGGCATTGAAGAGGGCATCTTTTGGGATGAGCACTGGGTGTTGTATGGAAACTAATTTGACAATAAGTTTCATATAATACAAAAAAAAACTGAGAACAAACTGAGGGTTGATGCGGGTGGGAGGGAGGGGGGTGGGTGACGGGTATTGAGGAGGGCACTTGTTGGGATGAGCACTGGGTGTTGTATGGAAACCAATTTAACAATAAATTTCATATTAAAAATAAATACATAAATAAATAAACTGAAAAAAAAGAAAAGATGGATGTTATATTTGTAAAAAAAATTGTCTCTTCAGTCATCATAACCATTCATCTATGAACACAGCATACTCTTCTAGACCTTTCTACCTACTCAACAAGTACAGTTTTACCTAATAATTGTAAAACTAAATATGAGACCATTCAACTTAAGAGGAAAGAAAACAAAACAGTTTCTTGACAGGTAATTTAAGGGAAGAAAGCCTATTGAAAAATGTTTGAGACAACAGAAAAGGACAATAATGAATTAATTTGATTTATTCTCAAATAACTATGGATCTATATTTTTGTTTTTATTGGCTTGGATAATAAATAGCTTAAGTGAGATTTGTAATGTATGGTTTCATTCTTCTTATAATGACTACGGTTTTATTCTCAAAATTGGATTCTTTTGATATTGAGGACAAAGGAATTTCAGGGGGAAAAATAAGGATTTAGCAGTATATCACAGGTGATACTAAAAAAAAAAAACATAAATAACAGTGCATGATTTCATTAGAGTCACGTAGCCACTGTGGTTAAAAAAATCTGATATTTTGTTTGCAGTGTTTCAAAAAGAAGCATTGCTAAATCTACATTCCAGATAACTTTAGAGTAAGAAATGTTACAGACATCAGGAAGCTTCAAAACATGCTTGTACCAATAATGTTTATAACTATAATTAAGAAATAGTAGATTCAAAGTCTTCTAACAAATCATAGATATTCAGGATAAGAGGTTCTATATATTGAGAATAGGCAATCACATATATTCAGAAGGAAATAGAGATTCCAAAATTTTTGATGGTACTAATCACTTGGGTGATTTAAGCTTCAAGTTTAATTAAGACATAACAAAGTATGTACAAATCAGTTAAGGATTCTCCAAGATGTGTGTATGTGTGTATATATGTATGTGTTTTTATGTGTGTGCATATGTGTTGTGTGTGTGTAATATATAATAGCACATATTTTATAGGTTTCATATAAATGTAAATAATTGTATATATTATGAGATATAGGATGGCATTGGTAACTAGTGTGTACTTTCAAACTTTAAGCTAGAGGCGAATAGTTCATAAAGTTTTTGTTTATTTTTAAAGGGGAAATTATTTTCAGTTTAATTTTTTTCAAGCCTTTAGAAATTATCTTTTACTGTTGGAGTTCTCTTCATGATGTTTTAATGACCAAAAACTGTCCCAAGAAATTTGTCCAGGATGATTTAAGTTTGAGAAAGACACTGAAAGTTTATTTAAGACAACAATTGTCCTTAAGGGTCTTAAGCTAAATTTTCTATTTGTATGTACTTTGTGATTTCCTTGAAAAATGAAAATGATGTTTTTAGTTTTATGTATCTATTATGAATTTGGAGCAATAGTGACAATTTAGGGTTTAGAAATTACTTAAAGGATACATATGATGCAATATTTTAATTAATTTATATTTATTTTCAGCCTATGTCAGAACCAGTCTAAGACTGGATGACACTCACCTATTTTAGGTCTTTTGATACCCTAGGTATCATTTCTTTGTTTCAGAGGGCTTACTCCATAGTGTTTCAAATATATTAAATCTACCTTTGTCCCACAGTAAACACTTTTGTTTGTTTATGTTAAAAATTTGAAAGGATTTTATAAATTTTCCCTTTCATTATTATCTTCTGGCTTTTTTCTTCAATAATTATTATGCATCTTGAGGGATAAGTGCAGGGTAAGATAATCTTAATTATAAGAAATTTCAACTTAGCATAATAAGGTTGAGAGGTTACATTCAACAGGCATTTAGTTAAATATCTCTTAATATCTGATTTGCATCTTTTTTTTTATATTCTAGAAGCCATTTAATTTTTTACAATTTAAATATTTTTCCAGGACCTTGAAAAGTGTATATTTTATCCCTGAGCAATTTTCTCTAGTGCTTAATGAGATATCAGCCCCAGATGTATTTACTTGCAATCTTGACTATACATCTTTAATCCTCTGTTTCCAGACTTGGAGCCTGAAACACCCCTATAGACTGATTTGGATTCTTACCTCTGTCAATCCTAAGCATTCAGTACTTATCACCATCATTATATTCATCACATTGAACTGCAATCAATAATTTAGTTGTCTGATTCTCAGTAACATAAAAGAAAGGAAATGAGAATATATTCATTCATTAACTCAAATATATACAGCCATTCAAATATATATCTTCGTATTCATTACATATATTTAAATGATACTCTACACTGCATCGTTCTATGCACTAGTGATATGGGGCAAATAAAAAGCAAGTCCCGACTCCCCAAAGGTTATATTTTAGTTGTACACCTAATTAATTTTGCACCTAAAACATTGCCTGGACATACTGGATATAGTTAACAAGTATTTTTAAATGCACAAATAAAAAAATTGTATAATAAAACATAAGAATGTTTGGAGTTACTTAAATTTAGATACTTTAGTACAATTTAAATATGCAGGACAACACATATCTTCACGTTTGAAATATAATACAACTACTAATTCTAATCAAAATCAATTGGAATTGTAAATGAAATTAAACCTCAGTTGATTAGTTTTTCATTTATTCATAATCTTTCTCCCAAAGGAACTCATAGACCCATCTTCTCATGAGAGACAAAGAGGAGAGATCAAGGGAGGAAAGGAGGAGGACGGAGAAAGATCAAGAAAAGAGAATGAGATTAAATTTGGAATGAACTTTTCTAGAAATATTAATGACAATTTAAGTCTTTCCAATAAATTTGCAATGTTATTTATAAAGAAAATGAACAATGTAAGTTTCAATTCAGCTAACTCCTAGTAAATCATTGTTTAATGAAAACAAGTAGAGCAGAAAGTAGAATGTTGCATTTGTTCTTAGTATATCCCTGTAGGAACTGGCAGACATCACATTTGTCAAAGTCACAACTCCTTTAGAGTTTCCAGGAGAACACCAGGATCAAAGAAATTAAATAGATAAGATAAAGACTTACATTTTATTTGCAATAGGAGTTTCCCATTTAAGATTCACTTGTTACTTTCATTTTAGAACAAGTTAAAAGTATGCCAGTTAGGAATTTTTACCTGACACTAATGGAACCTCTTTTGACAGATTTTTCTGTTGAAAATTATGTGGTGTAAATTGGAGAAAAGAACTGTCAGGTTGGATCAGACATTTTGTATCTGCAGGTGGCTACTTGGCTCATATAGTATTCCCAACGATAGATGGAAAAACTCATCTGTGCCAGAATGTTCTCTACATTATCAAAGAAGGTGCATATTCTCATTCTGTCCAACAAGTATATTTTAATCATAGTTATAATTATTGAATTAACCAATATTCCAAGTGTTAATTTGTTTTTCCAACTTGATGGTTCCATTTGATCAATTTTCTTTAGAGATAAATGAAGTAGTAAAACTTCCATTGTGTAAGTAAGCTTTTTTAATTCAATTATCCACAGCATTTTTTTTTTTTTGCAGTATTTTGTTTAGATCAGTTTTATTGTTAACTAGAGAACTATATTCATGGCCTACATTTTATCAATGTTTGTAGTATATTTTCTTATCAGTTCAAATTTATTTAAAGTTATAACCATATTATATTTTGCTTCCCCACCTTCCTCTTATCATTTCTTCCTCACTTATTACTCACTGACTTTATTGCTATTTCTGGAACCATCTATGTGCAGTATTGCTTGCCTAAGCCTTTGTATCTATTGTTCCTTTGGTCTCGAATATGCTTTCCTGAGATATCCACATACTTTCTTCCTTCAGACTTCAGGTAGAATGTCACCAACTCAGAGAGGACTTCCCTGACTTTCCCAAGTGAATTAATACTCAGCCACCTTCAATCCTCTTATTTTATAGCACCTACCATTGCCTTACATTATGTAATGAATTTGTATATTATATGATTTATGGATTGTATAAAATTTAAGTGTCTCAAGGCCAGGCACATCAGTTAGTAGTTAATGCTGCCGAAAATTGTGCCTGGCACCTAGTAAATAATAAAACATTTAATGAATTAATCTTACATATCTATGTGGGTTATGAACAATTAGATCAGTTAAAGTCTATGAAGCTGTTCATGAAATAGAACATTCATAACATCAAGTTAAAGAAAATTCAAATGTAAAAAAATGGAAGCCCTTATATTTGGAATAAAACTTCTCTTTCTTTAGGCTTCCAACAGCAGAAGTCAGAAGGAGATCAGAATGCTGAAGTATTCTGCTCGTCCCTCCGCAGGCCTTTAGGTCTTCATATACAGGAGATTCAACCATGATAGAAATGAGGCCATCACCAGAAGGGCATGAGAGATTGTCAATATGTTTAGAGTAAGTTAACATCTAGACTAGCCATAGGATGCCTCCTATGTAAGTCAAAAGGAAGCCCACACGTGGTGTATGTTCCTCCTCTACAGGCCATCACTGTTGCGAGTCAAGGGACAAAGTCCCTGTGCTGGTCTAAAGATGTCTATCAGAAGTCAAGAAGAATTCACACATCCTTAGCTGGGTCAGAGAGCACTCTCCTCAAGTGTCAAATAGTTACCCTGAAGCCCAGAACACTCCTGACAAGACCTCACAATCATCCCCCTGCCCCTTTTGACACTCGCAGCCTCATCTCTATGCTCTCTCGGGAAAAATCAGGATTTGATTTCTCATGCCTGCTCTCTCATTTTATGTCCGTGGCTAAAAGGAACCCAGAACTTGCCAGGCATTCCTGGTTCTCAAGTCACTAATCTTCATCACGATTCCTCTCTGTCTCCTGATACCCTTTCACCATGCTCTCTGGAACTCACCAACAAGCCCCTTTATCTTCACTACTTTTATGTAATTTCCCCTTATCTTCTTTCTAAATGAAACCTGGTTCTTCTTTGATGACCCTGCTTCCCGTGCCAGCCTCCAAGAGATGGCTATTTCCCTACCACGCCACTTAAATCACTGAGATTGGAGGTGAAGTAATGTTCTCTTGCTCTTCAGTGTCACTTCCAAAACTGTCTCTTCCCTCCTCCCTAAAACTGCCTGTGATGTCATGACATTAGCAGATACTAGCTGCTACTCCTCTTTAAGAAGTCTTTTACCAATCTCTGATCACTTCCTCTCTTCTGTTAAGATTTTAGCTTTAATTTACTGTCTCTCTTTCCAACGCCTTTCTTGTCTTACCGTATGGCAATTTCAATACGCTTGTAGACTTCAAAAACACTAGTCTCTCAGTTACTTGACTTCTCTCCCCCAAAGATCTTGTTTTCCACTCTATCACTGTCTTGAAATACTTTCACTATCATGTGATACATGTATCCAAGGAATGTGGAACATGGTATTGACACTTGAGTTTCAGTTTTTGCATATACACTTGGGGTAATAGATTATCTGTTTATTTACTTGATACCTAGCATAAATTCTTTGCTTAAATCAACTCTAGAAGTTTTCTCTAATTCTATCAGGTAGTAAGGGATCCAATAAAAACATGTATGAATACATATAGGATAATGTAGTCTATGTTTCTCATAAATATAGCAATCTAGAAATATTCTATATTTCTCAAAAAAGGCACAGTAAAAAAACAGGATTGGACATAATGAGAGAAATGCTACTTCAGAGTCTATATTACTGTAGTTTCTGTTGACTTAAATAAGATTAAAATTGTTTAATAACATTAGTACTTCGCCAATGAATCTCTACTACATATTTTGTCTTGTTTTCACCAAATTGTATATTTTCTCCATTGGGATATTTTAAAGTCTCTGGCCCATTTATGAATTGTCTTTATTTTGTTTTCTAAATTATTTTCATAATTTATTCAAATGTTAAATAGTGTATGAATACTGACAAAGAATTTGTTTTAGTAACATAAAATTATTCAAAGCATGTTTTTATTTCAGATTTTAAAATATTCAGTTATTTAATATTTCTATTTACTTTTCATGTATGGTATGTTTTCTTTATTCAGGGGGAAAAAAGCTTTTGTTAAAGTAAAATCCAGTTACTTGCTAGCAGCGCCATGAAATTACTGCTTAGCTGGGTTGTCACTGTAAGCCTTTCATCGTCAGTAGTGAACAATGTTAATGACATCATAACATTATGGATAAATCAATACAGCGTGTTAGAATTTCAACGAATTCTCAAAATATATCAGTTGTTCTTTATCAGAGTCAGAGACTAAATAATGAATAATTTCAAAGTACCTCAAATCCAATTAGTATTTACAAATTGTAATTTGGTTGGAGGAGCCTGAGTGAAATGTTTGTCAAATTCAATGTCTGCCTCCCATCATACCTTTTTCCTTCCTACATTATATTTTCCTATGCAACGTATGGAGGTTGTTTGAAGACTGACTATCTTTGAAGATACTGACTTTTAATTTAGTGGAACACCTATTGATTGATTATGAAATATTTGAATTATATTGAAATTCTAAGAATGAATTTGTTTATTTTTATAGGGTACTTGAAGTGTCCAGGTACTTAAAATAATCAATTGGACTGAGCAGATGTACCTCAGGACTTAAGAATTTTTCCAGAAGGAGGTAAGAGATTTTAAAATATGCACATAATTGCATGCTAATAAGTTCTAGTGAAAATATAGGTATAGTAGTACATTTCTTTGACATATAATTTAGAGGATAATTTTTTAAAAAATAAGGGTACTTTCTGTTTTTACTTAAGTAATTTTTTATTCTGTGGAATGATTTGAATACATGAGATTGCTCTAACATTTCAAAAACTAAAAAGGTTTGTAGGGAAGCCACATTACTGCTTCAAAATGTCAAGATATGGGTCGCTACTATTTTTTTTATCTTTATAATGCAGGAATTAGACTGCATTTGCCATGTTCCACAAGAGCCACAGAACAGAGATAGTTGACATGTGGGCAGATTGCCATCCAGAAAGATCCTTTGGCTAGCCTAGCCCTTCTATATTTCCTGGACCACATATGGTTACTATCAACTAGAATCCATTCAAAGGCTTGAATGCCAAGCACAGAGGGAGGAGTCAGTTTTTAATGTGTTACACTATCTTAATTTTGACCTAAGATGTGAGACTGAAATATTACCCTTAAAATAAAATACACTTAGAAATATGAATGTATACATATTACTTTTTTTTTTAACCCTCTAACTATAAATGTTCCTCAAGCTTCATTTCATTGTAAGTACAAGGAAAATTTAGCAGCATGAGGTTAACCATCCCATTGTGTTTTATATATTGCTACTGGCAGGAATTGCCATTACAAGTAATAATAAAGGAATTAAAACATATACTTTAAGATCTGTGACTACTGTATAGGAATGGTAATAAAAAAACCCAGAATCTATATATTAATTCCTTTATAGGTTTTTGAGCATAATAACATTCATTTATTAATTTTATTTTTATTTCAGTAAAACTAAGGAGCTCACAATTTTATTTGGTCCCTTGGGATTTAATTAGATGATCATTTCTACTTAATGTACAAAAATGCTTTTTTCCTTGCTTTGTCATTAGTATCAAGAAAAGTAAGATTTTTAAGAATTTTAAGGAAATTATAATTGCTATATGGAAGCACACTTGCATATGCAAACCTTTAATTACATAAGATAAAAATTTGGTGATTTGAGATGTACATTGAAGCTGATAAAGTTAGTATCAAGTCCATATGGATTTTTAATGTTTTACAAATGACACATCATATATCTTTAGTTCTGGTAGGTCATTAAAGATTCCAAAATATGACTTTTGTATTCCCAATTCTCTACACATATATATACATATATACATACATATAAGCATATCTATACGTATATATAAATATCCATTATTGGGCTAGATTAATTTTTAGCCTTCCACAGTAATTTCCTGGGTGCTATTTTTTATTAGTGCATCCTGTGCACAAACATCAAACATTATTTTTCAGTAAATAAGAACCTTCTACTTTGCCAATTACAATTGCCTTATAGGGCACCAATAAAGGAGGGAAAGTTCAGAAAATAAATTTCTTGGATACTAATTAAAATCTGTTCCAAATTTATGAAGGCCAAAGTCATACATAGACACAGCATCAATATGATTGTTGTTATTGCCTTTTAATGTATACTTGAAGATCAAGCCAGTTTTTTGAAATTAATTTATAAACACGTGAACAATCTACATGGATGAGTCTTAAATGACTGAATACAATCAATGATGTACTAATTGTACTAATACTCAACTAATGAGTATTTATTAAAGTCAAAGTAGCAAATTGGGCTGAAATCTGATGAAATTTACTTCCAGATACTGCAGGTAAGGGAAATATTTGAAGAATTGAACCTAAAATTCTAGGCTTTGAGTAATACAAATGTAAACAGTGGCTGTTAACTATTAGTTTGTTGAAAAATGTGATCAGGCCATCCCAAATTGGAAGACTTGATACCTTTTCCTTTTTTTTTTTTTAATTGATGTCCATTTCAGTGACAAGGTCATTCTATCCCTTAGTTTCTCCCTTTTTAAATTTAATTTTAATTTTATTATTATTATTATTTAAAGAGAGTGCAAGCAGGGGAGAGGTGCAGAGGGAGAGAGTACGCTAAGAAGGCTCCATGCTCAGCACGGAGTGCCACATGGGGCTCGATTTCAGGACCCTGGGATCATGACCTGAGTGTAAATTAGGAGTGTGATGCTCAGTCCACTGAGCCACTCAGGCACCCTTCTCCCTTTATTTAACAGAAGTACACTTAATGAGAATTATTGGCGTGTCAGATGTATTATGAAATATTTAATGTAAAGCTCATAACAAAGATTTCAAGTATTTAAAAAAAATAGGAGGCAATTACAGGAAACTGTAGTTAAGAAAAGGATGTACTAATTTGGACAAGGGAAAATGAGATAAAATTCCACATTAACTAAAAAGGAAAATTGAAAATGTGTGGATGAAAAGGAAGTAAAAAATGATAAAAATGTCAAGAGTATTATATGTAATTTATTATTCTACTTGAGATTCATTCTTTATGACTATTGACTAACTTTGATATGTTTTTAAGGAGGTGTCGCAGACAATAGAATGAAATTATACTCAGACTCATGTAGTTCTGGATTTCCAAGCTGAATCACTTTGTGACCTTGAGAAAATTGCTTTGCCTTATTTAATTGTCTCATTTATATATTGGGACTAGCAATATCTAATTTTACTTGCTTATAGTTTTCATATATTTTGCAATATTTTATAGTTTTTAATTATATGTTGATATGTACAGTATAGTTTTCCCTTTGAATACTTTTCAAACTATTTTTATTTTATTTTTCAAAAGTGTTCTGCTTTGTTGTTTAAGTCTTATTTTTATATTCTAGATTATGAGCTTTTAAGGATTAAAAATATTTTTTCTTAGTGTGCCTGCCCCTTCCCAGCAGTTTAAGGGATAGGTAATATTTATTTAGTGAGTGACTGAAAGAAAGAAAAGAACCCTTTTATATAGGCATGTTGCTGCTGAATTGAATTAAGCTGAAGCCCTTTAAAACATTTGAGTTGTCTAAAAATGTCACTATTTAAGAGATAGACATTTTTTTCAAATGAAAGGCAATTTTGACTTATATATCCATCTATTATTTAAACTTGTTTAATTTTGATTTCTAAGTAGTGTCTCTTAGCTTACAACATACTCATGTTTCATTCTGTTTTAACCACTAAGAGTCTCTAAGGCATTAGAATATATTTTCCTTATCATAGAATTCCCTAGCCATTTATTCTTTTATTTTTTAGAGAGAGAAAGAAAGAGAGTGCACAAGTTGGGGAGAGGAGCAGAGAGAGAGAGAGAGAGAGAGAGAGAGAGAGAGTCTTGAGCAAGCTCCACACTCATTGTAAAGCCACATGTGAGGTTCAATCCCAGGACCCTGGGATCATGAGCTAAGCTGATAGCAAGAGTCACTGACTGAGCCACCCAGGTGCCACTCCCTAGCCATTTTTAAAACAAAGAGAAAAAATTAGGTTGTTCAGTATATAAGAATCATGCTAGAACTGATCTCCCATTCAATTCTAATAACAAGAAACCATCGTGATCTGTATACATAGCAAGCCCTCACTTCCTCACTTTGGCTCAGATGTTAGTGTGCACAGGGTCAGAAGGAGTGCTTTGAGGTGTGTGTGGCTATACTCCTGAGAAAATCCAGCACATGCTTAGCCTCCTCTGCATCTAGTGAGAGTGGAATTAGCATGGCCATGGGTAGCGGGGAAATGTTACTTACCTCTTTGAAAAATTTCATTGTCTGTATGTTTGTACAAATTTTATCTCAGATTCAGACTGAATCATTTATTTATTTTTCTGGCTAATAATTCCTTCATCATACTGTTCTTCCTCCCTCCCCCCTCTTTCTCCGCCTCCTTCTCTTCCTTCTTCTCCTTCTCCTTCTCCTTCTCCTTCTCCTTCTTCATCTTTGATAATTTATGCTAAATGGTTTTAGGCCCACAGAATTTCTGAGCCAGAAGGGATTTAAGAGAACATTTCATTGTTTACATAAGGAAACTAAGGCCAAGATAAACCTAATACAATTTACAGACACCAGGAACCCAAGCTCCAAACTCTAATTTTAGAGTTCTTTCTTTTATATCATAATATCTTGGGAGCAAGATATTCTTTTTGCTGGACATTCTTTCTTACTCATTTTAGGATTATCTGTTGACAGTTTCCATTATTTATCAGCATTATCTTCAACTGAAATTTATACTCATACAGACAAAATAAAGAGGTGACATCCTCTTCTTCCACAAAGAAAAGCTTGTCAGTGCGTAAAAATAATTGAGCAAGAAAGATTGGGTAATAACAGAAAAGCATATATAGTGTTCTACCTCAGGGAACAAACCTATTTAGGGAATTACATTTTATGGCTGGCTACATGTATGTTGATATATGTATGAAATGCAAAAACACTGTGCAGGACTCTTGTCTTTATTAAACTCTGTACGATGTGTTGTTTCTTTGGGTAAAAATTCTCTATATATTTATTTTTCCTTACTAACTTTATTGATGGATAATTTAGGGATTATAAACCTCATCTTTTTTAAAGGCTCAATTCTGTGAGTTTTGACAGTGGTGTATACCCATGAAACCACCACCAGAAGAAAGATACAGAATATTTCTATCACCCTGAAAAGATTCTTTACCACCTTTATTTTTTTCATAGCATGCATTAGTTTGCATTTTAGATAAATGGAATCATATAAGTATGTATTTTTGTGTATTTTTTTCACTTTATATAATGACTTAGACATTTATATGTTTGTTCGTATCAGTAATTCTTTTTATTGTTGAATAGTATTCCATTGAGGGTATACTACGTTTGCTTATTCATTCACTTGTTGATGGGTAGTTAGTTGTTTCTTGTGACTATTGTGACTTAATTTTCTCTGAGCATTTGTATAAGTCATTGTGTCAACATGTGTTTTCATTTCTCTTGGATACACATGTAGAATTGGAATATCAGGGTCTTTGGTAAGTGTATACTTAACTTTTTAAGAAATGATAAACAGTTTTTCAAGTGTTTTTACCATTTGGCATTCACCTGAGTATTACATGAAATTTCCTGTTGCTCAGCATCAAAGGTCTTCAAACCATAGTTCTTGAGCCAAATCAGCTTTATTTGTAAATAAAGTTGTATTGGAACACAGCCGCACTCATTTGTTACAAATGAGATGCTTTTATGCTACAAAAGCAGAATTAAGTAATTTGAACAGAAACCATATGGCCCTCAAAGCTTAAAATATTTACTTTCTGTCCCTTTAAACAACAAGTTTGCTGATCCCTGCTCTGCATTCTTGCAAAATTTCTTATTGTCAGTCATTCTTAATTTTAGCCATTTTAATGTATATGGGATGGTATTTCAGTGGGATTTAATTTGCATTTCCCTGTTGACCAATGATATTGAGAATCTTTTAATTTCCGTTTTTGCCATCTATATATCTTCTTCTCTGAATTATGCATTGAACTATTTTGCTCTATTTTTTTAACTGGCTTATTCTCTTACTATTTTTTTTCAGTTGTAAGAGCACTTTATATATTCTGGATACAAATCCTTTGGTAGATATATATGTTTCATGAATATTTTCTCCCATTCAATGGCTTTCATTTTTTTTAATTTTTTTAATGTTTTATTTATTTTTGAGACAGAGAGAGACAGAGCATGAGCAGGGGAGGGACAGAGAGAGAGCGAGACACAGAATCCGAAGCAGGCTCCAGGCTCTGAGCTGTCAGCACAGAGCTGGACTCAGGGCTCGAACTCACGAACCATGAGATCATGACCTGAGCCGAAGTCGGACACTCAACCGACTGAGCCACCCAGGCACCCCAAAATGGCTTTCATTTTCATACACTTAAGTTTCTTTTGAATAGCAAACATGTTAATATTGATGAAGTGCTATATCTTTTTTTTTAAATCATTTGTACTATTGGATACTAAGAAACCTTTGCTTACCCCAATGTAAGGTTTTTCTCCAATATTTTTCCAATATTTTCTTTTTTAATGTTTATTTATTTATTTTAAAAAAGAGAAGGAGAGAGGGAATGTGAGCAGGGGAAGGGCAGAGAGAGAGAGAGCAGGAGAGAATCCCAAGCAGTCTCTGCATTGTCAGTGCAGAGCCCAACGTGGGGCTCAAACTCATGAAACCATGAGATCATGACCTGAGCCAAAATTGAGTTAGATGATTAACCAACTGAGCCACCTAGGCACTCCTCCAATATTTTCTTCTAAGAGTTTTATTATTTTAGTTTTTGAAGGACTATGATCTACTTTGACTATGATCACTTTTTATACATAGTATAAGATATGTCGAGATTAAACCTTTTTTTTCTATGCCGTTGTCTAATTGTTCTAGCATTATTTGTTGAAAAGTCATTTTTTTCATTGTCTTATGTTAGAAGCTTTTTCAGAGATCAATGGACTACTCTGGGCTAATTGTCTCCATTGGACTATGACTACATTTGCCAATAACACATTGCCTTGATTTTTGTAGATTTACACTAAGTCTTAAAATCAATGACTTGTATAAGATGATCAATTCAGCTGTATTTTAAAATTTATTTGGTATTGCTAGATTGTTTTCTCTACTATATAATTCCTCTGCCCTCCCCCTCACACATACAAAAAGCCTCCTAAAGTTGTATTGGAATTTTGTTGACTCTGTAAATCAGTATATGTTTCTTTAGCTATCTTATTATTATTGATTTTTAATTTTATCCTACTTTGTTCAGAGAACATTCTCTGATATCAATCATTTAAAATCTCATGAGTGTTATTTTAAGGTCCACCATATGTGCTTCACTGTGTTCTTTAGATCCATTATGTGTTTACTGATTTATTTTTGTCTAGTTGTTATGGTTATATAATTTTAATGTTCTTCTTTAATGCTGTCACGGATTGGTTCTTGGACTTTGTGGTTTTTTGGTAGGTGCATAGACATTTATGCTTAGTATGTTTTCATAATGAATTGGACTTCTTACCATTAGGTACCATTTCTTTTTATCTTTGATAGTGCTATTGCCTTAATGTCTATTTTAGCTGATATCAAAATAGTCACTGCAGCAATTTTATGCTTAATGTTTGTATCTGTTCATTCTCAAGTCATCTGTTAAAGCTGCAGTTGAGCGCTTAATGCATTCTGATTTCTGTTCCTTTGTAATATGTATCCCCTGCCCCGATCCCACCAAGAAAAGAAAAGCTTTTAGGATCCTACTTTTATCCCTGATACTCTGAAATAGTGTTATGTTATGCCTTTTATGACTTGTTTTATTTTGCCATCATTGCAATAGACACTAAACAGACCCTTTTAATCTGAAGACTTTTGCCCTTTCACTTACGGGAAATATTCTTGATATAGATAAAGATAAAGATATATCTACATGTTTGATCTAAATTTAGATAGATGAAGATATATCTATACATATGAAATTTATGTCAAGATTTATATAGTTACATGTATCTGTGAGATATATATATATATATATGTTTCTTCCCTGAGTTTTCTGTCTTCCTATTACTTTAGTCCTAAAAATCTGGTATTTGGCTGCTTTAATTGGTCCATTAATTTTCTTTTACTTCTAGTCTTCCATGTCATGTTTTTGCTGTTTTCTTTTGTGGAAATTTTTCTTGATTTTGTTTTTCAACCTTCTATTTCAGTACTTCTTTCAGTTATGATAATTGCAATTGCTAAGAGCCCTTTCTGGCTCTCAGTTGCATTTCCCTTTAGTCTTGTTTGTTTGTTTTTGATTAAAGTTTAATTAGCATACAGTGTTATATCAGTTTCAGATGTACAATAAAATGACTCAAAAATTCTATATATTACTCAGGGCTCATCACAATAAGTGTGCTCTCCTTCCTCTGTTTTACCTTTCCCCTGACACACCTCCCTTCTGGCAACCACCAGTTTGTACTCTATATTTCAGAGTCTGTTTTTTTGTTTCTCTCTTTTTTTTCCTTATTTGTTTCTTAAATTTCATATATGAATGAAATTGCATGTTAGTTGTCTTTCTCTGACTGATTTATTTTTAAACATTTAGCATTCTACCCTCCAGATCCATCCATGTTGTTGCAAATGGCAAGATCCCATTCCTTTTCATGGCTGAGTAATTGCTTTCCATATATATGTACCGTATCTTCCTTACCCATTCACCTATGGATGGTTACTTGGGTTGCTTTAATATCTTGACTATCACAACTAATGCAATTTTCATTTTCTTTGGTAAAAACCCAGTCATGGAAGTGCTGGTTCACTGGTTCATGTAGCAATTTTGCTTTGAATTTTTTGAGGAGACTCCATACTGTTTTCCACAATGGCTGTACCAATTTATATTCCCACCAGCAGTGCACCAGTGTTCTGATTTCTCCACATCTTCACCAAAGCTTGCTATTTCTTGTGTTTTTATTTTAGCCATTCTGTGAGGTATGAAGTGATATATCATTGTTGTTTTGACTTGCATTCCCTTGGTGATGATTGATGTTGATCATCTTTTCATCTGTCTGTTGGCCACCTGCACATCTTCTTTGGAAAAATGTCTATATATGTCCTCTGCCCATTTTTTAATTGAAATATTTGATTTTCAGTGTTGACTTGTATAAGTTCTCTATGAATTTTGGATTTTAACCCCTTATTGGATGCATCATTTGCAAGTATCTTCTCCCATTCAGGAGGTTATCTTTTTGTTTTATTGATGGTTTTCTTCAGTGTCCAAAAGCTTTTTTGTTTTGGCGTAGTCCCAATGGTTAAATTTTGCTTTTGTTTCCTTTGTCAAAGGAGACATACCTAGAAAAATGTTCCTGCAGCTGATGTCAAAGAGATTACTTCCTTTTTTCTTCTAGGAACTTTATGGTTTCAAATCTAACATTTAGGTCTTTAATCCATTTTGAGTTTATTTTTGTGTATAGTATGAGAAAGGGTTCCGGTCACATTCTTTTGCTTGCAGCTCTGCAGTTCTCCCCAGTATCATTTGTTGAAGAGACTGTCTTTCACCATTGTATATTCTTGCCTCCTTTGTTGTAGATTCATTAACCATAATAGCATGGTTTTATTTCTGGATTCTCTGTTCTCTTCTATTGAACTATGTGTCTATTTTTTGTGCCAGTACCATACTGTTTTGATTACTACAGATTTGTAGTATACCTTGAAATCTGGGATTGTGATAGCTACAGATTTGTTCTTTCTCAAGATTGTTTTGGTTATTCAGGGTCTTTTGTGGTTCCATACAAATTTTAGGATTATTTGTTCTAGTTCTGTGAAAAATGCACAAAACGTATTGTGACAGAGATTACATTAAATCTGCAGATTGCTTTAGGTAGTGGACATTTTAACAATATTGATTCTCCCAGTCCATGAGCATGGAGAATCTTTCTATTTGTGTCATCTTTACTTCTTTCATCAGTGCTTTATAGTTTTTAGAATACAGCTCTTTTAGCTTTTGGTTAAGTTTATTCCTAAGCATTTTATTCTTTTTGGTGTAACTGTAAATGGGATTGTTTTCTGAATTTCCCCTCTTGCTACTTCATTATTAGAGTATAGAAATATGCTAGGTTTCGTAATTAATTTGCTAGCTTGAGACTTGACTGAATTCACTCATCAGTTCTTGTAGTTTTTTTGGTAAAGTGTTTAGGGTTTTCTGTATATAGTATTATGTCATCTGCAAATAGTTTTAAGTTTTACTTCGTCACCAATTTGGATGCCTTTTATTTCATTTTTTTTTTGTTTTCTTGTGTTTTGTTTTGTTTTTGTTTTGTTTTGCTTTGTTTTTGCCTGGTTGCCATGACTAGGACTTCCAGTACTATGTTGAATAAAAGTGATGAGAGTACATAGCCTTGTTTTGTTCCTTATCTTAAAGGTAAAGTGCTCAGGTTTTCACCATTGAGCTGTGGGTTTTTCATATGTAACCTTTATTATGTTAAGGTATGTTCTCTCTAAACCTACTTTGTTGAGGGTTTTTATCATTATTGGATTTTGTATTTTCTCAAATGTTTTTCTGCATCTGTTAAAGTGATTATTTTTTGTCCTTTCTCTTGTTGATGAGATGTATCACGTTGATGGGTTTGCAAATGTTGAATCACGCTTGCACCCCGGGATTAATCCCACTTGATCTCATGGCGAATGATTGTTTTAACATATTATTGGATTTGGTTTGGTAATATTTTGTTGAGAATTTTTGCATTTTATTCATCAGAGACACTGGCCTATAGTTTTTTTTTCTTTTCTTTCCTTTCTTCTTCTTCTTCTTCTTCTTCTTCTTCTTCTTCTTCTTCTTCTTCTTTTTTGTTATGTTTTTATCTGGTTTTGCTATCAGGGTAATGGTGGCTTCATATAATTTTGAAGCTTTCTCCTCTCTTCTGTTTTTTGGAATAATTGGAGAAGAGTAAGTATTAACTGTTCTTCAAAAGTTTGGTAGAATTCATCTGTGAAGCCATCTGGTTCTGGATTTTTGTTTATTGGGAGTTTTAGAATTACTGATTCCATTTCATTGCTACTAATCTGTCTGTTCAAATTTTCTGTTCTTTCCTGATTCAACTTTGGAAGGCTATATGTCTCTAGGAATTTATTCATTTCTTCTAGGTTTCCAATTTGTTGGCATACGTTTTTTCATAAAATTCTCTTAAAATCTTTTGTATTTCTGTGGTGTCTGATTATTTCTCCTCTTTATTTTCTGATTTTATTTTTTGAGCGCGCGCTCTCTCTCTCTCTCTCTCTCTCTCTCATCATGCATCTGGCTAATGGTTTATAAATTTTGCTATTCTTTTGAAAGAACCAGCTACTGATTTCATTGATCTCTTCTATTGTTTGTTTGGTTTTATTTTTTAGTCTCTATTTCACTTATTTCTCCTCTAAGATTCATTATTTCCTTCATTCTGCTGACTTTGGGCTTTGTTATTCCTTTTCTTCTAGCTCCTTTAGGTATAAGGTTGTTTGTTTGAAATTGTTCTTGCTTCTTGAGGTAGGCCTGTATTGCTACAGTGTTTACTCTTAGAAGAGCTTTTGCAGCATCCCAAAGATTTTGTAACATTGTGTTTTCATTTTAATTTGTCCCTATCTATTTGTTATTTCCTCTTTGATTTTTTGGTTAGCCCATTTACTGTTTAGTAGCATGTTATTTAACCTCCATGTATTTGTGTTCTCTCCAGATTTTTTTTTTTTTTTTTTTGTGATTGAGTTCTAGTTTTATACCATTGTAGCCAGAAAAGATACCATGCTATGATTTGTCTTTTTGAATTTGTTGAGACTTGTTTTGTGGCCTAAAATGTGATTTCTTTTGTAGAATCTTCCAGGTGTACTTGAAATAATGTGTATTCTGCTGTTTGGGGTTGGATTATTGTGAATATATGTGTTAGATTCATCTGGTCTAATGTACCATTCAGAGCCACCTTTTACGTGTTGATTTTCTGTTTGCTTGTTGTTGTTGTTTTTTAACAGAATAAACCTCTTTTCTTATTTGTGAAGAATATTCATTATAGCTTTGGCATGTTCTTCATATCCTTCATTGTCCTTGTTTTCTCCAAGTCCTTTCATTGGTGATTTTAGGGTTTTGTAGTTGTAGTGATGGTGGTGGTGGTTGTTCTTCATGCTTCCAGCTTTCTTCACGAGGCAGATAATTCAGACTGAAACTTGGTGTATGTGTGAGGTGTCTAACCATTTTTGGAAGCACTTGATGAACTCAGATCGGAGTGGAAAAGATTAGAGGACGTTTTGTGGACCATTAGACTGCACTTTGTATTGACCAGTAAGCAAATCAGTCTTTTCACAGTGGGCCACCAAACAACATATGGAAGACATGGGTACTTTCTTGAGTTCTGTGTAGTTTCTGCAATCGTTGACAGAGAGGAAGTGCCTGATGATTGCTGATATTTGGGTGCAGGATGGGGGAAAGCTGGCCTCCCACTTTCTTTCTAGTAAGGAATGCTATTCAGTGCTGATCTCTCAGTTTCCTCAGGATCAGTGGGCTTGCTTGTCCTGAGAGGTTCTCTGACTCTCCTCTGCCATGTTAAATAAGCTTATGTGGATTCCTTATCCCCAAAATTCCTTGATGTCTTTTATCATTCTTATGGTCCTAGTGGCTTAATATATTTTTGTTTGGTTGTTACAATTCGTTTGTTTTATCTTTACTGCAGTTAAGGTACAGAAAGAGGTGAATTTGTATATTTAATCTTTCTCATTTAATTGGAATTCACATTATATTTTTAGCAAATAATCAGATATTTAAAAACAGATTTACTTAACTTAAATATTATGGATGATGGTCATGTGTGTTCAGAGGTTTGATAAGCAAATAATAATAATAATAATAATAATAATAATAATAATCTCCTGAGTTTCTCAGGAACAGATTTCTAGACTAGTGATTAATCAGTCTTCCCTCCTTTGTGGCCATATTTTGTGGATCATTTTATGACTTATTGGCACCTTTACCATAGGAAGAGAAGAAAACTCACATCTATCCATTCAAATACATGGTAACAATTTTTACTAAGTGGTCTTATAAAGGAAGAATTGGAAATTATTGGCTAAAATGATGCTTTGAGATTATATGTGGATTTCATTACTCATGTTATTTTTGTTCTCCTATTACCATAGATAATTGACTATAATTTAAGTGGCAGTATAGACTGAAATATAGTTGCAGCTCATCTGGGTTTCATCAAAATTATATCCCTATTGGGCCACAACTGGACTTTGAAATAACTTATGTCTGGAAGTGCTACCCATAGTCATCAGGGATTTGCCTGAGGTCTGAGACAGTTGCTGTGGAATCCGTCTCATTCCACTCTTCTTCAGTGAAACTATAACCAATAGCAATTAACCAGAACTGAAAATAACAAAAGGTGAAGAAATAAGCAAAAAGAAGCAGAGTTTAACTGCACTTGTAGACTGTGGTACATAGATCCATGTAGATTACTTATTATAAATGGAATTTCTGGAAAAAGATATTGTAATCTACACTACAAAAATTTATCCCATATCATTCTAAATATGTGGTTACAAGTTTGTTTGGGCTTTCTTTGTTAAACACAATTTTCTTTTGTTTCTAAAAAGGTGAAGTTAAAAAAAATGAAGCCAAATCATAGAATTATTTTTTAATAAGAAGAGCATGAATTCAGATAAAATTTCCTAACAGTCTACATTTTAAGAAGTACTTTCCAATGTATTTTTTAAAAATCTCAAGAAAGAGTACCAAATGGTATTCAGAGAGCCATCTTATTGAATAGTGCATCAAAACTGATATGACTTAAAGTTATGTTAACGCTGTCAGTGTGTTGTCGTATTGCCATGATTTGATTTATTTGCAGGGGATGGGGGATTTAGTGTAAGTATGTAAAAAAATAGCTAAACAACTTTTCACCTAACATCTTACAGAGTTCTTCTCACAATGCTACATTCTCCTTGGATATTGATTAAAAAGCTATCAAGAGAGGTGTGGAGATTCAAAGATGAATAAAATGAAAGGATATATAATAATTAAGGATTCCAGGGATACGTAGAATGTACTTGTTCACATCAGTAGAAAAATCTATTATAGTTCTATAGTTGTTTGAAACTACCCCAAATTTCCATTAAGCAATCAGGAAGTCTTTCTGAACAATGGCTACTATAACTCACTATATTGACTGCTAGTCTGCCATAGATTCGGCTGGTAAGGAAACAATGAGACCAAATGGACAGAGATTTTTTATTACTAGATAATACGCAAAACATATCCATCCTCAATTATGAATCTTAACCAATTTCCAAACTAGGAGATCAGTGTGTTGCTTGAATTCATAATCTAAAAAGAGGGTGCACATGTTGAGGTGGCCATTTTGAAGAAACTACATAAAATGGTTATATCAGTTGGTCTGCCAAAATGCCTAATTTCACTCTCATTGTTCATCTCGCTAAGTCTGTATAAACCTTCGTCTCTCAGCTCAGTATTACTTTCACAAAAAAAGCTTTCATATTTTATAGTACTTGTCACAGTTATCATTACTGTTCATTTGATTAGTTGAGCTTACATTTAAATAATACATATTTTGTTTAATTGTTTTCATGGCTTCTTGCCACTTCCAATGAGATATGAGAATATTAACTATCAAAGTAACTTTGAGTTGTGCATTTATGGACAAGTTTGAGTTATCAAATCTAACCATGGGTAATGGTTATCATATCACAACCTTTTGCAAAATTATCTTCAATGCGTTGTTTGACTTATTGTCAAAATCATAATGAAAATCCTTGAATATAACTGAGAGTTAAGTACAACCAAGATGTTGTAAACGATATATATATGTATGTGTGTATATACACATATGTATGTATATGTAAGCTATATGTATTTATAGTTATATAGTTATATAATTATATGTATAGTTTACAACTTTGGATTGCGTATCAGAGGACATAATTAAAATTTACTTACTTACTAGTTGTTTTGTTTTACCAAAGGGAGCAAAGTTAGATCAGGAAGATATTTTAAAGATCATTCTGCACAATTCATTTAGGTATAAGAATGAAAGAAATGAGAAAAGGCAAAATGATTTGTCCTAAGTAAACAGAGTCAATAGAAAGCATAGGTATAGAAATCAAACTTTTGAAAGCTATAAAGACACTTTTTCTACTGCATACATATGGGCTTCATTTCAGTTATTTCCCGCCTTAAAGTTTGTATTTTATTTTAAAGTTTTGCCTTAAGCAAAAAATAAATTATAGCTTCCATGTTTTGTGAATGAAGTATGTCTTTACCTCTATAGCCTGGTGACTTAGTACAAGAATATCCAACTAAAACAACAAACCTAATGTCACTCATTTAACAACAAAATGATACTGTCAGCATTTTTATTAATGTCTATTTTGGATCAAGAGACCATTGTCTTGTAGAATTATTCTAGACCAATTGCTAGTCTAGACTCTGAAGCTAGATGGAGGTGCCTTGTAAATTAAATCCTTTCATATCCCACAGGCTGAGATCATGCACATCTGAGATGTGTTAGTTGAAATTCCACACAATCCTCAGTTGCCAAGTTTGGATAGAATGAACATAATACTAAAAGTAAGAAAACTTAACATCTCAAAATGTATATTATACATAGGTCCTACAGGCAGCAGTGAGAAGAGAAGGGCCTCTAGCATTCTTCACTCACAGACGTAAACTTTGAAGATGAAGTGTTCTTAGCCCCAGGGAGGAATTGTGAAGGTAGGGAAAAGGGTTACAAGAGTGAGCAACCAAAAGTGAGATAAGTCAGGGAAAGACAAGTACTGTATGATCTCACTTATATGTGGAATCAAAAAAAGCTGAAACACAGTAGAATGACCTTGAGGGTGGGGAAATGGGGAGATTTTGGTTAAAGAATACAAAGTTCTAGTTATAAGATAAATAGGTTCTAGGGATCTAATGTATAGCAGGGTGACCAGAGTTAACAGTGCTGTATTCTGTACTTAAAAATTGCTAAGAAAGTAGATCTCAAATGTTCAACACACACACACACACACACACACACACACACACACACACACAAACACACAAATGTTAATTATATATGGTGATAGATGTGTTAACTCACCTTATTGTGGTAATTGTTTAGTAATACACACACGTATCAAACCATCATGGTATACACCTTAAACTTACACAATGTTATATGTCAATTATATCTCACAAAAGCTAGGAAAAAACAGATTGTGCAGCCAATTAATTCAGAGGAATTCTCTAAACAGCTTTGTGTTAGAAACACATGAATAAAAGATGTGATTCCATCCCTAAAGTATCCAGTTTAATTGAAGTTGTACTTTTGTCACTATTTTACCGGTTTAACATTCATTTCCTGAATATTTAGAGTATTCCAGGTATTATGATAAACTATTGGAAAAGAGGAATAAAAATAAATGCCCTGCAATCACAGGAATGTCATCATGGGAGCAATATAGTAAAATGTTCAATAAAGTATGGTAAGTGCTAAGATGGCATAGGGCCCACTTCTCAGTCTTCACTTAGCCTTCCCATAATTCCCACGAGCAGAATATAGGAATTTAATTTATTTAATTATGGTGATAAATATAGACAAATAACCTAATATAAAACTGGCCAAAACACATAAGTAGGAAATTACAACAGACCAAGCTATAACAGAGAGCAAACATATGAAAGGATGGCGAAGCTTACTATTAGGGAACTGCCAACCACATCAGTAATAAGATAACAATTTTCTTCCATCAGGTTGGTGAAAATCAAAAAGAGGAAACCTAATCAATGTTTGCTAGGGTGCCAGGAACACACACTCATTGCTGGAGGGAATCCAACAGGCCATGAGTTTATGAAAACTCATCAAAAAATATCTACTAAAAGATACACACATATACAGTTGACCTTTGAACAATGAAGAAGTTAAATATTCACATATAATTTTTGACTCTCTCCGAAATAACTTTTAATAGCCTACTATTAACCTACAAGCCAATAACATAGTCAGTTAACAAATATTTTGTATGTTTTATATATTGTATAATGTACTTTTACAGTAAAATAGACCAGAGAAAGGAAAATGTTAAGAAAATCATAAGGAGAAGAAAATACATTTGTCATCCTATATTTATTGAAATAAAATTTGTGTACGAGTGGACCCACATACTTCAAATCTGTGTTGTTTAAGGGTCAACTGTATTTTAATAAAATAACAACTAACTAAAAAAATAAGGCAAATTAAAAAGGACAAGAGTAAAAACCCTTCCAGGAGTATCTAAATGTTCACCATTGGGGAAACATAATGTGGCTTTAATCCTTACTATTAAATATTACACATTTAACAGCACGGGTTAGATCTTTGCATTTGGCTGGAGGCTATTCATAATGTTTGTTTCATGAAAAGACACTTTGTTTTGCGAGGCAATGCTTATATTGTGATAGTGTTTGTTTTGTTTTGTTTTGTTTTGTTTTGTTTTGTTTTGTTTTAAAAACATAGCATAAAACTCAGTGTGTATGATATTTAGGTATATATGTTTTCGTCATTGTGAATACGGAAGAAGCTACTCTTGACCTCAGAAACCTGGGGCATGAGGAAGAGAGTTAATACAAGGAATTCGATTTTAATTTTTCCCCTTACATAGCTTCTTATATTTCTACTAGTTGAAGTGAACACACATCCATTTTGTTTTCCAAATATTAATTATCATAAAATATAGAGATATTCTGGAAAATAATGAGATGAATGCACTTGAAATGTCTTTTTGGTTATTAGTTGTTTGTAGGTTGTAGACCTGTAGCTTTTCCTCATGCATTTGTACAAGTAAAACTGATAATATTACTTACTCTTGAAATTAAGATATTTTAAGCCATAGGCACCTAATGGCTTATTCAGTTAAGCCTGGATCTCAGCTCAGATCATGCACGACCTAACAGTTTGTGGTATTGAGCCCCCGCGATGGGTTCTGTGATGACAGTGCAGAGCTTGCTTCATATTCTCTTTCTCCCACTCTCTTTGCCCCTCCCCCACTCACACTCTCTTTCTTTCTCTCTCATAATAAATAAATATACTTAAAAAAAAAGATATTTTAAGCCAAAATAGAATTGTTAGTTTTCTTTTTCCCTTAATTTGTGAATTAATTTGCTATCTTTTATCTCTCCTACTAGTTGGTAGATTGGAGTAGGTAGTATTTTCTTATTTTACAAATGACTTACCCTGGTCCATATGCCAAATATAAGAAACACCATTGATCGATGTTCAGAAGGGAGCCCTGACATGCTTACCTAAATCAACATGCAACTGTGAGAAAGCAGCTCCAGCCCCTTTGAGAAGATATTCTTTGAAGAAACCCAAGTGCTGCTAACTTAGCTCTGAATCATGTCAACCCATGGCATGCGACACTACGGATAATACGGCTAGGATGAGGCTTCACAGCAGTGACTGGTCCAGATGTTTGAATTCTGATTATGTTTGAGATGGAAACATTCAAAAATATGTGCTTTAATTATAGACATGGAAATAATTATTTCTCTGCCTCATCCATCACCCTGCCAAGGCTAAGATTTTTGTAACGACTGCTTTGTCCAAAGCATTCGTAAACAGACAGTTCCACAATTTCGCTAGAACTGTTTTCAAATTACTACTTGTATATAATTTGCTTCAAGAAATATGTAAATCAACATTCCCGTACATACATTAATGTAGTCACCAATTAGGGCTCTACTGGTTGGTCCACATGAAATACTTTCAGACAACTAGGCAGGATATTTTTCAAGTATAAATAACACAAAATATACACTAAACACTGACTTTCAAAATACGTCTAAAGGACTTTGAATGTTACGGCTAATTCTAGTTTTCTAATATAAAGAGATACAAGTCATTATCACTTTTGTACTGTTTTTCATTTACACGTTCTTGTAACTACCGCATTTTGTGGATCATAAAGTCACTAATGTTACCTTCTGTGATAAAGTTTGCTGAGGAGAAATTAGGAATAGATTTGGTTGATTCTAATTTATGTGTTTTCTGCCTCCTACATATTTTTACATTATAATGCCTTCAATTAAGTAAACTATTGAGCATTGCTTTCATTTTCAGAATAGCAGGTCTTCTCATAAATGTTTGAAATTTTATCTACTCGGTGATTAAACTAGACCCAGGGTTTTCAATAAGAAATAGTTGCATGTTGTAGTGATGGATTTTTTTTAATAAGGCATCAGTATATCACAATCTGACTAAATTATCTAAAATAAATTCATGAAATTAGCCATAATTTATTGCAGCAATTTTTAAATCATATCTTAAGCCATGTATCATACCAAGCATATTTTCCTTTCCCATTTTACCTTCCAAATAAGCGCTGACAATTAGGCAGCATTTAACATTTATCATGCTTATCTTCACAGCTGCAGTGGCACGAAAGGTGACTAAGAATGGCAAGAAGAGTTTTTTGCAATGAGTTTAAAATAAAGGGAAATAACGATTGATTTTCCTTTGCTCGTTGAGTGGTTAGAGGTAGATAAGCGGATTTGTAGTGAGGTCATCAGTCACAATTGGATAGTAATTTGAAAATGGATTAGCTTAGAAGTAGCAATTTCTGCTCCATGGGTTTTAGTGAAAAAGTCTGCCTAATTCTGTAAGAGACCTCATAAACTGGCAGAGATCAATGCCTACCTAATGTGCCATTATGCACTGGGCACACTTCAGTGATTACAGCACAGCTGTGGCTGGATTCTGCCTGATATTTCTTTAGCACTCACACCACAGGTGCTCCACACGATTATTTTGCCCAAAGGACTAAACTCTTTAGGGAATTAGAATGGACGAGAGGCTTTTCTGTCTAAGAAGCTTTGCACTTTTCAAAGGAAGGAATGACCAGTGTCACAAGTCACTAATACCAGCCCAGTAACAAATAAAGACTAAACAACTTAAGAGAAGGAAACGATCCTCTATTATATGTCTGGATGGCACATTCTTACGTTTAAAATTTTATAGCATAAGACTACCTGCCTTCGTAGTTTGAAAGGACATGGTTATACAAATTCTATGTTGGACATGTTCGATGTTTTAAAGATTAAGTATTTCACCTTAAAATATAAGAGCTAGCGTTAACTATTTGTTTAAGTCTTTTAGCTTTTGTCATAGGCCATGCAAATTAGTTGGCAAAGAAGAATGAAAAGAAATTCAGTCAAATGAATTTACAACAGAATTTGAATTTTAGGGACTCTGCCAATAATCCTTAGATTCTTATCCTCCCTGGATTTCTTCACTGGTTGTTTGCAAATATTATGTATAGGAACAATAAGTATATTATTAAGGGAAGGTAAAATAATTCGAATTGCAAATCTGCATAGTATAAACAAATAAATAACATTTTATACTTTAAACAAATAATATTTAATATGTAAATAATTTTATTTATCTGAAAATATTTATTGTGTGTTTTCTTTAAATACACGGTATGTAATGGGGTGGTAGGAACAATACTCCAGGGTAATGCAACACAAGGAAAGGAATTTATCAAGAATAATTTATGATTAATTCTTTGGCACTAGTCTGAACAGTACCTGGTATCTGGTCTAAAACCTTTGAAGTCTTTTGTTTTTATCTAAGACAGATGATGTGTTTATAGTTAATAACAAATTTATCAGCAGCATTGCATTTCAGTCAGCTGCCTGATCTATTCTGGAGAAAAAGAATACAATAAAATGATTAGAAAAACAAACTGTTTAAGATTTTAGGGGCAAAGTAAGGGGCTTCTTTTTCTAAATTATTCCTCAATTTGCTCATGCAATATCCTTTCAAGAAAGGACATTTTACCTCAACTACAGTTGAGTGTTAATCTCCAAATGAAATATTACTAGTGGAGGAAGCCTATTACCTTGAAGAAGTTTAGTTCATGTATAAGTTCCATTTAATACTTGCAGAGAATTATGTTCAGTCTTCATATGAATAATTACGTTTTTAAAAAGGACTTAATTCAGAAGAGAACTGTTTCCATGGTGAGGGGACTTGTCATGCCTTTTGGAAAAAAAAAAGTCACTGAGAGAATTGGGAAAAAGAGGCAATTCGAGGCTATCACATAAAGGAAGACTAAGTTGGCTGAGTGAATCCACCAGAGAGTAATCAGAATGCTCTATGTTCCTTAGAAACAATCTAAAGAAAGATAAAGAATAACTTTTTAGCTTATAGAAACCTCCAACAATAGAGTGAGGTCTCTTGAAGTAATTACAAAGGATAACTCTTCTCTGAGGTTACTTGAGCTTGTATATTTATATTATTTTATTATTCTATATACATATTAATATATACTATTATGTATTAATTTATAATGCATTACATATACATTTGACATATACACTCTAGTGTATATCAAAATACAAATTTTGACAGTAAATTTTAAAAATGATAAAGATGGAAGCATCTGTTGCCTGAAGTATAGGAAACTAAAACTTTACACTGTGTTTTTGTATGGAGGAAGTGATGATTCTCAAAGAAAGATACTGGAATATGGAAGGGAAGTTTTTCTTCCATTCCAATTTTTCTAAACCCCACATTGATCATCATTATCATTTCCGTGTATTGTCATGAGTTAATAAAATTAATCAAAATAATCAAGTTCAATCCTCACCGTCACCGTCTTATAAGAACTCTCCATGCATAACAAACCGAAAGGCACAAGCTGACTGTAGGTATTATGGCAAATCTGTTCCAAAAGAAGAACATCTGAAGTACTCGGTCTAGGAGTTTACACAATGTCACATTGGACAGAATACTGAAGGTGCAAGTTTTTCTAAACTTGCTTCCACTTAATATGCATAACCATAAATCTGAAAAACAAATTGTGTTGGGCCTGCTTTTAAAGGTATATGGATGCATAAATGAGGACTAAAATAAACAAACTGAAGAAATTGTAAAAATTAAGTAAGGTTAAGATTTGCATTATTTGACAAAAGCTTCTGTTGGAAAGGTAACTGGGATGACAGTTTCTCATAATCTTCTAATCAGAAAGCCTTCTCAAAAATAGGCTGTTTTGAAATTATCGAAAAATGAAAAAGAAAAAATTCACATTTGAATCAAATGGACTGTTCCTAAAAAAATGACCTCAGTAATACAGACATGCCAGGTCCAAGGACCCAGAGGGGGGTCCCACAGCACCAGCCAAGAAATTTGAAGCAGGGCAGAAATCAAAAGCTAGCCAGAGAACGTGAAAGCAAAGTTTATTGAATAGCATGAGTGACAGAGTGTAGCAGATGGAGTTTCTGGGAGACTCACAAAGGAAAGGAAAATGAGTCTCACCATCTCTTGGGATTCAGGGTTTATATTGGAAAAGGGTCCAGTATACATCTTCCTTCAGGAATCCAGGGTAGGGTCCAATCAAAGGTGAGTGGTAGGTGAGTAGTAGATGTTATTTATTTTTTTTAGTTTTTTTAAATGTTTATTTATTTTGAGACAGAGACAGAGCATGAACGGGGGAGGGACAGAGAAAGAGAGGGAGAAACAGAATCCGAAGCAGGCTCCAGGCTCCGAGCTGTCAGCACAGAGCCCAACACGGGACTCGAACTCGTGGACGGTGAGATCATGACCTGAGCCGAAGTTGGACGCCCAACCGACTGAGCCACCCAGGCGCCCCAGTAGATGTTATCTTATAAGCCATGGAAGGTAGGGGTATTGATGCCCAAATCAGCAGGGGTTTGTTTGAAACCAATATCCTAGAACATATTTGGAATCTGGCTCTTCTTAAATGTTGTCAGGGGTTTGGGGTCCTAGGACAAAACGCAGAGAATGATGAACTTTGAACTTCCATGCTTCCACTTTGTGGTGGAAACATAACTTTTTTGGTTTTTACTCAGATGCAAGGTAAAATATAGAACACAGGTAAGTAAAGCCTAGCAGAAAAACAGCAGAAATGAAGCCCATCTAAAATGACATCACACAGCTTCCCTATGTCGTTAATAACAACAACATATAGAGTAGGTGATGGATTTTCAGAAACCAGATAGGCTGGGAAAAAGCAGTGAAGGACATTAAGAACTCAGGCCTGATGGAAGAGGAGCACTTTTGGAGTGATCTCTTTGGTAGAATGAATTTTAGAATGATAAGAGAATAGTTAAGGAAAAGAGATATAATGGTATATTGGGAAACCAAAATAGATGATTTTTTAAGCTTTAAGGACATTATGATTCTAGGGCTCTAGATGATTTGGAATGAAATATTAAGAGACCATGGCAAGTGTAGTTATGTATACTGAAGTCAAGTAGTAAACACTTTACTGAGTTTTTCTTTTCACTGAAAGATTAAAAAATAATGAATCGTGAGAACTGAGATGGAGTAGCACCTAGGATGGTACCTGGTATGTAATCAAGGCCACTCATTTTTTAAGCTGAATTATCCCATTAATTGCAGTATGTACTGAGTTAAGCACTTAAGGAACTTCTTTGCTCTGTGAATGACTGTGTTATAGAAAATAAATATATTTTCTAAAAACCTTATATATATACATACAAAATGTCATATATTTGTTTAGACATTGGATATATATTACTGATTGTATGAATGGCATCATATACTAATATCCTTGGAAATACATTATTAGTGCATTCTGAAATGGTGCAAATGTAGTTCCTTGCATTTAAAAAGTTGTATACTGGGGCTCCTGGGTAGCTCAGTCGGTTAAGCAGCTGATTTCAGCTCAGGTCATGATCTCATGGTTCATGGGTTCAAGCGTTCATAGGGCTCTGGGCTGACAACTCAGAGCCTGGAGCCTGCTTTGGATTCTGTGTCTCCCTCTCTCTGTGCCCCTGCCACTTGCACTCTTTCTCTCAAAAACAAGCATTAAAAACAATAATAAAATAAAATTTAAAAAGTTGTATACAAAACAGGATCCTAAGACAGTGGAGCACAGCATTAAAGAATGTGGGTTCTGGGGCAGGGGAGGGTGGAAGAGGATTTCAAAAGTTGCCTCTCTCTGAATTCTGGCAATTTCCTTGAATTCTGCCTTTTATTTTGATAAAATTGCTCAAATTCTCTAAGGACTATTTCTATACAATGGGAAGAAACAATAGTTCCTGTATCACAGAGCTATTCTAAAGATAAATGAAATAAATTATTAAGTTTTTTTTTCGAGAAATGTTAGTTATCGTTATCTAATATTAAGGATCCTATCAAACTAACAGTGGTGAATTGGAGTGCTTTGAATACTGTTGTCTTTTTTTCTTTCCTAGGAACTCATACTTGTTATTTATTGTTTAATCAGGGTCTATTATTTTAGATAAAACTCAGCAATTCTTGAATACTTTTTTTAAACAGAAGGTATTGTATATCAAGATGGAATGTTAAGCCTGCTCCATTCTTTATCTGCACCACTTTCTATCTGTTTTACATTCCTTCTCTGTCTGGCACTGAATTCAATGAGGCTTCAAGATGTGAATGAAAGAGTTGTTTGGGATGCACGTCAAACCAAAGCCACCCCTGCTACATTGACGCGCCTCATATTTATTTCCTCCTTCCTCCCTTCGGGTAAAAAATCCACCATTCTGCATCTTTTTAGCTGAGGTGGGTGGGGGGGAGGAAGTGAATTAAATGTTTTTAACAAAATTTAACATTCCAAAACTTCAACAGCATTCAAATCATTATAATGTATGCATATTTATTGAGGGCTATGCTTTTGCTAATGTGAACAGCTATCTTTTCTCTCTTCCAAGAAGTTGTCTGTTCCCAAAGAAAACATTCTTTTGTATGCAACTTCTTTTGTGAGGACCATATTGTCAGTTAAAAGAAAAATAATAATAATAATAATAATAATAATAATAATAATAATAAGATATTCAATAAAATCATGAGAAAAAATATTTTTATGCTAACATTTCTATTAGTGGTTTATTTTTGTTGGCATCTCCAGCCTTTACATCTTAATATTTAGTTGAAAAGAAATAGAGTAACTTTCCTGTTAAATGAATTGGGTTTATTACTTCTTTTTGCCATAACTGCATATTTTAGGAATTCAACTGTGGGTGTGAATGTTGGTGTGTGTGTGTATACACATATTTTTTTTTCTCTTAGATACCTTTGTTATACTTGTATTGCCCTCAGTTCCTGGAAAAGCCTTTAGTAGAGCATAAAGTCAGAATTATTGATGCCTTTTCTTTAAGGTCTTCCCATAGTTTTTCACACCTGCTATTTTGTCTTTGCTCTCTAAACAGTAAAGGAAGTTTGATTTTCTTCTCTGAAACCACCTGGGAACTGTAGATGAACAGTATAAATAAAATGGGAAAAACATTTTGGAACACCACAACCACAGCACACATAATGAAGTTTTGGTTACGTTTTCAAAACTAAAAAGAGTACAAGAGAATAGCGGAATATGCCCCACCAAGCACACATTGAGACCTGCTGTTTTTCCTGTTCGTGTCACATGGCTTTGATTTTCATCTAATTTCAAGAAAACACAAACATTGGCAAAACTTTACTGGATGTTTGGTGACCCCGCTGTGTTAAATAGGACTTGAATGTGAGTGCCTAAAGAAAACTTTTATATATGTTTGTTTCGCTTTTATTCCCAGAAACTGATTGATAGTTCCATCAATCAGAAAAGAAACACCATCTAGACAATTGGAAAAAGTTTTGATAATGAGATGAAACAATAAGCACATTCTCTTACCTCATGACCTTTGTTATTTATAACTTTGAAAAAGTCATTCCCTTCATAGGACACAATAATTAAAGGGGATTAAACAGCATTCCGTTTGAATTGCTTAATACTCTACAAAATAGGACAATCAAGTTGAAGGCCAAGAGTGTTTTTAAGTTTTGATGAGTGTGAGGAAATGAAGCATTTTACCATCATAGGGATGACCATCTACCTAGCCTTGTTTGCTCTCACCCCAAAATTTTGTCAAGTCCAATGATCTTAATTGCTGATATTGTCAACTAGGATACATTTAGGGCTGTTTCTGATTTTTTTGTCTGTGTTTCAGTATTTAAAAGCCTACTTTTCAGATTGTTCCTGAATCCTAATACTTGGGAAAAAAGGAAAATGGGGTACTTAGGGAATGGTAAGAGAAGTCAGTCTTTAGCAATCAGGAGAATCAGGTTACATATGTGTTTAGTGCGTGGTCCCTTTGCTGTTCCTACTAACCAGTCAGGAGTTAAAGCAAACACTCAAAGACAGATACACATAGCATTTACTTTACAAGAGAAGATAGGTGCTGAAATTTCACTTCAATTTAGACTTTACTATAAATCAACTATCTGATTTCTTTATATAATGTAACTATTTGAGTTTTAAAAAGGAAAATGATGCTCATTTTCAGAAGTGATGTGAATCATTGCAGTTTCACAAACATATTTTGTATGTACTTTAGCATGAATTTTCTCTCCAAAACTGTAATAGCACTAGTTTTCTGCCACATACGATCAGTTGACGAATTTTCTACATTCTTTAAAATATTATCTTTTGCCTGTAATTATATTTTTATTGATATCACCTTTCTTTGGGCCCTCTTTATCTTTTGCTTAGTAAATTGGAGCACTAGAAAGAAATTAAGAATTATTTTTGAGAATTTCCTGGAATTTTAACCCTGGAAAGATGATATATGATTTTAAAAGTTAATAGTTACAACAGAAAAATTAATGAGAAAGATGAGTGTAGTACTGACCAGATTCAACCTCATACTCATTTGAAATGCCAACATACAGTTTAACACATGCAGGTATCTATGTTTGCATGTATTATGTCAAAGGTCAGCATGTGTTCATTGTCATACTGATTCTAGAATGGTATTGTCTTGGATATTCTGAGTATAAATATTTCAGTGTTCAAGTAGGTTTGGAATCCAAACTACCCAATACAATCCATGACCTGTACAGTCTCAAATACATACAAACTCATGCGCATGTGCACACACACATAATTTTTGAAGGTTAACAATCCATATTAAACTTTTGCATAATTTATATAATTTTACTCTTTGGTTTACATAATGTTATTCACTTTTTTCCAAAATTTATTTGATTATAATACTTTATTTTTCAAGAGAGGGAACACGAACTGCTACTATATAAAAGACAAATATTTTTTCCTTTAGGAAACCCTCGGTCACTGTTATCTCATGAGTAAAGAAGACAGCACAAAATGATGAGAGAAGAGATTTCCAGATTTAAGGAGGGAAGATGACAGAAGATATTTTAGAATTGGAAAGCCTTAATTGTGCTTATTAATACATGGAGAAAAGTCAATAGAGGTAGCATGAGATGTCAAGAAATTATGAGGATGAGAAGAAAGATCATAGAGATGATTATGATAAATAATATCAATGTAATCACTAACATAAAAAAAGAGTTTGCTTAAGAATTTTGGGGAAGTGGGGCGCCTGGGTGGCTCATTCGGTTAAGCGGCCGACTTTGGCTCAGGTCATGATCTCACGGTCCGTGAGTTCGAGCCCCGCGTCAGGCTCTGTGCTGACCGCTCAGAGCCTGGAGCCTGTTTCAGATTCTGTGTCTCCCTCTCTCTGACCCTCCCCTGTTCATGCTCTGTCTCTCCCTGTCTCAAAAATAAATAAAAAACGTTAAAAAAATTAAAAAGAAAAAATTTTGGGGAAGTGAGCTTTTCTTGAAGTTTGAGAAATAATATGGCAATTTTAAGGAGAGTGGAATTGCTTTACTACAGCCACAGAAAGAAGTGCAACAAGGAGTCTTCTGGAAGATGAAGGGTAAATTAGAGGATTGTAAACCAGTTTTGAAGAGTCCAGCAGTGGTTTTAAAATGTGAATTTACTTTGAAGCCAAGTGAAAATGGTGAATTTATTCCAGAAAAAGATTATGAGTAGATATGTATGGGGGTGTTGATACTTGTCACCTTTGGTAATGCAGAGTTGGGGCAGTCAAGAACCCAGATGATTTTGAACGTTATGGAAGAGATCATTTGAAATGGATGGTTAAGCAGCACCTGGGTGGCTCAGTTGGTTAAGTGTCCAACTCTTGATTTCGGCTCAGGTCATGATCTCATGATTCAAGAGATCAAGTCTTGCATTGGGCTCTGTGCTGACAGCACAGAGCCTGCTTGGTATTCTTTCTCTTCCTCTCTCTCTCTGCCCATTCCCTGCTCATTCTCTCTCTCTCTCTCTCTCTCTCTCTCTCTCTCTCTCTCTTCCCCCTCCCTCCCTCAAAATAAAAAAAAAAAAAAAAGAAATGAATAGTCAAGAAATTACACCTTAATAAGTCTCCTGGGGAGCAGCCTAATGGCAACCTCTCTGTTCTTTTACTAATCCATGGAGATACAAAAGAAAATGTCACAATAATATCAAAGAGAACTGTAATAACAACAGTGAACATTTCTTAGTTCTTATTATGTCAGTCAAACATAGTCGTATGTAGTGATTCAGTTTATCTTTGAAAATATTTTATTGTGATCCATAAATTATGCTCATTTTCATCTGAAGAAATTGAGGTCGGAAGTTTTGTAAAGTACTGAAGGTTTTATAGCTAGTCAACTAGACTTGGGATTCAAACCTACTAAATGTGGCAACTAAGTCTGTTCTTTTAAAACCTACATTATATTGTTTAATAATAAAGCTTATGGGAAATTGATAATAATTTCAAGTTGGAACAAATGGATAAAAATGTCTTTTTAATGTGAGAAACCCAGGCTTTTGTTCATGAACTAAATTGTCTTCCCCTGTTTTCTTGGAGCAAGGAATAGGCTGTTCTCATCCAGTCCTACCCAAGAATAGCTCATGTGTGATGCCCAATTAGTTAGTCACACACTAACTCCAGATCTTAACTGACTTCCACACAACTGCCCTGTGACTCTCTGAGAGTAGCAATGCACCATGCTTAGCATTCTCTCCAGACTTCCCCATTTTCTCTATGTGGTCACCCAAGGGCTAGCCTTCCCATTTAGCACCACAGACTTCTATGGATGATCATTATACCCATCTCACCCTTCCAGTCGGAGTCTTATATTAATGGAGAAGTCAGGAAGGAAATAGAATATAGTCCTTGTATAAGAATTGAATTATCCAAGAAACAAAACTTTAAACAATTAGAGACAATGACAGTGGTTAAAAAGTGCTTTTGAGGGGCGCCTGGGTGGCGCAGTCGGTTAAGCGTCCGACTTCAGCCAGGTCACGATCTCGCGGTCCGTGAGTTCGAGCCCCGCGTCGGGCTGTGGGCTGATGGCTCGGAGCCTGGAGCCTGTTTCCGATTCTGTGTCTCCCTCTCTCTCTGCCCCTCCCCCGTTCATGCTCTGTCTCTCTCTGTCCCAAAAATAAATAAACGTTGAAAAAAAAAATTAAAAAAAAAGTGCTTTTGAAACATTTAGGAACATTGACTGGCAAATTTTAAACATAACATGTGTTTCCTTACATTGCAATGAATTTAAGATCAAATTCAACATAATCCACATACAGTAATAAAAGGGATGTCAAGGAGTCATCGGGTTAAAGAAAAGGAGAAAGAAGTATATCAGTTATAGTTGTAAAATGGGAAAAATCTATCTTAAAGATACATTCTCTTATTTGGGGTAAAAAAAAAAACTAAACTCAGTGATAGGCTGCTTGAAAGAGGAAATGCCTAAAACATGATATTATGGAAATTTGTAAATTTTAACAGAAAAATTAGAAGCCAAATTATGGGTGAAACTCTACCTGGTCATTAAAATGAGAAGAAAATGAGTACAATTTTAGTATTTCTGTATAGACATTTTAATGAAAAAGATTAAATAGGACAAGTGTTACTTTTACATTGATACAAATACATAGCTCATAATCTGGACGTACTCTAACTTTATCTCCAATATTCATTGCAGTGATAGAGTGATCTTTTACAATAAGCTTCCTTCCCCCAAGGAGCTTGTACCTGAGCTCAAGACAGTGTGATTTGTGCTGATGGACTATACGCACAATGTTCTCGAATATATGTAGCAAAGAATATCTACATAGATTGGAAGGTCAGACAATACTGACATGATCTTTATTAGGAATAAGCTACATAAATTTAAGGTTACTCATCAGCACAAGAAAGAGAAAAATAGGAGCATTAAGAGTGTTATGCAGCAGGTCAATATCACACATTCACTGTGAGCACACTGGCTTCAAATTCTGATACATTTGACTATGTGCAAAAAATGTTTATTAACATTTACTGTGTCCAAAAAACCCACTTTGCTCTGCTTTGTTTTGCTTTCATCTTTTTTTTAAGTTTATTGTGTGTGTGTGTGTGTGTGTGTGTGTGTGTGTGTGTGTGTGTGTCAGAGAGAGAGAGAGAGAGAGAGAGAGAGAGAAAATCCCAAGCAGGCTGTATGCTCCATGAGGAGCCCATCACAGGGCTTAATCCCAGAACCGTGAGCTCATAACTGAGCCAAAATCAAAACCAAGAGTCAGACACCTAACTGAATGAGCCACCCAGGTGCCCCTGCTTTCCTCTTTTTATTAAAATTAATTTTATTTGAAAACAAATGCAAACTTACCAAAAAATGGCAAAAATACTACAAAGAATAGCCATGTGCCCTTCACCCACTATTCACTTTTGCCAATAGTGCAGGCACTTATCACACCCGAGTCTGTCCAGCATGATCCCTTGCACTCAGTGGTCACATCACTCTTAACTCCTCCAATGCGAGCAGTTCCTCAGTCTTTCCTTTACGTTCACAACCTTGACATTTTTGAAGATGTGCAAGGCATTCATTTTGTAGAATGTCCCTTAATGCAAGATTGTCCACTGTTTCTTCAAGACAATCCCTAAGTTATGTATTTTGGATGGGAATCCACAGGCATGATGTCTCCCTTTTTGCATCTTATCATTTAGTATATGCTATTGACATGTCCCATTATAGGTAAATACTTGATTAGGGTGGTCTCTGCCAGGTTTCTCCACTACAAAGTTACATTTCTTGGGGTGCCTGGGTGGCTCAGTCAGTTAAGCATCCGACTTCAGCTCAGGTCATGATCTCACAGTCTGTGAGTTCAAGCCCTGTGTCAGGCTCTGTGCTGACAGCTCAGAGCCTGGAGCTTGCTTCAGATTCTGTGTCTCCCTCTCTCTCTGCCCCTCCCCTGCTCATGCTCTGTCTCTCTCTGTCTCAAAAATAAATAAAAACTTTAAAAAAATATTTTAAAAAAAGTTACATTTCTTTTGTTCTTTGTGATCAATAGTATTTTGCAGAAAGATACTTTGAGACTAAATGAATATTCTTTTTCTTATCCCACTTTGCTTGTTAATTTTAGAAACCATTGTTATTTCTTGCCTATATTATTACTTTGATAATTGATGACTGTTTCCTAATTTTATTTATACCAATGAATCTATTACTTGACATTCTACTGTACAAAAGATTAGTTATCTTCTCCCAATTCATTTGTTTATATCAGTGTGAACTAATGGATTCAGTTTTATTCAGTGCATTATAATCATTTCTATAATTTTCTGGAATTGGCCAGTGAGAGTTCTTTTAGCTAGATCCTTTATCATTTTGACATGTCCAAATCACTCTTTAAGTATTTTGTTACTTAATGGGACAACACAATGTTCTAGGACTTTCTCTGCTGCAGCCCAGAAATTAGCTTTCTTCAAGGAGCCCTGGTTCCTTTCCCTGTAGAAATCAAGATCTGAGTGACAGGTGTAATTCCTGTTATTGGAGTTTTGCTACTCATAGTCCCTCTATGTGGACAGAAAGAACTAAGAAATAGATATATTCACACACATGCATGCACATACACAGCTTTCGGTCCATACTATAACTAGATTTATGTCTCCATATTACATGACTTCATACTGATAGAGTCAAATATTTTAAGAATTTGGTTTTTTGGGAAAGTTTTAGATTCACAGTGAAACTGAAGGGAAGGTACAGAGATCTCTCATGTACCTCCCATCCCCCACATACATTGAAATCCTCTCCCATTATCAGCATCCCCCACCATAGTGGAACATATGTTACAAAGTTCATAGCTGAGTCACCAAGATCAAACCTTTGGTGTTTTGTCTAAAAAGTAATCGCCATACCCAAGGTCATCTAGGTTTGCTCCTGTGTTATTTTCTAGGGGATTATACATTGCCTTTTACACTTAAGGCTCTGACCTATTTTCAGTTAATTTTTGTAAAGCAGGTAAATTCTGGTCTGAATTCATCTTTGTGCATGTGGAAGTCAGGTTGATCCAGCCCCACTTATTAAAAAGATAATCTTTTCTTCATTGTATTGCTTTGCGTCCTTTGTCAAAAGTCAGTTGACCATATGTAAGGAGGGCTATCTGTTCTATTTCATCCATCTGTTTGTCTATTATTTTACCAATACCACACTGTCTTGATTATTGTAGCTTTTTTTTCAAGTTTATTTTTGTTTAAGAGAGAGAGAGAGAGAGAGAGAGAGAGCGCAAGCTGGGGAGGGGCAGAGAGAGAGAGAGAGAGAGTGATAGAGAGAATCCCAAGCAGGCTCTGTTCTGTCAGCACAGAGCCAAACAAGGACCTTGATCTCATGAACTGTGAGATCATGACCTGAGCCAAAGTCAAGAGTTGAACACTTAACCAACTGAGTCACCCAGGAGCCCCTTGGTTACTATAGTTTTATAGTAAGACTTAAAATCAGGTAGTGTCAGGCCTCCATCTTAGTTATTCTCCTTCAATATTGTGTTAGCTTTTCTGGGTCTTTTGCCTCCCTATATAAACTTTAGAATCAGTTTTATATCTGCAAAATAAATTGCTGGGATTTTGACTGGGATTCCATTGAGTTTGTAGATCCACTGACATCCTGACAATATTGAGTCTACTTCTCCATGAATATAGAATATCTCTTCACTTATTTAGTTCTTCTTTGATTTCATTCATCAGAGTTTTGTAGTTTTTCTCAGATATTGTACGAACTTCATTAGATTTATATCTAAGTATTTCATTTCACTTGGTGCTAAATGATATTGTGTTTAATTTCAAATTCCACTTGTTCGTTGGTATAAAGGAAAAAGATTGACTTTTGTTTCTTAATCTTGTATCCTGCAACTTTACTATAACTTTTTAGTTCCAGGAGTTTTCTTGTTGATTTTTTTGGATTTGCTATATAGATAAAACTTTGAATTTCTCACCACTAAGTATGATGTTCACTGTAATTTTTTTCTACAAATTCTTTATTACATTGAAGAAGTTCCCCACTCTTCCTAATTTACTGAAAGCTTTTGTTTTGTTTTGTTTTTGTCTTTTATCATGAATGGATGTTGGATTTTGACAAAGGCTTATTTTGCATCTATGGACACAACCATGTTGTTTTTCTTCTTTAGCCTGTTTATGTGATGGATTACATTGATTGATTTTTGAATGTTGAATCAGCCTTGCGTACCTGGAGTAATTTTCACTGGATTGTGGTAGGTAATTTATTTTATACCTTGTTGGATTTGATTTGCTATTATTTTGTTGAAGATTTTTGCATCTATGAATATTATTTACTTGTAATTTTTTGTCTAGTTTGGTATTAAGGAAATGCTGGACTCATAAGATGACTTAGGAAGTATTCCTTCTGCTTGTATCCTGTGAAAGAGATTATAGAAAACTGGTATAATTTCTTCCTTAAAAGTTTAATAGAATTCATGATGGAATCCATTTGGGCCTGGTGCTTTCTGTTTTAGAAATTTATTAGTTATTGATTAAATTTCTTTAACATGGCCCTTTCACACAGTACATTTCTTGTGTGATCTTTGGTAAATTATACCTTTTGAGGAACTTTCTCATTTCATCTAGGTTTTAAAATGTGTGGGCATAAAGTTGTTCATGGTATTCCTTTAGTATCTTTTTAATGTCCGTAAGATCTATAGAATAGATTCGATTTTAGTCTATTATTAGTTGTGGCTGTGCAATGACTTTTGGACTGAAATGAGAAAAGGGGAAGGAAAAAAAAGAAATAAAATAATTAAAAAGTTTTGTTTTGCTAATTTCTTTCAAGACTTTATCATCATCTCCAAATATTCATTGACTTTTAACTGTAGAAAGATGTAATTTTTCCAATCCCCTCATTTTACACATGAAATAATTGAGGTAGAAGGCAATGATACTACCTGACAAAGCAGCATGCTTATGTGAATGTAAATCTATACATTTTACCCACAACGTGAAGGCAGTCTAAGGCTTTGCCTACCAAACATTATTTTACATTTAGTTACTAAAAAGGAAATAAAATGACTAAGACTTAACCAGTTAGATTTCATATTTATTGAAGCATTACTACAAACTGGGCACTATTTCATGATTTGAATCTTTCAATCTTTTCAACAAAAACATGCAGTAGTAATTAAAAACCATGTCACTAATGAGAAGATCAGTTTTCAAGAAGATTAAATTAATTGCTGAAAGTCTAATACGATCATCAAGTACGGCTCAAATTTTGCTGAATTGATTTTAAATCTGCTGAGCTTGACAGTACATTGCTACATAAGATATTTATAACAGAAGGAGGGCTAGAGTGAACCATGCCAAATGGCAGTGAATTAAATTAATCATTGATTTTTAAAATTAGATTGGGGTGCCTGGGTGGCTCAGTCGGTTAAGCTTCCGACTTCGGCTCAGGTCATGATCTTCGCAGTTTGTGAGTTCGAGCACCCCCCCCCCACCCCTGTCGGGCTCTGTGCTGACAGCTCAGAGCCTGGAGCCTGCTTCTGATTCTGTGCCTCCTTCTCTCTCTGCGCCTCCCCCACTTGTGGTCTGTCTCTCTCTGTCTATCAAAAATAAATAAATCTAAAAAAAAATTAAATTACATTAGATTGTGGAAGTGACTGATGTTTAAAAATCTTACCATCTTACTTGTGAAATAATGAATCCACTCAAAAATTTGTTTCCTAATTACCTATTGTATACTGGAAATTGTGCTTTCAATGGAAAATAAGATTATTAAATCATACCATCAAACAATTAATAATCTGTATTTGGAAAAACATACAGTTAATACAGTATATATTAAACATAACATTAGGGAATGCTTTATGTGAAATACATGGAAAACACTATAGAAATATAGCTTTAATGAGCCAGCAAGTACTTTCAAAAAATAAAGAGAGAGAGAGAGAGAGAGAGAGTGATGTAAGAGATTAGAGGAATTTTCCTCTTTGAAATAAGAAAAGTTAGAGATAATATGTTCAGTGAAGCCAGGCCATATCTATTATTTTCTCTCATTACTTACTAGTGTTGCCTGGTTCACTGTAGACATCCAATACTGAATAAACAAGTAAATGAAAGAAGAGATTATGAATGAATGCTAAATCACATCATATAGCTGAGACTTTGGGCATGGAATGGGGAGTGGCAAAAGACAAATCTGGAAATATTAATGAAGCATTGAAGGTTTTCACTATTACTTTACATGATCAGGACTTAGTTTTGTGATCTTGAGCTACAGCATCCAATGGAAATATGATGTGAACTACACAAATAATTTAAAATTTTCTAGTATTCATATTAAAAATCATGAATATATGTATACTCTACATTAAAAACCACTGATACATGGGGCGTCTGGGTGGCTCAGTCAGTTGAGCGTCCGACTTCAGCTCAGGTCATGGTCTCTTGGTTCGTGGGTTCGAGCCCCACGTCGGGCTGTTTGAGGACAGCTCAGAGCCTGGAGCCTGCTTCGGATTCTGTGTCTCCCTCTCTTTCTGACCCTCCCCCGTTCATGCTCTGTCACTCTCTTTCTCAAAAATAAATAAACATTAAAAAAAATTTTTAAAAACCCACTGATACACAATTAGGGCCAAAATTGTTATTTCTTATCATCAGTGTTAAAATTATTAATGAACTTGGGCACCTGGGTGGCTCAGTTGGTTAAGCATCTGACTTCAGCTCAGGTCATGATCTCGTGGTTTGTGAGTTCCAGCCCCATGTCGGGCTGTATGCTGACAGGTCAGAGCCTGGAGCCTGCTTGAAATTCTGTGTCTCCCTCTCTCCCTGCCTCTCTCTGACTCACACTCTGTTCTCTCTCTCTCTCTCTTTCTCTCTCAAAAAATAAATAAACATTAAAAACAGTGTTAATTAATTATTTTACATTCTTTTTTATACTGCCTTTGAAATCTGGTATTTATTTTACATTTCAGAATTACATAGTCATTCTCAACTTAGATTAGCTCCATTTCAAATGCTCAATAGTCACATGTGCCTAGTGGATACTGTGTTAAACAGAGTCTAGGTCTAGGGGTCTTGCTACTTAAAGTGTGGTCCTTAGACCAGCAACACTTGGGAAGTTGGTAGAAATATAGAATCCTTGGCCACAGTCCAGATCAACTAAATCAAAATCTGTATTTTCCCAAGAACTTCAGATACTTGTATGCACATGACAGTTGATGAAGCACTGTTCTAGATTACCAGCTTTAATGTAGGTATGTGCATCCCAAGCAGTACAGAAGATACATGCTATTGGAATTCAGAAAGATTGGAACTATTATTCATAGTAGTTTTCTCCTAAAACTACAAAGTAGGGGCACCTGGATGGCTCGGTCAGTTAAGCATCTGACTCATGATTTCAGCTCAGGTCATGATCTCACCGTCATGAGACTGATCACTGCATTGGGCTCTGCACTGACAGTGTGGAGCCTGCTTGGGATTCTTTCTCTTCCTTTCTCTCTCCCTCCCCCACTTGTGCTTGCTCAGGTGTTCCCTCTCCCTCTCTCTCTCTCTCTCTGTCTCTCTGTGTCTCAAAATAAATAAACAAACAAAAAATAACCCTATAAAGTAAATAAAACTTTACATATATGTTAAATTATATTCACACTGGCATTTTTATTTTGTCCAAATGTCAGATTGTCTCATGTTATTAATATCTGGTACTTTGAGGTAAGAATTAAAGTTCCACAAAGGGGAACAAACATACAGTAAATGTCCCTGGTAAGTAGGTTTATGGATTTTATTATTTATTATGTTTCCTAGCAATAATTAAACTAACAAAGTGGAGACTATAAAATATTTTTTTTGCAAATACAAGAACACAAAGCAAAATAAAAAGTAGCAGACATAACCATTTTAATTCTTACAGAAAATCTTCTTTAGTCTCAATTATAAGCAAAAGAAAAATGATGATGATATAGTCAGACTTACTAAACAGTAAGGTGAAACCTGTAAGATCAAAATATCTACTTGAAATATAGATTAATATTCTTATAGTTAATGGTGAATTTAGCCCCTAGTGTATATTGTGCTTTGAGATATTACCTGATAATAGTATAAAGCCTGTATGATTAGTAAGACATTTGAAATATTTTTAATTTAATCTTCTTTGTTAGACATTTCCTCCATTCAGCTTTGCCTTGGGGAGTTCCAATTTGCAACAATTGTCTCAATATAATTATGGATAGCAGCCCCTTTTGTTCTAAAAAGAGACACTGTTTGGAAAAGAAATCATTTGGTCACCCTGTTTATCACGTGAACTTAACATTTGTCTTTTGGGTGTTTTATAGTATATGTAATGTATAAGTACAGTACATGTACATGATTTTAAAATGAATGACCATATATTCTTGTAAAAAAGATTTTTTTTTTGTTATGTTAGAGATTGCACAGTGAAGACCTGACTTGTGAAAAACTGGAATGTTTCCCAGGTTCACTCTTAGCCCCGTGCTTAATTATTCCCGGCAGCCCCTTTCAGGCCAGGAATATGTGTTCCCTCTCAGACTGATGCAAAGTGACAGTCTAAGCAGAACTGTGTATTTTTCTCTCCTCTCTCTCCTCTCTCTGCTCCCTAATTGTGGGAAGAGGGGGAAATAATTGTTAGGAATTTCTGAGGCCTTTCCTGCACAGCACATTGTTTACTGACCGAAGGAAAAGCAGAATCAACGGGAGGAAGCCACTTAACCGAGCTGAGTAAGAGTGTCCTGTAAAGCCTTGAAGGCAAATTTGCCAACTGTAAAGTGGATCATCCACTTCCGTTCACCTGGGAGAAGTTAAAGGTACTCTGGAAATGGAAATACTTAGGTTGTAAGCCGAAAAATTAAAATTAAGGCGAAAAATTGACATTGAAATGGTTAAAAATGGGCCCCCCCTCTAAATTAAGAGATGTTCATAGAATCTCTGAAATCCTTTTTGAGTTCTAAGCGTCTGTATTAAGGAAATAAAACTTATACAGTTGTACTTTTCCATTTCATGTATATATATACTGTTACTTTTTACTTAAATGAAAGAGAACTAGGATTAACAGACTTTGGGGAATGAGTGATGAAATGTGTGTAACCCATAGAATGAGACAGGTAAGGCACTTGGGAGGGGTCAACCGAACCAGCAACTGAATGCCCCTCCTATGTGGAAACCAAAGAAGTGGAAGCTTCTCTGTCACACATGACTCTCCACGGCAGAGAAAAAGGTGTGAGGCAGGACACATTGCCTATCAAATATAGCAGGCATTTGGCAGGGAATGCCATCGAAACTTTAAATTGCAGGTGTGTCTTTTCTACTTAGGGAAGTCCAGTCCTATGCAATTGCTCCCTTAGCACCAGATTTTTGGTATTTTTCACATAATGATGGGGCAAGTTTTCTCAAAGTGTGTTCTTTGGAATACTCATTTTTCCAATATGCTGGGGAGAAAAGATACCACTTTCAAGTAAATGGAAGAAAACCTTCACGCTTTACTACTGTCCTAAAATTCACACTGCACATTCACATACTTAATGGTCTTAGAACTTCTTGCAGTAGCCAAATTGGTTGCTTAACTTTCTTTATTTCATCATTACTGAAGCAGATTAAATTTCAGAAACTTTACTGTGAGTAACATCTGATTAGTATTCCAGGAAACTGGTATACCACAGAAAATATTTGGAAATTACCAGAATGGAGGAATATTGCTGGCATACCACTGTTTTTAGGATGCTGTTGGCCTTGATATGAATACCTAAGTTTAAAGAAAAGATACATATTAGGTAGTATTAGTAAAGCATTTTCTTTAATTTTAGTTGAATTCCAATTTCCCTTGCTCAGTTAATTGAGCCTTCCTCTGTCTAAAATAGCATTGTTGTTTTCATTCCTATATCAATGCATTGGCAAAAGCCTGGTTAACAAAGAACCTGACAAACAATATTGTGATATTCTCAGATATGAAACCTGTGATTTTGCCAAGGCTAGGATGGATACATGGATATAGATACATATCTATCTATCTATCTATCTATCTTTCTCGCTATATATGCATATATATCTACATATATATATGAATTTTAGCCATAGTGAATATTTATGAAATGGATAGACATACCCTCAGAAGTATAGTGTTGAAAACCAACATTGTTGCCATTTGGATGATATAATATACTGTCGGAAAATAACTGCATTTACATCTCAGCTCAGGATTATTATTTATTTCTTATGGTGAAAAAAAAAGCTGAGCTAGAAAAACAGAAAATTCCCTAAAGAATTTCTTGTTGGTGCCTAGGGACCAAATAGTATAAGTTTTCCAGATGCTCAGAGATAATGGTGTAATCTGACCTGCCCGTACTATGGTTAACTTGGTGGAAGTGTGGGAAAATATCTTTCAGCGCTGGACTTTGTAATCTAGTCTCATTTACAATCGATATGAGTGATACAGCTTGAAGAATAAAATAAAGCTAATAAGTAGTATTGGTGAAGGAAAATGATATTTAAAAATGTCCCAAGATGTTATTACCAATACGATTTTATTGTCTTGCCTACTTCCTCAAACCAAGTGATTTTAGCCAAAGTCACTTAACCTATTTGAATTGAATAATAAATATAGTTATTCTATTACTTTTATTTCTCAGCTGACTCTAGTATTAATTACTGATAATGATGGATACAAAGAGCCCATTATATGTGATAATAATAAGTGATTACAAATAGTTGGGTTAACAAACTAGTAAAGTGACAAACATCTAAAAGAATTATGTCTTTAATTGTCTCCCCCCAAAATATTTTGGATTCCATAAAATCAACAACAGGTGCGTGTGAAATTATCATGCCTATGTCTTGTTTCTTTTCATAAGTTCTAATTTTTCTTTGGCTGTTGGTTTTTTGTGTGACCAGTTGAAATGGCCCTATCGACATAAACTATGCTATCACTTTACCAAGATGATTAAATTTTGTTTTGTTTTAGTTATTTTATTCATAAATTCCATCAATTATCCACGCTGTGACAGCCAAGGTGCCGAGAACTCTGGGTTTATCTTTCAACAGGACAGACGTAGTACCTGCCTTAAAGAAGGTTATAAATTGGTGAGAAAGACAATGACAAACAAATAGACTAAGTAATCACATTTAGTAATTAAAGGGAGTACTGAGGTATAACATATTATTACCTCACATCAAGGACAAAGGTTGCACTATGAGAAGCATTATATTATAATCATAATATTTGCATCTTTGGTGGTGTATGTTCCTGAATTTCTGAGGATGATCTTTCTGGCTGGATTTCAGTGTGACATAACCTTTGAAGAGTGTTGACAGTTTTGAGCCCACTCCACCAGGCCCTCCTGTATCTTCCATGATTAAGGTTAAAGGTGAGGGTCATGGTTGTAAAATGAAGGACAGTCAGTGGCTTGTGTAAGTTTGTTTATGATTATGTTGGAAGTATCTGCCCAAGTACCAGAATTACCTGATCATTTGGCAAAATGAGTTTCTAATAATACTCAAAAACCAGATAAACTGCCTTTAGGAGGTGGACGATCTGCTTTTTCCTTTATTCACATTGATGTTTCTTTAGTGAATGTGATCATCCACAAGTTTTAATTCTGACCAGGGTTGAAACTGCTGAACCACTTTTGCTTTGTGGGTCCATTATTTTAGTGGCTTCAAATGGGTGTGCATCTGTGTCTTTGAAATCACTGCACTTCAGAGGAGGTAACTAAAAAGTAAACAGAGAGAGAAAGAGAAAAAGGAGAGAAGAAACCAGAATGAGATTAGGAAGAAAGATGGTATTGTCTACAACGTGTAGTCCGTATGTGTGTCTTACAAAAGATTATGTCTTAATGATTCTTCAGTTTATCCCATTATAGCAAATTGCCTCAGAAGTGTGAGTCATAGAATCAGAGAAATTCGGTCCTACTAATATGACAAAAGCAGCCTATTCACCAAGTGAAGCAGCCTACCTCAGGGATGAAGAGAACTAACCTACCTGAAAGTTCCATTTTGTAGAAATGGGTGTGTTGCTAGAGCTCGTGACACACAATTTCTGTCTATAGGTTGTGCTTATGTTTTAAAAATGTTTAATATTTGTTTATTTTGAGAGAGAGAGAGAGTGCACGCAAGTGGGGGAGGAGCAGAGAGTGAGAGAGAGAGAGAGAGAGAGAGAGAGAGAGAGAATCCCAAGCAAGCTCCATGCTGTCAGTGCAGAGCTTGACTTGGGGCTCCATCCCATGAACCGTGAGATCATGACCTGAGCCAAAATTGAGTTATACACTTAACCAACTGAGCCACCCAGGTGGGACTAAATTGTGCTTCTTTTTAATTATTTTTTTAAAAACTTTAAAATTTGTAGCTGTTTTCCTTTTATTCCTTTCTTCTCAAAAAAAAAAAAAAGCCAAACAAACAAACAAACAAAAACCGCAATCCTAATGTGTCCCTGAGATTTACCAATCAAGAAAGCAAATCAAATCAATAAAAGATGGATGTACATAAGAATAAAAAAATAGGGGCGCCTGGTGGCGCAGTTGGTTAAGCGCCCGACTTCAGCCAGGTCACGATCTCGCGGTCCGTGAGTTCGAGCCCCGCGTCAGGCTCTGGGCTGATGGTTCAGAGCCTGGAGCCTGTTTCCGATTCTGTGTCTCCCTCTCTCTCTGCCCCTCCCCCGTTCATGCTCTGTCTCTCTCTGTCCCAAAAATAAATAAAAAACGTTGAAAAAAAATTTTTTTTAAAATAAAAAAAAAAAGAATAAAAAAATAAAAATTTAAATTTAAAAATTTTAAAAAGGATTGTGACCTGAGCCAATGAATAGCAAACTAGATCCTAAAGAACAGAGCCCTTCAAACTTGCTGGGACTAACTGGGGGGGGGGGGGGGGGGGTGCGGGATTTAGTTCTCAGTTTTGTCATCTTCCCTTAGTTCACTCTCCCCTTGCTTCCACTCTTACAGCAGGTCAAATAAAGGTCTGGATGTGGTATACCCCGCAGAGGGTCTGTAAGGCACACAGCTGTTTGTATTTGGTACACAGGTGTTTCAGTCTTTATTTTCCATCATGCCAAGAGCAGATTTTGAATGGAAAATAATTCACAAAATTTTCTGTACCTGGTTCACAGAATTAAGCCCACCCAGGTTGAAAAGGAAAACAAGGCTCAGTGCCACCTCAACTGTTGTGACCGACCAGACAAGCAGGTAAATCATTTGAGAAAATTTCCAAGCTTAATCCTTTGAAAATTGATCTTACCTCAGGGGATACCAAATCATATTCTCCATCTAAATGTCCCCGCTTTAAGCTATGCTTGGTCAACAAGTTTTGTAGGAGAGAAAAATATTTTTTGCCTTGAACCAATGTGAATTCATCGTAAAGAAAATGCTTTATCCTTATTTTCAGCAGTTAAATGAAGCTTCTTTCAAAAAGTTACTTTCTATTATAAAATAATTACTATAATCTGTTCGTATATTCCGTGGAATATGCACAGAATCGTGCATATTTCTAAAGACACTAACGTCAGTATTTTAGCCAAAAGTAATTTCTGCCACAGAATCAAACGCAATGAAATATCAAACGACCAACTTTTTTGAAAGGAAGTAATATACTACGTGGGTAGTTGCTTATGCAAACTTAAATAATCATAGTAAATAAAAATAATAATATAATGTTTATTTCATTACCTTTATTTTAGGCTAACATGGAACATGTTACTGAGGCAAATGTTTGACTTGCAAGATAGGTGACCCCGATTTTAATCTGTGCTCTGCCATCAATTAGCTGTTTTTTTTTAATATAATTCCCTTAACCTCTCTTGATTTAAATTCAATTATCCTTAAAATTGGAGAGTTTGACTATATTATCT